>NC_136815.1:61534634-62734634 GCF_951394365.1 Tetrao urogallus
AATGCACCTGCAAGCTGCTTGTGGATTTAGAAGGAAGTACGCAAAGGCACGAGGCATAATACTAAATACCACATCTAATCTCCACAGTGGCACAGTGTAGGATCTCTGCCCCTCCATAGGCTAGCACACAAAGGGCTTTGGCATGACATTCACTTGACATTTTGGAATTTCCTCTGCCAGAACTGGTACTGCTGCCTTCTCTGTACTGAGAAAGCGTAAGGACAATACCTGCTTAGGCAAATTGCTAGACAGCATGATAATGTCCAGAGGTTTCTATAACATGTTCTGCAATTATAGTCTCTATCCCCACAATCAGAGAAGATGTGTGACAAAAACAATAACAGACTTCTGCAGAGATGAAATTATAGACAGAAAACTACAAATGAATACTTGTAGAAGCAGCAACTTAAAAGGATATATTGTAGCAGAAGGTTCCTGTGATGTTGAAAGATACTCAGTGGAATATGAACTGGCAGCAAAAATGTTCACAGTGAGTTTGATCTGCCTACACAGATGCTGACAGACCCAAGAGTGGGGAAATCCACACAAGTGGAATATCATGCACAGGACATCGCATTAACAAACTGGAGCGAGACCACAGAAGTGCAACGAGAAGTGAGTACCAGTTTGAAGGGACTAACCTTGAAAGGCAGATTTTGGTCACCTTGTGGAAGACAAGATGTAGAACAGTGCAGAACTGAAAAATCATTTGAAAAGGAGAATGATTTTCAACTTAAAATAAAAAGAAAAATGATAAATTTTCCTTTGAAATTGTATGTGTGCTCTCAACAATACATGAACATTTTTCCAAGAAATTGGCTTTCACTTCATGGGAAACATCTCGGTTTGAGTGAGTTGTTCTCTTGTCAATTTTGACTCATTATTTATCTGTGACCTAAATGAAGAGCCTGTTACCACATCATCCTTAGATACTCATGGGCATAACCAGACACCTCCTAACTAATAAAAAGTTCAGAAATTTTGCTTCAAGCTTCTCTAAATATTTGCACCTAGTCTTTGTGATATCAGCACCTAGTTTGAACTCTAAGCAGTGAAGTGGTGATGGTTTTCCAAAGATACCTGCATCAGGGCTACATGCAAAAATAATACATTTTAACTTACATTTAGTACTTTCTTCACTACGCCTCTAGGGATTTAGTCTTTTTAGTCAAGATCTAAATACGAAGAGACTAGTAAACAAATCTGGGCTAAGGAGAGAAAAATAGAATCCTCTAAACTAGTAATCATGCAAGAGAAAAAGAAGTTTTTAGAAGTTACAGTGATCCAGAGAAAAGTAATCTATTACCAGTGGTGAATCTGAAAGAAAAATATATAATTAAAAACATGCAAGTAAAGCAGGACATATCCTCATAAATAGAAGCGTTCTGAGAAAAAGACTTCTGTTCTTACTTCAGGTGATTGCTCTGTCTTTTAGTTAACTTTGTACTATAAATGTGTAGCCCATCATTTCATTTCATATCAAACTATCATGATAGAACTTTACAATTCTGTAGCTATTGAATTGTTGCTATTTTTAAAAAATAAAAAAATAAAAAAAAATTAAAAGTATTAAACAGGTGGTGTGAAGTTGTTTTATTCTTTAGTATTAAATGAATTTTCTTGTCCACAGAGTTAAGCTAAATTTGAAATAGAAAGCTACTTCATAAAGTGATTACATGCAAATATTTTTTGAAGTATTGCAGTACTTAAGAATGTATGAAGCCAAAAAGGAAAATTTCTTGACAAATCCGAGAGAACAGCTGACAAAAAACCACCTTTTAGAATAAAGTTTTATCCTGTAATCTTATTCTCTTCCGATTATCTTGAAAACATTTGTAATATGTAAGTTTATGCTTCTCAGGATGAACATTCTTTCTGCTCAATAAGATTTTACATGTTGACTTTACGATATAATTTAACTTGTAATGTTTTCTCTTTTTTTTTTTTTTTTTTTTTTTGTAGGAAGAGGTGATTAGTGACTACCAGGGTTTTACAATGTATACAAATTGAGAAAATTGTTAAATGAAGAAGTAGAAAAGCACAATATCACATTCAAAAATACTTTCTTGCATTCTATATTTTAGTGGATATCCTGTCTAGTTCTAACTCGTTTTAGATAAGACAGGCAAATGATAGTTTTACAACTTATGAGAAGAGAATCTGTGTCGAAGACTTCAAAATATTCTTGTATTTTTGATGAACAAAAGGAATGAGCTTTCTCTGGTGGAAATAATATTAGCAATTTGTTTTTTTGCTGCTGTTATTCATTTAAAAATGCCTTCTGATTGGAGATTAAGGCATCAATTTCAGAAAAAAATCCTTAATTCCGAACAGTAGCTTAAGACACCATAAATTGTAAGTTTGATCCTGGGCTTCAATATTGTGCTTCTTTGTTTTGAATGATGGACCAAACAGTGACTTTCTACACAAAGTGTTTATTTGGAAACTGGTCAGCTAGCAATACTGCCATTTTTACAATATTGTTTTAATTCTCGTAAAGAATTGAAGTAGAGGAGTAGGTTTTCAATTGCTTTCTACATCAGACAAATTATTTTCTGAAGTAAAAAAGGGGGAAAAAAACACACAGTTTTAGTTGGTAATGGAATCATCCTAATTTCAGAAATAATATTAATTTACACTTAAAGAAGTACTTATTTGCAATATTATAAATGCTGCTATGTAACCCCAGCATTTTGCAGACAAGTATGGTAGATTTTTTTCCTTCATACCTCGTTTACAGATGACCTTCAACTGAGACACAAGAAGAAAACTGAATTTTTTATATATAGAAGCTCATGAACAAAAGGTCTTTTCTCAGTCTTCATTTTCACAGGACCCATGCATTTAAAATACTGTAGGCTTCATTTCATTTTATGCTGACTGAGGTGTTTACTATCGTCATGTTATTAACCTTGCTTTAAGAAGGCTTTTATAACATCAGTATTAGAGTTTATTACCAGTCTTAGCTGTGATATACAGTTCATGGCCTTATTAAAGGATGTGTCCTGCCCTTGGAATTCCCTGGAATCAGGTAAATAATATAGAGGAATGCTGCAGAGAAAAAAAAGCATGCTTTTTTTGAGCAATCAGATAAAATCACAGGCATACAAGTTTCCTTTTCTCTCTACACAGAGAAGTTTGATAAGGACTGAACTTAGAAAATTAATACTGGAATAAAATTCCTTTCTAATTAAAATCTGGTCCATGAAACTAACAACTGACTATTACCTGTTTTTTCTGTTTTTTGCCCATTTTACATGAGTTGGTTGGTTTCAGGTCATTTTCCAATGGATAAATCACAACATAATACCCCAGAGTTGCCATATTTCTACCTTCCTCCTGATCAGATAAGACAAAAAACACCACAGCCATGAAGAACATATTGGTTTTGTATTGTATGTTTTTCATTAAAGAAGAAAACAAAAGAAACTTTCCAGAGGTCTAGGTTCACACTTCTTGAGTAGACTTATTTTTTTCACTGGTCTAGACACAAAACTTGAAATAATATTTATATTTGAACATTTATAAAGAAAAGAGCTATCCATCTGCATTTTAAAAGAAAACCAAAAACTTTCCTTTGGATGTAGAATGACCGATTTAAAAGAAAATTGTGACAATAAGTGAGTGCTATTACTTGCTTTTGTTTGAAGTATACTAATGAAAAAAATAGTAAATTTTAAATATATCAGTAATTTTTTCTAAATGCAGGTGAAACAATCCGCAATCATTCTTTAATCTAGAAATGTGTCAGCCACATTTCATTTGTCAGCTTATGTGATAGCTGAGAAATATAAATTTCTCTGAAAAATGCATGCATTTCATGAGAGAAAACCACATATATTTCATGTAAATTTCTAGAGAATGTTATAATATTTTCAAGCTTGATCATCAACTTTAATGAACATCAGAATTTGCAGAATTTTCTCTGCCATAGTAAAGACAAGTTCATATAAAACAAACAATGATTTGGGGACAAATAGTTTCAGTTTGTTCAGTAAAAAAACCAAAAAGGAGCTGCAGAAATGAAAATTGTTGGTGGGAGCACACCAAAGTTAGACTTAAGAGTCTAATGTATCACTGTTCCTTTCAAAGCTTACATTGAAATGAATACTTACACTTTCATGAGTGATTACATGAATACTTACATTTTCATCTTCCAAAATAAAGGCATTTTCTTCTGTATTTTCTTCTCAACTACAAAATATCAGTTTCTGTGCTGGTTTTGTTGTTGTTGTTTTGTTTTGTTTTGTTTTGTTCTGTTTTGCAGAAGAAAAGCTTTTTATGTCTGACAGTGTCCAATATGGAACTTCTTAGGTAAAATAACCTTTGATGCCAAGAAGAGTACTTGCAAGCCAAAGGACTTTGTCCTCATCAAAAAGTGAAGTAATTCCATTGCTTCATTTCTGGTTTCAGTAGTCAGAAATGGATTCTTACCATCAATGAATTTGATATCAACTGATGTTAAGTTAAGGTACAAGCAAAGTACAACATTCTTCCTTGTCATAAAATATATTTCAGTTTTTCTGGATTTCCACTAATTCTCAGCTCACTAGATAGTTGACAAATTTGCTGCAGTAAAGCAAATAATTTTTATTTTTATTAGTGCACAGAAATAGTTTGCAGATTAAAAGTGCTAAGAAATCATTCCTTACTCTTCCACTATTTTAATGCAAATGGTAACAATATCCAGCAGTTCTTTCACTGTTTTAGTCTTTGTCTTGCTGTCTTGTTTCACACATTCCTGCCACATTCAAGATGAGGCTTCCTATAAATTCACTTTAAAAAGTGTGAAACCTCTTTCTTCAATATACAATGCTGCATAGTAAAAGTCATGGAAATAATTAACATATACACTGTAAGTCAATACATTACTGCAGTGTTCTAGAAGTATGCCAGATATGTAATAAAAACTTGTTTTATTCGACATACTAACATATCAAGGCAAGTCTTCAGCTTGCATATGTTGCTATAGCTGGACTTTGTCCAAAAAAAAGAAGCATTTGCTACAAATAACCCACCCAACCAATTTTTTTTTTAATAAGTATTGATGCAGTGAACTTTATACTTTGTATGAATGTATAACACATTGGTCAGGAAAAGACTTGTTATTAATAAATACTCGAGTCATGTGATCTTTTCAGAATTGGTGTTGAGTGCTCTCTGCTGAAAATAAAAAGATAAAAAAAATCAACAGTGGAATTGAACCCCTATTGTGATCTAAGACAAAGACCTTGAAGAGATTAATTATGTGCTTACATTTATGCTCTCCAAGTGACCCCACAGACAGCACAGATGCAAGGAGTAAGGGCTGTCATGAAGTCAGAGACCCTGCTCCATATCCCTGAAATACCACTGTGCTGCACAAATCCAAATTCCCTTTTCTTGGTCCATATTTTCTCCTTCATCCATCCCATCTCACTAGTTCTGCATGTCAAAATGTCAGTAGAAGCTCACATTAGGGAGTCTTTACGAGATAATGCAATGAATGTCTACTTGCATTATGATTACTTCAGCTTTATGAGATTTCACTGATTTTTTGCCTTAATTAATGCTAACTTGACCACAAAGTTAAATAAATTCTAGTAGAGTAGATTTTAGGGCTCTTCAAAATCTCTGAAAGAAGCAAGTCAGGTCTTGGAACAAACCTCTAAAAAGACATCACTCTTAAAAGGCAGAAATAGAGAAAGGAACTGTTCCAACATGATTTCAAATACACGCTACTGAAAACTGAAACCAGAACGGTTACAGGTGGTTACAGCTAATTCAATACTTGGTGTCAGAAAATTACCTAAAAAGAAAGTAAGTTTAATTAGTCTAATACAGCTAGTTTCACTCTTCCCTCATCTTAGGCCTGCACCCTCATTAAAAAATGAAATTGGTTCATGTACTTTACAGAAGTTGCATTTTGTTGGGTTCTTTGAAAACCAAAAATATCACCAGAATGAATGTTCATCATTACTAGACTGCTCTCATTCTACTTTCCAGTTGGCTTTTATATGTATATGTGAATGATCTTCACAAATATTCTGCTGAATACTTACTAATAAAATGCTTTAATATTTGCATACCATATGCTCACTGAGGGCTTAATTACACTTCGTTCCACAAACAGGTATTTTTAAAAAATTAACATGTCAGCTAATTATTTTTCCTGACTTATTTACTTTTTCATTTTACTTCATTTTTAATTTATATATGACCTCTTTGTGTCCTCATTTCATTTTCCAAAGTGATAATAACTGAAGATCTAATATCTCAAGCATTAGGACTCATGTTTTAGTTTATCCACATGAGCAGTCCTCAAAGATTTCTATACACAAAATGAGGAAAGTTACAAAGAAGCATAAATTTTTCTACGTTTAAAGCTGAGATATGCCCATACACCGTATATACTGCATAAATGCACACTGCAAAAATTGGAGCTTGAAAAAAAATTCCACCACTGCATCTCAAATAACGTGTCTGACAGGATTGACAGATGTACACTGATTATCTTTATTTCACACTCTGCAAGATCTTTTAAGACATGTTATGAAGTAGTCATACGAGTTTATGTTACACAGACATACACACACTTCATGTGCTCCAAATATTGATTGGAAAATAAAACTTGATATACAGATAGCTATTTACCAGAAAGTGAGTGTCCCTGACTTGAAGTTAGTACCAAACAGCCAACCTCATCAGGCCCTCAGGACATGCAAATGTTGCAAATTCACTCTTATGGTTCAATGAGCATACTGACAGATCATTTCACGTAATGTAATTCCTCTAAAAGACATGACCCTTGGACTCACAGGACATTCACAAAGAATTTAAGAACAAGTAAAATTGCTACTTTTTTTTTTTTTAATTATACAGGAATTACATTTCATGTGAAATATCTGACTGATTTAATATATAAAAACAGAAACAGGGAGTACAGTTCTCACACTGAAAGTCACAAGAAGTAAAAAATGCCAATCAAGCAAGGCAAAATTTTTAATCACTTGATTCCAAAACTGTCCAAGAACACTGAAACGTAAGGATATGCTTGCAGCTTGCATAGAAGCATCTTCAAAAATCCAAGAACATTTTTCTCAAAACTGCTTAGATTTCAACACAAATTGCCACAGCCCACCTAAGGTTCTTCATAAACACTTGCCAACAGAAATCCATACGAAATAGGAGGGCAGCTCAGCTTCAGTTGTCTAGGATTTTAGTTCATGCACCTGTATCATTCGTATCAGTGCAGCTCAGGATCATATGGGTGCATTGCCAGCAAATCCAGAACACCTAAGTGAGGAGACAGGAAGAACCTTAAGCAAGTATCTAGGCCAACTCCTTATCTAAGGTCATACCTACTGCAGCTATTTCTGTTTCATCTGTTTTTAAGTACCATGTAAGACAAAAGGACAGTATTTTAATGTAGTTGATAAAGAAGCATGCTGATTGGGAATAAATTAAACTTCTTCTTTCATCACTGATAAAGACAATACATTAATAATGGCACCTACTGTGAAGTCTAATTGAGACTTGGAATAAGAAGTCTGCAGATATATGGAGATCTCCCAGAACAGGAACAGGTTAGACAAATAACTGTGAAAACAAGTTCCAGCTTTTATAAAGGTTTATGCAGTCAAGATAATATATTTCAGTGCCTCTTGATTGTCATGCTAGAAAAGAAAGAGGAGGCTCAGAAACATTCTTGCTGTAGTCCCACCCAAGAGGATAGCAAACTGTCCTTTTCTCTTTACAGCAGCCTTTTGCATACCTTGCCTTATTATGTTTCTTCTATCTTTGTTTCTTCAGACTAAATAGCTCCAACACTCCAGCCTCCTCCCTTTCAGCTTGTTTTCTCACTTTATTGTTCTTCCTATCCTTTTTACTTACTATAATTAATGTTCACCGTGGTGTCCAAAACTGATTGCATTGCTCAAGACCTCATGAGTTTCTAAAGTTAAAGAATTATAGAATGCATCTTTCAATCATGATGCTTTTTGCCTTCTGTCAATAATGTGTTTGCAGATGCATAACACTTCTGCCATATCCAGTGGTTTCAGTCTCTCTATTAAAAAACAAAACAAAACAAAACAAAACAAAAATAACCTGTTAAGAGGTTAAGAGGCAGAGAAATTTAAGCTGTTCCAAAAGATAGGCAGTATGGCAAGAACAAATTTGGTCATAATGTAGTAAGGAATAGGGAATAGGAAGGCACTGGAATGAGCCAAGAGAGAGAAGAGAAAAAGACAAAGATAAGAGGTGTGAATTTCTGCTTTGTGCCAGGAGGAACACTGGATATGCAAGCTAATTGCAGCTCTTGGATTATTGGTCTATTCAGTGTTACTTCAATGAACCCATCGAAGTTAAGCAAAGTTTAAGTGACAAGAAATACACTTACCCAAATCATAGTCACCATGGAAGAAATACCAGGGTATTGGGATTTTAGCTGTTGGACTTCTCAGTGGTAGTTGTCTGAAAGTGGCGCTGGGGATCGGCCAAAATTTAGGGACTGACTGCTGAGTGGATGCTGCCTCAACACTGTTAATGCAAAGAGATATTCTGGTTCCCTTTTCCCAAGACAGGCCAGAATACATACTTCCATGGAAATTCAAGGCAAGTTCTATTACACATTAACAAGCCCAAACATTTCTGGGCTCAGTGAAGCACTTCTAATTCTCTCACTCAAGTCCAGGACTAGTTTACATAATACTGCTGGAACAGCTCAGCTCGGCAAAATTCCCTAGGAAGAGCCCACGCAAGGGGAGGATTCCTTCACACAAGTGCAGTGAAAGGCTGCAGTAGCAATATTAGGCATGCTAAGAAAGAGATGAGAGGTGTAATTCTGTAAGAGGTCTGGCAAAAGTAAGAGAAAGCAGAATCAAAGTACAAAACAAACTGGTTTGTTAACACCCGAGTGAACCTCCTTCTGCAGCAAAACTAATTATAAATAAGCAGAAATGATGCCTGAAGATCTTGCCACCCAGCAGAGACTGCAGAGCTAAGGCAGTTTGTTTTAAACCCACAGTGCTTACAAACTTTCTTGAGACAGATGGAGAGCACCTGTATTTTTCTTCTTTTCTACAGCATGCAGAGAGCAGAAGAGGCAGACAACTGTTCCCAGCAATGTAATAATGTTGTTTTGCTGAAATTTCCTCAAAACAACATACTTCACTTGGGACTTAGTTTAAGGAGAAAAATTTTATGTAAGATAAAATAAGAAATCAGTTTGTAAACTCTGATGGAATGGATGGAATTTGTAGGTTTAAAATATAGACTCTGCTTACGCCAGGCTCACTGCCATCTTTGAAGAGCCTTTCTCATAGCCAGGAAGAAATTGTTTGCTATCCAGAGCAAAACTAGCACTGTTCCAGGAGTCTGCAGCACTGGCAAACAAAAGGCTCCCCATCACATCTTTACTGCAAGTTCTGCAGGATTATCACACTACCACCATTGGATTCTATGAATTGTGCACAGCTTTTCGTTCCCATCTTCCAAGGTGGCGGGTTTAAAGCAGGCTGCTTCACAAGGTGAAATTATTTTGCACTTGGCCATGAGGGCATGACTACAGTTCTACTTTAAAGTACAAATCATTTCACTTTTAATCCATTTAGATTTCTAATTTTAGTGTCTACACATTCACAGTATTATTTCTTGCAGGTGCTAAGTGTGGTTGCTTGAAGAAATAAAGGATCAGGTACATCAGCCTGGAACCTACAAGGCAGCTTATACACACACAGTCTGAGATCTCTGTATATGACCTTTCCCTGAGAAAATTAATGCATTTTTTCATTTATATACATTTCAGTACTGAAGTGCATTTTCTCACATCCTATGGAGGTGGGAACAATAAAGATCTTCTGGCAGTTAAGGCAGCTGAATCAAATGTATCTATTTTTATCAAATCTATTTTTAAGATGAATTCAGAAGCAAAATTATTTGGTCAAAAATCTACCCCCCCAAGTTCATTAGACATTTTCCATACCTGTTTGCTACACAGTTAGAACAAGTTTTCCTGATAATCTCTGTTATTATTACTATTGTGAACCATGAACAGGCAATATTTCAGTCACTTTGCTAGCAGTCTGCAATGCTGTTTATCTTTCTTCTGTGAAACAGATATCTAGTCCCCAGCTTCCATGAACTTGGTTGTTTAACAATTCAGATTGATGGACTGATGTCAAAATCAACTTGCTGTTCAGAGATCTTTCTAGAAATGTAACTGAGGATCTCTAATTGTTTGCTTTCAGTCACATTCAGAAAACTGATGTGTACTCAACATCTTATTGACTTCCTGACGATGATCTTACATCACTGAGCATTCTGTTCTCAGTCCTCCTGAATCACTGAATGTGTTGAAATAAACTCATGAGATTTTAATGTTTGCATTGTGCAAATACGTAACTTCATGCTCTACTACATTCTCAATTTCTCAATTCACAATTTTTATTGCATTGTACTTAAAATACTTGATAGATACCTGTTTTATCTAATTCTGCTTTTAAAAAACAAATGGAAAACAAAACAAACAAACCAAAAAAAAACCGAGTATTTCTTTCTTTCCCTCACCAATACTGAAGTTTGGAATGGTTCTCCTGTTATGCATTCTTTCACAATTCTTCTATCCAATCCTTGCAAACAATTTAACCCTTTCTGCATTTCATGCAACTGCACATTGCCTACACTTAAATCTGCAGAATTCTTCATTTCTTCTGTCATCAGCAAAACAGAAGCTGAAGTACAACAGCAAAGGAAAAGCCAGGGTAAATGGAGTAGTGTTACACAGATGCATAATTTTCCATTTGTTACCACTTCCAAAATGCACCCCAGATATGGAGGGAGCAATGAGCATGAATGAAGCTGTAATATATTACACTATGCACTAAAGTTCCAATAAAATTGTAAAAAAAAAAAAAAAAAAAAAAAAAAAGACAACAACAGAGCATAAGAAAAGCTTGAAAAAAGAAAAGTTTGTAGAGAATAAGAAATTAACAGAATGTAAGAAATAAAAGCTTTGAAGTCCAGAGAGTTTATTTAGGATAGAATGAGAGATGTGAGAAAAGAGAACAGAAGACAAAAGATTGTGAGGAAGAAGGAAAACAGTGCTCTGCCTTCACTGGGAATACTTAAATGCTACACAAGATGAGCAGAGCATTAGGATATGAAAACCTAAAGGGCAATATAATCCCAAAGGGAATGACTAGTTTCAAAAGAAGGTTTATTAAAACTTAGCTTGCTTTGCATAACGTCAAAAGAAAGAAATACAGTGAAACTCCAACCTTTTTTCCTTTCAACATAACAGTTTCTTTCCATTCTTTCTTTTCTCTATGATCCCCTTCCTTACCCTGTAGTTTTACTCCTGCTTTCTGTTTATAACCGTTAGAATACTTTCATGAGCATATGCTATAATTCTCTTCCCTTTTCTTTATCTCCTTGTTCCTACAAGCTGGCTTGAATAAAGAAGTCATTATCAGTAAGCCCACAATGGGTCCAGACATCCACATTCAAGATGTTGTATAGATGATATATTGATCAGTCCTCAATGAGTAATAGCGTTCTAATGAAAAGAGCTTACAGAAGTTAATGTATCTGCTCATGCAAACCACAAATGAAGCATTCTGTGGCACAAAGGGTCTGGCCCTGTGAATTATAATTACTCCCTACAACAATAAAAGTCAGGAGCGGTTTTATTTATTTACCACAATCAATGATAGTCTGTGGGCTACACATTGAAAATTCGTTTTACAAACTAGTACCCACACTGTTTGCTTTTTCTGTGTCCATTGGGAATTAACCCTTCAACAGCCACTATCAATTCAGAGGTAGATATCCCTACAGAAATGAAAAGAATGCAATTTTTTTCCAGTGTTATTCAGGTTAAGAAATGCAACTACAAGCATTCAGAGAGGAGCTGCTACATATGACTGCTCCCAGTAGAGACAACATATATTAAAACAGGGTGATCATATGAAGACAAAGACTTTCTGTCCTACATGAATGGCTTAGGGAGTCCCTGGCTTGAAATCTGCACCACAACACTGTCATGCAACTTTCCACAGTCTGATGACAATGTTTTTAATGCTCTGCAACCTCCTTTTCTGTTCTCAAGGTAATGTGCAGTAGAATAAATGTAATCTATGGTAACACATAAAGTATACAGACAAAGAAAACAAAAGGAGCACCATTCCTCTTGCTAATTAAATTGAGGGGGGGAAAAAATAAAATTCTATTTCCATCTATGCTAAAACATAGTAATCCTGTCACTGCACTCCAGTAGAAAACAAAAAGACAAAATTACAAATGAAAATTCCTCCCTGGAATCTTTGCGATCTTCAAACAATTCATCTCACAAGTGAATAGTGCTCAGGATAGTAAATTGGCACTGAGGACGACTGAACATAAGAAATGTCGCTAAAGAACATTACATAGATCAAACAAAATCTGAGAAAGTAAGGATGAGTTATAAGTACAGAAAGAAAAACACAAAGTAGATGTAGAAATTTTGGAAGCAATTCAATAACAGAACAGAACATGTGCATGCAGTCCATAAGAAAGGGAATTTCTCAGAATATCTGCATATAAATGCAGAGATGTTTTGAAAGAAAACTTCAAACCTCTTCTTTTTTTTTTTTTTTTTTTTTTTTTTTTTGCCTTTTATGATTTTTTTCCTATAACACAAAAAGGAAATTTTAATTATTTCCACAGAATTTTTTTAATTAAAAAAAAAAGTTTCCAACACAAAAATACAATTGGGAAAATTTTCAGCTTTACCTATTTCGGAACAAAAATACAGCTTTTTTTCAGATAACTGAAAATGGAGAAATCATGTAAGCTATTTGTTATAAGCTAATTTTCCAATTGTGTCCTTGAGGAAGATACATAGAAAATAGGAAATATTCCTAATGCATACTGCCCTATTGCAGCTCTTCAGTAAAAAGCTTGATTGCCTTCATGTTTGATTACGTCTGTGTTTATAAGGCCAGTACTTTAGATACTACTAACGATGAGATAATATTTTGACAAACATTTAATGAGATGTCATTATTGAGTAGAAAACCAAACAATTTTGCTGTGTTTTACTGACTTGAACATTTTAATTCATGTGTTAAAATTAATAAATTAATTAAAGTATTGGCTAAAAAGATGGGTTGAAATCCTGAATGAAGAAAAAAAAGAGAGAGGAAAAAAAGGTAAAAAAAAAAAATAATTGAAAGGGCCACCAGAGATTTCTTTCAACTTCAGTCATTCTGGGATTCTGGGAATATTAGCAATTAATAAGGAAACTAGAACATAATTGTGCTACTTTATAAATGATGCGTTGCATCTTAAATACTGGTCTCAGCCTCTCTGAGCCAGATGCTAGAAAACTCAGAGAAAGCCAGTGTGTGGTAGATGAAAGGTGAGAAACAGCTTATTTCTTTTGAAGAACAACTAAAAGAAAGGAGTGGTCAGTCTGGAAAAGAGATGTCAGAGGTGGGATAAGGGAATAATACAAGAACATAAAATTCATGAGTGCCTCACAGAAGACAAAAGAAGAATATTAATTTGCTGTTTTTCTCAATACTCAAAAGTAGAGGACACAAAGTGCAACTAGTAAGTTGAAAAAAAAAAAAAAGAACATACTTTCCAAGCAACAGTGTTGCTTGTTCACTCAAGATGCTAGAGATGTTGGAAGTTCATGTGATTGCAAGAGATGATTGAGCAAATGTCATGGAAGATAACTCCATCAAGATCTCTATTTCAGTAAACCATAAAACACAAATGACAAGAAGCTGTAAAACATTCTGTGGGTACTATGATTCAGTGAAACTTTTACACATTTCTTCTAGCTTACTGAACTGGCCACTGCCAGATGATGTTAATCATTACCTGGGCCATTGAGACAAGTACATTGATTATATTAAAATAAGGCATTGATTCATAAAACTAAGCATTTCTTAAGCAACCAAACAGTCAAGGAAAAAAAAAAAAAAAAAAAAAAGGAATAAAGGGTTAAAGGGTTTCTTTTTTGATGCTTTCACTGTAACTCAGATCAACAAATGACCATGTGATGGAAACTTTGTCTGATGTAAAGTCTTATTTCCTGGTAGAGGACTATAACATCGAATTTGCTCGTGCACATCCATCTCTTTTTTTGGCCCTGATATTTTTTATTCTTAATGTTAAACTGCATGGGCTTGCAGTTTCACTGTCTTTCAGCACCTACTATGCCAAGGAAACAAAAAGCTTCCTTCATTAGATGCCAGAATGATATGCAGCTAGCTTTTAATATCTATGTGAGGCCTTTGAAGAGAAGTGAAGGCTCCAGAATTTCTGATAAAAAAAAAAAAAAAATTACCTTCCAAGAGTCCAGGACTAAAATCTGCACTGATAGAAAAGTAAAGCTACTCTCCCTTGAATCCTGAATAATCTAGGCTCTGAATTAACTAGATCTTTCCAAAGCTTAACCATAAGTAGGAGTCATCATCTTTATTTCCTATCTTGTCCATTCCCTGCTGTGTGTGTACATGTGTCCTTCTTAAGTCTTGGTAAATTTCTGATTACAAATAGGTTTAATATATAAGAATTAAACTTTTAAGATAAAAAAGAAAAAACATTTCACTTTTACCAATAAGAAATTTTTACTAACAAGCATTCATTGAGTAAAATATAGGTTCCCTAGGTACAAAGAAAAGTTTAACTGAAAATACAAAGTTGTTGGGTTTTTTTCCTTAAACAAGTAATCTTCAAAAGGAAATATTTTATTTTTACTTTTATTTCCACTTTAATCTCAATCCTTTCCTGACTCTATTAAGGCCTTCTGGTACAGAATAAAATTTTAAATGGTTGTTCTGTGCCAGAGTCTGGATCAATCTTTGTGCTTTATCTGTATCTTTATATGGAAATTTCCCTTCTGACTGTCAATGATATCGGCAATTTTATTGGAGGATTTGATCAGGTTTCAGGGAAGGAAATGTAAAATGGGTGTAAATATACAGTAAATTTGTTATCCAATATATTTCCAACACAATAGTGATAGAAGGTAGGAAATATGTAGAAGAAAAATTTGCTTCCTTTTGTAGGAAATATTTTCATTTTTCTGCAGACTATTTTCTCCATTCCTTTTTCTGGAGACTAGCTCTCTCCAGAATCAAAAAAGAAAAAATAGAATCTTGCAGTATGTTTGTTCTGCAACCTACTGTTCACTAGAACTCTACCATATCACTAGCATAAATAAGCATAACCACCTACTATTCCAAATAACCCCAATTTTATAATTCCCTTGCTAAATTTACCTAAATCTAACTTGCAAGCAGTTTAGTTTCCTACTTCTCTTATTTTAATAGCAAACCTGTTCCAAGCCTTCATTCTTCTGATATCTATAGACCTAGTTCTAACTTAGATGTCTTTACACCTATTTTCTCTCCCACTGGAATACAGTCATTGAAAGGACAGTAGTATATCCTTGAACCAGAGCAGTGGAAGAATGTCCCCTTTAAAAAAAAGCCACAGCACTAACACAAAATGATATGAAAAGTCTTTATTCCTAGAGTACAAGAGCCAGAGGAATGGCCCATTATTTCTTTTCAGGCTTCTCTTCTCCGTATTTTGATCTTTCTAGGATATCTCTTGTGTGTAGGTTTTGCAAAGATTTCATTAACAAGTCATCAAAGGCATTAATCTCAATGCTATCTGAGAGAGCAAGAAGAGTTTTCTTCTGTACAGCACGTTAGCAGTCCTTTCTCCTGCATCAGACTTCGTATTTATCTAGCAAACTTGTACTAATGTCTTCTATTTTATTTTATCTATTTTCACTCGCAACATCACACCCAGTGATTTACTGAAGATGCACATCTACTGTATTATTAAATCATCATCTTTTAAAGAAAGGCATCAGGTAAGTCTGAAATGTGTATCTGGGTTTATTTCATCTCACAAGTAACTTCCTTTCTAGATGTTTTCCTCTCCCAGGTGTGTTTTCAAAACCTGTACCCTACTGCATTCTGACTGAAGAGTTCCTAGTTACTCAAATCATCTGCCACTACTCAAGCATGAATAGTTCATTTTCTCCAATCATGCCATTCTTAAGAAGTAATAAACAATTGCAATAAGATTTACTGTTTCCTAACCTTATGGTAAGAACCATATCATTAAATATACAGTAAAAAAAAAAAATTAAAAAATATATTAAAAATAAAAACAACTGTCAGATTTATTTAAATTACATTTCTTTTAGAAATATTAGCATACCAACAGTCTTCAGATGTTTGAAGACATCCTTGATGTATCATTTGGGATGTTCAGATGATCTGATGTTTAGATCTAAGAGAGCTGGACAGGCCCATAAGTCTTGTTAGGTAAGCCATGGTTTGAAACCTTAGATCAGGAAGCCAGCGAACAGATTGTGAAACATCTGGATGGTTTTTCTTCTCATTTTCAACAGACTGGGAGGGCAAGACATAATGGGATATGTAGCCATTCCACTAATGTAAGTTATAAATGCTTGGGTTTTCTAAAAGTAATTTTTTCATATTTTTCATTTTCACTAGAATGATCAACCTTCCTAATATTTTTTCTCTGGAAAAAAAAAAAAAAAAGTAGAAGGAAATGAAAATACTACAATTACTTTGCTACTGAAATACTTCAGAAAACTTTAAAACATTCTAGCTTTACTTTACACAAAAAGCTTGAGTACTCTGTAATTTACATATGTGGCTTTCCTAACACTAATTAAAATTTGCATTTTCAGTTGAGATTTTTTTGTTGATGATGAATACATTGATTTTCCATGATTGTCTACACTCTTGGTGAAGAGGAACTCAAATTAGATTTTCTTTTTCTACATATTTTACTTAAATGCAAAATAATTTCAGTTACCTGAACAATTGTACTTTGAATACATATATTTAATAGAAATCTTAAAATTTTATACCTAGTATTTCCACTGCATTTTTTATATATGTTTTTGTGATAAAATGTCTGTGTTTGTTAGTATAAGCACAACAACTGTGTTCTTGCTATACAGCAGTGAATCAATGTATGAATGATAAACCTTCCCCACACCCCCAGACTGAGTGGGATTTAAATGCAAGGGACACTATTCTACAGATAGCCTTATAGGAAGAAATGGAATTTGATGATTCTTTGCAGCTATTGCTTATACAGTGTAACTATTGCAAGTGCATTTTACCAGGTTGCTTTTTAATGCACTAATGAACAACTTATTTTATGTCCTTTTATTCTCTCAGTACTAGAAGCATATACTAAAAGTATGTAATGTTTAAGGGATGCTACCATATCCTTTTTTTAAAAGAGTGCGCATATGTGAACAATTCAATACAAGCAAATCATTCAGGCCTTTCCTTTCTCACTCAGAAATTTTCCCTACATTATAATTGAACGATCTACAGAACAAACAAATGCTTTGGGCATCTAGTGACTGTTCAAAATTTGGATCATACACGACGTCAACTGGGGAAAATTTCCCATCACAGAAGCCAGTGAGGCTAGGATAGTTTACTTGATCTAAGGGTCTGTCTATTAGCAGTATTCTAAGCAACAGTCCCTTCTCCACTAGATGGCTTTTATAAACAAGAGCATAGCCTGAATAAATCATTACAAGCATGATTTCTTCAGGAGACAGTGCAGAACAATTTGAAGTGGAGACAGAAATACACATAAATTGTAATGAATTTTCTTATCCTCCAAAGGAGGGTCAAATACAACACATACAAAGGGCAGAACAACACTACTTGATAGAGCAAATCCTCAGCTACGAAAGACTATTTTTCAATCCAGTCATCATCATTAACTATGCATTTTCAGCAGCCTGCATGCTGCCCTCATAAAAATCTGCACCAGTTGAAGTGTCCCACTGTCACTGTCACCACTGCTAAAACACAACACCCATTGCCTCACTGTGCTCACATCCGCTGTTTTGTGTCCATCGAAGATCAGCAGCTGTCAGTGAATGCCAATGGATGAAATTTTTTCTCCATACAGGGATTCAGTGACACACCTTTGCTTCATCCACACTTCCATGTCAGAGGTCACTTTATCGGACTGCCCCTCTGCTGCCATTTTTCATGTGACATCAAAATATAATGGAATACTAAGGAGAAGGTTCAACCTCTACTGCCATACCACCAACATCTGCCTCTGACATTTTGGGCCAACGTAATAAAATAGGAGGCATGGCTCTCAGAACGGCTCTCACATCTGTCACTGTCTTCTATGGGAAACAAACAGACAAAAAAAAAAGTCATGTTTTTAAAAACAAAAGAGAGTAAGCATATAAACGAAAATGGAACTGACTTTCATAGACTTTCCCATATTACATTATTCTTCAAATGAATGCATGAGAGCATTCACTCTCTGTGATACCTAGACTTCATTTGTTTTGTAAACAGAATTACTTTCAGGACAGACCTCATAATTGCAGAAATGAGCTAAATGAGGTATGAGTGACAATCTTTTTATCTTAGGTAAGAAAAAATCCATGTAAAATATTGGTAACATCTTACTACAATATTTGGGAGCCTCCTCAGTCCATTTCTTATTTGATTTATAAGTAACTGACTCATGGTTATCAGACACATACCATCTTCTCACCAGTCATTCTCTGTGAAGGTGGTCTCTTATGATCTCTTTCATATGTCCTAACTATTTCAAGGTCTTTTCCGTCCCTATGCCTGGTATGATCAAAGTACATATGTTTCTGCTGTATTCCCATCTTTGTAACATATAATTTCTCTTTGATATAGAAAATATGTAGGTCTTCACCAACACCATTTTTAAAAGCCTCCACAGCCTCATACAGGCAGCATGTATTTTTCATGATTTTATACCCAGGAGAACAGGCTAATAATTATACTTTGCACTAAACTTTCATACATTCTTAGAAAGAATCTTTTCATTGCCTTTTGTGAATGAATGAATGTTTTAGTGAGAAAGCCAAATTTTATTTCCTTTCGAATATCTTTGTCTTTTAATATACCCAATTTGAAGTAATCTGCTACTTCTGCAGTGTATTCATTGTGTGCAGAACTGCTTCACTTCTACTGGTTGAGACAAGCTATATACAATTTAGATTTGCTCCATTTAGGGATGATCTCCTCTCCTCACCTGACTAAAAATACAGTGTTTGATGAATCACATTAACAAACTACTGTGAAATCAACAATATATCCTATATTACTTAAGGTAATTCAATATTACTTGTTTCTTCTACTATTTTAATCCTCACAGGATCTCCAGATTACGTCCTGCATACACTGAAAACTCCAACAGATAAGGATATGCTTTAATAAATTAAAATCTATTCACAGTCACAATCTTCTTCTTTACTGCAGTGTCAGTTGTTAAGGCAGGAAGTCTGTAAGATGCTTTGAAATGTGGGCTATCTACCAGCACCCTTCAAATACCAGTTCTCTGCTCAGTTAAAAACAAGCAGCTAGCCACTTTCGTGCAATTTCAAGTAATGCATATTTTGCTTGCATTTGCATTGTTCCTCTCTAGTACAGCACTATACTTTTTCCAGAAACCATATTCCCCTTCCTTCCCTGGAACAGATGGCTCTGCTCCACCTCTTCCTTTCTGTACTCCTGCTCTCTGATGCAAGTTGCTCTGATGAACATCTGGATTAACACAATGATCCCCCCATCAGAATTTACTATGAAGAAATACAGAAGGAAAAAAAAAAGATATATTTGTCACCTCAGGACATTCTTTAATGCTTCATTGTAGGGGAAAAAAAAAACAGTAAAGACTAAGGCTATTGTTATTACATCTTGCTCTCCTAAGAAATTACTGTCAGAATGTTTTAACATAAACAAACTCTCATTTATTTTTTATTTCTGCGGAGGTGTCAGGTAAACTAGAACAAAAAGGTTTTGTTCAAAAAGTTGATATTTGATAAATTTGTGCATGTAAAAAAACAAGTAAACAGCCTTTCAGAGGGGTTAGGGACTTCCACTTATTCGCCTACATACTAGATCAGTCTTCATCAGCTCTTCCATACACACAGGATTTGTGTGGAATTCAATGAGAACTGTAACATTTTGAAATTATGAAAAACAAGTAAGTGGCAGTGTGATGAAAATACTGTGTTTCTTAAATAATCCCCATTCTGGGACCATCATTTATTCAGAGATTATGGTCTATATGAGCACATGGGTAGTTTCTAGGCTGGAATAGGAAGTAGATATACTTAGAAACTTACATCTATTCACATGTATTTGAGATCCCAAATCAATCAATCATGAAATAAAACAGTCCCATTTCTTCTACAATTCATGAACACAATATCCTAAAGGGATAGGTTTTATTTATATATATATATTTATATATATAAATTTATAAAACAAGGTAGCTCTTAAATTTATAAAACAAGGTAGCTCTGAAAATAGAGGTGATTCAAGCAGAGTAAGAGCCTTGTCAAGAAGACTAGACAGTGAGTATATATGTTTGTAGAAGAAATTTCCAGTCCATGACACACACCTCCCTTTTTCTCTAGTTTAGTAACTAGTAGTAGTTTTCAACACAGCACAACACCCCCCCTCTCCTGCATGGAAAACCTTTCCAACCTTTCCATGATTAATCTGCCTGAGATTTGTGGTGCCCTTTTCACAGCTTCCTCCTCTCCTAATCCACTCTTTGAAGTCACCTCAACTCCCACATCTCTTTTTCCTTACCCACCCAGCAAAGTATCCTGAAACATCTCCCAGCTGCACCCAAGATTTTGTCGTTTCTCCTTTTCTGTTCCACACAGAATAGTAGTGCCAACACAGCCATCTAACAAGTCTTTCTGCTGTCTGTCACACTAGGACATGGCCAGACATATGCCATTTCCCAAATATAGTCAACTTCATTCTGAGAGCTGAATGGAAACTGACACCTGAGTGAATTAGAAGAACAAATTTCTCTTTAGTGCATCTGCCCTGGAACCCTAGTATCTAAGTGAATTGGAACACAAGGGGTCTTTTCAGCAAGCTACCTAGTTAGTGCAGTTAGTTCTGGTTATAGGCTTGTTCTGTGGAGGACAGACAAATCCAACCCCATAGTTACATGGCATAAGTCTCTCTGCAACAAATGAGCCCACCTTCTTAAATGTTTTACCACAGGAGGGAGTGATTTAACATTTTCTATTGAAGTTTCTATTAAATTATATGGTTTTTAGAGTAATTTCTATGGGAACCTATTAATCTCTATAGTAGGTTTTTATCCTTGTTAAGTTCTATATGATGGTTTTTCTCATAAGGATAGTCTTGTAGCTGGAGGAAAAATCTTCAGCTGCACCATGAAAGGTAGAAAAAGGCAAAGATTTCAAAACTGAGGGATAACAGAAATAGGAGCTTGAAAAAGAACTATATTTAGTATTTATTGTATTATTATGGGAGTCATTTTTTTCCAAAGCTTAGGTTCTTACTGTACTACAGAAAATTACAGGGACCAAACCATTTTTTAAAATTAATTTTTAATAATGTGTAATAAGCTGAGTGGCACTGGTCTGTGTGTGGAATTAGAATTCCTCTGATAGAAAAAGAAATATTTGTGCAGAGTTTTATGAGCAAAGTTGACCTGAGGCTTCCTGAGGCTGATTGAGAAATTGCAGACAACGAAGATCCTTAACCCCTTCCCAGCTTCATTTTCAATCTACTAAAGAATAAAGTCTCAGTGGTTTAATATACAAAGAAACTGACAAAGATCTGAAAAGAGCAATAAACTTGTATATGATTACAAGAAGCTCATACTTCTTTTAAATTTGACTTAATGACCAAACTGGCTTCTCAGCTCAATAAGGCATGAACCTTCATTTTAACATTTCATAGCTTTATTTAACAGAGCATTACACTTCAAAGAAAATGTTTGGAGGTCAGCTTTCTACAGCCTAGAAATTTGCTATTGATTTCCTTTCCTTTAGTTAAGAGAGAAGAAGCGACAATCAGAAAATCACAACACTTGATACAGGCACAAAGTGTCCAAAAAGCAGGACAATTCTGAACTGAAAGCAGGGAGGGGGAATCCCTGAACTGAATGTGCCTAATCCTTCCAATAAGCATGGAGTTAGCTGTCCTAATTCTTTCTCGAAAAGCCTGAAACATGGGTGTTAGCGGGGGTTAAAGAGAATATTTATGAGACCTAAAGATAAAGACCCTGCTAATGTTACTGCCTGTTGCCACACATTTCCATTAACCTGCAACAACCTACCAGTGGGCCAGCTCTGTGGGTGTTAATCTCCGTAAACTTTTTCATCCAGTCAAACATGTTTTGCTAGGGCATTGTGCTAACCTCAAAGCTTTCCCTGTTCCAGCACCACTAGTGATAATTATATTTATTAATGATTTCCGGTTACTAAAGGATACTGAATCTGCCGCAGAAAGAATGCATCTCTTAAAGTTGAAAGGGAAAGACAGCCATCACTGTAAGGAAAACTCCAAACCTATGTATGCGGAAGGATTTACAATAAAGGTTGATACATTTAAGGGAAACAGGGAAGTAAGATCAGGAAGTCATTATCTAAATCAATGAATACATAGAATGCATAGCGAATTGTTTTACATACACTGTCATTAGAGAAAAAATATTTCTACTGCAGAGTTTTGTAAAGTCAGTAAGGTTAATATAAAATGATTTTGTTTTTCAAAGCTTTATCTAAATGTTTGCTAAAAATTGAAAACATGGAACTTCATTAGGAAGGTGTAACTGGAAATGAACTCCACCTAGAATACATTGTTGTGTATCAGTTGTTTAAAGTCAACTACTATGATGTTGAATTTCACATTCTGATTTTTAAATTTCTCTTCCATGATTTACATCCTTTTCTCAAGGACTAGGACCCCAAATATCTTTGACAGTAGAGGATGTATGGCCTTTGTGCTGGAAAACTTACAAAACTTACAATGCCACTGCAACATCTAACAAATACTATCTAGCAAATACTGTTCATCTTAACTGAACTGGTGCATTAATTTGGTGCTTAATTCTGCTCTAGCTGATTTATTAATTAGGAAAATGGAGAAGTGGCAGGAAGACCATGCTGTTAAGAGTGCTCTCTGACTTTTCCCAGAAAGACTAATGCAATTCTGGGAGCCCTTACTGAACTTCTGTTGAATCAGGATATTACCAGATGTGTGACTTCAAGAGTGTGTCAGAATAGTATTTTATAATATGTTAGTTACCATGCTTTAATTAGTATGTTTTAAAGCATTACTTAGCATCTGGTGGTGTTTGCTGGTGGCAGTAGCCTTTACTCCATCCTCTTAATACAAGATCAGGCACAACACATCTAGCAGGTCAAGGGAAAGGATTTTTGGCCATACATCTTAATGAGTCTTCTATGGCTGACTGTACAAATTTCTACAGTTCTACAGTAATAATGAGAATTTTCAGTTGTTTTAGAAACTGTTGTTGGCTGTCTCATTCATGCTTTAAAAAAATAAAAATAAAAAAAGCCTATATTTAGAATAGATGATAATACTGTTTGTACTAAAGGAACCTGTCTTTTGTTATCTTAGATCCAAAATGGAAAGTGTTCTCTTTATTTAAAGAAGGTAGAAAAAAAAAGATAGCAGAGGAAGAAACACGATTTTGCTTGGGTGAAATGTCAGTTTTTGAGCTGTTAATTACATATCCTTAATTATGTGTCTGAAACATTCAAAGATTTCCTGTTGTGGGCTGGGGTTCTACCATTGCACTAGATTCATTTAAATAAAATATGCAATTAAAAGCTGGAAATCCCACCTCCATTTAACCTCCAGCCAGGTGTTCCTGTTGCCTCCTCTTTGCGAACATTAGCCAGGGGGTGACGCAGGTGGAGGAAATGATCAAGCTTACCATGGGCATGTACACATGCTAGTGCTGACACAAGAAAAGCAGCAAAAAAGCGTGGTGAGACAAGGCAGTGGGTAGACCAGAATTACCTAGTTTGAGAGCAGACCACACTTTTGTTAGCTTAAAGCAGTTGTGAATCCTCAGGCTTTACAGGAATGAAAATTATTTATTTGATGACAAGTACTACACTTTATTTACTTCAAGAATAAAAATTAAATATTTCAACAACAATAGTTTTAATAAATGAAAAACATAGCACAACTGTAAAATCTCTAATAAAAGGAAAAGTGAGTAATATTCATTCAGGAAGGTGAAAGAAAATTAAAAGGCAGGGTGAATGTTTTTCCTATGTGAGCAGGGAGGACATTCTGAAGTCTGCATAAAGATCAGCAATACCTGTTAGCCAAAACAAAAGTCACTGTTGCCATCTTTCTTGCTCATTTCTTTTATGTTGCTGTACTCATGTAATTGCTCCTGTGAATTTAAGAGAATGCTGGAAAACATTTTTTAACTTGTTGGCAGAGCTCTCAGCAGTAGAAACAGGCAGTACTACCATTTCTTGCTCCTTCCTGGGAGAGAAAGGAGCCTAGTGGCACTCTGTGGCAAGGGGAGCAGCTTCATACTGTGCAGAGCAGAGTGCTCTGCAGAAGGCATTGCAGACTTGCAGTTCCACAAAGGCAATAAGAAACAGCAGGATTCCCTTCTCTCTTGTGTCTTTCCCAAAGACAGCTCTTTGTCCATCTCCTTTTTCTACAGATAATCTTTTTTGGACATGCAATTTCTTGAGACTCATGAAGGAAAGCTGTTCTCCTCCAGTGGAGTACTAGAGCTCCCCTTGCTTAAGTCTTTCTCACGGGACTGAACGAGGAAGAGTCCAGAAAGAGTAGATGAATATGTACGGAATGGAGGGGAAAGCACTCTAGTTGGAGTGTAGGTAAAAAGACAGTGGGAAAATGAGAAGCATAAGCTTAGGTGACCAGTGGTACTTCCATAAATCTTGGCTGTGTTTTGCTCATAAAAAAAAGAGCAAAGGATGGTAAGTCCAAAACCCATCACATAGTGCAAAGCAATCTTATTATACTGAGGATAAGTATCAGACTGACGAGCTGTCTCTATCTCTACTGCTTATTATGTGCACATATGAATTTCAAACATCTTGAGTATTCAGACAACTTTATATAGGCTTCAGAATACCACCTTCCTTATATCAGCTCGCAGTTATTATACAAGGTTGGATTTTTCCTAGCAAGAAGGATGCAGTAGATGTAACTGGGAGGACATGGCAGCTAGTATCATTGGCAGGGTCTGTGAAACAGAGACATCTACTGGTTGAGCTTTGGGGGAAAATATTTTCATTTGTAACTTTGCAGTGCTGTGTTCTACTCCTTTTCTTTGATCTGCACCATTAATCTGTTATGATAGGTCTGCTACTTAATCCATGGCCTCAGAAAATATACACCCATGTCAAAATGAGTTTTGCTATAAATTATTTAATGGTTTACAAAGCAACACTCAACACATGCCACCAATTGATTTTTAACTTCTGTGTGCTTACAGTGTTTTTCAAAATCTTTGGTGATATTATTCATTTATCACAACATAGAATCACAAAAGCTTGAGACATTGAAATAACATTTTAGAGGCAATTCTGTAAAGCAGTGAAAGCAAAAATTCCCTATCTGGCCACTGAAACCTATAATTTTCAGCTTAGAACCATTAAAACTGAAGTTACACAAGTTACACAGAAAAAGAACGTATCTTATTTACTTATTAAGACCTAAAGTGTTAAACAAATAAAAAAAGTCCACAGATGGTTATTTAAATACCAAAAAAAAAAAAAAAAAAAAAAAAAGCAGTATTAACTTTTATGTTTACTGAGGAGATTGATTACCCTAGTGGTTGAGGAGTAAAGAGTGGTAGGAGGAGCTTGGGAGGTCTAGAGGTTTGAGGAGATGCAAGTATACAAGCAAAGTTAGAAAAAAAAAAACTTTGTTCATATTATCCATGTTTTATATGTCTGTAGAAACAGACATTCACATGAGAATAATTTTTGAGTGTTTCCCGGTATTAATTTTCTCCAATCAAGCTAGAAATACTACCAGACATGCTTTGCTAAGAAGTGTTTTTTAAACAAACAACTTTTCTCCATTTTTCTTCAATTGAATTTAGCACACAAAAGAAAGAAAAATGTTTTCAGAAGGAAAAAAAATTGCATGAGCCATCTTTTGAGTGAAAAACTAAAAAACTAAAAAAAAAAAAAAAAAGCCAGACTGCATTATTGAGTTCAATTCAATAGAAAAAGTAACTACCTGGTTTGAAAAGCTTGGAAACTCATACAAAGTAAGCAGTTACCAAATGCCACCTCCCTTAAATCTATGATTTTCACTAAACCAGTGCTGCATACATTTGAGGAAGCAATACTCATCTGCGGCAATAAGGACCATGTAAAATGATTATAGAAGTTAAGGCAGGTAAGTAGACAGATAGACAGACAGGTACGTAGGCGGGTAGAATCCTTTCATTTTTTGGATTACATTTAATTTCACAGCCTCTTAATACATGATGTCCTCTTTGGAAAAAAAAAAAGAAAAGAAAAGAAAAAAAAAAAAGTTTCTGTTAAAATACAGCACTACTTCAGTAAATTTTATTTATTCTTCATATCGTAGCGCCTGCTAAAAAAAATTTCCCAAATCACTGAAATATGATTCGAAGCCTTAAGTGTGAAGAGGTTCTTTGTAAAATTTTATTCTCTCTGTAGTATTTCTACTGTTAAAAGACCAGCTATGGCTCACCTCTCAAAATATATGTTGTATCATGACTGATATCACTCTTCGGGGTTAAGCTAGGGCAGAAGGAGCTGGTTCAGGTCTAATTGTTGAAATGTATGCTTAGTTCAAGTTAAACAATAGTTCCATTGGAAAAAAAAAAATCAGCACAGAGGTGCTGAGTTGTGAAAAGAGTGTTGTTTTGGGCTCAGTCGCCTGAATAGACTTGTTAAAGCCCATAGCTGATGTATGCTAAGCAGAGCCAAGCAGTATGTGGAGAGAAAGGGAGGGCAGGCCAGTTGAGCAGGCACATCACTCTCTGAGCCAGGGCACACACTTTGATGGCTCCTTTGGAGGTATGAGTGAAAGCCAAACCTCTGTTCCCTCCTTTTTTTTTCATTTCTGCCATGCAAAGATAATCAGGTTTATGTAAAGTATGTGTGCTCTTTTGACAGTCCACGATATCTCATTAATTCAATCACACCAAACACCATTGTTCCCAAAGTGTTTGAAATGCGGATAGGCATGGAGGCTTTCTTAATCCTGTCAATCAATGTTAACATTTTTCTTGCAGTTGCCATGGCCAGGGCCAGAGTTCATGAAAACACAGAATAAGAGCCAACAAAACAAGAATAAAGACTTATTTGAGATACTCTTTTTAAAGGACATCTACCATGCACAAAACATGGGAAGTAAATGTAGACAAGTTTGGACACTATGGCTCACTGAGAGGAAAAAGGGGGAAAAAGAATTTGAAAATCAAATAGGCCTATAAAAACTTGACCCAAGAGTCTCTGGGAAAAACCCGATGAATTGCTCCCTAGTAGAACAATGTTCTTTCTTTCGTGCGTTCTTCAGGAGGACAATGCCCAATATATTATAACACATGCCACTGATGTCTTTACACTGTTGTAAGCCAGCTCAGACCAACGGAATGCTGATCACGGACAACAAGAGATTGTGCAGCAGTAATTCTCTCTTTCTCCCACTCGGTTACAAACAAGCACTGGGAAAATTATTCATGCATATAGGCCAACAAAGCAGAGACGGGAGATTTGCGATGTCATGCAGCGAGATCATGTGACAAACTTTAAGCTGAAACCCCAAGCTTTCGCCCTTTGAAATTTTGTAAAATAACCAATTTATCTCTGTGAATGTAGCAGCCAAAATATCTTCTCATACTGTTGGAAACTGTGGGCATTTTAGTTCTGCACTACAGATTAATGAGACCACAGTGCATGCACCTAAACAAAGAAACATAACCATTACATAATTATGCAATTTCTAAAGCTATGGGAGAAAATTCCTCACTGGGATTTGCATTATCACTACTGACTTCCAGGAGGCCTCAAATACATTTATACATGCTTCTTCAGTAAACAGGAGGAAAGATATGCTGTTAAACCATACAAGAACCCAAAGACAGGTTTTTTCTTATGTGAATACAGAATATTTGGACATCTGTGTAGGTGCCATTTTTCACACTTCAAAACAGGATTTGTTTCCTGTTTAAAATAAACAAACAAAAAAACCCCACCAATATAACAAGAAACAATTGTGTGTGTTTTGAGATGAATCTAGAATATCTGGTATTTTAGCTATGAAAAGGATAGGAATGGTGGCTCCTTGATAGCTGTCAACATGCCAAGGTTTTTTCATCAAGATTTTTGCAGGTTGGAAAGCAAGTCCTTTCAGCACTTGTAATTAAGTAGTGTTCTTCCACTGTTGTGGCAGATCTCCACTAATCTAGAAACATGCATCTACATGGATCAATAAAGTCTGACATGATACAGAGTGCTTCACTGGGACAGAACAGTAAACCAGCCTCTTTGCCAAGGACAAAAACTTCATGCACTAGTGTAGGTCTGACTATATGTAAGCAGGTAAGGAGAAAAGAAGAAAATTTATCTCAGTGAAACAGAGCTAGAATATTCTTTACATTTCTGATGGCTATACTCTAAGTTAAATTGAAAACTTGTGAGCTGTGTTGATATTCTATCGTCGAAGACAAAGCCTGCTTCTGCCATCTTTCCAGGTTCAACAGTATGCAGAATTTTTATATTTTTAGTATCAATTTCATCTTGACAAGTCAAGATAAGGTATCTGATCCCAGAGGTCATTTCTTTTAGGTTTTCCCAAAGTACCCGGGGTTCTGAACCTAGAGGGGATAAGCTCAGTTTCCATATCTCCTTCATTCCCGTAACTTATTCTTCATCCTCTTCCACATGACATACCATTTTCTCCTTCCTCACACACCGAATCAGTAGAAGAAACTATTCTCAGCATCTCCATCCATTCTTGTGCAGATCAGGAGAAAACTAAAGTCTTTCCTGCACATTTCCTAGAGATATTTCAGATAAGCCAAGAGTCACATGGTTTGCAGGCATAGTTCACATTTTGAATAAACCTAACCAACAGAATGGCAGGAATTTTTGCATAGTGCTAGACCTTTCTGTATCAGCTAATTTATTTCACAATGGAAATAAATGTTTTTAGTGTTGTTGCTTAGTTTGGTTTTTTTTGCGCTCTCTTTTCTCTTGCACTTACGTACTGCTTTGCCAACTATCTAAATATCATCACAATATTCTGTTACTTAACTCATATGAGCACCTGAAATTAAAGACTCCAAAATTAAATGTACAAAAGATGTGCTAGCCAGTAAAGGTATTCTGAAGATAGTATGGTTATAAATTGACCAGATTGTCATTATTTACATTATTCTCAATTTTGATAGACAGATTTCTGAAAATATCTATAGCTGAAGATAAACATCAGTCTGTCATACTGTTTTCCACGTTACCAGCTTCCTTCTTTTCTTTACACCTTCCCTTCCCACCTCCGCTTACAGTGCATCTACATTCACTCACTCCCAGTCTTCCTGTCTGGCATGCTTCCCCATTTTTCTGTTCGATCTTTGCTGTTTTCCTTAGTATCTTGTGCACAACAGAAGAATGGTAAGCTTTGGTCAGTCCACCATTCAGTTCATTCCACACCCAGCTGCAATACAGTTCCCTTGTGGTATAATGACTTGTGAGGCCAATGTTAAAGAAGAAAACTGATATAAATATTAGAAGTTTTTCAATATTTCCCTGACAGTGCTATCTGACTACTTGAAAATTCACCTGTGAAAACAACTGAAGTATCTAGCTTGATCATATTTCAGGAATGATCAGAGATGAAGTGGTACTGGATCTGATGCTCACCAGTTGGAAGCAACCGTTAAAGTGGTTAAGATTGAAGGCAGTCTGGACTGTAGTGACCATGTCCTGGGTGAGTTTGTGATCTCAAGGATTATGGGCCTGGCAGAGACCAGAGTCAGGATGCTGAATTTCAGGAGAGCAGACTTCAGGCTATTTAAGAAATTATTGATGAGCTCCCCTAGTAAACTGTCCTTAGGACACGGAAAAAGAACAGACATGGAATTTCTTAAGAAATGTTTCTTAAGAACACCTTTCTGAGAACACAAGAGCTCTACCATACCCTAGCCTATAAAAAACAAGCAGAGGAGGCAGAAATCATGGCTGAGCAAGAACCTGCTGGTCAAACCGAGGGAAAAGAAGGAAAAGTAGCAGCAGTGAAAGGAGGAATGGATAGCCTGCAAAGAATATAGGAATGCTATCTGGACATGTAGAGATGGGATCAGGAAATCCAAGGCTCAGAATGGAACTAAACTTTCTGAGGGATGAGATGTTAGGACGAAATTCTTTACTCAGTGGGCAGTGAAGAGTTGGACCAGGTTGCCCAGAGAAGTTGAGAATATTCCATCACTGGGGCTGTTCAAGGAGTGGGCTTTAAGGTCCCTTTCAACCTGAACCATTCCATGATTCTGTGACTCACTTCCTTAGATTTTTGGATCATTTGGATTCGGATCACAAACTTGCCAGAACAGTTGTAACAATAAGGCTGCATCATTAAAATACTAAGCAGACAAGAAATTCTAGTATGCCAAATGAATGAGATTGTTACAGATTCTATATATACGCTCATGATAATTGTTTTAAAAATATTTACACTATTTAGTTATATACACCAGCAGTATTCATTGTGCATTTCCCAGTCACTATGAGGGATGGGAAGACCTAAAGTGAGTAGGTAATGTAAGTAGGACCTATGTAAGTATTTGTCTTTGAGACAAGTAGAGATAACTTACTGTAGGAGGAAGACCAGAAAGTGACAGAAACTTCACAAAAGTAACTGCACCCATTGTTGCTTTGCTGGAATAACACAGGCGCCTCTTCTTCCTTCTAGCAACACTGTTCTGCTCCAAGTGCTGCATGCAGAGCCATGGGAATTGCGGAGCCTGGTAACTCAGCGACAGTCAAGCACTACCACATCTGGAGGTTTCCAGTTGTCTGCTAATCCAGATATAGCACCTTTATACAAACCTTAGCACTACATTAGGTATAACTCTTGTGAAATCAGATGGCAGTTAAGGTTGGAAGGACTTCAAGATGTATCAGCTGTGAGGTCAAAGCAAATTTCTCAGTATTTTATCCAGTCTTCAGTATCTTATCCAGTCTTGAAAATATGGACTCCACAGCCTCTCTGGTCAAGCTCATCCACATCTGTACTGTCATCACATTGATATTTCCTTCTAGGTGGTTAACCAGACCCATACTTGTTTGAACCTAAGGTTTTGTCTCCTTATACCCTGCTATGCACCCCTGAGAAAAATGTAGCTTTGTTTTCTGAATAACCTTCTCACATGTACTGGCAGGCTGCTGATAAATCTGTCATAATAATTTCTTCCTCAGGGTGAACAAGCCATATTTTGTCAGCCTGTTTTAACAAAACAAGTGAACCAGCCTCCAGCCAACATTATGAACATTATGGTCCTCTGCTAAAAGTGCTCCCATTGATGGACATCTTTCTTTCAATGGGAGCCCTAAGCTACACCTAGAAGTCAAGCTATCACCTAATGAGTGCTAAATTTAGAAGGATAAGTGCTTCCCACCACCTACTGGCTATGGTCCTGTTGATAACAATCAGGAGTGATGCTGGCTGTTAGTACTTACACAGCATGCTGCTGGCTTCTGTCCAGCCTGCAGTCCACTGGTCCTCCCTTTTCTTCACAGAGCTCCTCTTTCTCCATAGAGCTGTTTTCCCAGCTCTCATACTCCAGCCTGTTGCAAGGTACTCTTCCTTCCTTGGCACGGGGCTCAGTACTTTTCCTTCCTGCATTTCACATGATTCTTGTTGACCCTTTCCTCCAGACTGTCCACATAGCTCTGAATGTTCTTGTTCTTGAACTTACTGTGTTATCCCCACAATTTATTATCACCTGCAAACTTCATGAGAGTGACTTCCATCATAACTTCCAAGTCATTGCTAAAGATGTTAAAGATGCTAAAGGTCCTAGTACAGACCCTGTTACCCTACATGTAACCATCCTCCAGACAAAGTATGACACCTGCTATAATTTAAACATTTTATCATTTTTTTCATCCATTCCGTTTTAGATCCATCTGATGAAGACTGGCTGATAATTTGCAGATGTTCATAATGCAAAATGATCACAATTAGTACCCAGAATTTTGGAAACACTAAGCTTTTACTCTCGTGATATTCTTGCCTTTCTTTTTCTTTTCAGAGAGTGAGAATACACAAAGGAATTAGAAAAGTGTCCTTGCACCTGTCTCTAAGTTCCCATGTTTTGTCAAAGAAAGAGAGAAAGAAGGAAAGAGGGGAAGAGGGAAGGAAGGAAGAAAAGAGAGAGAGGGAGAGAAAAAAAGAAAGAAAAGAGAGAAAAGAGAGAAAAGAGAGAAAAGAGAGAAAAGAGAGAAAAGAGAGAAAAGAGAGAAAGAGAGAAAGAGAGAAAGAGATAAAAGCTTTAGAGAAGCTTAATTACATTTTGTTATAGCATATTCATAGTTACCAGACGAGCACTCTCAGAACTAATTTTGACACCTTATTAGAATATATATTTCAACCCAAGTAAACCAAAGGCATTAATTTTCAACACATATACATAAATCTAGACTGTAATTCTTTTAACTTTTTCCTTTATTATAATTTAATACTTGTTTTAATATAAAATGCAATTAAACTATTGGTCACACTTTCGCATTTGCAAAATAAAAATATTCCATAATTCAAAAGTATTCTAAATATTTTACTTGAAATTTTTAATTAAAAGACCCACATATACCTCAAAATATAACCTTCAATAAGTTATGAAGTGTTCAAGATCACATCTCTAAACGTGAACATACTTGAGAAAGTACGAGCACTTAAAAAAAAAATTTTATGGATGTTATTCTGAAACCTTAATTATAGCAAGACACACCAAATACTCTGTATAACGCTCTTTTTTCCTCTCCCACCCCACCCCTACCTCCCCGCTCTTGCTCCGAATCAAAGCAGCTTCTCTTTCCACTTCAACTCAGGCCTCCAGGACAGGCTACAGAAATTCTCTCTCCTTTGTCATTCATTTCTCACAGTTCTCACAAATTTTGATGCTAAACTACCAGTTCTATATAAAGTTTTTTAAAATCAAAATACATTGTTCCTGCAGCTTGTTATGACAATTCTGTTTGAGTCTTCCTTACTTCTGCTGTTCCAAGAAGTTGGGTCAGCAAGAGGAAGTCTCTGAGTACCTGCTCTGTGAGCCATGCTGTCTCAATTAGGGGCATTAGTGACCAGGAAGATGATGGTAACCTCTTCAGCTGTGACAGAAGCTTTTTAAATGCACCTACATTCACGGATATTGCAGACAAGTCCTGGCAGGTATAACTGAAACAACTTATGATAGAGTGAATACAGGACAAAAGACACATGCACTGAGGTATATGTTAGCTGAAGGATTAGCCCAAGCTACGTGTTTTAACTGTCTGAGGACTATAGTGCTTTACCACCATGCAATGGAAAGGCAGGTAACTGGGCATGGACACCCTTGATCCCCTATTGCTAAGTGCCTTGCAGCACATTTACCAAAGTTTTAAGTCTCACAGTGCTATACTCACAAACAGCTGGCAAAAAATCCTGAAATTTATTGTGATGATTCTGTTTTGTCATAAAAACACATAAAAACACATTGACTTTGGGTTTTGTCTTTGTTTTCAGGATCTTCGTTCTGTGAGTTTTGGGGAGGTTGTGGTGTTTTTTTCTCTTGTTTGTATTCACTCCTCTCTGTCACAGAAATGTTTGTCAGGACAAATTAAAAAAATCATCTGAAAAACAAAAAGGGGAAGAATACTATGCAGAACCATTATGCTATGCAGGTCATTTTGCTAATGCTAACTGGAAATAAATGCGTTATCTTTCAATTTCTTGTGCTGGATTTGTTAATATTCAGAACTACCTAAAGCTATAGATATTCTAACAGTGCACAAATGCAGTTCTGCTGTTCTAAAAAGACTTCAGGGACTGGAGAATAGCTATGTTGGAAGATGGCAACATGCCTTATATGTATCATTTTTTTGTTTGTGATTGACTTTCATAACCTTCAGAAAAATAAATACAGAAAGATATATGGCACCTAATGGAGTGGCTCAGATGGGATAAATATTCTCCCCATGATACAAAGAAGCTCCCCTCAATCCTGATAACAAATATTGGGAAACTACACTCTACTGTGCAATAATTTCATCCACTGAAAGGGTAAAGAGAACTCAAACTTTGAAAACTAGGAATACTGCAGAATCCTCTGTCAGTCTCATGTTGAACAGGATTTGGTTTGCCTTTATGGCACAACTTAAAGAACTAATAGGTCACAAAGCTTTCAGGTCCCTGGCATAGGTGACAGTCCTTATACCCTTTTTGCACATGTGGGATGAGAAACAGATGTCACAGCACTTTTCTGCACTCTCCTCTGTGTCAAAAGCTGTCAGAAGAGTGGAGGACCAAGCTATGTGCTCACTGCTCTATAAAGTTAGTGTTGTTGTTGAGTCCATAGACTGTTCACAGGTAAAAGACCAATCAGATGCAGTTCTGATTTTCAGCATTACATAATAGCCATTTGCAAGCAGCAAAACTACAGGAAGAATAAAAGCAACAACAAAAGAACTGTCACTGGGAGACTGTGACTTTATAATGTAGTGTAATTTGCTTTCAGTTTGACAGAGATTTTCATCTTCATCCAGTAACTCTTTCACTGGAGAACAAACTGTAGGTTCTGCTAACTCCCATTCTTCAGGTATTGTTATCAAAGATAAAGCAGCAATGGAAGAGTTGTATTAGATTGCTGCAGGTGATCAACAAATTAAAGACCAAAATATATTTGGGTTTGGACTTCATAAGGAAACAGCTGTCCAAGACATTTCTTATATTTTCAGAAACAAATGCAAAGAGGAAAAGAAAGTTTGCATGCTGGCTACAATGACCTCTCAGCTGTTGAAAGGTGTTTAACTGTTCCATGTAAAAAATTTTCAGAATGCAGCGTATTCACAGCCCTCACTATATTATTTTCCATGTGGTACAAGTGGATATGAACATGTCAGGAAAAATGTTCAATAACTAAAAGTGCACCAGAAAGTTAATGGGAATGAGAGGGCACAGAGTTCTTGATCCACATGAGTGTGCAGGGTGAAAGTGTAGATAAATTTGGATTAGCAAGCAAAACTGAGCCCTGTTGTTAAATGGCACTTGATTCCATTAGACTGTGTCGGATTGTTAAAAATGCTAACATTATGTGTGACTATTCATTTTCATCACCTGCTCTTGATTAATCCAGTCCTAAATGGCATCGGTGGACCTTGCCATCTCATACTACTTAATTAAATTAGCAACACATTTGTCTCCCCCGTTTTCCTATCAAAGGGTTGTGCTCAGGAGAAATAAAACCTTTGTTCACCACAAGTCTGTATAATTTACACTCCTTTTTCCTTTTTTCCTTGAGCTCCTGGCTCAGATGCTAAATTGTAACTGGTAATAGGGAGCTATTAGGTGTAGTGAAGCGTGTCAAAGAAGTCAGTGGAAAACCAAACCTGAAAGGAGGCCTCAGATCTCATAAAACAATGCACTCAAGATTCTAGATTCAGGATTACATTGTACCAAGATTCATTTGTTTTGCAGTAAAAAATCATAGGACCTTTATATATATTGGGGGCAGAAAGTATGGGGAAAAGACTGGAGGAAAAGAGAAAAGAAAGTATGCTAAAAAAATTAGAGGGCTTTTGTTTACGTAATTTTCCCAAGAAAGTAAACATAACAGCCATATATGAGTAATGGGACATTATATGCACTGTATCTCCAGGGTAAGGGGTTTCTATAATTTATGCTTGTAGAGAACAGTACCATATAGTACTATCATATTGTACAGTGCATGGTCAAAAAATCTCATCTGTGAAAAATAAAACCTCTGCTGTACAAGTAACCACCACTTGTGCATTAATACGATCTTATTTATGACTTCCTCGAAACTTTACTCCTTGTCCCCAAAAATGCTAAATCCTTTCATCCTTGTGAGTTCCTACAACAATTTATGGCATGTGTTACATGTCAATCAACTTAATATAACCTAAATACCAGCAGCTGTCTTCCTTTTCTTTCAGGTCTTACAGTGATATGAGAAGAGCCTGAGACACAGTGCTTTTTTTCTGTGTGGTAACTGAATTCCAGAAGATAGGCTGCAAGTATACCATGTGCTGTAGTCAAAGCTTTGCTGAAAGTCCCTTGCATTTCTTGAATGGGAACTTCGATGTATGCAAGTCTCTTCTCTAGCCTTCCTCACCCTCCTGTGATTAATTCTCTGCAGCAGGAACCTGACACTGCTGAAGAACCTGTGAACTTCACCTTTCTATGCAACAACTCCCCTTTAGGAAATCACTCTTTGGAGAATGTCACAACAAATTCACTCCTATTTGTGAAGCACTGAAAACACTCATCAAAATACAAACAGACCATGAAGAAAATGATGCACTGAGGGATCAAAGACAGACATAAATAATTGGATCCTGCAAGACACAGTGCTTTCGCACACTCTCTGCAAAGTAATCCTCTGCCCTGCTTTTAGTGTCTGATCTTCCCATATATGCATAGGTGAGTGAGAGGCCTGACAAAGACATCTCCAGAAACATTTACATAGGGAAGTATCAGTGCTAGTCAGGACTGAGACAGCAAAGACAGGCAACTGCTTCAGCAACTTGGACCTCTTCCACATACAGATGGCTCTAGGCCAGAACACTCAATAATCCTGATTGAAATGCTCAGTTGGGATGCAGGATCAGCATTTTCAAATTCTCTATGCTTTCATCAGTTTCAGAGAGATATGTCAACGTATACCTTTTGAGCATCCCTTGGCCCTGGTTTCTTCAGTCTGTCCCGCATGATTTTGTATGGAACAAATAGTTACAGGGTCAAAATAGGAACATATGGCTTACATAGTGCAGAAACTGAGGCCCACTTTTCTGAAGCAGGCACTGGTTTTCAGTACTTAACATCACAAGTCAGTGGGACAGGCAACGTACTCAAAACAGTGGGTTGACTGTTTTCAGTGTTCCCTGAGCACACCCAAAGGATTGAACCCCACTGTTCAAACAGGCATTCCCTTAAATAACCTGAGAATCATGTTTCATGCTTGAATGAGGCTCTCAGCAGTGCTAAAGTCTGAACTGTTCCCCATATGCTAGCCGGTGCTGAAGTACCAGTGCTGAAAGAAGAGCTAAGGTATCTCTATAAACCAGAGGAAAATAGTCTCCTAAAGGATTAGATAAGCACCATTTTCATCAGAATGGGAATGGTTACTTTTGGATAATAATTTGGAAAAAAAAATCATAATACAAAATGTTAAGGGACAAGTTTCTCCCTTAACATCATCTACCATATTCACTGAATGAAAAAAAAGCTAGTTGGATTTCTGTGATTCTGTAGTGACTATCTAACTAACTGTACCATAATTTATATCCACAGACAGATGACTTAAACTGATCTGCTCAGACTTGATCTTCCTATTGACCAAGAGCTTGTTATTCAACAATATTATTGTTGCTAAACAATTATATATATATATATATACACACGCTTCTGTTTCTTGCTTGCTTTGTGTATAAGTATCACAACATCAATAAAAGTGCTGAATGCTGAAGAACTTAGGTCTTTCATCTTGACAGAGATATCAGGCATCTTATAACTTGTATTTTTAAAAATACAATTGATTAACTCTTTTTGAAAAAGTGGACTTGGTGGAGTTGCAAATATATGTTTTCCATTTAAATCTTTTCATACTGAGTTGACACGCACAATCAATCTACCTAGCGACATTGTAGCAAAGAAGAAATTACTGATGCTTAGTAGGCACAGGATCATAAATAAAGAAATGGAAAATGATACTTAATTGATTACATTCTTTCTTTTCCACTATGGAGGATTTCTAATTGCTCCACAGAAAGGCAAACAATGTTAGGAATGCATGTGAATTGTTACACATAAATACAGGGTAAATAACTGCAACTTCAGCTGACTTTTCATGTGGTTCCTTGTATTTTACAGAAACCTCAAAATACCTTTTGTGTATACTTTCTTCTCTGAAAACAAAGGATAATTTTCAATTATTCAGACAACCCATTTTTATTTTGTTTGTTTGTCAGATTATTCTTTACTATGCAATTTTTTGATACAAAATAAAACTGTCACATATTCATCCTGCTTTGAGCTCTACCAAATACTTGGTAAACATTAAAGCTCCCACTCAGGAAATCATTGATATTTGGAAGTTTTTATATTAACATTAAAAACATGTATATGTGTTGTTTCCAATAGAGCTGAATTTGTATACACCCTCAAGTGTTTTCTGTGAATGGAATCTAATAGGGAAAAGCAAGCTTAATTCTGTTACTCTAATTTGATCTTGAAAATAAAGAATATTCAAAACAAAGGTGGTATCTTTATAACCAAAATTAATAGTTACAATGAATGATCACAACCAAGAGAGAAAAGAGCACAAATGCTCTCTAGCATACCAAAGGATGTTTCCACCGAGTCAGTGAACACATCAGTTACAGTTTAGGGACAGCTGGAGCATCCTCTGTTTCTCAGTTAGTTATTAGCGTTTCTCTCAGCTGAGAGAGGTAACTGGGCATATGAATGGTCCTGATCTCCTTCAGAGCAATTTTTATTAATGTGGTGCTATTTACCATATCTATGCATCTTATCCTGTATTCTGAATTATTACCATTGATTCAAATTCAGCTTTATAGAAAAATGACTAAGGTTTAAGGACTAATTTCATTTTCAGTTAAAAAATATAAATACAAATAGATCTCTTATAGAACACAGTACCTCAAGAAGCAAAATATGAAATTATGATATATAAAAGGGTTTGTGAAGTCTTCCCCCTCTGTTTCAATTTGAAAAGTAATAGGAAACCAGTTGTCAGTTTTGCTGCTCCCTTGTGGATGTACAGTGGCAGAAGATAGCTCCATTTTTATGCCTTCCATTCAAAGAGTTTCTCTTCATTAGATCAACAGGATTATTTTTATAATTAATACTTTTGTCAGACCAAGCCTCACTTTACAGGCTAGAATATGAAAATTATGAGTTCAGGAATAGCCTTCATTAGAAAGATTTCATAGGTTCATAAACCACCAGGAAGCTGTGTCATGCAGATCTTATCTGTTGTATAATAAATCAAACAGCTTCCCATCAGTTTATATCTTCTAAGTAAGTGACTTTTGTGATATTTCATTTCTTATATTCTTGGATTGATTTGAAAATTAAGAGACAGTGATTGATTTTTAGCTTATATCTATCAAGCATAGTTAAAATCTCATGAAGTCGGTGTTAATTAAAATGTGTCATTTCCTACTTGCTGGCAGGAAATAACAGGCCTAAGGAATTTAAGCACCAGCACAGGCAAACAATTTTATACTGTGCTATTTTGTCAACAGTATTATTTATTATTTGTTTTTATTTTGTTATAGAGAAAGAAGAATTATATTAGTGAAAGATGTATTTTAGAGAGCCAAAATATAGTAGCTATAAATGCATATTCAGTAGATATTCAAAACTGTAAGCATGTTGTCAGACAGATATATAAAGATAACTTTGAAAATAATGTTTTCTGTGGAAGATTATTTGAAGTACCAGGAGATTCTCTACATTAAATCTCCTGTTTTGAAAAGACCCTTTGCCCATTGGAAAATATGGGGAACTGTCAAATTTAGTTTTAATAAGCTGTTTCTGGGTAGTACAACTTTACTAGCAAAAACAACAATGCCATTAAAAATAATTCCTGTCATACTCTCAGATGGTATAAATTGTTATAGTTGCTTTGATAGACACAGATACGATTGGTGGTATGCACACATGTTTTATTATTGCTATGTGGACTCTGTTTCTCTTATGTCACAAAGATCATTAGCTACTTCTTGGCAAGAGGTTTCTGCAAATACACAGGAATGTATAGCTGTGTACTACCCCTGAGTGTTTGAGATGGTGCAGTGCATGAAACAGTGCTGATGTGGTAGCCACAGCCATGTTGGCCTCCCTAGAAAGTTCAGCTACATAAGATTGATACGTAAACATAGCTTTCCTTCACCCTGACTGTGCTGTGATTCCTGTTCAAGCTCTCAATAAAACAAATTTGTATTAATTAACCTATTGATCTTAAAACATTGCAAGTTTTGATATTTTGTATATATGCATTTTCTAGCACTGAAATTTCCAAGTTTTATTTGTATCCTGTGTTTTCAATAAAATGTATTTTTTCATATATTGTTTGCAACTTGTAAATTCCGATATTTAGAATGTGTGCGGTTGTTGACTTCTTCTTGGTTTTTTTGTACTTTTTAATGCAGTAAACAAACTTATTCACAACTCATCTCAACTAGGCCTAAGATAATACACAGAAAATGTTATTTTCCTTTAGTCTTCATAGTCCGAATCCCACATTTATCACCACTTTTCACACACTAGGTTAGTGCTGATGCCATTTCTGATTTTATGTTTCTAGAGAACCAATACAACACATAGAGCTTTGATCTTAAAGGCTTACCCAACAACTGAAGTAACCATTTTACAAATGGGCTGAATCATTTCAGTGCCTAAATGATACTGTCACAAGCAGGACTGTTTTTCTGTAACACTCAGATTACACATAGACCTTACACTATCCTGAATATTTGTGATTTTTACCATTTAAGATAGGTGAAAAACATTTTTCTGGAATTTTATTTTTTCTGTCCGTGACAAGGGAATTATTTATTTTGCAAAAGAAGCTTGAAGTTCTCAAATTAGACAATTATGAAAAAAGCATTTCATGATTTCATACAGAAGAGAACTCATCTGATCTCTTTTTGGGCCATGCCATTCCTGCATGTAGCTAATAGTAGCTAAGTCCTCATTCAGAAAAGTTTGTCTTCTAAGTAGACAAGAAATAAGAAGCAATAGCAAAAAAAAAAGCATACAGATTCCATGTATCTTTTGGGAGTAGAAGCGCAGAAATCTACTAGCTAGGAGGTTATGTGGGGGAAAGGAAGAAAAAAGAAAGGCAAGAGAAACAGGTAAGAATAAACAAAATATGCACAGACTATAAAGGTAAAAGAAAGTCTGACAAAGAGAGAAATGACAATGGTAAAATTGTAAATAGTCTCCGAATACAGAGGCTCAAGTTTTACCTGTGTCTGTAGGTGCAGTCATTGTTTCCAACTGCCTTTTATTTGACAGCTAAGGGGTAAGGGGTGGAGAACAGAGGGAAAAATACTGGTCTCCTTTTGTTAGCCTTACCCTCATGCCATGCTGGTGAAATCTGGGAAACAGAGAGAAAATAAAAAAATAACTAGTATCCAAAACCAGATTAAGAGCAATTCAATATCCTCAGTTGCTAGGCGAATAAATAGAGCTAGATTTTCAAAACTAGCTGTAAAAATTCATTTGTAATTCTTTTCTATTCTTTGTGTTAAAATTCCATTGCTAATCTTCAGACTATATTTGCATTTATGAATTAGGAAAATCATGGTCTACATACATCTTGAATGAAAATGCAGTTTATGTGTAGGTTACATAGCTTTCCAAATTTGCACCAATTTGGATAAGACAAATTGCACACGTATAGTTTTAGATACTGCTTAGAGGCACCCTTGAATGGCACCCTTGATTCAAAAGCTATTAGCTACTCATCTTAAATCTCACAAGTCATGCAGGATTAGTCCCAGTATTATTAATGCAGAGAACAAAGTGATTGGAGATTCAAAAGCCATTTTAGATGAATTTAGTAAATTTTATAGCAATCTTTTCACATCAAAGGGTTAAGAGGATAATGGTTATGAATATAGTCCTTGATGTTTAAAGGATCCTTCAATTCCACCTGAGGACAGTGTAGGTCTGGAATAGTCTATTACCCATAATCAGATGAAACATGCAATTTATTTGGGGTGAAATTCTCCTCATCTGCATAATTGTTCTTTATGTACAAGAACTATAAGTGAGGGAAATTCATATTGCTGACATGGGGACAGGAAGCATCATATGCAACTTGGAAAAAAAAATTTATCACGCTAAATTCAACAAACATGACTAATGCTGAGAAAAGGGAAAGGAAAGGATATAGAAAGGGGAATAGATAAGGGAATGGAAAAGGATAAGAGAAGGGTTGGGGAAGATAGACAAAGGATGAAGAAAGTAGAGGAGAAAAGGTTTTCCATCATGATTCTTGTGCACCCATCAACATCTAATATTCATTACAAAATGTCAGTGCATCTGCCTCTCAATATTAGCCATAGAGGAAGTGTAGATGTTCAAAAAATGTAGGTACATGTCTTTTATTCCATTTGCTCTCACAGAGAAACTTCTACGAGATTTGCTTTTAAACCAATGTAACTTTAAATAGCATATTTAGGTCTAAACACTCTAGCATGAGAGTTTGCAGGAACATTTACCTCCAAGTTTTCGAACAATAGAGAAGATTGACATTTTTCATACTGCCTCTTTTAGGCATTTAGGTATCTGAAGTTTGCATTTAAGTGTTCAGGTCTGTGATGCAGCTGTATAACTACAGAGAATTATACTGAAATTACATCTGTTCTAATCAGTGACATACACATAATTTACATTTAGGAATAAATATAACTGGAAAAATTTCCATTCCTTTTTTTTTATAGTCACATTTTAATTGTTTTATGGATTTTGACATAAAAAAAAAAAAAAAATCTCACAAAATCCTAAAGTAGTCTAGAAGACTGCGTTTGTTTAAATACTTACTTTTCTGTTTCCTCCCACTAATATGTTAAGCTTGTTCTGTAGTATATATACTTACCTATGCTTCCTTATGTAGACAGTGCAGCAGATTATCCCTTTTTCAGTCTGCTTTCCCTGAGACACATACATCATTCATGGCTCAGCTCTGGCAGCAGAATGCCCCTTTTGGAGCAGCTAAATCTTCTATCTGACATGGGGCAGCTCCTGGGCTCTGCATAAACCCAGTACAATCTTGCACATTTATAGGTGTGCCACTATACATGAAAGCGAGCAATTTTAGTATGAAATCATAAAAGATTTGTGATTTCTCTTTGCTTTCTCAGAACTGAACAATGAGTGATGACTTCTGGAAACCTTATCCGAAAATAGGTATCGAGCCTTATCTGAAAGTAAGTTTATAAATAAAGAAATAAAAGATCCCAGAGGCATCTATATCCTGGATTTAAGGATAAATCATATGCTCATAATAGAGAGAGAGAAAAGTGACAATACCGGAACTCTACATTTTTGTACTCCAGCCAGCACAGAAAGCAAGAACATGTGGCCATATGGATTGTGTTAAGGACTCCAAAGAAGCCTCTTTTTTGAACCACTTTCCTAGTAAATACATGTGATTAATTTCCAAATCAGATATTTTAATTGCAAGGGAAAGAGCACGATGCTGAATGGTAATATCTGAATGAACATGCAAACTGCAAGATTTTGATGAATTTCTGATGTGTTTCATCTGTGATGGCTTAAGCTAATCTAAGCACTGCCATGGTCCTGACATGGTCAAACCTGAAAAAGAACAACCACTTCAATCATTTGTTTAAGGCTTTATTGTGGTTTACTGTTTCTTTTTAGTTTGGTTCGTTACAACAAACAAATACTGATTTTCTTACATGGCTTTCCATCATTTTTGCAGTACATATGTTCATTAAATAAATAGTAATTATCCTCAAAGTTATTGTAATGCACATACACACATGGCAAGTGATCAGTTTGTACTTTCCATTCTTCAAATATTTCAGTTTTTAGATCTGTTGAAATGTTGTGAATAGTCCTCAAAGAATATTTTAAAAAATAACGTGTTCCAACAGAAAGGCTAAAAACTTTCTGTTTGGTTTTCAACAACCAGATTTTTCCACTGGAATGGAGAAAGTGTGGAAACAATGTCATTAGCTCCTTTATGCAAAACTATTGCTAGAAGTGCCACTCCCTTCTTAGCTGGTGTTCTATCATTTCTCCAAATATTTGCTGCAGCTGGTTATAGAACAAGAAATAGACTCCTCTGAAGTGTAAGAATATTTCACATCTAGTTTATAAAAAAGCTCTCGTCTGCTTGGAGCGTCTGCTATAGTCCAGTTCTCAACAAATTACCTCATTATGTTTGTGTTGAACATAAGTAAAACTGTATGACTACTTATGCAGCTGCATATGCTTATGCTATGACTACTTATGCAAGCACTCTATGTTTCAAAAATGAGACCAGTAGTGTAATAATAATGAACTCTAGTTAATGAATCTAGCATCTTTGATGGGAAAAAGAACAGGAGGAAGCAGAATAAGGTCAATTTAGTAGTAAGCCCACAGTCCCACTCTATTTAAAGAGGCTTTATTTTGCAGGCTTATGTGATGTCTTCCTGGGATTTTGTGGTGTCTTGGGCTGTGATGATTAGAGAAATAATCATCTTGTAAAGCAATGAAGATAAGAAAGATATTTAAATGTTTCCCTTCTTTGTTTACCTCTGCAGAAAGCTGAGGGACCATACAGATGAGAGAAACATCCTGCTAGCTTTTCAAATTTCCACAGTAAATTCAACAATGTTGCTGTGAGAGTTATCACCAAGTATTCATGCTTGATTCTTTTCAAATTTGCTCTTTTATGAGTAAATACATCTCTCTCAGTTGTACTCATAGAAAATCAGCCTTTGTCTTAAAAGTAACAAAACTGTGGGAAAGTGTTCCAAATAGACAAAGAAATTGATCTACTTTGCTACAAAATAATCTCAGTAAAATAAGTTGTTTCCAGTTGAGAAGAAACAAGTATTAAATCCAGGCTCTACATTACTTTTTTAAGTCTTTTAGATCATGCATTTGAACTACATAATCTTACATTATTTTGTCAAAATTTGAATTATCAATCTTCTATCCTGCAGTGGAAATTTGTAAAGCAGCTTTGAAGACAAAGAAAGTCAATGAAAATAAAACTTTGTGGGTTTTTTTGTCATACTAATTTATTTATTTATTCATTCATTCATTCATTTATTTATTTATTTATTGCAGTCCTGTCACATGTAGTTCATGTCATAACTGAATTAAAATTTGACACAAATCTGTGGTAAATTATTTAATAGTAATAAGTTTTCTTTTTCAAAATCATACTGAGTACATAAGCCATACATAATTTGTTCACTGTGACAATGCAGTCAAAGTTAGAAAGTTATATGTAAAATATCATACACGTATATATATCTAGAAAGAGAAAGATTCATATTGTTATGAACAGGTAGGTATACTGATATGTATATTTTGGTTGAAAAGAAAGAAATAAAGCTTTAAATTTAATCCCTTTTTCTTTTTCTTTTAACAAAATCCTAATGTTACATACACATATGTACAGATCTAGCTGGCAATAACACATGCTTGGATTTTCCTTCCAAATTCTGTATAGTGCTTTTAACTAGAAATTTTTTGTTATGGAAGAGCACAGCCTCTTTATTCAAACTAAACATTTTTATAAGTTTGTTGCTATTATGAATAACTCCTGCAATTGGTTTTAATGTTATGATATCATTTGATATTTGCTCAACTTCAGTGTGGCTTTTACAATTACAATTGCAATATTATATGAAAACCATATGAAGCCTTTTTTTTTTTTTTTTTTTTTTTTTTTTTAATTCAACAGACATCATGACACACACATGATACTGCCTCTTCAGATAAAATAAATAATTTCATGCACAGTACTTTCATGACATGGGTCTTCTAACTTCATTGACTTTAAGACCCTAGGGATGCCCAGACACAATTGTCAATAGACCTCCTTGAAATAAAAACATCATTTTTCCTTCTACCCACTGCAAGGAAGACTGAAACTGCCACTGATAATTAATCCACTGAGAGAAATCAATATTGCAACTGGTTGGAGATGAAACAAACCATAGCAAAATAAACTTTTGCCATGATAGTGTAGCAGTTATTCTGAGTATATTCTGTATGTGCAGATGTGGAATCTTAATAAATGACTGTAAAAAACTAGAAGCCAGTTGTACCAAACAGTTGGATTTTGCATCATAAAAGACAGTTATTGTTCTTGTATATACTTCTTCAAAACACAGTAAACGGTTCTATATTTATAAAAAGTGAAAATACTGTGAAAGAAAGAGGAAGGAAACAGAACAGCTTGCAAATGGCTAATAGTGGGAACTGGTTCTATGAAAAAAAATATCATGGTTGTACAGCATTCAGCATACACCATTTCTGAAATTAGACTGCAGCACAAGAAGTTAGTTTTTGGCTATAAACTGAAAAGTAGATCACCATTTCCAGGCTTATATTCAATTTAACTCCCAGGTGAAGGCTGAAATATTTATTGGAGGGATTTTAGGGATCAGTTAGAAGAAGGAAAAAAAAAAAAAAAAAAAAAAAAAAAAAAAAAAAAAGGAGTTTCAGTACAGATTCTTGACAAACTTCAAACCACTCAGGCAAAACTCCTGGGAGAACAACACAATGAATTGTAAGACACTACTGTTGGAAATTAAAATACACAAAATCTTAAGTGCAATTTAGCAGAAACTAACATGACAATCAGTGACAGAGTTCAACAATGCACAGTTGTCTCCCAGAAGCCCTCCCCTAAGAGCGTTCCAACGGACCTTCAAAAGTGCACAGATTTTAGAGTAAAATGGCTAACATTCTCTCATTTATTATCAGCACAGATTACAGAATTACAGCATCACAGAAGCAGGTTCCCTACAGTACACTGCACAGGTAGGTGTCCAGGTAGGTTTTCAATTATATCTCCAGAGAAGGAGACTTCACAACCTCTTTGGGCAGCTTGTTCCTGTGCTCTGTTTCCCCTGAAGTTAAGAAGCTCTGCCTCATGCTCATATGAACACACTGAAGACATCCACCTTCTTTTAGCAACAGAAAGAATCCTGTCTCCACACTAAAAAAGGTTCTAGAACAATCAGTATATAGCCAAAAATGTCAGACCAAAAGAAGGCAGGACTGGCAAAAAAAGATGAAATGTTTTTGGTTTTTATTTTCCAAGAAAGAGGAAGTAATACTAACTTGTATCCCAACAAAAAGCTGTGCTATGGGCAGTACTCAGACAGCTTTAGAGGCCAGAAGAAACTCCTACAAGCCATTGTTATTCTCTTACTTTGTACAAGAGTCTTTCCTTAGGGTACTCCTACATCCTTTTATCAGATTAGGAAGATTCTTCTGCATCCAGTATTAAGTCAGAAGAGTCCTTGTAATAAGCAATGCAACAGGCTGAAATACAAAGCATCACTGGTGAAGCTTGCTCTGTTTTGTTGCTATTGAAGTTTTAGTTTCACATCAAAATCTCATTCCAATATGGGCTAGAACTTTTCAGTGCTCTTTGTGCTTCTATTTGCAAAATTTTTACCTCTGAGAAGAATACAACTGAGATTTTCAAACATGGAACAGTGAAATAATTCTGCTGTATATGTAAATTGCTAATGCTACAGACTAAGCTCACTAAAGTCCCACAACCAGTGGTTACTAGGGAAGTTTCTTTTCCCCTAAGTGGAAACAATCCCTTTACAGAGCAATTACTCAATGGCTAACAGAAACAACTGCCTTCAAGCTCCACACACCTATATTCAACTAAACACACACATAGACATACGTTCTAGTTTTGTTTTAAAATCTCAATACACTGCAACAGGATATCTATATTAGGGTTCTACTAGATGCTTTGTTAGCAATGGCATATGACAACAGCATACAAGTTGGATATAGGTTATTTATAGTTAGATCTTTGAAACCGACAAGTTACATGAAAATAATATAATTTTGAAGACTAAGACCAACCTGAACAGTTAAATGACTACAAATCAAAAAATTAATACACTACCTGATTGGCATGCAGAGTCGAGTATGCCATAGGATGCAATATATTAACAGGACTCCTCAAGAGGTTTTCTACATAAATAGTAAAAGTAGGAAAGGTTTATGCAATAGGAGCAACAATGCACGCTTCTCAAATAATACTTTTCTCCACCTGAAAACATTATTTCCATTTATAGCAGAATAGGTATCACAGGCAGAACCAATGAGGCATAGGGATTTCCAGTGCAGAACAGCTCTGAAATGAATCATCTTCCACATCCCATTTTACGGGATGTCTTTATTGCCTTTAAATAAATAATAATATCTATTTTTTTAATTAAGCTCACATTAAAAACAATGCCTATGCCACTAGCCTTAAAGTAGCTTCTGTAAGCAGAAAAAGATCGAGTACTTCAGAAAAGATACTCGGAGCAGCCATGAATATATGTATATACACGTGTGTGTTGATAATCCTGAGCACTTGCACTTGAGGGTCTCCAGATATTTAAAACTTGCTTTCATAATACTACATAGGAACACTGAAATATAGCAAGGCAAGGAAGTCACATTTCCAGAAGGAAAAAGGGTGCAGAGTTGAGTATACCTTCTGCCTTCTATTAAAGCAAATTTTTAATAAGGGCAAACAGATAGTTTGTCTAGAGAGAAATATATAGCAAGGCTTTCACCTTCTCTCTAGTCCTCTTGTGAGAAACCACAGTTTGAGGCTAGGCTATATAAAAGCCCAAAGCCATGGAACACATGGTAGCAGTCTAACCATGTTTTTCCATGGATAGCTTGAGTCTGGGGATCATTCATCATATTAGCTGCAAACCTTTTACTCTGGGAAGACTGGTGGTAAGGATATTATCAATTTTGCGATAAAAAGCTCTGTTTGTTATAAGTGAGTTTCAGAAAAGAGTCTTGTGATTTTCCTCCTCTCAGATATGAGGTTGCTTTCAGTGAAGGGGGCACCCAACTGAAATTGTTTGGGATCTCCTCTAGGGAGGAGCATCAGCTCTCTGCTGACCAGAAGCAACTCTTCTGCTATTGATCCTTCTGCACAAGCTGCTGAATTGCTCTAGCCACCCCCTGTATGTCAAGCCTGTCAGCTATCCTGATTCCAGCTATATGTTCTGTGATAAATATTCATCATGCAGGTACTGAGCCCCATGACTTCTCAGTCTTACAAGCACAGTGTGGAAAGGTTTTGTCTGAAGCAGCAGACACTGCAGTCATTTTCAAATCCATTTGGTCCTTTAAAGGTGATTGCTTGTCTGCAGTGCTGGCCCTGAGGACAGGTAAACTAAGTGCTTGCCTGAGGAGCCCGATTTTGGAGGAAAGGGATGGATCACACAGACTGCTGTGTGCTGAGCACTTTCACATCAGTGTTTCTGTCTGTTTAAATTAATCAGCACTGAGCACCCAGGAGAAACTCAGGTTTCCAGGGATCAAGCCTCCATTAAAATACACTGAGCTCAGCCCAGCCTGGGAAGTAGGAGCTGCCTGGGCCTCGACGCACCAGGGATATGGCCGTGAGCCATGATGGAAGCAGAGGCTGACAGGCTGTTAGTCACTGGCAGACCAGGCAAGGGCTACAGCGAGACAGATGTGGGACAAGCGTGAAAGAGAGAGGCATCAAGTACCTAACCCACAGGGCAGACCCTACTTGTCTCACGCAAGCGCTCAGACAAAGGTGGGATCAGGCACAGCACTGGTGCTGAAAAGCTGCAGTGCAAAAACCGGGTGCTTCGCCTGACTTGTTTCTGCCCTGACACTTGTCTGCTGACCCACCGCATACCCAGCCCCACGTGCTGGCCTGAGGAGCTTTGATGAGAAGGACTGATTTCAGAAATAGATGGCCTGTGTGGCTGATTTATTTCTGCTACAGCAGACTACCAGATCCTCTGAAGCAGTCTCAATTACCTTTATGTAAAGGCTGTTATTCTTCTCCTACAAGTAGTAGTCATGTTTGAGTGGCCCGATTTGTGCAGATTTGGCCTGCCTTGTCCACTTAAAAGATCATTAATCACCACTCCAGTTTATAAATCAAGGAGGCCAAGTTGCTGAGAGCAATTGAGAGTCTGAGGCTCCACAGAAGTACTTAGCCAATTCCCAGACCCAGGCTTAGCATTTCTTTCTCCCTTCCTCTAGTAGTCAGACAATTCATCATCCTTCTCCCATTGAGGTAGAATGAGCCTGACAGAGGAATGCCTGAAAGATAATCAATATGATCAAGTTGAGGGGGAGAGCACAACACAATTTTTTCTTTTTTTTTTTTTTTCTTTTTTTTTGTAGTTTGTTTCTAAGTCTTCTAAATATACCACACACTTTAAGATTTGGTAGCTTGTGTTTATATAAGACAAAAACAATAGACAAGAAAGCATGCCCCTAAGCCAAACACCAAACAAAAAGGAGCTGCAGCAACAGGGGGGAAAAAAAGAGATACTACAGTCATCCTTTTGCAGTAGTTATCTGTGAAGAAGAATAAGAGTGTCAGGCAAGGAATGGGACTATTATGATCACGGATTATCAGTTATGGGTACTACAGTCACACAAGATTGCTTTCCTCTATAGCAGTGTCAAGTGCAATTGGCAGGCCAGAAGTCAGGAGGTCTGCTCCTGCTAAATAAACTTCAGCCTGTACTGTGCCTGCGTGAAGACTAATGAGGTTACGATAGAAAATGGATGCACTCCATGAGAGTAAGGGAATTTGAACAAGAGGTTTATTCTTCTTTTCCGCGATAAGTTGCTTTTACATATTCCAAGCACAGCCCTTTTTTTGAAGAGAGAGAAAACACAAATTGTTCATTGTATAGACGAAAGCATGAGTGACAACTGTAAGTGGAATAGACAGTTTCCATTACCCCCTCACACTTGCTGAAGAATAATTTGCAAAGGCTGGGTAAATTGTGGTTTAAGAAGTGTAATGACGTGTAATAACATCCTGTCAGCATGTCAGTTGCAAGCAGAGAGAGTTTGATAATTTTGGGATAGGAGATGGAAAGAACTGAGAATAGGGGGAGGGAAAACAGAGAGAAGTGGGAATTAATTCTAGGATCGCTGGCTTCAGAAACTAATGCAAGCATAATTGTAAATAAAAAACAACAACAAACAAAACAGGTGGAGTGCTAGATAAAAGCAAGAGCTGTGCAGCAACCCACCCAGATACTAATTCCCATTTGCTTTTCCATTAATCTTGCATAAAGATTTCAGGTCACAGGTCCCGCTACAGGGAGTATTAAACAATTTAGAAGGATGGGATATGGTTCAGAAATCAGAAAATGGATAATCAGGAAAATTTCCTTTTCTTGTCCTGAGGAAGACTTCTGTACTACAATGTGGGGATGGAATGTTTCTGCTCTCCTGCCTCTCTGAGCAGGAAAACAAACAAACAAACAAACAAAACACAACAAACAAATAAATCTAAAAATAAATTTTCAAAAAAGTGTTAAGATGTAGTTGACTACATACTTATGTCTTTGGGAATGCACAGTGTGATAGAGATCTGTAAATGTCACAGCTTATAGATCAACCTAAGATGAATGAGACAGTTATTTTCACACACTGTTTCACTCCTGCTTCTCATTTTTATCTTAAGGAAAGTATTGTCTGAGTTTTATTATTTATTAATTTCATTATTTTATCATGCTGGCAAATCTGTCAGGAGGATAATATTTGCTTTAATACATCTAGGGCTGAGCCAAAATTTCACACTCTCTATTATACAGGCAAGAAGAATTAATCTACTGACTTCAGCAGGTTTCTTACTAATTTACATTGTTGCAAAAGTAGAGAGAGATTCGACCCTTATTATTTAAATGTTAAATTCTGCCCTTGTTGATAGGCCAGAATTTCCCCTCTTCAATATTTATTATTCAGATCAATTTCTTAGTCTTAAAGAAGGGGGTTTCAATCATTTCTTCATATTTTGGAGGGAGAAAAAGGGTTTGAGAGAGTTGTGTTTGTTTGTTTTTTTGTTTGTTTGTTTTAATATAGAAAATAGGATAGTATTTAATACCAAAAAAATGACATTACTTTCCTAAAAGTTTCTTTTCTTGGTGCTGTCTTGAATTGCGTGTCTTGAACAACCTCCATGGCAAACTGGAATTTGAGCATTTTAGAAGTTAAAGGATTTTTAGCCTTAAGTATGCACTAGGAAGAAGTCCTCTGTACCTCAAACATTGAATGCACTGTTTAAAATAGAATATTTAGCTGCGGATATGCCAAAAGACAAGCCTTTTGTTTTAATGCATTCCATTTTGTAAAACAAATGTTAAAATGCTCTGGTTTGTGTTTTTGTTTGTTTTAATTTGTGTTATGTTTTGTTAGTTTGTTTTCAATAAAAAATTAACACAGGTTTTGCATGACTTTCTTTTCTTTTGAAATGTTTTTTAAAAACTGTGTGGCAGTCATATCTTGAGACAGAATATGAAACTGTAAACATAGCAACACACGAAGGAGCCAGGAGTGTAATTTACTTCTATAAACACCTTTACTGAAGTGATGCTGAATCAGTGTAAACAGTTTTCATTTTGCCCCTTTTAAAATGATGTTGAAAAGATGATGAGGATAAAGAAAGGAACCATGAAACTGATCCAAGTGCTATAGAAATTGTCATGAGGTGAGAAGTTAAAGGAAACCAAACCATCTAGATACTCAGGGAAGGAAACATAAAAGATTAAGTTGGCTTTATTTGTGTCATATAAATATCCTCACAGAGAATAAACACTGTATACTAAAGTGCTTTCTCATCTAGAAAAGAAAGCATATGGCCATCAATAGCATAAAACTGAAGACAGATAAATTCAAGTTAATAATAAGGCTTACACTTCTACAGTGAAATTAACTGGCAAGTGAAGCAGTAGGTCCACCACTACTTAACATATTATTCAAAGCACTGACTGGAAGTTTCCCCGGAGATATGCTGTCATCAGATACAAACTATTGGGCTCTGGAGATAAAGCTATGTGATCTAATGGTTCTTTCTAGCCTTTAGTTCCCATATAAAATATGGTATAGACTAAAAACTCACTATATAGAATCAAACTTAACAAATAACTTTGAGAATTTCTTTTGTTCTTGTTAGTTTATTGGCTGTTTTAAAATATCTACTGGGTATCACTACCTGATTCAGTTTTCTTCATGAGGCTGGGGTCAATTCAGAAGTATTTCATTTTACTTTTGAGAATAATTTTATAGGTAGCTATCATTGTAATAGTCACATATGCACATGAAGAACTAAAGAGCAGTTCAGTAAATGAGCTGATAAAATGTATGCTTCCTGATAGGATATCTTTTTAATTTCTACTGAAAACAAATGACATGTTTTCTAGCTTGTGTCTTTCCACAGGAGGACACAGAACTACATCTGTATCTAAAATTTTGTTTCAAATATGGACTAGAAAATGTCCAAAACGTATTTATAAAACTTAATTTTCCTTACTTGGCACTTGTTAAAAGTTAGTCTTTAAGAATCTGTTAATATTTTTACTAAGAAGAATCAATGGGATTTCCTTTAATCAATATAACAGACAGCCCACATTGTCTGAAGTCTTCAAAATTCTCTGCTGCTGTAATAAATAATCACAAAGTAAAATTTTGACAAGTGCATTGTACTGACTCTAAAAAAACCATCATTGACAAATAGGTCAATAGCATGCATTATTGAATATTCTCAAAATGAAGTCACTAAATACAACTGTAGTCTGCATCAAATAATTATTTCGATTTTTAAAAGAAATAAATAGGAAAGAATCAAAATACAAATATAAATGTCAAATATCCAAAGACATTATCAAGTTACTAGTAATTTCTGTCAGTCCTTAAGTTTTTTCCTTTGAATTTTGTGTTTATTATTGTTGTAGCTCTCGTTAAGTTTATGATTATAATTAGAATGATCATGCGATAGGCACGCTCCGGATACAAAGGAAGACACAGATTTTATTTTAACGCTACTGTGTTTCATACAGGTTTAATTGTTAGAATATCTAAACAATGATGCTTTAAAATGTTTTCACTTAAGTTTAGTGGAAGTAATCTCTGTTTGCAAAAGAGAGGTCACATGGACTAGCTTTACAAATCTTTGTTTCCCATAAAGATCAATTTTTCCACACATGGAAATAAGCAGCATGCATTTTTGACAGATAAGAAAAACCTTGTCTTTATTAGGAAGTGAGCTAGGACACGTGGTGTGCACTGGTCTGTGAACTGCCCTAGTCTGACAGGAAACTGAAGGGATGCCTGTCAGAATTTATACTGATACTTCTGCTTTCTGATGGTGGCTTCAGACACAACCATAGGCTAAGCCAGGATTCTTCCTGCCATGAAAAGGTTTTAAGCTGTTTGTTGCTATAAAAACTACCTTTCCCTGAAATGTGAATAAGTCCATCACTTCTCCTTAGCACCAGAAACAATCTCTTTCTCTGGCCTCCCCTCCACTCCTATTCCTCTTCAATACTCATGACGCCCTCACAGGATCAGGAGATATATTCCCAGAGGATAAGTCTCAAAGGTCAGGCATAAAGGAACACAGAGAGATCCATCTTAAGCCAAACAAAAATTTCCATGAGGTGCCATGACATCTCCTGCATTTCTGCTCCTTCCTTTAGCCATTGCCCCTTTAGACTAGAGCCCTTAATAGAAGCCTGCTCTCATAGACAAATCTGTTATATGAGAACTACTTGTTACAAATAATTTGCAGACCATTTTGACCATATCAGTAAGCGGAGGCCAAGTTTTTACTTGCACTGCATTTTTCTTTAGTGTATGATAATAAAAAAAGACCATTCTAGCAGTAGGATATGGGTAAGTAGCATAGCTAGAAACAGGTTTTTCTCCCTAGAAGTACCTGTGACAGCATTCATCTTATCACTGTACCTTGCAGTTCAACTTCCTGAAATAGCTGTACTCCAAAGCCAATCTATGCAGCAGTGCTAGAAAGCCTAGATTAGACTCACTGCTGGGGTTGTCCATGTGCAAAGTGGACTTTATCTTCCTCTGCTGTGCGGATGCATGCATTCTGCTGTTACTTGGGAACATCCATCTGACTGCCAGCACGGTGTGGTAGTAAGATTTCTCTGACCATTGTAGCATATCTCTGCTAATGTGGACTCAAGTTCACCTCTCAGACTGCAAATACAGGAATTGTTAGCCCCGTTTGAGAGTATCTTAGGCCAGTTCTGTGTGAGCTGCCCACAGCTGAGCTACTTCTGTTTTAAAGGCTCCATGTAAAGCCAGATTTTTATTCAGAACTCAAGAGACTATGCAAAAAGTACAGTGAAGAACTGAGCTGCAGGCATCTTGATTGTGTTGCCAATATGGAAATGGTTCCTAAATGCAGTGAAAATTATGAAAGCTTTATTATTCACAGTGACACTGATTATCTGCCACTATACCTCACTTACATATTCAGCCACCATTTTCAGATGAGATATCCTACTTTGTCGACAGCCCTAGAGGTAGGAATTAATTATTAAATACTAGTTGATGATAATTACATGATAACTTTATTGACCAAAATCAGAAAGGAATATGTGATGTATTCTAGATCTGCTCTGTAAAATGAATCCTTTGAGGAAAGAGACTGTCTGTTCAAAAAGGCGGTTCTTATATAAACCACCTTTAGAAACTCCTTTGTCAAAAATACCAGCATCATTCTCTAACAGCATAAAAAATAGGAGCACACATTTTAATCCAAAAGTTTTCCTTGAAATCTATGTATGATAAAGCAGAACAGTAATTCAAATTCAGTATTGGTGATCACAATCAATCTTTGTCCCTGAGCAAATTTCTTTTAATATTGTACATTCTTCTGTCATTCGTTATTCTTCCTTTCAGAAAGGGTGTCCAACTTGAGAGGTTTCAACTGAGTGCTCTTAAATAAAGCTCTCCAAAATCAAGTAGACAAAATTTCCAAATTTTTTTCAGGCTTCTTCCACTAGAATACATTATCATAGCTGTATGAGAACTGATTAACCTTCACTCCAAAAATACTAGCAAAATACCACCCTAGAATTTTAATAAAATTTGAATCCTTTATTATTCAAAGATGTAAATTCTCCTGAAGAGTGGACATAGAGACTAAAATTAGAATCATGGACAGATATAGATTGTCTATGAAAGTAGATGCAAGTGACAGTTAGAGGCATTGCTAAACAGTTCAATCTGGTATTTTCCCAGATCTAGGAATGTGTCTGCACTGTCAGTTTGGCTCAGTTCCTTCAGGAACCCAATCATCCTCACTCTATAGCTCAGTCTGTTCCTAGATTCCAGCTGAGCATGAAACAGACAACCATTTCCTTCTGCAAAGAAGATTGGTAGGGTTGAAAGGACAATTTGTTATGGGATCCAATCCTTACAAACGTATTTATGGTGCGGTGTCAGACATGATGACTTCTGAGCAATATTATTTTGGGAATAGGGTCTGATCCAGTAGGAAATCAAGGACTCATGCACATAGCATGAGTTATTATATTCACAAATTTTCCACTACAAAGTCTTCAGGTTTACAGTCCCCTGTGCCCATTACAAATACAGAAAGCATGGGGAGGGATTAAAGCATCCCACAGTAAGGAAAATCTCATAAGACATCTTCCTTTCCCTGCTGTTGCACAGTCTACAGACAGAAGGTCCTCATGACCTGTGAGATGTCATCAGTGCAGGTCTCTGCATGATCACAAGCACTGCAGATCTCCTTAACTGAAACTGACTGTCCACCCAGTAGTGCAATTCCAGGCTTGAGTGGGTACCAATAACAGCAGAGAGACTCATATGTTATCCCCTTATCCCCAAGTTCTGGATCTGCTACTGGTTATCTCACAATACAAAATGGCCACACCAACACAAGATCATCTCTGTATTCTTCTCAACAAAAGCAAGATTATTTAAAGTTCTAGCTATTAACCCATCCCTGGCTAATGCCAATCACCTGTAATATTGGCTCATACCTTTGGCAACAGCTATAACATACATATCTGGAACCACCAGCTATTCTGGGATATTGATATTTATTCACAGAATTGACATTTTTATAGTATTGCTGCCATGAGTTCTTAAGAAGAAATAATAATGACAAGGATAGAAGAAACAGCAACTGAGTTTCAATTGAGGCTCCCAACATGTTTCTCCCCTGGTTTCCATATTTGAATCCTTTCCTTGTGCTCATATGTTATATAGGAAGTAGAGATTTTATGCACTGCATGCTAGACAGATTTGTGAATGAATAAATGTGCAGGGCTTGGGGATAGATAAGAGAATCTGAGGACATGACCAAATTCTTGTCAGCACCTGTCTTGAACAATGATGATGTGAAGAGCATCAGAAGAGCTGGTCTAGAAGTCAAAAATTACTCCCTGACATCAGACAGTAGTTCAGACATATCTTTGTCTTAATTTTGGATTGCTCGCACCCAAACACACAGGGAAGAGCCTAAATACCTAAAAACAACAACAAAGCAATGCATGCCTTAACACAAGAAACATAAGGAATGTTGTGGGGGATATGGAGTACAAATAGTTTATTATTGTTCTAGCAGTAGACCATCTGTACATTTCTCGAGGAAAGTAATGCTTACCACAGGTGTAATCACTATAACTGAATCATTATGTTGTCTTTTTTTTTTTTTTTTTTAATTGCTTTTTTCAATACTCTGCCCTTGAGAGTATATCTTTCAAAAGTCTGCTTCACCGAACAGTTTCACTAGACAATTCTGCTACTTTTTAAATACCAGACTGAAAACTAACCCAGATAACAGGTAGAAATCATATACAATGCGAAGAGAACAGAATTAGTGGAAGTTTTATGACAAAAACAGTACTTAGAAGAGAAACGATTAATCAATATTAATGATTGAAACCTCCTGTAATGATGAATAATTCAATATATAGTGAGTGGGAGTATCACTAGCGTGGATCACTATACACTTGGTTCAACTAAGAAAATCACTGTGTAAATAGAAAGAGCACAGAAGCACTCCAAGACTCCTGTAACAATGGGAAATTCTTTATTTAAATGATGGAATTAACATCAGCCTGAGGCTTTCCTGTGAATTTCTGATGTAAAGCTGCAATTTGCATATCTGTGAGTATGTATGATATAGTTTATCTTTATATAAATAAAGATCCACACAGCCCCCTGAATTTTTCCTATATGAGTCTATAAGTAAGTGATAATGTACTGCCTAGTTTGGATTTATCTATGTGTTAAGGAGCATTAACTGCCTAGCATGCCAGAGTGATTTAAATTAGCAGTATGTGATGTGTAAGTAGAACACTGGAGCACAGTTGTGTGGAGAGCAGCCTTTGACCAGTCCAAACTGAAAGAGTTAGACCCTTCCCTGCCTTTCCCTATCCCTATAATTGCCCACAAGTATCTAATGGAGTGAGGAAGAAAACAGGTGCAGATGTTATACTGCATTTTTCCTTCTCTGAGGCCCTCAGTAATGAGGACTTGGTGAAAGTTCACCTGTGTCATGTCTAGAGGCAATAGGAAAAGCCTTGAATCAATGAACAAGTTCATCCTTCCCAGCAATTAACAACTAATAACACTGTAATCTAAACTCTGATTTAGTTGAGAAGAGCCATCACATCTGTGTAACCAGCTCCATCACTAACTGGGAATCCTCCAAATATATGGACTAGGTGTTGTCTTGCTTCTGTTAAATCATCTGGCAAAGGGAATAGGACAAGACAAAAAATCCTTTCATAGTACAGACTATATAATCATTGACCACACACTAACAATCTGCTTTGATCTTCTAGCTGGAGTGACAACATTACACTAATATGGAATTAATATTGAGCTGAAAGATAAAGATCTCCCAGTATGTGGGAAATAGCATTGATCCTATTCAGAATATGAACTAGTGGCAGCATCTGCATCATCCTTAACAATTCTCCTTCTCCCACCTACTGATGCCCCCCTTGATTACGTAGTACTTCAATATACTTTCCAAATCCTGCTTTGTTAATGGAAATGATTATACAAATGATGCACCACAGATGATAACATCATCTCTTCCTGTAAATATGACTTTGCATTATATTAATTCAATGTCATGAATTATGGGAGAATCGTGACATTTAATGTAGCAGCCCAGAACTTACTTTGTCCATTTTGGAAAAACAGGTTTGATATTTGTATAAATTATAATGCATTATAATTTATAATATAAATTACATATATATATATGTATATAATATATATAATCATCAGTTGATTATTATAGGTTATAGATTATAGATCCTTTGGTCTATAAATTGCCACTAGTATAAGTGAAAACAACCCTAGAAACAACTGGGAAGAAGATAGATGATAATAATCCCTAGACTTGCACATATTTAGTAGTAAGTAAAAAGCAAAAGTGGTATTACATAATAACTTCATCGAAGAAGATAACTGAAAATTTAAAACATTGGTTTTGTAAAATATCATTAGGAAGGACTCTTCTACATGGCACTAAAAACAATAAAGGCCACCAGAACCACACGCCATTTCCTCAAGAGCCTTAAGAGACTCAAATAATAAGTATCTGAACTATAACTGGTGTTATGTAAACTGCAACTTAAATTTGGTATTGGAAGAAGAAAAGATACAAAATATTCTTGCTTTCAAGAACATTGAAGAGAAATGCAAGCAGGAAACACTGACAAATCATTAAAAACTGTAATGAGACTGCATGAAATACGTGGATAAATGATAAACTACAACAAAGCTTTTGTAAGAAAGCCGTGCCTTAAAAATTTGCTTGAAGATTTGAAAGTATAACCAAGTACATATTAAGCTGGAACCAAATGACACAGTGTACTTGAGTTTGTAGGAGTCTCATCCAGCATCCCTTACCAATGACTTCTAACGAAACTAGACTGTTACAAAATAAAAAGGAAGAAACATACATGGAAATACAGAAGAAGAAAACAAAGACTGTGAAAGGAAGGCTACCAGGGTTGTGCTGTGAGAACACACACCGGTATCTCTGTCCATCAGCATACTCATATACAGTGTTGAAATGGAGGAAAATACTGTGGCAACAATTTGCTGAGACACAAAGTTACAAAAGATAGTCAAAACTAACACTGCCTAAACACTATAGAGAACCTTGCAGCTAATGACTGATAATGTGATAAAATTATTTTAGAAATACAATGACAACAAATAAAAGGAACACATGCACAAAAAATATTTTTTGCCAACAGTTTTTTGGACTCTACGTCATCTGCTGCCACTTGCAAAGAGAATTTGGGATCTCTAGAAACATCAGCTCAGTGTTTTGCAGCAGAAAACATAAGACAAAAATAATTTTAAGACATAATAGGGAAAAAATAGTAGAGCAAAGTAATATCATTACACTACCATCAATTTTTGTGAGTTCATGCCCTGAATACTCACATGGCTCAAGACATCTCATTAAGGAAACCAGCCTTACCCCCACACTTCCCAGAAAGGAAAAAGGAAAAAGAATCCAGAGTGAAAAAATGATAGAACCAACAGAATAACACAAGGAAAGATGAACTAGACTAAGATTTTTATTTGTAAAAGAAGCAACTGAAGAAAATATAATGAAGCTAATCATTAATTCGGTTGTTCAATTACTGACAGATTTTTCAAAAGTATACATAATTGCTGAAGTTTTCACAGAAATTTCCACAGTATTGTATCTTTTTTGCTGTGTGTCTGGGTAATTACTACACTTAAACTGCTTTCTAGATGACAGCAAAAAAATACTTCAAGGTTGGATATTTGTACCTTTACCTATTTATAAGAGTTAGGGACTCATAGAAATTCTCATGATACTTTTATCTTTTTCCAGATACTTTTGTACACATTGCTGTGTGACATCAAGATAATTAATCTGAATTACCTGAATAACAAAGTTAATTGTGAAATATTTGGAAAATGTTAAAAACACATTCATGCAAGAGTGACGAAGGAAAATCAAGTAGGTTTGCAGTGAGTGACTCTATTGTAGTCCCCCCCATTAGCATCACTGAAAAGTACAGCTTTGCAGTATCTCACCCAGACTGCAGAGCTGTGAACATGGCACTACAGGATGAAGATGCAGAAAGGAGAACCAGAATGAGCAACAGATGAAAAACAGACATTGAATGCTTAGTTGCAAGGCTTCATTCTTGACAAAGTATCCAGGAGGTCAGCCAAAAGAACTGAAGGGAAAGAAGCACAACAAGCTGGAGGAGGTCTGTATTTGGTAAAGAGGAAATGTGTCGATACAAGGATTTGGAGGTGACTCTGCAGAAGTAGAAGTGTAAGTGAGTTTATTTTGATGTGACAGCACTTTTGTTAGATTTAAGGCAATATGGCAAGTGTTGATAGAAGCTTTTTAATAAGCAATTTAGGAAATCCCAAGTGCATGAGTTGTGTAATGAAGGGCATCAAGGGGATTTAAAGATGTTAACAATTTAAAAAACAAGTGGCTTTCTGTATAAGAAGTCATGTGAAGGGAAATGTAAGAGTCTTTTTAATACAGCAGTTTTAGTTTCCCAGGTTACAAAATTTACTACCTATAGTAGTGAACACAGACAAGGGGAGAACAAAGTAGAATAATGCCTAAGTCACCAAGGGAAAATCAAGACCCACAAACATATGCACAAAAATAAAAAATAACAAAAATTATAACCAAAAAATGAAGAAAAAAAAAAAAACCTGAAGTGATTATAGTTAGAATGAATAAATTTTACAAAAGTAGCCAGAAATTAGTTTTACCAATATTTGATGTTGTAAACAGAAGCCATCATTACTATGAAATTGTGAAAAGAGGAGGGTGTGAAAGTTGGGGTGATAGCTGCAACATATATGGTGAAGAAAAAAGATGTAATAATGAAAATAATTACAGAAATAACAACAAAGCACTATCAGGAATAAAGTAGAGAGAGTTATAATTCCATGCTAGAGTAAGAAATGGCCAGAAATCTAACTCATGCAACACACAGTGGGGTAAATATTTTTAATAAGTTTGAGATGGTATCAGAAACCTTCCAAAAGATTTTACCTGAGGAACAATATTATTTGAAGTCATTCTAGTTTCACCTTCTAATTTCATGCAAGGACTGGAAATGATGCAGTTGTATAACACCCAATACACTTTTTTTCTTACAAGAGATAAAAAATGAAGAGAGTTTTTTATCTGCCTGAAGTTTGTGAAGCAGTTCTTTACAGTGCTTTCTGAGAGAGGTTTCCTGGGATAAATCAAAGCTGGTCACATGCTATGTGGCATTTCCACCCAGTCCTTGATTATCTAAGAGCCCAGCAAGTAATCAAGAGTATCTTTCCAGCTCAGCAGAAGCTATTTCCACTTAGCTCTCTTAGAGAAAGAGGCTCTACTTCAGCTGAGGTCTCTTGCTGTAGCTGGAAAAATTGATGGCTTTCTGTTTCCCCCCAGGGGCTATATGTCGGGTTTATCACCAACCTAGCACATTATTAGCTACAAAAGTTTTTACTGCTTATGGAAGCCTGTTTTTATTCTTCCTCTTCCCTTGCAAAACACAGAATTTTATGTTATTGCTTACAGATTTAATAAACATTCTTTTCTACTGGTAATCTCTCCTCATAATGAGATGCTACTGTAAAACAGCCAAGGCTGCAGCTTTCATTCAGGAGGTGGAAGCTCTGCAGGAAGCTGGGAAGCACCCTAGGAAAAGTAACTTTTTGCTGGTAGAGTGATGCCATACTTCTGATGATTTTCCTGCCTGTGCAGTACTACTTTACCACATCCAAGAGGGATCTCCACCAGCTTCACAAGGGGTTTTCCCAGCCCCATTGCTAGAGGTGGAAGAAACGTACCACATGCTCACAGACAGATTCTGCCCTTTGTCCTGGAGTTCTGCATGGCCAAACCAGTAGAATTTGAAGTGTTTCTCATTTCTCTGCAGTCTCCTCTGTTACATTATACACTGGATACCTGTGCATTTAACTCCTCTGGGGGCAACTTTCTCTATTCACTGCTCTATTCACTCTCTGAGAGTGAGAGAGACATCCACTCCTAGATGGAAAACATCCAGGAGAATTAATTGTTGAATGTATTCAGTGTTAAGCCTGAAAAACCTAACCACTAAAACAAGGAATAGCTGCAAAACACCCCAGAAACCTGCTCCTTTACTACTGTTTTCTAAAGCTCAGAAGTGCTATGTCTCCAGTTATACTGCATTCCTTTTCCTAATTTTCCTCATATGTTGAGAAAGGGGTGAATTAGAAATATCAGTTTACAGATACCATCATAAACATAGTTACTTGAAGTTTTGTATAGAACAGTTTATCACTTCAAAAAGAAGCATTACAAGCACAAGAGAGTACCTCCCAATATTTAATGAACAAATAAAGAAAAAAAGAAACAAAATCAATTTCCCTATGAAATCTACTTAATATAAAGAGTGCCATCTGCTGGCACGATTGAAATGAGGCATTGTTCATTGGCATAGAGTTTTAATAAAGTTTTGTTATGCCCTGTTAAAGGCACATTTCAGCTCTAAACTGTTTCACACCCAGTTTTATTTATTCATGGTGTTGCTTTTACAGAGTAACAGTGCAGTCAAGCACAATGGTGCAGACAGCTCCTGTGTGAATGTGGGGGGAAAAAAACAGCGTCTATTAACTCATATTTTTATTCAAGGTGTTTGGGGCTTTTTTGCTTCCTTTTGGGATTTGTGTGTCTATTTTGCTTAAGGTTGCTACATTCTGAAACAAATATTATGGAGAATCTCTAAATTAGAACTAAAAGAGGCAACTAATTACTTTTCAAAATAGCGAGGGTGAGACTTTCAAAAGAACTTAATCTTCAGTATATTTGTGAAAGTGTCAAGCAGCTTCTGACATGCAGCTTTAGGGTCTCTGGTTTAGAAATATATTTCTGATAAAGAGAATAGGAATGGATGAAAGCGGGAAAATGTGTGTTACGTTTTCAATACTGTTCTATTACAACATATGTTAAAGTAACATTGCCCTCTGCTAGCACAATGACTATTTATTGAATAAGACTGCTGGCTGTTTATTTGATTGTTATCCGTATTAGCAATATTTGCACTTTAGACTATATTGGAGAAGTAGAAAAGTCTTAGACTGTCCTTTCTTCACTATTGGGATGATAGAACTGTTTATTAATCTAAGCTGGTGTTCAATGTCTGATTTCCAGCATGTCCTCAACAAAAGGTACTTCACTGCCTTCCCCAAAGAAATTTCACATTGCAATTCACATACAATTTCTCCTCTTACTTCTTTAATGGCCATTAATTGTCAGGTCATTTCCTGAATAGTTAAACTCTTTCCGTATCTCATTTTGGCTTTCTTAAAATATTTCACATCTGACTCTTTGTTTGACTTCCTCTGCTTTGTTGTGTGATTCCTATGAATTGCTAAAGCAGTTTTCAGTTAGCATCTCACTGTTCGGAATAGACACATAGGAGTGTCTATCCTCAACTGTCTGCTTCACTGTTATTCTCACAGTATTTACTTCCTCTTTACCATCCATTCACTAATCAGTTAGGTTAGCCAAAAACCAAAAAGGTTATTTGCCATGTATTTCAGTAGACAAATTTCACCAACTTTCCACTAGTGCTTTCACCAATCCTGATAATACTCATTATCTTCCCAAACATTTGCCCTCTTGGTCTAGGAAGTTGAATAATTCCAACAAAAATCTTTGAATATCTTTGCCCATCAGGCACAATACTCTTTGATATACTCAAGTAGTATTCTCATGAGGCCTCTTACAAGAACTCTTGCACTCATATGGCAGAAAAACAAAGGATTCTTTCCCATCCTCTTCAGAACGACCTTCACCCTTTTGCCCATCATTATGCTTGCACAGGCTTTACACCAGGCTATTTTCTAGTCCATTCTGATGACCAGTCTCATAGTACTTCTTACAAAAAGGACTGCCTTTCAGGGAAATCTAAGGCTGCCTTACTTCTTTTCTGCTTTCCACTCACCAGTTCTCTCTTCTGTTCTCCAGCCTTTAGCCCTGTTGTTACCGTTTACTTCTTCGTGCCACTCAGTTTTCTGTCTCTAGCTGTTGCATCTTACCATTATTTCCATGGGTTAAACTCCTTCCACAGCTTTGTCTTTCTTCATATACTGGTATCTTCCTCTCTTCTTGTCCTCATTTTCATAAACTTCTAGAGGTCTCCTTTTCATCTCAGAATCTGACAATCATACCAGCTGCAACTCCTGATATACACCTGCTCTTTTCTTTCATCTCATCTGTCATCCTCAAAGACCCTTCTATATTCTACCCGCATTTCTAGTTTCATTTTAGGCTTTCACACCTTTTTTTTTTTCTTTTTTTTTTTTTCACGAGCATTATAACATGGCCCTTCATGCATACGTAAATGCTGTCAGAAACTCACTGAAGGATAACACACACCTTACAGATTCTGCATCCAGTCATAGTTTCTGCCACAATTTGGTCTTCTCCATTGGTTCTTAAGTTGCTATGGTCTTTTCTTCCTTACCTTAGCTTTAAAACCAAGCAAACCATCTGTATACCAGGGTCCTTTCCAAAATCCTTCTTTTAGTAGACTCCTATCATCCCCTAGTTGCTTTGATTCTGACACCTTTTTACGTACATTAGCCCATCACTTCATTGAAGGCTAACTATGATCAAAGGCCATGATCAAAGACTTCCTCTTTGTGCTTTTTAAACTAAGCCATATGGCTTTGCAACACAGCTTATCTAGTCTTGTTTGAACTGGTCGTGCACTTCCATGAACACCAGTCACTTCCAATCATGGAAAGAAATCTACGTGGATTTTCTGATGCACTTATGCCAAAGCTCACATTACAGTTACCCCAGGCAGAGAGGCTGCCTGATGTTTTGGAAGTCTGAACTAGTATTTCAGGTCTCTGCACTCATTTAGCCATACATAGATGGCAGGCAATGGGTGTGCTTTGCTTTTGGAGTGTTGGTTTGTTTTCTTTTTTCAAAAGTAAAACATCAAAGCAGAGTTCAAGCAAAAGTATTGGGTAATGTTGATGACAATTTGAGAAACAAATGCTCACAGTCTAAAACCTACCTAGTGCCACTACTGATATTGATTACTACAAGAAAGGACTGAATGCAATATCATGCCCTTCTCAGCCAAGCCTGATTCTAGACCTCCCCTGATGTGACCAATAATTTTTACAAAATACAGTTCACTATTGTCTGAACATTACTGATTCTCCCTTTTTATTCTCAAAATAATGTGAACCAAAATCCAACTCTGAACTTAGTTCTCCAGCGGTAGAAGATAAATAAAAATGTCTTTTGTTTTACTTTAAAATGCCTATAAGCACCACATTTGCAATACAAAAGCCCTTTCTGAAAAAGCAACCTGAATTTATAAAGCCAAACAAAACTGCAGTATATCATAAAAATTTATATAAAGATGATATCTTAAAAAAAAAAAAGAAAACAAAACAAAAAAAACAACTGGGAAACAGAAGAGGAAATATATCCTTTAGTGATCTTCAAGTGTTTTTACATCTGAAATGAAGGTTTAAATCACTGATTCGGAAATTACTGCTAAGATGACTGCAGACCCTATAGTCTTTTCTTAATAGGGTTGTACAATATTATGATTATTTTTCTGAAGACCAACATGCTAGCTGTTATACTTCATTTCTCTTGGAGTTCCATTTTACAATACTGCATATATTGTCTTGCTAATCTTTAACATTTCAATCCTGAAAACATAATATTAAAAAAATATTAATGCACTGATGCAGCTTCCAGAACTCTAGTAATATGAACACTAATATATTTTACTGTTACAGCAAAAGCATGGACTAAAGAATCAGAATAAAATGTTCATAAATGCCATATATTAGACTGCCTGGTTTGTTATAAGGTAATAAACAGAAAAGCATGCATCTAGTCATTCGTGGTTGTTAAATAAGATTCTTTGTGACTTGGAAAAAAACTAGAACACAATGAAGAATTATCAGTGCATTCTCCACAGAAGTCATCTACATGTGTTTATTTAATAAACAGAAGATGGCTTTATTATACACATTTGATTTCCATATGCAATCGTCTCCTTATCTGTCACTTGTATCTAAGCAGGGTGCTTTATACAAATCTGGAAATGAAAAATTCAGAGCAGGACACAGGAAACTCATTTAATGTCGAGTGCAGTCAAAATCAAGATTTCTTTATTTGTAGTAACAACGCTGTTAAATCAGAAAATTACTCTCCTTTTCTGCATGTCCTTCTTCTTTTACAATTCAGTTGTTTGATCATAAATTGTCGAGTGCAATGACTTGTCTCCTCCACTTTCCACACTGGTCGAGACAGATTAAAAACTCCGGCATACCACCAACCAGTCTCAGCATACCATTAGCATATATATGAGATTTGAGACATTTTCTAATATTCTCCAGCAGAACTCATCTGTCAGCCAGGTGATGAATTATAAAAACTCTTAGCTTGTTTAGAAAAGAGGGGGAGAGTAAAAGAGAGAGAGAGAGAGAGAAGGGGAGACAGAAGAGGAAAACTCGATCCCACCTTTCTTTTCCATTTTACCCATCCACCTTTGCAGTTAGCCATATGAATAAACACTAGTCTCAAAAAAAAACCAGACATAATGTGAAAGACTTGAATACGCAAGCAGCAGGATGCAATTAGAAGCTGATGGATGAAACTGGACAGAATTATGGAGTGGTCACTGATTTACATAATTTTTTAAAATATATTTTTATTCACCTGGTATTAATAGAGATTCATAAGGTGCCTTATCACACCTCCCTAATTATCATGAATTGTTAACCATGTAGAATCTTTATCTAGAATAATGAAAAGCAACAAATTCATAGAATTGACAAAGATGTTTTACTGTGTTTTTCCTTGTGATCATCTATGACTTCAACATGTTTTCATGCACAAATAGAAAACTTCATAGATTAAGAAAATATATACATATTCCTTAGTTGCACTTCTTTAACCTGTGATTAGTCTTTTTTCCCTGACAAGAAAGTGGAAAATGAACAGCTATGCCTTCTGACTTAAATGAACAAACATAAGTACATTATCAGCTGGAAATAACAAATACATTATGTTACCAATAACAGTTATATTCTCATATATGTCAGCAGGTAATAACAGATTACAAGTATATTTGAAAACTATCAAGTGTTTAATGAGTGGTATAGAACAAAGAAAATTTAGAATTTGTCATAAAAATTTACAGTATCACCAGCTTTCTATAACTTTTGGAGCATTTGATTCTAAGTAAATATGTCCCGTGGACTCTTGGAATTTAAGGTGAAAAATTATTAAAAAGTACACATCAGTTTTCCACAGGAAAAAAAATCTGAACAAAGTTATTCATAAGTCTTAGGAAAATTTGGCTAATAGCCACAGATTAGAAAGGGAGAAAGTAGAATTTTTTATTTAGTGCCAACATTTTTAAAAATGTTTATTTCTGAATATGCCAAAAGTATTCATTCCAATACTTTCGAACAAAAATCGCGTTCAAATTTGTTTTCCAATGAACATTTTTATTTAAAAATTAGGGAAAAAAAAAAAAAGAAAACATTTAAAAGAATTGAAAGCAACTGAAAATGAAATAATTATTTTAGATGTGAGCAGTACTAAAAATAGCATAAATCAAAATATGATCAATGTACATAACAGTGCAAATAAGACGAATGCTACTTAAAAATCTAGTTAAAAGTTTACTTAACAAATATTCAGGTAAAACAATGAATATACTAACTTGCTTTTTGACTGTAGGGACCTGTGCATTATCCACAAAGCCAGTAGCAACTAAGTCATAATTAATTTTCAGCTTGGACTGTTTATAAAAAAAGTGATGGGTTTATTTTGGTAGGCAATTTTATAGAAGGATGAAATATAATAATATCAAGCCAAGAAGCTTCTGAAAACATAAGACAGCAGTTAGTTCTGCTACTGAAATATATGCTTTCATTTTTGTGATAACCAGAATAAATTCATATCTGTTTTGTTTTTCATTGAACAGATGTACACAATGCCATTATTAATACTTGCACTTAAAAAGATGAAGTGACTTAAAGAACAGATGTCTAAGTAGTCCTTTCTTTACCTGATAGTCACCATCTGGTTGCAATACATCATGTTTGTTCAGGTATTTCATTCTGAAATTGATAATTTGGAAGAAGAAAAAAAAAAAAAACAACAAATAAAATATTAAAAAAAAAAAATGAGATCAGCTCAATACATTTCATCCCTAATGCTCAATACATGCTTCAGTTTACTATCAAAGGAAAGCAAGAGCATACTACTGTGCTACTAGACACAATAATACTGTTCAATATTTTGCAGCTTACAAGTACACCACTATACCCAGGTAACACCCAAATAACAGCACAATGAGAAGTGTAATGCACAAAATTACTACGTTGTCAGGTTTCACTGAGGTAATAGAAAAGTAACAGTGAAATGGACATCCAACTGTTGGCCTGTCAATTTACACAGAATACATTCACTGAATATACTGGCACAATAGATATGACATCGGGGTACATCCTCCTGATCTCCATTAAGTTTTGGAGTTAAAACTAAGGCCCTTTTAGATTCTGAAAAATCTCCTGAACCACTAGTGTTTTAGGACCAGAAGAGATAGCATTAAAAGTAAAAACAGATGTTCTTGCAAGACTGCAAAGCCAGCACTGTATATTTAAGTGATCCAGCTAAGTTGCAAGCTGAAACTTTCAGAGATTTGCCAGCAAAACTTAGCAGTAAAAATCTGGTTAATATTAAAAGCAGAGATATTTTTCAACGTAATCCTAAGTGGATTTGTTGTATCTCTTTTCACAAGCAGCTTCAGTGGAAAAGTGAAATGAGAAAAAAAGCAATATGCCTTCACTGTCTTCACTAAAATGTGGTGGGGAAAAAAATGTCTAAATCAAGTACTGATTTTTTAACACTAGATTATAATTTGAAATGGAATATTGGCTGTAGTGAAATCAAACTAGAAAATGGAATCTAAATTGCCTTAATTGTTTAAACTCTAGCTCATCAGCTGATTAAAACTTACATTTATTTTTTGAGGAAGTTTGCAACAAGCTGTATATCAGGAGTTACAGCTGAAGAGTTTCTGCCATTAAGACATTAAATAACAGTCATTATAAGAAGGAAACTGCATTTTGCTTCAAAAGGAATAGCATATATTTAGTAGCTTATCCTTTAACAAACAAGTTTAACTCAGAAAATGGTTAATTCTTCAATGATGTCTTGCAGCATTCCCAGCTCTACTATGCTCAGTAAAAAGGAGTTTTATTCCATGATATAATTTTAAGCAAGATTATTGGCTGAAGAATTATTTTCTGAAAGAAAAATTCTGGGAGGAAAAATATCATAGAATCAATTTTATTGGCACATTAACAAATGACATGCCTTCTTAACTGGGATAACTGCCAAGGGACAGATCCAGTTTTATGCAAGGTTTCAGTTCCTCTTAACAGCACCAGCAGATAAAGTGGCAAGCAGTTTATTTTGTGCTGCTTGAAGACTTCTCCTCATGTGGAATGATAGGATAAATGTCTGTCTTTAGGCATGCCATTATTGATCATTCTGGCATTAGTCTTACCAAGCTGAATTCATCTTATTATAGGTTTTATGCATGTTGAAATGGTTTTAAAATTTTGTGCATTTATCTGTTTAAAATCGCTTAAATAGTCTCAATATGATCAAGATTAATGCCATAATTGAGGTATTTGTTAAATGAGAATATTTACATTTCAAATGTGTGTATAGCAATGCAAAGACAGCAATGCCATACACTTCCATTTCAACCACAGCTCTTTTATCCTATGAGGCCATCACTGACAGACACAGTGATGTTTCAACTAAGCTTTCCACTAAATCCCTGAATCCAAGAGGAGATGCTTTAACTACCCACATGAAACTCTCCAAAAAGTTTGGCTTCTGCATGTTTCTATAGATATTTTTTCTATTTAAGAAGTTTATTGATCAATGTTCTCTCTAAACTGTGCCATTTCCCATCTGGAACAGCTTTAAGAAGGAAGAATGCATATTTAAGAGCAGTTATCTTTATAAGAAATTTATGATATAAGTGTAAAAAAGGAAGAGGCTGCATTAACAGTTAAAATCTTTACATTTAAAGTTGTCTTTTCATAATAAATTATCAAAAGGTCACCAGTCCAAAAAAACTTGCCAAATCAAATGAAGCTTTCTCTGTGAGGGCTTCTGTTGTTGTTTTTCTGTTTGTTATCACCTCTTTATCTTTCCTTCTTTCCTTCCCTGCTTTTTTTTTTTTTCCTTCTGTCACTTGAAAAACAGTCCTTTACACGAGTGGAACCTCTCCACCCACTTGCCCTCTCAGGTGGATACTGTAACTACTAGGCTGTAAAATTTTTCACAAGCTACTCTATGCATATTGGTGAAGTTTTAATAAGAACCAAAAAATCATTGCAAAATCATAGAATCACAGAATGATCGAAGTTGGAAAAAATCTCAAGAGCATCCAGCCCATATATTCATCTACAACTAGTATTTCCCCACTAAACCATGTCCCTTAGTACAACACCTCAACATTTCCTGAACACCTCCAGGGATTCCACCACCTTCCTGGACAGCGTGTTCCAGTGCCTCACACTCTTTCGGAGAAGAAATCTTTCCTAACATCCAGCCTGAATCTTCCCTGGTGCAAATTCAGGCCATTCCCTATAGTCCTATTTCTAGTTACGCAAGAAAAGAGGCCGATCCCCCACATCATCACAGTGTCCCTTCAGGTCACTGTAGAGAGCAACAAGTTCTCTGCTGAGCCTCCACTTCTCCAGATTAAAATATCCCAGTTCCTTCAGCTACTTCTCATAAGATGTGGCCTCACCAGAGCTGATAAAGAGGGATGATCACTTCTCTGGTCCTGCTGGCAATGTATCTGATACAAGCCAGGATGCAATTGGCTTTCCTGGCCACCTGCTTTCCTGGGCACACTGCTTGCTTGTGTTCTGCTGAGCATCAACCACCACCTCAAGGTCTGTTTCTTGCACAATTCTGTCTTTCAGGCAGTTCAGAGCTGGATCGGGATTGGATACCAATAATGCAAAAAAAAAAAAAAAAAGAATTTTGCCTGCCATGGGAGCAGGTAAGGGCAGTGGAGCATCTGAGCCAGCTGTGAGTTGTTCACATTTCCTCTTTCATTTGCACTTATTAAAGACATAACAGCAGTGCCTGGATACGGATCCCCTCCAGAAGCAGCATCTCTTGCACTCACTCTTAGCCTCCTTGTAGGAGCAGTGACAGCAGCCAAACTAGCTACATCCTTGTTCACAGAATCACAGAAACATCAAGGTTGGAAAAGATCTACATGGATCATCCAGTCCTACCATCCGCCTGTCACCAATAGCTCTCACTAAACCATGTCCCTCAACACGTCCAGTGCTCTGTTGCTGTTCCAGACAACTGTCTGCTTTATCTTCTAGAGATGATCCCATCAGCATGAAAGTGTTTCACTCTGACCTCCTGGTGATTTGGGCACGTTCAGAAACTGTTTTGTTAACTATGTTCTTCTCCAGCCACACTGTCAAGAAAGGTAGTAGCTGCCCCTACTTTCAAATTCCTAGATGGTATAAACTCTAATCAATCAAGCCTGGGGCAGTCCCAGTTAAAACAAGACAAAATTTCTGGGAGCTGACATGCTCAGAGAGCAAGGAACAGATGAGAGAGGTTTTATAACTTCAGTTTGGGATCAACAGGCTTAAATTCATTCCCAGCATCTCGTTAGGTGTCTATTTGTGTATGGACTGCATAGAATTCAATTTAAAATGTCATAGTTCACATTAATCAGCAGACCAATAGTACTTCCTCGTGTGTAACTCCATCATGTACTTTAGAAAGTAGGAACAACATGTCACGAGATACTCACAGAGTACTGTACATCTCTATCTAAGTTTTTTCTGATAAAACTTTCTGACCACACAGAGTGCTCACCTAACACAAATGTGCAGTAGAGCATGACTGAGGTTAAGATCGTGTCGAAATGGTTAGCAACTTCAGCTACATGTCATGTACTTTGTGGGTTATAAACTTCCCTAACTTATATGCAGATTAAGTAAGCAGTGAGAAACTTAAAATAATAATAATAATCCTGTTCTTGTTTGTTCCCTGCATGCATAAGACTGAAACTTTGTGAATCTACTTTAAAAGTCAAAAATTTTGATGAGGCTGATGCACTTTATACATCCTATTTCTCCCTAAACACTGCACATCATCCTTCACTGAAAGACATTGTTGCCAGCAGAAGCAGCGAAGTGCTCTTCCATTTGTCCTCAGCAATGGTGAGACTGCACCCCAAGTACTGTGTTCAGTTTTGGGCTCCTCACTGCAGGAAAAACATTGAGGCCCTAGAGTGTGTCCAGAGAAGACCAACATAGCTGTGAGGGATCTGACACACAAGTCATATGAGCACTAGCTTAGGGGTCAGGGATTAAGTCTGGAGAAAAGGAGGTTCAACTGACCTTATTGCTCTCTACAACTACCTGAAAGGACATTGCAGTGATGTGGGGATCAGCCTCTTCTCCATTGTAACTATTGACAGGACTAGAAGGACTGGCCTCAAGTTGCACCAGGAGTGATTCAGGTTGAAGAAAAATTTCTTCCCCAAGAGAGTGGTGGATCACCATCCCTGGAGATATTCAAGAAATGTTCAGATGTACTAAGGGGCACTGATCAGTGGAGAAATATTAGTGGTATGCAGACTAGACGATCTTGGAGATTTTTTCCGACCTTGGAGATTTCATGATTCTGTGATACAGGAATATCAAGATTTCTGACATGAGACTAGATTTAATGCTCAGCTGGCCTTAAAAGTCAGGATTTTGCTATTGACCACATTTTCATGCTGTAATAATTTAAAAAAATACAAAGCTAACCATTAATATCCAAACTGCTGAAAGAGGAGTGATGCTCAATCAGTTGTGTTAAAATACAACCATAAAAAGTGTCAGATACATTAATATCCACAATAAAAAATAAATTTTTCATTACAAAAAAAACTTCTTGATTACAGTATGTTTAGCTTTTTAAATTTATATCAACTACTTCAAGTACTTTCAAAGTATACTAATAACTAGGCATGGAAAACTATTAAAAACATAGTTTTCATTTCGGGCTAGACCTTGAAATAGTCTCCAAGTAGGACACAACCTCCAGATTTAGAAATAGTGTGTCTGTTCTTCCCATGGAACAGAGCTTGGGGGAATCAAGAAATTGCAGGAGAACAAAAACATCAGTCTGAAATCAAAGATCTGGCCCCAGAGAGGAAGGGAGAAACTAAGTGGAATTGAAAACAAGGCAAAAATTCTTGGAACTGGGCAGAGACATGTACAGTTTAAAGCACACTGACACAGTAGAACAGAGGAGCAACTTGAAGAAAAGCTGACTTCTGTATTCCTTGCGTTCTTGAGAATCAGGACCACCAAATCCTCTAATTTCTTCTTTTTTTTTCTTTTTTCTTTTTTTTTATTTAAACTCGTGTGCCTAATGAATTTTGTTTTGTTTTGTTGGTGGTGGTGGAATGTTCTGGGTTTTTTTTTTTTAAGTTACAGGAAAAGAATCTTTCATTATGAACTGAATACTTATGGATGATGACTAAAAACAAAAGTCCAAGAAGTCTACATTGCTTAACTCCAATTTAATGACACATTAGAAATTGTACTTTCAAAGGCCAGTTCTGGATTTCCATTTTTAGATTCTTCCATTTGCTATCCTTCCTGGCATCTTTTCCTATGAAGAAACATGACTGGAAAAGGGCTTAATTATGTAAGTTTTAATGATATATTTGGACGAGATAAGTACGGAATTCTCACACAGCATTTTTATGGTAACATAAGGTCAAAAATCAATTTGTGTTTGATTACGGTTGTTACTCTAGAAAAAGATCTACTTCTATCTGACTTGTAGAATTTGAGACATGCAAATTTCAGGTTAAACCTTGTCTTTTGAAGTACAGAATGAAACTGAATTCTACCCAACTTGAGATCAAGGCCCAGTGAATCTGACAATAACTGAAACTGTTCTCCAGTGTTATGTCCAGTAGAGCCTGTATCTCCATTTTCAGATGACAGAGTCTCCTTCATACTGAAAAAGTACTGAACAGTAGTGAACAGTAGTGAAATGCACATGCCTTTTCTTAGCCAATATATATCTTAGTTTGCAATGGGACTGAGAGATGATCAAAGACATATGTAACTTTTTCTGTTCTCATAGGCACAAAAACCTCTCCTAATACAGGAAACTGATTAATTCAAACGGATCCAGTGCTCAAAAGCATGTCTTAGACATGGTAAAATGCCATTCTTTTCCAGTAACAGACTTCTAGACACTCCCTCAACCTGCTGTAGTTGAAATCCATAGCATTCACCTTCCTGAAAAAGACCTCTAACATAGAACAGTGTTAAGGCTAGGACTGGTCCATCTTTCATCCTACAAGAGGAGTTGAGACTACTGTCAGGAAGGATAAGCTAGGCTGAGTAAGTCAAAGTGCAACTTCAGCTCAAGCACCCAAATTTTAGAGGCACTAATACTCCACGTGCCATTGTTCCATGTAGCTCAATATTTAACACGCTTCTCTCTTTGGTCTCTTACTCCTTCACCAGCTTGATGAGATGAAATTTAGATGACTAATTTACACATTTTTAGATACGCTTGTCTAAGCCAGTAGTCTGTATTTGCTTAGGTGTTGTGTGTTTAACAGGGGTGGACAGATTCTGACCACTATTCCTTACTGCTGGAACAGCACACGCCAACCTACTGGAACAGCACGTGAATGCTGGCAAGCATCATGAAATCCTACAAAATATGAATTTAAAAAATTAAAAAATATACCTTATGGTTGGGAAAGTGGGAATTAGAATAATTCAGTGATTACATTAGTCGTTAGTGCATTCATTTCACTTCATTTGTATCCTTTTCAGATATCAGAACAAGGTTACCACATACTTGGAGTAATTATGTCATTCTGAATGACAGAAATCTCCTTCTTGGTAAAAGAGGATGCAAAGCTAACATCTCTTCAAAGACTGTTAAGGCTTTGAAAAACACATGGATTATTTGCTCCCAGCAAATTAAAAAGGAAAAAAAAGAGTAGAAGAAGAAATAAGTAGCATTAGTAAAACAAATGGTGATAAAATCCATTTAAGGAGTATCATCTCTTTGGTCAAAATGTGAAGTTAGCCACTTGACACAATCTGTTCACCATCCAATATGGTTGGAAGTTATAATTGAATGAAGTACTAAGATACTTATAAGCTTGAATTATATCTATAATTAATCATTAAAATCAATGAAATATAATATTTCTGAGGATACGTTAGTGCTCTACACTTTATATCTGCATTCTAATATATCTAAGAATATAAAGCCAGTTTAACTATATGTCATTGAAATCAAGTGTACTAGTTCTACTCTGGTAAAATTTAAAAGAATTGTGAAGGACAACCAATTTGGTGATATTTAAAAGTCCTGTTCTAGGTTGTCACAGACAATCTCACAGAATCAAGGGTATGGCTCAAAGGAAGAATATGTTTCTTTGTGCTGTGCAGCTATCAAATCAATATGTATCAATATATTTTTTTCTGTGATAATAAATTAAGTAAAAGCAAATTTGAGCTGGTAAGTGAAACAGTTGGAAGACTGTCACTAAACTATACATGGTTACAATCTGACTCTCCCTCAATTCAAAACTTTCTTATAAAAAAGGTTCAGTGACTATGGAAATGTATCTGCATTCTACCCTCTCCTAGCCCATTAAGGTGAATGATAGACTTTAGATTACAGTGACTTGAAAAAAAATTACTTTTTTAGTGTATAAAAAAAGACATTCAGAGAAAAGAAGAAAAAAAAAATACCTTTTCAGTAAAAACAGAAGACAACAGCAGCTTTGGAATGAGTGCTTGCCAATAGAGGGATTTCATGCTTTTGTTAATTAAAGGAACAAAGAAAAAACAGTGCAGTAGGCTGTATCCTACATAACAGCTTCTACTAATAAAAAGTAATAGACAATTTCCTGCATTCAATTCTTTTGAATACTATTATACAAGGTAATAGAGTTTTGGAAATGGAAGTCCTAGCAGCCTGTCAGAAAGAGCTTTCTTCCACTTTTTTTATTAAATGACTAAGTGCAGCAGTCTGTGTCCTATCTCTCCCTCTTGCATCTATTGGATTGTATTATTTTACATTTTGATTGAAATGATGTCACCAGCAGATAAAAGCCTGGCCCAGGCATTGTAATTGAATCAGCCCGAGTTGTTTATTCTAGTGATCTACAGTGATGCTTTCCTTGTCCTAACACAGAATACATAAAAGATCCCCTCTTGTTTAACATGCTACTGATTAGATCTATTTTTTTTAAAGAAGGAAGAATCAAATTGGGGGGTTGATAGAGTAAGAACTGGAGTTTGGGGTTGAAACTGAAAAAAATAGATGAGAAGAGACACCATCTGCAAAACTTTCCATGTGTGACTGAAAGTTTAAATAAATAAATTTCACATGGCATCAGTAGCAGATGCAAACAGATTTGATTGACAACATCTAAATGATAGTTAATGAGAACATGTATGTTTTTTGAAAGTTTTTCTCATGTTCATTTCCTAAATCCAAGGCTTATTCAGGTTTTCATTTAAAAATAAATCTTGTACTTGAAGAAGAAATATTTCAAATCGCTGTTTTACTGCCATTAAAAATATAAAGTGCTAGATAATTAAATTACTTACTGACCCTTCATTTTCATTTATAACAATAGATTTAACAGAATAGAACAAAACAATATTCAGATTACACATGAAAAGGATTACCTGTAACTGGCATTACTGGGAATCTTATTTTAGAGAACATACAATGACAGAGGCAAAAAGAGAAATATAATAAGCTTTCACATGGCATGTTCTAAACAAAAATATATGCCTTCTTAAGTAATTATTTTTATTAAAGTATATATTTGTACAATTCTGTGATTCTGTGATTCTGTGATTTTATTCGAAGTGCTATTTCTTCACTTACACATCCACAGAGAAGCCTTGCTGAAATAAAGAGAAATAGTGCAGTAGTTAATGTTACGTGAACACCTAAATGCAAAACTTCTTCAACAGTATTTGAGAGCAGGAGGTGTTTTTGTTTGATGTTTTTCTGTATGTTTTTTAACTTCTGGGTCTTTTCTCAAAATAAAACAAAATTATGTCAGAATTAGTAGGAGCACTAGTACCAACATGAAGTTTGCAGAAAGCCTTTTTATTTGAAACCTGCACTTTGCTTTTGCCTCAAATCTAAAACTGGGAGCTTATTTAGTTATTTGACTGAGAAGGGAACACAGGTCTAGTTTGACAAAATATTCAGTGCAAAAATAAATTATGTGAAAAAAAAAGAGTTATTTAACAAATTGCTGTAACTGATAAAACACTGTCGAGAAAACTATAAAATACAATAATGAAAAAAATAGTTTTGGATCTTTTTAACCTAATTTATTTTAAATGTATACAATACCTGCAAAAGAATATTTTCCACAAGTGAAAATTAATAGAACCATAGAATCATAGCAATCAATGTTAGCAAAAAAAAAATTTTAAGTACAATAGAAATATATCTATGATCTCTCAATATATATTTTATTGTTGCTGTTATATTCTAATCATTTGCTGAAATGTATGAATAAAAACACATGTCCCTTACAATTTGCAGTCCGTTTAACTCTCCTGATAGCTCAGTTACAAAATTCAGTCAGAATAATTGCTGATACCTAACAAATACACCTTCGAGACCTGCAGATTTCTGTAGTTCATGTATTGTCCTGAAGGTATCATTATTCAAAATCATATGCAAAACATACTTTCTAGTACTTCTAATCACTGATGAACTCAGAGGTGGGAAGCTAGCAGATGTACTAACAATATTTACAAATCTGTTTGTCTGAAGTGTATTTTGATTAATATACTTTGAGTTAACCCTTCAATATGCAATATTCAAATTAGAACGAGTTGGGTTAATGCACATTTTTGTTATCTTAGCTTTCAGTACTTCTACTGCTACCCACTTTGAAAGTAATAATTACAGGAGAAAAAAATGAAGTAAAGAACAAACTGATTCAGATCTGTCATTAAGAATTATAAAGCAAACTCAGTGCTTTATCTGTAAACAATCATGCATATTACAGTTGGCCACAGTTCTGTGGCCATGTAAAGGGAGCCAGGCTTACCAAAGCACCAATCCATATTCAGTCCCCAGAGCTGCTTAAATGTAATTTGCATCATAGAGGTTATGCATTTGGTCTCTGGGAAAGGGAAGAAAAAAGGAAGGAAAAAAAAAAAGGAGGCAATGTTGATTTAGCATCTCTTCAATACTCTCCAGCAGCTGCCTCAGGGAATAGCGCTCAGAGGAACAGCCCAATATGCCATGCTTTTTCTCACCACCACATTAGTTTCTTGTTAAAATGTAAGTGGTAAGTATAGGCAAATTGATTTTAACAAAGGAAAACCATTGTGAACATGAAGTCCAATATCCAAGCCCCTTAAACATGAACGGAGATTTATTTATAATTCAAAGAAACAGAATGATTTTTTTCATAGAAGTTCTCACGATTTTGGAGTTTCTACTGTGAATTCTTGTGATTCTTGAATGTCTAACATACATCCTAATACCTTCAATGGGATTCCTGATTTTAATGGATTTTAATTTGGCTCCAATGCTCCAATCAGTAAGGTGTGAATAAAAGGAAAGAGAAGGCCACATCTCCATTTGGTATTTCTAGACAGCCTTTCATGACAGTATGCTCCTGTGAGATTTGCATCCACAAGCATGTTTGACACACCAAATTTGGACTTTAGTGATCTTGTCAAAAACAAACTAAGCTTTCAAACCTATTGAAGTACACAGAAAGAAATTTAAGTTAGCAAAAATGGAATGCCAACAAGTAAAAGCAATGATTGGAAAACAGGCTGATAGAAATGGGTAACAATCACCAAATAGAAGCACAGGAAAACAAAGCATTTAGAATGGCATGAAATGAAATTTAGAATTAGCATGAAAGGGACGATGCATACTTGTTTACTTGATTTAAACGACATTTTAGAAGATATTCAGATGCCAGGACTAATGATGTTTGAATTAGAAAAGGTACTTTAGACCCTACAGCTTGTCTTCCTCTAGTGTTTCAAGAAAGTCATCTATGTAAATGACAAGAAGACTGTATAAGAGGAAAATTTGTTGGGCTTTTATGGGTGGGAGTGAAAAAAAACAAGTTTTCAGATTAAGTGATGTGCTTGAAAATCCTGAAAGTGTTTTAATTACTTTCTTAAAGTAACCCATCCAGGAAACCAAAATGATACGGACATATTACATATACTTCAGGTTTTTTCTTTCATTACAGCACCAGGCTTAAACACAAACATCAAAAAAGCAGCAAGGCATTAACATTTCAAGCATATTGTATCTAATCAAGATATGAAAAACAGAAATAAATGGGATTTTGATGAGAAGAAATGGAAATTTCCTCAGTCATTGTTCAAATTTGTTGTATCCTACAACCAATAACTCAAAACTGAAATGCTACTCTTTCCAAAGCAACTGAAATAACACCAGATTTTCAAAAATATTGTTCCCCAGAATACTCCTCTGAAAGGCAATTCTTTAGAAAAAAATATATAATTGAGGAAACTCATGTACCATTCTGATTTTGAATATTCTGATCCAGATAATTCAAATAACCACCAAGATAGTTAAATACAGATTCTCATACTTCTTCTCAAAACTGATGCTTCATCTATGTTTCGTCTTTTAAAAACATTTAGTCCTAGCAACCATGCAGCTACCTCAAAAAAATTGAAACAAAATGACAACAACAATAAATAAAAAAGAAAAAAAGAAACTGTTCTACAATAAAGGAATGATAAAAAAATAAGTAAAGATACAGATGTTTGCATCACAATTTAGGGAGTTATTACAGATTAAAACAAATGTAAATATATGAATAATTCTTTCTCTATATACGTACATATATCCACCTACATGTACACATACATCAAAAAAAGCAGAGTGCAATTTCCTTCTATAATATTTACAAAATGAGTTGGATATTTATTAATTGCATAGTATAAAATCTGATTGTTTAATAAAATATATTACAGCTGAGAGAAAAGATGTTTTTGTAGCATAATTTTTCATCCAAGGAACTGTGAATATTAAAAAAAAGTTTACATGTCATCCTGTTCCATCTTTGCATGTACTTGCTCTTTATCTCTAAAGCAGCATACGTTCCATATGAGAGAGGGGGTTGCCATGGTATCTGCACTTTAAAAAATTGAATAGCAGATCTAAAAGAAGCATAAAATCGATTTAACAAGTTGTCATGTAAGTTACCCTGGCCTATAAGGATGAAGTCTATGCACCTTTTTCCATATAGAAATATTTATTTTGAAGAAAAAAAAAAAAAGGAATTTTTAAGTCACAGACCTAAACCTACTACTTGCACTTATGAATGATTTGTTTCCTAATCAACTTACTAAATACACATTTTTGAGCAATCTTTTTTATTATTATTAGTTTCTTTAAAAAAAAAAAAAAAAAAAAAAACAACTGAAAACTCTAAGCAGTGATCCCAATTCAAAAGATAAAATGCTCTCAAAACTAAACTTTACTTAAAAATTGATTGATTTATGAAGTTCTTACTCATCAGAAGTGGACGAGATTACAGAAGTCACCTTGAAAATGGTCTTCTTTTATTTTTGATTGCTCTGAAGAATTTACAGCTATAACCCAGAACTTCCTAGAGTCTCAAGCACAAAACAGGAGTTCACACTGTAAGTACCCAGCTTCCAGGGAAGGCCACAGCATTCTTGCAACTGTAGTAATACAGTTTCACAGGCAAATTAAGAGAAACTGTGGCTTTCCTCCCCCCTTTTTTTTCTTTTTAGAAGAAGAAAGAGAAATGTGGATGAAAGACTAGGACAGGTGGAAGATAACAGTTTGTTCCAAAACTATGTCCTCTCAACTTCCCAGCAGGATAGGTTACGACAAACTCATAGAGTAAATCACAGACAGAATCATTACCTCTGCTGAAACATCCTCATTGGCTGAACATAGCCTTTGGGAAAAGGTCAATGTTACCTAGCAACTACTAAGAGCTAGTGCCTTTTTATAAATTAACCCTTTCATATGAGGCTTCAATGGCATCTTGCATTCCAAAATTCTTTTTTTCTGTTTGGTGTGAAGCATAGCAGGAATCGATGGGTTCATCTGTGAAAAGTTGCTCAATGAAATCAAGGTTGAGCCTGAGAATCCTTGCAACAATTTCATTTGTTCACTGGAGCATATACTTCTAACTATGCTCAAGCAGAATTATGCTGATCTCTTGTAAAGTCATGCAAAAAACAAAGGCTGTTTCACAGAGAATTTTCAGAATTTGTATGCTAAATTTGCATCTCTGACCCTCGGCCCTAGTTAGGCCCAAGACATACAATAGAGGCGAGGTGGGTGTGCAAAGCAAATCTTGTCACGGGAAAGCCATAAACACTAACCCCTCATCAAGGCAGGGGAATCAGTCTATCAACTTCTCTTTCCTAATCTGAAGGTACAGCTTATATTGAGGATGTCATCGTGGCTAGATGTGAATAAAGGTATTTCTTTGACAAAAGGATCCCAAACAGTCAATGTTCAGAGAATAACAGTGCTCAGGGGAAAGAGCACAGCCATTAAGTGAGTGAAAAGTCTGTCCCTGTTGGAGAATGAAAGCAAATACTTTGCTCAGAGCAGCTAAGAAGAGGACAACCTCTCTATCTTATATTTTATCACGTGCAAGGACGTGCAGTAGCCAATATTTGCATGAGTCCTCTGCTATTTTCAAAGAGATTAAGATGAGATAAAAATGGATTGCTGGAGTGTGAAGCTGAGTTACTATTTTTGCTTCTCACAACTTACTGAATAGCAAAGTGCTATTTAATCATAGCACTGCAAGACAAGTTTAAGTCTTAAATACTTTGTGTTGAAAACGAACGACAATTGACAACAACCAACTAAAAAATCACAATGTTTATGCAACATCTAAAATATTCTCTTGAATTCAAATCTGATGTTTTAACCCAGACTCTCCCAGGTCTCTGACTGCAGTCTATAACTTAATTTATGGTGCATAAATACAGTGTTGTACAATTGTTCCCTAGACAGCAGTAAAATTCACTTGACTTTTAATCCTAATTCTATCTAATTGAGAAAAATGTGGCCTAGCTGATTAAATAGAGTTAAGATCTTTTTGTGACATGAGATCAGGACCACAGATTTAGCTCTACAGTGTTTTGCACAAGTATACATCTCACAGTGTTTTGCACAAGTATAAAGTAAAAGAACATCTCCAAAAGAAAAGCCAGTTATATTAATTTTATACAGCCATTTTGTACTCAATGCCTTTTCTCAAGAAAAGTCAGGTAAACAACAGAGTCTGTATCTATTTTGCAAGACTCTGGGTTGGATTCTTGAAGAAGGTAAGGGCAGAATTTATTCCAACCAATGTTTTAGGCTTACAGGGTAGTCATTGAAACCTGAAATGCTACTTCTGAAATGTTACTTCTGTTGGCAGTGGACAAAAATGCACTTCTGAGATACAACTCATTTTATCTAAAGGTAGATGTCTCAGGAAGGGTAACTGGACGGCAGTCCAGGTGAGCTCACTGGCACTAGGTGACCCATCTTTGTAAGGACAGACAAATCTGAGATTAGTTGAACAAATCACATCCCAAAGGCTCAGAAGTTGTACCTACATGCTCACTCCCTTGATATTATCTGTAACTGCTTTTATCTTGAAACAAAAGCTCAATTCTATATTATATTTAAACCTAGCAGGAATCGAATATGATGTTTTTCCAAATGAAACACTTCCAAAGTTACTAGGGTTTGTTAACTTCATTCTTAGAGTATATGCATGTATGTACATGTATGTGTATATAAAGTAAAATGCATGTCTGTATATATGTACTCTTTATCTAAGATGAACATTTTCAAAATGATAACTGAATGTTATCTGCTGGAAATACTTTCCCTGTTCCTTTTGAAAAAAAACAGCAGGATTAGGACTTGCACTGTGCTTCAGCTTCAGTTGATAAATTTCATTTGCTCTTGACCTGGTATATCTGGAGACTGACCAAACCTGAATCTGACTAGTATGTGATGTGTAGAAATGCTTACCTCATATTTATTAAAATAACAGTAATAACACAACAAAATTTTTAGTTTGTACAGAGCAGTGTTTACACAAAGCCAAGGACTTTTCTAATTCTCAAATTCTCATGCTGCTCGGCCAGCAAAGAACTGAAAGTGCACAAGAAGCTGGGAGGGAGCACAAACAGAACACCTGACTAAGACTGACCAAAGAGACATATCATACTATACAAAGTCGTGCTGAGCAATAAAAACTGGGAGAAAAAAGGAGAAAAGGAGAAATGTTCAAAGTGATAATGTTTGTCAGCTCAAGGAACCATTATGTGATGAGCCCTGTTCTTGGAACATCTGCCTGCTGATGGGAAGAACTGAATGAATTCATTGTTTTGCTTTGCTTGTGCATACAGCCTTTGCTTTACCTAATGAAATGTTTCTATCTCAACTCATGAGTTTCACACTTTTACTTCCTGATTCTCGCACTTATCCCACCTGGGGAGTGTAAGCAAGTGGCTGTGTGATGCTGAGCTACTTCTGGAGTCAAATCATAACAATTTTCTATTCTCCCATCTCAGTGCTGTGATTTTTCTCCTACTCTGCATTATTCCCTTTGGCAAGCTAGACAAACAGAAATAACAAGAAAGGCTTGAGGACAGAATGAACAATTAAAATATATATGTATGGAAGTGATTCCTCGAAACTATTTCTTGAGAAAAATGCTGTAATCAGCTCTTTGTGCAGAGGTATAACATCTTATGAATGTTTCTTACACTGGAAAGGAACAAAAGATTACTGAGCTGCTAAAATACTATTGTGAACATTGTGAACCTGCTGTTTTGTTCTGAGGGCTTACATCCTAATTATAGCATTTTTCTTTTTTCTTTCTTTAAGAGCCTTTTTTTATCGCAGTACAGCCTGGACATAAACATTTCCTTGGATCCTATGTGTAAATAATGAAAACATAAAAACTATTGATTTTTCCCCTATCAAGCAGGTTAATAGTTTAATTGTATACGGTTATTCTTACATTAAAAGCTGCATACCTGGCAAGCTTTATCGGGTAACAGGGACTTTTAAATGTGCCAATGTTTCTACAGAAGTAGCGCAGGTCAATTGCAAAAGGGATAACCATAATGATTAAATCATTAAAATTTTGTCTATGCTTCACAGAGCATAGAGAAAATTAACTTCCCACCAACCTCATTTTTCTGCTGAACATGAAATAATGATTTTCTGCCAGTATAATTACAAAGCTAACATCTGATAGAGTCAGCATCCAGGGGGGATTATCACATGCATGAGTATTAGACCTCATTACCAGCTTGACTGCAAAATTATTACATCTTGTAATTGGATGGTGAGATTTATATACAGATTGGCTGGGTCTCTGTAAGATTGTAATTACAAGCTTCGTTGGTTCGCTACTTATCACACGGTGCAGGAGGAGGCAAAAACAAGCAGAGGAAAGACCATTTCATTAAGCCATAACCCTATCAAGGGAGGAGCACTGTAACATCCCTGTATTTATTAGGCCAAACAGAGCTGTTTGCAGAAGGGGAGGCCATTTATTACCGGCTGACAAATGGGATTTCATTTATTTAACCTCGGTGATCTATTTCAGTAAAATGTACAAACGAGCCATCCATTTTATGATTCCGGAGTCAACGCCTCAATTATCTAAAGGCTAACTGACTGTTAAAGCACCCATCTGCTAGGATGAATTCATTGATTTAATTTGCTTCATGTTACTGAATGATTCTTCCTATCCAGGGAGGGAAGGGAAGGGGGGGCTGCTGGTTTAGGAGAATGCATCAGAGTGATTCAGCACACTGGTGTCTGTCTGCATGCGTGCGCGAGCGCTCGTGTTTTTTTTAATCCTTGAGCACAATAGAAGAAGGCGATCAATAGCAGCTTAAATTTTATGAGACAAGGAGTTAAGTTGTTCAGCCCGAGCCAAAACACCTTTGTTCTACCATAATAAGTAATCTCTGTGGCGGAATTAATATTGACAAGCTGGCTTCTTTGTAGCTAATTTTGTGGGTGCCTGAGCCAATCAGAAGCCTTGCAGTAATAGAGTTGTTATTAGAGTTCATTATAAAAGCTGTGGATCAATGGCTACACTGGGAGGGAGAGGACATGCTGCAGTAGAATGCATATGTATGCTCAAGGAAATGAAATCCTTTTAATGTCCTTGTAATAATTTATTCTATAGTTCTCTTTGACTTGAAGAAAAAAACCTTTCAAAAATGAAATTAAAAGCATTCCCTTGTGAGGCTTTTAATTTCATCACAACACTGAAGCCAATAGCAAGAAAAGCAGGATTTCAGGAGTGGGGAAACTCAGGGAGACCTTGTTACCCAGCTCTGAGTTTTATCACAACTGGATTTCATTTGGAAAATGCCACCATTCCCATCCTTTCCAAACCACGGGGGCTGGTTTGCTAAAAGCTTAAGCTATGGTGAATGTAGCGTTGATGTCTTTTAAGCCACTCCTTTTCTCTTGCCTTCCTAAACTGTCTGTCTCATTAAATCTGATTTTTAGTTTTTCTTTGACAGGGTGTCATTTTGTAGAAAACATTTTTACATTCAAGGAGAAGAAGTCACAAATAGCATGCTAAAGATTTTCTCCTGTTTCTAGGGAGGAATGACCTGTATGCTGTAAGTGAGTTAGCACTTTCAGCAAGCTGACAAGGAGTTCACAGAACACAGCTCTTTGTAAAAGGTTGCCTCTTTCAGCTGTAAAAGGGCCCTCCTTGATGTAAGTGTTCCCAGAGTAATAATCCATTTCTCTTGTGGCAGGCTCCAGCTCATGCTATAATCTTTCCCACAAGCTCCAAATCAGTACAAGAAAGCTGTTTACTGGACAATTTTCCCTGCATCTCAATGTCAAATGATACTGCATTAAAATGTGAGAACATCACACTCTAAGAAAGGCAGGAGGATCAAAGGGAACCCTCACAGTGAGTGAGTTGAGAGAAATTAGCATCTTTTGGTCATGGTTTCCTCGATATAATAATATGGTATTTCAGGGCCATAAGTTGTTTGCCTTGCTTCCTCCCCTTTATTTTACTATCTAAAACAAAAATGAAAAAAATGATAATAAATTATTTTTCCATCTACCCCTGTTCATCTCTGCCCCAAAAATTGAATCACTTTCAATTGATGCAATTAAAGAAGGTAAGTCCCTTGGGTAGGCACTGTTGTTTCAATTTCAGTGGACATCATTAAGTCAATATAAGAGACTGTTCTGAAAAAATAAAACCATCAAATATGAGCACTGTTCTTTTTTTTTTTCAATTATCACATTTTTCCAAAGATTGACTAAAATAATCGTTTCTGTTTTCTCGTTTTTTTTTTCCTCCAGATATCTGTCATAATACTTAGATTCTTTCTATTTAATACAGTAACAAGAATTATTCTGGTGCAGAAAAGCTGGAAATAAAAATAAAAAATTGCCATCACTTTTTCATACACTTTTTCTTCCATTGTTCCACTTCAGATGAAAGAAAGTAGCTGTATAATATCTGAAGCTAGTGACAAAAGGAGTTGAAAGTGAGGAAAAAGGTATAAATGCAGAAAATGTAGGATCCCAAAAACTTGGAATAATTTTATATCAGGAAGTTCTGAATATAATAATTTATTTTTCTGACATAGTAAGCTTGAATCTCAGAATTTTGATTAAATATCTCAGATGTTTTCTTTTTTGTTTTTTTTTTATTTTATTTTATTTTATTTTATTTTATTTTATTTTATTTTATTTTATGTATATATAAAAGACTGAAAGAAGTGTGGAATATTCAAATAAATATTTTTTTCCAGACACCCCTTCCTCAATTCCTTTCATAACGATTTATTACTAATATTGAAATAATTTCAGCACAAATTATGTTTTTTATGTCTCCTCATGCTGTTCTCTGACATTCATGTTCCTCTCAGTATCTTCCAGGATTGAGGTACGAGCTTCAGCTATGATGATATCATTATTCTTAGGGATTTGCTATTTGTCCATTAGGGAAAACCTGTAATGAACAGGGAAAAAATGGACTGGTCAGTGAAAAATGCTGTCAAAATGAGGGCAAAAGGGTTTTCCCTACAATGAAATTTACCATCAGAATGAGGAAGATCCTGCAAAATTGATGAAAGCAAATAGAAAAATACTTATTTGGCCATGTAAAGGAAAAGTAAAATAAGATCACAATGTGGTTGATGATATATAGATTAAGTGCAACCTAAATATATCTCTAAAATTAAATGAATACTACCATCCTTGCTGAAAATTGATATTAAATACTCACCCAAAATGTTAGGACAAGATAGCTACTGGGAATTGGCAAATTGGCACAGCTTGGTGGAAACATAACTGAGCAGCTCCAGCAATACCCATCAGAATCAGTGTTTCTCTGAATCAGATTTGACCAGACAATCTGATCTGAATCAGATAATAAAAATCATGATATGGACTTAGGGAATTACCAATTTAAACTGATGTTTAAATAACTGTACAACCTAGAGCCTGTAGGTAAGGATTTGGACTTGGTAAAGTAGGAAGGATTCTCTAGTCTTAGATGTCTGTGTTTTCTTAAGAAATGTTAGCTTTTCTCATCAGCAGCAACAATGAGGAATATCTCACCAAATTATTTCTTATTCAATATATATTATTTCTAGCAAACCACCCTGCAGTTTTTTCCAGGATTCTACCATGAGCATCAGATCTGAAATATGGGAAGACCAAAAGGGCAATTACAAATTTAACATTTTGGTTTCTTCCATGTTTCTTCCCTCATCAACTCATCTATTGGGCCCCCAGCCAGACTTTTTCTTACTGTTTGCTTGAAGTTCTTCAAGACACCAAATTCCTTCTTGCAACATATTTTGAGCTATTCCATGCCAGTGCAATACAAACACCAAAATAATAACAGATCTTCCGTTTTACATTCCCTAGTACCAGATTTCACTTCTTTGAACTGCTATTAGTCACTTCTTTTACTTCTACTTTCCAGTTTTAAAGTTTTGAAATTATTGGGTTTTTTTCTAAGTATTGAAGCATGCAAGATGACCTTTGATCATTGACTTTTAAAGTTGTCTCTGTACCTCATCGCAATCCATTATCAATTCCAATACCTTCAGCACTAAGATTGGTTTCAAATTTCCTCTGATTTTAAGGAAAAATGTAGTGACATGTTGCAAATGGGATTCTCTGTCATAGTACTTCATTTCAATGACATTACTCCAAGAATTTCCCTGAGCCATTCCATATCTACAGTATCATGGAATCATAAAATGGTCTGGGTCGAAAAGGACCACAATGATCATCTAGTTTCACCCCCTCTGCTATGTGCAGGGTCATCAACCACTAGACCAGACTGCCCAGAGCCACATCCAGCCTGGCCTTGAATGCCTCCAGGATTGGGGCATCTACCACCTCTTTGGGTAACCTGTTCCAGTGTGTCACCACCCTCTGTGTGAAAAACTTCCTCCTAGCCTAAACTTCCTCTAGCCTAAACATCTCCTGTCTCAATTTAAAACCATTCCCCCTTGTCCTATCACCATCCATCCTCGTGAACAGCTGTTGTCCCTCCTGTTTATATGCTCCCTTCAAATACTGGAAGGCTGCAATGAGGTCTCGCCATAGTCTTCTTGTCTCTAAGCTAAACAAGCCCAGTTCCCTCAACATTTTTTCATAGGAGAGGTGCTCCAGCCCTCTGATCATCTTAGTGGTCCTCCTCTGAACTCACTCCAAGAGCTCTGCATCTTTCTTGTACTTTGTGCTCCAGGCCTGGACAGAGTATACCAGACGGGGCCTCACAAGAGCCAAGTAGAGAGGGGCAATTACCTCCCTCTCCCTGCTGGCCAGTCCTCTTTTAATGCAGCCCAGGGTATAGCTGACCTTCTGGGCTGCAAGTGCGCACTGCTGGTTCATGTCCAGCTTCTTGTCTACCAGGACCCTCAAGTCTTTCTGTACAGGGCTGCACTCAAGGCGTTCTTCGCCCGGTCTGTATAAATACCAGGAATTGTCCAAGCCCAAGTGTAACAACTTGCACTTGGTCTTGTTGAACCTCGTTAGGTTCACACGGGCCCGCTTTTAAAGAAAAAAACCCAGAACACTGTGTTAAACTGTCCACTCCTAGAAGGGGAGCATCCTTTGTTATAGATTTATCTGTAATGGAGATAAAATAGATTGGGCAGTTTTATCTGACAGTGAAGAAAAAAAAGCTATTCATAAGGATACAATTTTTTAAACCCTGTTGTTTACAATTAGCACATTCAATAAACCATTGAATATATCTGAATGTTATATACGCAGCTAGAGTAAACAGTATCTACATTCAAAATTTTACAGCTACTTCTCCTTTGGCCTTATGCCCCATAATACGCCTGAGGTGAGAATATATTGCAGTATAAGTACATGCCTTGGAGTATGATATTCTTCAGTAAAATGTGTGTGGTAATGAGATAACACTGTGCCTCTAGTAGTTCACCATATCCTGAAGGTCTACAGTTATCTCATTAAAAAGTTCAGTCATGTCTTATTGACTAATTCAGTTATTTTTTTATTTACAAATTTTCAGTATGACTTAACTACCCATAGGAAAACAAACAACAAAAAAATAACAGAAGAGACATTCAGTGCCAGTGGGGCTAGTGTCAACCTTTCCAACATTTTTCATGGGAATAGGATATTTGCCAACATACATTTGAAAGCATTATTTTTGTCTTTTAAGACCTTAAATCCTATCTAATTTACATGTATTAAGAACTGCAATATTTTACAAATTAAATATGTCCACAACTCAGAAATTTTTCAGAAGAAGAATAGTAGCCATGGTAGACTGTAATTAAAATTAACCCATAATTCAGGGATCTTCTGCTTTTGCCAACATCTACACTTTTGTACATATATATATATTTAAATTTTTCTCCAAAACAACAGGGATTATTATATTCTGAAGATTACGTCTCCTAATGACATTTCCTACTATTTCTCCATTTATATTCTGTGTCCTGCCCCTGACAACTGTGGCTGTAAGGAAACCACTGGTCTTCAAGACTAGTCAAGAATATTGTGGACTAATAATAATAATAATAATAATAATAATAATAAAAAGATAAAATTAGAGACTGAGTGCCAAAAATATAATTTGGAAGACTTGCATCAGAATCAGTGTTTGGGAAGCACCTCTCTCCTCCCACTTTGGAAGTCATAATGAGGTGTCAAAATTCAATATATCTACCTGTTCACGTTCTTTGATCCAGCATTCACCAAGTGACAGAATAATTTTCAGTAGTTTGTTCCTCTGCTACATGGGATTTCTTAGGTCTCTCATTCAAGTACTGGGCATTGGGGGTTGGACTCAATGATCTCTGGAGGTCCCTTCCAACCCCTACAATTCTGTGATTCTGTGATGAACGGAGCTTATCATCCAAAAGTCAGACAAAACAAGTGCACTCTGATCATCTGGACAGTGTGATACCCGAGATCACAGATGAATATCAAGTTGAGTTTTCTATCACACTAATACCAAGGCATAAGAAAGCCAAAATATCCAAGTATTAAGTAGATCACTCCTATTTATTTCCACAGAAATTACAACAGATACAAAGAGCACAATAACATTATTTGATAGAGCAAACTCTCAGATAAAAAACACTATTTTTCAACACAATCACCATGGTTAGCTTTGCATTTTCACCAGCAATGAACAAGAGCCTTCATGCTGTGCTTGTAAAAATCTTCATCAGCAGAGGTGATCCACCATTTCTCAGCTGTATGACCATGTCAGTGCTAAGAAAACATTGCCCACACAATCCAACATTAATTTCTGAACCAATGGAAGTCAGAAGATATCAAATCCAGACTATGTGGTGGATTTGGTAAGAAAATTAAGCCAAGATTGGCAATGTGCTCCATGTTCTTCAAACTAGTATGGGGCCTAGGGTTATCAAGTTGCAAGAGAAAAGTTGTCTTCTTTTCTGTCCTGAATCTGGTAATTTGAGCCTTCAGCTTAGTCATCATTGCAATGTAGAAGTCAGAGTCTGTTTGTCTGGGTTCCAGGAAATCCAGAAGGATCACCCTTTTCCTATCTCAAAAGACAGCACACATCACCTTGCACACTGAAGGCTGCATCTTGAACTTTTTCTTTGATGGGAATTCACCTCACCACTCCATGAACTAACATTTTGACTCCGGCTCATAGTGGTGACTCCAGATCTCATCACCAGTAATGATGCATTTCAGGAAACTGTCATCTTCAGCCTTGTATTGTTTTTTTTTTCAGTTCCTGACAAACTTGCAAACTGTGTTCTTTCTGTGTGAGCATTCGTGGGATCTACTTGGCACAAACTCTGTGATATTCCAACATTGCCATCAATTTTTCCAATGCATCAAAAGCTGATAATCAGTTCTGTACACAGTCACCTGATCACAATCTGACAATTTGCACAGATGAACTGATCAAGACACTTCATCTCGTGGTGTGACAGTTGCACAGAGGTATCCAGAACATGCCTTGTATTCCACTTCACTGTTGCCACTGCTGAAACACAGCACCTACTGTACTCACATCCTCTGTTTGATTTCCATAAATGTTCAGCAAACATCAATGAATGCCAATGAAGCCATTTTTTCTGCAAGGAGGAATTCAATGACATACCTTTACTTTATATGCACTTCCATGTCCATTATTTTGTCGGACTTCCCCTCTGTTGCCATCTGTTGCACACAAACAAAATATAGCAGAATACTCATGGGAAAGTGCAATGTCTACTGCCATACCACCAACATCTGCCTCTGACATAATGGAGCAACATAGTAAAAAAAGAAACCATTGCTTTTGGAGCAGCCCTAATATTTTTACCCCATTTACAAAATCAGCAATTTCAACTAAACAGAACAAAATTACAATGTTGGATAAAATCTAGTATTTTTGGACGAGTAATATTCCGTAATGATTTTATTATTTTATTATAGTTGTTACCTAGCTGGAAAGGACATTAAAAGTTATTGCTTCTAGCTCTCAGATAAACACTTAATTCAGCAGCCTACAATGCTGTGATCTCCCTGTAGGCATAACAGTGCTGAAATCTATTGTGCAGAGCAGCTTCAACAAGAGACTGGGGAGGCTGACACCGAAATATCCTACACCTCACCTGTGAAGGTGCTTTCCTATTACATGTACTTTACACCTGTTTTCCTCTCTTTTCTAAATTCTGGTGTTGAAATGGTATACAAATCCAGCTTTGAAGGATCCTTAACACACAGTTCGCAAAGTAAGAAGTTTTTTGCTGCCTCTGTCTTGGAAAAAGAACTCTCACTAAAAATATTCACCAATCATTTTACTTCACAGTTGTTTCTGTCTGTTTAATCTGTGAGGTATTTCTGTGGTGAATCAAATATTTATGGTGCAAAAATTAATAAAGAACAATAAAATAATAAATGTAACATAATGTACTTGTCCCACAGCTACAGTGAATGAGCCAGTCATCTAGTGACAGTAGCTTTGCTAGTTGAAAACTGATAGTCCTCTACCAATCCCATGCTAAGGACAATCTTCTCATTCTTATGCTAAGGTTTTGCTTCTTGAGAAAATAATTCTCTATCACGCTAATCTGCTTCATTCTGTGGGAAACTTATACTGAAAAGGGAAGTAACACAGCTTGCCAAGTGGATGGCTAGGAAGAAGGACACTTATAATTCTGCATTTCTGTGAGGCCAAGACAGAAGCCAGATGAACTTGAAGAATTTCATGATGATTTTTCCCAATCCTTGGGATGTAAAGTGAGCATCAGTTCCAGCAAAAATCAGCTGACAGGCCGGGGGGGGGGGGGGGAGAAGGGGGAAAGTAAGAAAAGCTCATCTGTTCTTCCGTCCTTTTTTCTTCAGAAACAGTCTCCCTGTTTTCACTACACTGCATACAGTCAGCTTCCTGTGGGGCCAACCAATGCCTGAAGAGAAAACATCTCCCCGGAGAGGTTCCACATGGCACTGCTCCTGATGAGGCCCTAGATGCTGCCTAACTAGGAAGGAGCAGTCCTACCCTACCCCAGGCATCAAAATGTCTCACTACAGCTCAGAAAATAACACTAGATAAATACAGATATGGCACAACTGTTCTACTTGAGCTGCAAGAATTCAATCAAATTGTTAGTGGAATTACAGTGGTGTAAAGCCTGCAGAAGTAAGATAAGAATAAGACCCTTTTCTCTCCTCTACAGACTGATCATATGAGCATCTGAGCATTTCCCTCTAAGTGCTTACTGCCCTCTCCTCACATCTATTCAATTTCAGTGAAAATTCAGCTAGCAGAGTTAATCACTTACAACCTACGATTCTGATGCAATATGTTGCTCTCATTCAGGAAATCTGAACTGAGTATACAAACTCCCAGGTCCCTTTGACAGTCAATAACTTGCTATTTTAGTGCAAGGAGCACATTAGCCCTAAACAGCTTGAGACTGCATTCTCCACTGATCAGATAAACAATTTGTGAGATATTTTATTACAAAATGATGCACCAACTTAGCCATCTTTTCATCAATGATGTGCTTAAATTGGATGTGAAATGCCAAGAAAGTTCCCTCCCCAGGGTGCCATCAGTGAGAAATGTAAAGCAGAGGCTTTCAGTTAATGTGGTTCATGTAGTGGAGTTTTATCTTTCAGTCAGATCAAATTTAAGTCAGCTGGTAATACATGTTTGGCCTCCCATTATCTAAAGCTATAAATTGCATTGTAGTGGTTTGTTAATCTGGCCTTAAATCATCCAGAAACATCTATACCTCTTTTATAAATTGTGGGACTTCTTCATTTTCTTATGAATCCAGAGTACAGCTGACTGCATCTCTATCTTCTTGTCCCCATTCAAAAACTTTCAGTTGTCAGATATAAAATGCAGTATTGTTTCCAAATTCAATTAGGTATAGAAAAATACAATTTTATCTTCTTTACTCCAGAGGATAGCAAAGATATTCTCAAGAATTCCCCTTAAGATCTCTAACTCACAAGAGAAGAATTGGAAAATGAACTGCGTAGCCTTTGAGATCTTTTATTTAAAAATAAAAATATAATTCCCATGCCAGCACCATTTACTGAGACAAATGTAATTAAGAGAACAGAGGTCCTATTTACTGCCACAGCCACTTTGTGTTGCACTTCCACAATAGTTTGGCCACAGAATTTTGGCATGATATAAACTATCATTAATTGTATATAATGATATATGGCATAAGTAATTTTTCTTCAGCTTTCCTCACCACCACTTCTGGAAAAGAAAGGAAGACAGTACAAAAAAGGGAAAGAAAATTTCTTAGTACTTTCATAACAAAAAGTTCTGGAGCCACAAAACATGAGACTATGAAAAATATCGCAATGCAAAAACATGGAAAGATAACTCTCAGTTATTTGCAATCCTCAGCACTTTTAAACATTTCTTCTGTAATAATGACATTTGATACCTTTTAAAAACCTCTTACAAGTAGTTTTGCTTGTAGCGTACAGCACACAAGTTCCAGACAGAGGACCCAGAAAAGATATGATCCAGTGCATTAGTCATTCTTAATGGGCCTGAGGAAAGATGCACCACAGTGTTATGGGACTAAGGGTTCAGCTTCATCCAAAGGCTGAAACAGGATACAAACTGCTCATGTTTTAAAAATTATGAGATGTGAATGTCTGTCAGTTAACATATTGCCAAGCCCTATTTCAGGACAGTCTAATATGCCACTTTCATGCACCCATAAATACCAACATGACACTGTTTCTCATTGTACAGATTCCCTACCAAAGCACTTGAAAGGTATGGTCCTGGAGAGCTATCCATAACACCAGCATTTATTTAAATATTAAAAGCACATTTCTGATAAGTATATAAATAGAATGACTACCTCTTTAATTTTGGCTACTCAGGTAAACCTGTTTTAAAGTATTATCTTTCCATTCGGCATTCACAAAAGAAAAAGGAAAGAAGGAAAGTCAACTGACACATATACCAAAAAAGATCCAGTAGCACAAAATGCAGGAGAAAAAAAAAAAAAGAAAAAGGAAAAAAAAAACACAGAAACTGAAGCCACTATCGTGACTGTTTTCATGAATAAGAAAAATAAGAATTTTTCATCTTCAAAATGACATCTTGTTCTCCTGCTTGAATATATTATGTTTGTGTCTACGGAGAAGCATTCTTGTTTTTCTTGTAAAATGAACTGTGGTTTACATTTCAAAACATGGTACATCTTGCAAATTTATTATGGGTCAGTATTCAAACATTACATAAATCATTAGAATGATTACAAAGCTATTTCATCTGGGATACTCTCAAAAATCAGAACAGCTGACTTATGGAAATCTTGCAGGGTTTTTTCCCCATTATTAGCTTTTGTATTTATTACAATCGAAAGCGATCTTATTTTTACCTAGATACTTTGTTTTTTATATGTACTTTCACAGGACTGCCCTTCAACTAAACTGTTCAAAATCTCTATACACTCAAGACCACAATCAGCAGAGCTATTTGAAAAATTATATTACAGGCAAGAACAGACAAGAATTCATTATTTTGTAGGTTATGGAAGAGTCAGACACTTATTGTCATTCTTATAGGAGAGGGAGTTTGTGATAATAAAAGGCAAATAATACCCACCCATATCAATTATGCTGTCAAAACCTGGGGTTGGTTGGTTGTTTTTTTTTTATAAAAATGTGAAAATTGACATCCACAAATTTTTACTGCTTTGCAATTGTCTCTTACATTTACATTCATTTACATTTACAGTACATTACAGACTTAGTCAGTACAGTACATTTACAGACTCAGTCTGATTTGGACTTTTTTTATTCGGTCTCAAATCAAATTAGAAATACTTTTATTTAGTCATGAACAAAATAAAGCATGAGCATTTAAAACTTCAAAGATTGAGTTCTCACATGATCTTAATAACAATTTGAGACCTACACAAAGACAGGACAGGAAGTATAAGGTTGAGGAGAATCTTTCTAAATAATTACACTGGTACCAGTGATCAAATTTACAAATGAAAGAATGAAAATTTACAGAAAAAAAAAAAAAAAAATTGCACTTTTCAATAACTTTATTCTAAGTCTATTCTGAATGTTTTCAGTTTATCAAAACAATTTATTAGCTAACTGAAAACATTACCTTCTCTTGAACCAACAGTAACAGTAAGTCCTAATTATGAAGACTTTATGTTCCTACTCAAAGATTATAAATGATAAATCAAGTTAATATTTTCAAGTTTTTTTTCATTTTGAGAAGTGCTCAGATATTTTTCTTCTCAAAGTTTGACTGTTTTTATTTTCTCAGATTATTTTCTTCGTGCATTCCAGTTTCAAACTTGTCAAGGCTTTTCAGCAGTTTGACCCTTTGGTACAGAGAATAATGTGTAGCTGGAAGCACAAATGCACTGATGTCAGTCCACAGTTTAAGATAGATAATGGCTTTGAATAATATGGCATAGCATGTGATAACACTGCCACACATTACCTACTACAACAAGTAGCCATTGCTTTGGTACTCATAGTGATACAGTTCATTCCAGCCACACATCCATTTGCTCAGAAGTGACGTGTGGTTTGGTTTGGGAAAATTATTTAAACAGAAATATCAAACGACAGCTAGAAACTGTGAGAAAGCATTTTACTACCATTCTGGACCTGGTCCTTGGCAACCCAGCTCTAGGTATCTCTGCTTCGTCATGGGACAGGACCAGATAACCTCCAGATGTCTCTTCCAAACTTAACCATTCTGTAATTCTGTGAAACATTACCTGAAGTAACCAAAAGATACATTTACTGGATAAAAATACAGCAGCAGGTGTGATAGTGCCTATGGAAGCACTGCTGACAATTAAAGAAACAAAAAGCTGTCAGTAAATACAAATCAGAGTGTAGGAACTATTGAAAACTATTGATAAGAGAAGGGAAGCAAAACAGTTCTATCACTGTGCCAGAGCAGAGGACCCATTAAAGGGATATTTTTCCAAAACTAAGACTCTCACAACATTGTAATCCTCTAGAAAATTATAGCTCAGTATCTGGAGAAAGGATGAATGAAAACATTGTACGATGGTGAATAAATACTCTGCACACCAACATATATGAGCAATATGTTAGAAAAGAGCTGCTAAAGCTACACATCTCAATCCAACAAATCTGTAAATAATTGATTTCAGATGTGTAAAAGAGCTGATTAAAGATCTATCTAGATCATTGTGTGCATTGAGCTGCATTCATGTTCCAAAGAATAGAGGAAAAGCAAATAAAAATAAACAATATAAATTCTGATGGTATCTTAACAGAGTTCACAGAGAGTAGAAAAAGTAAATCTACCTGTGGCTTGATTCTTAAGAAAGTGATATTATTGTGATAATAAATTTTGTGATAATAAAATGTATGTTGATGAGTATAAATCTTTTGAAAGTAAAATATGTAAATGATTTGACATCTCTCTTTACAAAAATGCATCAATTAGTAAAGGTAAGAAGGTCAATGAAATATACATATGCAAGAGAATGCACTTTGACACTAATGTGATTATTTCTGGATTGCTAGGAACTAGCTGTATGTCCAACTGAATAAACTGGTTCTTCTGAGAAGTACCACCAAAATATATGAATTCCAAAAACACACATCTGTCGAATAAATAAATCCAGCCTTACTGTAGTTCCACAGCAGTGTTTAGCTTTGCTCTGAAGTTATGTATGAAACCCTAAGCTCCAGAGGAGCTTGTTCTTTCACCTCCAGATCTAACCCTATTCCAACTTCAAACTGTCTGCAAACCTACTACCAAACCTTTTCTGAGTCCCTGCAGGAAAGACAAAGTAGTGGAAGATCAGGGCATGGTTTCCAACACAATATTTCCCACATTTTTAACTTGAATCATTTCCTTTGATGTAGTCTAGCCGGAGGCAGGCCTCCAAACCACAACGTCTACTAACCGCTGAAAGAGCCTCCTCCTTCCCTTCTCTAACTATACCATCACATTTATTCTTATTTTCCACTATCTGAGTTAACAAATTATTTTGTCTTTCTCATTAGATTTCATTCTACTATCCTGCTCTAGCTATTAGATAGTAGATTTTACTTCACTGTCAAATTCCATCTTTGGTCTTTCAAACCCTGCAGCCACACACATACACATGCACATTTCTCTATCAAACACTTGTCATTTCCTCATTGCTGCTTCTCACCTGTAATAAAACCTTCACAAAATCCTCCTTTGCAATTTTCCTTCAAATATATTTCTCTCGTGATGTCTACAGATAATGGCAGTTCCCAGTGGCAAAAGGAGGAGTAATCTGAAATCGCTGAGGCGGTTTGCAGGGAAAGAAAGTCAACAAGCAGAAGTCATAACATGAGAATGTTCTTCTCCAAAAATAATGCGGTTCAAATATGCTGTAGCCACATAAGACACAGGTTTAATAAGCTTATTCAACTTATTTTCTGTTAGTGCCCCTGTGTAAAATTGGCTTCTGTTTGCATTACTGAGTTCACACTTGTCAACAGACTCAGCACACTTACTGCAACTTTTAGTTGCATCTGTTCTGAAATACTGTCTCCAAACTTTACCTTTTCTTACACGTTCACACAGTGTGTAGGACAATGTCGAGCTGATCTTCTACTGCAGTTCTTAAATACAATCTTGATATAATTGATTAAGAGAAACAATAGTAATGAAGCTGCATTTTTAATGAGCAACAAGCTCACATATATGCTCGGTTTAAATCCTACGATGATTATTGACTGTGTGATTCTTCCAGTATACAGCACATGGCAGGTGAATTAAGTCCGTGGAGACTTACTCTCTGTCACTGAGATACTGGACAAGTACAGTTTAAATGTAAATCTAAACTTGGTTCATTGGTTCTAGTTTGTTTTTATTTCAAATGTAATAGAGCATAAATCTGATTATACGACTCAGATAATATTGTTGTTCACTTTATAGCCATGGCTCACCGTCACACTGGACAAGATCACACAGGGGATAAGGTCACAGAAACTCTCTGTGTGTCTTCTACTCTCTGATGTTATCAGGTACTCAACCCTAAAGCAAGAGAAACACACTGATAAAAAGAGGAGAAAGGGAACTGTGATAATAAATCAACTCAACTGCAGAGAAAGTGCCAGGGAAAACAATATTGATTTTTTTTTTTTAACAAGTCAGTGGACAGATATGTCAGACAAAAGAACAGAGATGTCAAAACCCACAGAATCAAACAACACTAATATTAAGAGAAAAACAACTTTACTACCTACAAAATGCTAGAATGTGTACATAGTGATGTTTATCAGAAAGAGGAATGGTATTTTATCATACTCAGGATATTTAAAAGGAATATACACTCTATATTTAACAGCCACTGTTTGCCCCTCACTCTGTTTTTACAGTAAAACCTCTTAGTAGGGTCAGGCAGAAGCATGGTCACAGTCCACTGCAAAAGGAAGGCACCTCTAGCCCAGTGAACAAAAGATGCTTCACTCCTCACCTAAGGGAGGTGACTCAGTGGTCATCATCAGTGACCATGTAGTTACCTCCCCAGGTGGTAGCAAAGTATCTTGTTTCTCTTCAGCGGCTTAGATTTTCTTTCCAAAATGGCCATGCTATGCTCCAGTTCAGGGACTGGTCAGTAAAAGTCAAACAGACAAGACCACACTGAAGGGAAAAGACATTTAAATTCTATTAAACTAAGGAAATGAAGTGTTAAAATCATATAGCCAATTATTATAAAAATGCTAGATGACATCATAAAGTTTAATATGCTCACTGAGGATCATGAGAAAACAATAGTTGTACAAAATGTCAGATATAAGAATAGAAATGTCTAGTGGTTCAGAAAAATGCTTTGTCTGCTCTCTAGCACCTGCCTTTAATAAATTAATATAAACTAAGGCCAGGAAGAACATTACTTCATTTATTGTGTTCTGTGTAACAGAAGCCTTTAGATTTCATTCAGTTCCCTTTACTTGTAGTTCCAAAACCTGTTTGCTAAATCAATCATTTCAGAAAGATATTAGTATTGATTTGAAGACCTCATAAGGTGGAGAAATCATCTATTCCACTGCTAATCTATGTAAATCTTTTAGCACCTTCACTGTTAAAAATTAGGCTTAATTTCTTATTCAAATTCATATGCCTTTAACTTTCTGCCATTAATCTTTTCTCTCTTAAATTACAGAGCACATAATTTTTTCATCTTGAAGGTATTTGGGCATTATAATTGTGTCACATCTGAGTCTTCTTAGAAAAATTAGTAGATTGAGTTCCTTAGAACTCCCATCATAACTTACTTTCCTCAGCACACAAGCTACTTTTGTGGCTTCTTACTTCAATGCTTCCAACTCTTTCTAACTTCACAACTGCTGATATTGTTTCTTATGTGACCTAGGGTGCACTTGAGACTGTCTGGAGACAGGATGATGTCACCTCCCCAGTTCATGAGACTTAACTCATTTTGTCTTACTGCCAGTAGGGCACAGGATATACCGTTTGTTAGAAGTCACAGTGCACGTGCCAAATCAAGACACTTGAAAAACATTATCCTTCAACAACTACTGTTACTATGTCCAGGTGTGGAGCTACTGTGTCCAGGTGTGGAGCCCTCAGTACAAGAAAGACATGGAGATTTTGGAAAGGGTCCAGAGGAGGGCGACTAAGATGATCAGGGGGCTGGAGCACCTCCCCTACGAAGACAGGCTGAGGGAGTTGGGCTTGTTCAGCCTGGAGAAGAGAAGGCTGCGGGGCGACCTCATTGCAGCCTATCAATACCTGAAGGGAACCTACACCCAGGAGGGGAGTAAACTCTTCAAAAGGGCTGACAATAGCAGGACTAGGGGAAATGGATCCAAGTTGAAGGAGGGAAGATTTAGGTTGGACGTTAGGGGGAAGTTCTTTACGAGGAGAGTGGTTAGGCCCTGGAACGGGCTGCCCAGGGAGGTCGTGGATGCCCCGTCCTTGGACGTGTTCAAGGCCAGGTTGGATGAGGTCCTGGGCAACCTGATCTAAATGTGTATGTTTGGCCCTGCTAGGCAGGGGGGTTGGAACTACATGATCCTTGAGGTCCCTTCCAACCCGGGTGATTCTGTGATTCTGCGTGACATACTTTGGTACACCATTTTCATTTTCTTTCTGTTACCTAACAGTTCCCCTACAAGCTTTGAGTGAAGTGAAGCAACCCCCTGTAGAATTTGTTTGTTTTTTCATAGCGTGGTAAATTGTTGGTCCTAACACTGAACTTTTTTGTGCTATCCCTACAGAGCAGAGCTCAGTGCTGCCCCTCCACTCCCTGTGAGGAGTTGCAGCTACCGTGAGGCCTCCCCTCAGCTCCTCTGCTCTGCACTGAACAAACCAAGGGACCTCAGCTGCTCCTCATGCTCACCAGTCCTTTCTCTGCCTTTTTTTTTTTTTTTTTTTTTGCCATCCTTTAGGCATACTAATATTTTTTATATTCTTATACCACGGGGTCCAAAACTTCACAGAGTACTAGAACTAGAGGTGAGGTTGCGCTAGTGCTGAGTATAGCAGGACAATCACTACTTTCAACCATTTAACTGTTCTGTGCTTAGTGTACTGCAGGATATGACTGACCCTTCCAGCCACTAGTTCCCACTGACTGCTCACACTGAGCTTATCATCAGCCTAAATCCCCAGATCCCTCTTGCAGAGCTGCACACAAGTCACTTGTCCCCCATCCTAGGACTACACAGTTACAGGTGCAGAATCCAGCATCAGTTCTTGTTAAATTTCATATAGTTAGTAATTGCCCAACAGCCTAACCTATAGAAATCCCTCTGTAAAGCCTCTCTGCTCTCAAGGTAGAGGTGTCTTCTTCTAACTTAGTATTGTCTGCAAACTCATGTGTGCACTGGTTTGTTTTGCTTATGAGACCTGACAAATATGAAATAAAATGTTTCTGTGTATGTATGAGCTGTACAATACACAGAATTTTGAATTTAAACCCATCAGTCCAAGCCTAGGGAGTCTTGTAAAATATCACCAAGAGCTCTAACACTGTGTTGATTTTACTTATCTATCTGCTTTTATGAAAACAACCAGGTTTAAAGACATTCCCCTGGAACTATACCCCTTAGACCCAAATAAAAGTCCTACCTTCTATGTTAGCAAGAGATTGCCTTCCCTATTACTCTTTCCTTAGAAATCTCTTTTCCACTCTGCCATCTGATGATGAAAGTGAGTTCTTTCTTCTACTTTCCCATAAAACATTAGTAGAATTTTTTTTTTTAACAACAACAAAACAAATCCCTGATGGTTCTTTAAGAAAAAGAAAAGCCTCAACTGGGTAGGTCTGCTGTAAGTCTTTTATCTGACAAGTTCATAACGCTTGTCTTGTTAGAGACAAGTTCAAATTAAATATATATTCAAATTGCTTGAAAAAAAATCACCATATACTTAATTATTTCAACGCTTGATTTTCCATATTAAATATGTCATTAACAACATGAGCGGCTATACAGAATACCTTGCTAGGGACTGAATTTTTATTTTTCTCCTGAAGCAGGCTATTCTGTATTCCCTGAACTCAGATTCAGACAGGAATACTGAATGCTTGTTCCTTTACATCTCCAATCCTTCCTTCTGAGTCTCTTACCTTGCCCACTTTTCCCCATTGGCTGATATGACATCAGTATTCAACACTGCATGTCAGAGGACCAAAATATTTATCACAAATTTCCTTTGCTCAGTCCATGCAGCTATTTGTCTGTTTAAATCTAAGTTATTCTTATGAAAATGTGAGTCAAATACAGCATGCCTGTTGGCATTTTTTCTTCACATCAGCACATCTTACAAGCCTAACAAGGCTCATCCATCATTCTCACTAACCATGGACTGAGGTGAAAAGTCAGGAGTCAGGGTTTGGAGAAAGTCAACTGTAAGGGGACAGAAATCATGCTGAGAGGGGAAAGACTATCTGTCATCTAACAGTAACAGTGACTGACAGTGTTTTTTGATAATATATGACAATTATCCATATATTTAATATTTTCCTTTTGTTCTCCATAGTTGCATGATAAAATAGTTACTACTGAAAGTCTCTGAAAGACTTTTAGGACTTCTGCCATGTGCACAGGGTGTAGCATCTGCTTTTTCTTTGGATCCTGTAGTGAGGGAGGCTTACAATTTTAAATTCCAGGTTCAGCCATTTTGCATTACTGAGATGTCTTTCTCCTCCAGAGAATTCAAAATATGGGTGAAAGAAAGCAGATGGCCTTGACACTGTTAGATGTTCCTTACAGCACCATCCTGTAGGGACCGCATAACAAAAACCATCACTACATTAGACAAAGCTTTAAACAGTAAGGCTCCCTGATCACAGTTTCTCTTTCATTCCCACCTATCCGAGCTAAAATATTGGCCACAGTATTTCCAATTTCCATGATGTTGTTCTAAATCTCTTACCTTAAGGTATGGCTCCCTAGCCAATACATCATTCCAGTTTTTCAAGTTGAGCTTGAGATTAAAAAAAAAAAAATTAAGAGCAAAAAAAAGCTGTACATATAGGATTACTATAGAAAGAGGAAGATGTCTCAGTAGGGCTGCTAAACTAAAGCAGGTCCTTTTACCTGAAATGTACTGTGTTTTGAAAGCACAACACAGTAACATGAAAACAGTTTCTGAAGTGAGACCACATTTCTCCCACTATACAATGTGCAAATTAAAGGGACACTAGTCTCAGACGGTACTTTTAAGGCAGACCTACCCAATAAAATATATATAGCATAACCTGGATTCAAAGGCAGCAGTCTCCAACTCTTAAACTTGTGACCTAAGGTAAAGGCAGAAATATGGTCTGTGGCTGTCTTTTGGGGATGCAAAGGTGAAGTCTAGAATTTAAAATGGAGAGAGAAAGCATTCCTTACAGGAAAGTAGCCAGGGAGTTTAATGTCTGAAGGGATCTTTCAATCATTCATTCTGACTTATCATAACAAGCATTATGGATTTTTCAACTATTCTGTGCTGCACTGCAAATCTTCCACTTGGCCCAACTATTTTAGAAACATTTGCCCTGGATCTTAAGATCCATCAGGTGCAGTTGAAGTATATTTCAGTGCTCGACCACTCTCCTTGTGTGGCATTATATCCTAAGGATGTCACCCATTATGCCTATCCAGATCTCTCCAAGAGCCAGTATTTTTTCACCTTAAAAATGCTTACATGTAGTAATCAAGTTGCCATAACCTTTTGTTCTCCCTTCTTTCATATCATCAGCTGGAGTTTTCTAAGCCTGTCCTTGGAAAGACTTTACATCATTTTTGCAGCTCATTTACACCAACTGATTTACACCATGACCCTGTCTTTAGAGTATGACCATAACTAAACTGGGAGGAGCAGAACTCCATTTGGCTTTGCAACATCTGCCTCACTGACTTGGTTTAAAGAAGTAAAAATCACCCTTCTCCTACTCATTGATTCTCTGTGTTCATACCTAAGCATAACATTTTGTCAGCGAATCAGTATTTATGAATGGAAAAATTGCTGCTTTTATTCTGCTGGGCCACAGCATACAGCTAAAAATTGTCACTTATAATGTGAACATCAAAAATTTTACACTCCCTTTGTTATATCCTCGTCCACAATTAATTGGAGTTACAGAACCCAGGAAGTATGAAAGTTTAGAGCAAAAAGTGCCAGTATTTCTTTATTTCACTCAGCATTTTATATACTTGCCTTTATTTCCATGAGAAGATAAGTATCTAATCTTTCATAATGTTACATCCTGTTTTAGTCTATTATTGTTTCAAGTGGGATTTATTATAGTAGCACCAGCAAGTCATTCATCTTAGATACACACACTGGGAAAAGAGTATACAAAAAACAAAGAGTGACTTAAGGATTTTAGCCTTTAATGGAACATTCTTTTTCTGTGCCCAGTTCCAGAAGACTTAAACTAATCATCCAGCACATTTAACTCCCAGAAGGCACCAAAAGAAAGACCCATACGAAAAAGTACTTGACTGCTGAAGGAGCCACTTCGTATAACTATTAATCCCCAAGAAGGATGGCAGAGCTTACACTAAGAGTGAAATATGTGCAATTGAGAGCGCTACCCATTTCATTATTGACTGCTGAATGACCCAACACTGCAACCTGCTGCAAGGAAGAAATTATTCTTTTTTTCTCCTCTGCCTGTTTCCTTACATTGATACTCCGTGTCTTTGATGTTAGCACCATAGCCAGACTGCCCTTTTAAAAGAGTTTCCACTTCTTGTTTTGGAACACAAGTTAGGTCAAGGCTATTTTAGACTATTTATTTTGAGAACAGGGAACTGGAGTTAAAAAATAAAAATGAAAATACTCATCTTCTATTTAGAAATTTTTTACTGGCAATTTTATAATACATATGAATATTTTGTACCATCAAAATCAATATCAGTCTCACCTGTCAATTCAAACTCTCCCAGAGAATTACTGAGAATACAGACTTTCTTCTGAGAAAGGCTATTTATTAGGCAGGCATAGCAAAGTTAATGCCTGTTTTTCTAGTGTTAGTCAAGGAAGTGTTGGTTTATTTTTTCCCCTTGTTGTTAAAGTCATTCCAGTCAGAAGACGATCAGGCATGCTCAGGGGACATCTGGTCATTTCTGACTGTTCAGGGAGCTTAAAGCTGCCCAGAGAGTAAAACCCTGCACTGACAAGACAAAATGTCTAAAATAAAAGCAGAAATATTAACATAGGAAATAGTTCAAAGCTTCTTCCTTCTTTTATCTGAAAAAGTTGCCATTTTCTTTTGATCATCAAACAGAAATCCTATGTTCATCCATATCATTTAATGCTAATCCCTGTAAATGAATGGATTTTTTTCAGCTTTTGCATTACGTAAATACAGTATTCTGCTGAAATATGCTTAGAGTCTTCAGTTTCTCCCTACTCCCAATTACTTACTTACCTTTGTTTATAATATAAAGCTGTTCAGATGACTCAAGATGCTTCTAGTACACTCTGTTTAAGCACTTTTGAAAAAATTACCAGGTACTTATCTATCCAACATTTTCATTGGTATGTTCTTCAATGTAGAGTGCAGGTAACAGGTTAATTATGTACATATTGAATATAGGTACTTTTGAGGAAAGAAGAACTTGAAACAATCTGTTTGGCATTTGAGTTAATAAAATCCAAATATAAAAGTGGGTTTATGATGTAATTTTTTCATATAAATAATATAAAGATGCTCTGTTCAACTCAGATTTAGATTTAAAACATCTTGTTGGGTAACAGAGATATCATATTTTCCACTTAAGGTACTATCTCAGCTGTACTTTTGTTTCTCTTACTGGATATCACAATGACTCTAGTAGAGTGTTTATTTCCCAGCAAGCACAGAACACATTTTTCAGCTCCATAGATTTGCTTAAAGAAGGAATTATTGTTCTTCTAAGCCCAGATCACTGACTAGTATTGTGTTATGCTGGGTTCTGTTAACTTGCTTCAAGCAGATCCTAAAGAAGTTGGCCCTTCTCTCCCAGAGGCTATGGACTAAGACTCAGCAGTAGAAAGCAGAAAGATCAGATATACAGAGGAGGCAGAGTCTATATACACTCAGATATATCAAAGCTAAACCAGTTTCTGGTGGACTGTAGAGCTTAACCATTCTTTCTGATAAGGTATATGGGATTCAAGTAAAAGAAGCACATACTTCTGTAAAAGATCTTCAGTGCCAAATCCACATACAAATGACATACCCTCCACCATTTCAAAGCAGACAGTGAGGTTCCTGGTTTGTCACAAATTTGATTTTGCATGATTATAATTTGCTTTTGCATGATTGCTTCTGATTCCTTCTCCAAGAACTTAAAAGTTCACAGATATTTAGGGGCAAAGATCCAGTGTCAAATGAGTATTATATGACATTATGTCGGAGTTCTTAAAATGCATTGAAATTGCATTTCATGGCTAAATTCTAATTAGCAATCCGATGCTGAAAAAACTTTCTTTTCCCATGAAGTGCTCCTGTGGCTTCTTCACATATTTCCAGGACCTTTTCCAAGATGCATTCTCTTTTAATAATTTCCAGTACCTCTAAATATTCTTTTTGATTTGGCAAATAATGTCCATATACCATTCCTGTGCATTCTGTGACATTTCATTACTGCTTTTAGTTGGTAGTTAGTAGTTATGTTTTGCAGTGACAAGTAAAGTCAGCAATGTCCAACTGGATATATCAGTTAAATGAAATTGTACAACAACTAAATACACTTTTTATCTCAGCATTTGAACACCCTCTTCAGCTGACAGATATGGTTAGTGGGATCACTTCATATGTGAAGCTGTCTCTATACAGCTGTCAATCATACACTTCATCAGGTTAACTTTTTGATAAAGCTCAGCCTAGATTTTTTTTATGTTACATTCCATTTATTACATGTAACCCAATACATCACCTTTTTAACAAAGAAAAAAAAAAAGCAAAAAAGAGAGAGAGAGATGGAGACATTAGAGATATTTCTGTTAATGATGGCTCTGTTAAAAATTTTGGTTTTATTGACATATTATTTTTTGCCAAGGAAGTTCTTGAATTTCTGGATCTATTACAGAATGCGTTAAATAATTTTAAGTATTCTGTATCTGATCTTATAGTACCCTAAACATTTTTAAATACTCATCTGATAATAAAATCATACATAATAAAACAGTATCAAACTCTACTTTGGTCTACTCTGTATCTCTTTATTATAGAGGATTAAATATTGAACATTTTAAACAAAAGAAAGATGAGAAAGAAGTATTCGTCTTATCATCATTTAGCATTAATATTTCATTAAAGTCCAGATGTGACATATTATTAAATAGTGACATATTTTTCAGGAGCATTACTTCATATCACTTCATTTTCAAATGGCAAAACTAAAGATATTCACTTTTTTGTGTGGAAAAATTTAGAAACAACAATTTAGAAACATTTAGAAACAACACAAAAAAAAAAAAAAAAAAAAAAAGAAAAAAGAAAAATTAAAGGATTCTCTATTTCCGTGGCTTTTTATAAGCTGTATAAAACTGAATCATAGTCAAATCAAATTGTTGACATTTCTGGATTATTCACAGTTTCCAAACTTTTTAGCTATTATCAGGCTCGTATCAGGCATTGTCAACATCAATTCATTAAAAAAATAAATAAATAAAGGACTGCTTTAGTAATTTGATCTCTTTCTATGACAAGATGGATAGAGGGAAGGCAGTGGACATAATCTTTCTGGATATTAGTAAGGCTTTTGAAAATGACCCACATAACATCCTTCTGGAAAAATAGCCCAATTTTGAGATTAACAGGTTCGTGCTATGCTGGGTGATAAACTGACTCAAAGATAGAGTTCAAAGGGCTGTAGTACATGCTTGTCACTGCAGTGTGTGCTCCCTACATGTCTCACCTTCAGCATTAGAGTAAGGCTTCCAGTTTTGGCATTTTATTTACTAGCTTCAATTCCAATTTTATTGTATTATATTGTGTTATCTCGCATTCTGCTGTCATATTTTGTAAATTAGTTTTCTCCCTTAGCTAGTTGCTGCTGTTTTGTTTTATGCCCATCTCCCTACCTTTTACCTTTTCTCCTTCCCCCCTCTCTCAGGTGAGGATACGTGAATCCTCCTGCCCCATCAGTCATGGAATCAGGCCAAACTGGCCTGTAAACCTTTGATATTTTCTACACCTGGCTGGTGAAAGGTCCCTAGTGGTGCTCCCCAGGGCTAGTGTCTAGAGCCATTTCTGCTCCACATTTTTATGAAAGATCTGGATGCAGGAGTGGAATGCATCCTCAACAAGTTTTTTTTAAGACAATAAACTGGCAGGCCTTGAAGACAGATCTGGATAAACTGGAGCATTTTGCCATCAGCAACAGCATGAAATTCAACAAAGATAAATTCTGTGTGCTGCACTTGGGACAGAGTAATGCTGGACGCAGACATGGACTAGAAAATGAGTGGCTGGAGAGCAGCTCAGCAGAGCTCAGCAGAGCTCAGCAGAGCTCAGCAGCTCAGCTCTGCTTGTGCCAGTAATCTCAGCATGAGCTAGCAGTGTGTCCTGGCTGGCAAGAGGAAAAACTGTTTTTAGGGCACATCAAACAGAATAAGTGGGGGATGAAAAGGCAATTCTACCATTATATTCAGTTTTGATTCAGCCTCACCTTGAGTATTATGTGCAATTCTGGGCTCCACAGCATAAAAAGGATGCTAAATTGTCCAGAGGAGAGCAACAAAGCTCGTAAAAGGGCTGGAAGGCATGTCCTATGAGGAGAGGATTTTACAGTTTGGAGAAGAGGAAGCTGAGAGTCAGCCTCATCACTCTCTGCAACTCCTTGAGGTGGGAAGGTGCAGAGGGAGTTGCCATACCTTTCTCCCTGGTCTCTGATGTCATAATGCCTATGAATGGCCCAAAGCTGTGCCAGAAGAAACTCAAATTGATCAAACACAGGAACAAGCTACGTACTGAGGTGGTTGATACCTCATTTTCATCAATATTCAAGAGGCATTTGGACAATACTCTTAATATATTTTGAGTTTTGGTTAGTCCTGCGGTGCCAGGCTGTTGTACTAGATGACCTGTGAAGGTCCGTTCCAAATGAATTATTCTCTTCCTTCCCTTCTCTCCCCTCCTCTCCACTCTATTATTTATTTACTTACTGAATGAGAAAAACACAGGAAGTCAATCATTCATTCAACTGTTTGGGTTGTTGCTTTTTTTTTTCAAATACATAAAAATTTAAAAGAAAATCATCTATCATGCTTTTATTTCTCTCCGGATTGCTGAACAATTTGCCTCCCATAGTTAGAGACATTGCAACTGTCTTTTCCACAGGCTTCTGGGGAGCGTAAGCAGCATCTGTACTGATGGCTCAGCATTTCAAAGGTAGAGCTTTCTAGTTTGAAGTTTGTATTAATGTTCTGTTGAAATGCTCTTTGTCTAGTGAGTTGCATATGTTACAGCCATCATGACTCCAGCACATAATTGTTGTGTTATGTTCTAAGATCAGGGACTATTCCAAACATTAGAATTGTATTAAGTTGTATCTGCAATTTCTTTTATTTGAAGTACTTTATAGTTTTTATGTGCTTTCTTCATCCTAAGGCTTTTTCTTAATAACTTAAGCTTGACAGTTAATAATGCAGCAATCCCTTGTATTACTTTTACTGTATGGTATAGGAAAAACAAGTGACCTCTGGAGTCTGTAGTACTTTTCTGAGCTATCTGCACACAGAGAAAGAGAAATAGCTCATTCACTCATGCACACACACACAGAGAAAAGAATCAGCAAGACAGGTACTGTCATATAGACACAGTGCAGACAAGAACGAGATTAGTGATGATATGTGTATCGTCCCTGGACACAAGGGATGTTAAGTTCACATCTTAACAGATATACCTCTGGTGACCAATAGCTTTTGCAAAGAACATGATGACTTATTTGTCTTGCTTGGTGGAAACAAATGCCATTCAGGGATTTTTAGGACATCTTGTGAAATCAGAAAATGAAGTCCTGAACATCTATACAAAAGACAGTGAAAAATATTTCAGGCTCTGGGACAGACAATTTTTTTCCTTTAGGATAAAACATTTACTTATTTCTCCTGTCACTCGACCACAAAGTCAAAAGCTCTCAACTCACTCTATCAGGCACTGTTCACACACTTGCATGTATCCTTGGCACATAAAAGCTCATAGGCTATAATCATATGCAATGGTGTGCTAAAGAAAAAAGAAAAATTGGCGAAGAGAAGATGGAAAGAAAGTGCAACTAATTAGTGTTATTTTCAAACAGGGGTCTTATAGGAAGAGAGAAAGCATTTGTTAGTAGACAAACAGTGAAGAGAATAGGGAGAATGTTTTTCATCCTGTTACAGTTGCTATTCAAGTAAAAAAAAAAAAAAAAAAAAAAAAAAAAGAATTATTCATGTAGATAAAAGCAAGTATCATCCCAGCAATCATTGTAATCACGTGCCCTTCACTTTCCATATTACTTAAACACAAAGTGGAAAATTAAGTTTAGCTACTTTTGCTCACTATAACTATATTAAACAAAGACACACAAATAGTTGCAAACTAAGTAGTTTACAAAACAGCAGACACCAATCAGCCTAATTTCAAGTGCATATTCACACATCATTGCTGAAGTTATTTAGTTATTTACCTTTGCTATTTACCTTTCCCATTAACTTCAGTCAAATTTTTTCTCAAAAATATTTATAAGTTTTGAATAGAATTACAACATTTAGACATGTTGCTTGTCATTTCCCATGCAGCCTTTTTATATTAAAAAAAAAAAAAAAAAAAAAAAAACTAAAAAAGTACTAGAAACATTAAGAAACATGCCTCACAATGTGGACTTGTGATGGACCACATTTTACATTGTTCGAGAAACAATTTTTTTTATATAAATAGGGGAGAATTTATCACTTTCTGAATTCATCATCATATCACTATTTTGTTGTGCACAATTTCCATAAAAAATTGAGTTAATCAGCATCCTTAGCTGGTCTCCCAAGGACAGTAATTCACTTCTTCACTCTAATTCTCTTTTGATGCAAGTTGGAACAGAGTTGACAGCAGCTTAATTGCTGCTATTGTTTTTTATTCAGCAATGGACACAAGTTCACAGGTACACTTCAGAAAGCACATCAGTTTGATTTTCTCTCTGCTTTGTTGGAGCAGTATATCCCAATAGCTAGCTTAAACACATAAATATCCTGAAGCTCCAGTGAATAATAAAACAATCACCTTGAACCAACCGATGAGAGATGCAGACATGATCACGAGCCATGCCATGATCCAGTCTTCTACCCAATGCAGTGTTCTTGCACTGTTCCTGCACCTTCCTGAACTCAAAAAAGGCTTGTAAAATCAGAATGCTCTTTTGACAGTATACAGTGAAATCCCAATCTGTTCAGCTACAAAGCAGCCTTCTCATGAGTTGACTATGTAGTTTACTATGAAAAAAGAAAGTAATAACAATGCCAAATGGTAAACCAGAGCAGCCTGTAGACTCAGAGACTGCAGACCTGCTAAACATCTGCAGGGAGCTAAGCTGAAGTTTTGCTACCAAGAAGATAATGATGGTAGCAATACAGGGGAATGATCTGGCAACTCGCAGCTGCCAGCTATTAAAGAAGCATCAAGAAATGTAACTTCAAAGTGAAAAATATGAAAACTCTGCAAAAGAGGTCATAAGATGCCATTGAGCATTCTGAAGTACCTAAACACATGTGCCTGCAATATCTCAAGCTGCACACTATCACTAGCCAGGAAGCAGAAAGAGACCTTTCTGTTCCCCAACCCCAGTAAATACACATTTTGGTGTTTCACAGTGGGGATACATTTCCCACTATAAATGTTACTTCATGGTTCCCAGAATCCTTGAAGTCCTAGACAGAAGACACTTTCTATTTCTCCAGACTAGATCTCCGCCAGTGCAGGTTTTTAAACTTATGAAAGTCAATTAGTACTTTGTATCCATGCTCTGATCATTTTCAGCTATAGTGAGCTCCTGCCTCTACTGAACATCATTCTTATTTCTGTGAGTGTTCCACACTTGTGTAACTGCTTTTCCAAATAAAGCAGAAGACAAGAGGCACAGAAGCCATGATGAAGATGGCTGTCTTCAGCAGCAGAGAAATTTCAATCCAGTTACATTCTCTCTGATGGAAAGCAGAGCTATTTGAAGATCTTATTGTAAATGTACATGAAAAATATAAATTACAATCATCCAGTCTGTCTTATAAACATTTGGGTCATTTAAATTGTGATATTCCCACAAACATACAAACCTCAAATTTCTGAAGATGCATTTTTTTTATTCTTATTAAAGACTTTTTTTTTACGTTTCAGATTTTAAGTCATTTATAAGCCTTCATCACTTATCACTAATAGCCTATTTTTCTGCAGGATCTTTTTCCTTTGAAGTTTATGAATGACTTTTAAAACTTTTTTCAATCTGTTACTTAAATTATTTAGCCATTTATCTTTCTTTTCTGAACTTATTTTATTTTTTACTTCCTACATTATTACCTAGTTCACTGCTACATTTTCTTTCAAACAAACAGAAATGCATATTCAGACATTTGAGCAGATTTTTCTGAAGTCCTTTTCCTTTTTCAAAGAACATCAATTTTTTTTTAATGCTGAGACTTACCAACTACCACCAAAATCACTGACATTGTGGGTGGAGATCTGTTGTTAAACAGAGGCAACAAGTGCTGTTTCAAACATTTTAGGTATCTGAGATACCAACATGACAGATACAGACCAGATACTGCAGAAGTTTTGCATCTCTCTGAAGACAAGCTGCTCAAGGTATCAGAACCGTTACTAAAAGCTCATGTTTGGGCAACTATCCTATACTCTATGGTTCCTCTAATTAAATACTACTCGTTAGGAGCCTGAAATTCTTATTTTGTGTGGAACAATGGAATACACAGTGATACTCTGGATTTTCAAATGCATGGTTTAAGTGCCTAAGGGAGGATTGTATGAAACACCCTGAGAGATTTTAAAAAGCTGTGATACTGTGTCTTCGAATGGAAACTTTGTAATTCTGAATACTCACTAATGCAAGAACTGAATGCTTAAGTCATAAAATGGACAAAAATGACCACGCCAGTCTCATTCCAAATAGGAATTAATTGTATAACTTCAAAGTTGTCTGTGCAGTTCTATAGCTCCTCCTCTGCTAGGTAGTCTGCTGCTAAAAGAACACTTAAAAGAGAGATCCATAAACTGGATGACTGCAGCTGTATACACCTACTAATACATGTTGTCCCTGAGCTGGACAGAAGATAAATACAGCTGGACATGAACACATTGTCATGTCTACAAGAGTTGAGACACAAGTTGCCTACTAGAAACACAAGCATAGACATCGGTGACATCTTACTATGCAGTCATGCTCAGAGATCACTGTGTTCTCTGATCTGCCATGTAAAATATTTTTGTGAGCTACTGCAAGAATCAAAGTCTCTCAGTAGTGAAAACCTATCGTCTCAAGGCTACAATTTAGCTCAGCCCATATAATTTTAATTAAAGAACAAGTTAGTGAGTAGGCACACACAGTTCATCCAGAGAATCACAGCAGATGGTGAATACCAGCAGAAGGCAGTGACAGAGTACTGGGGTAATTTCTCTGGCCAGCACAACTGCAGTCAAACAGGGACCAGTGGATAGATCCTAATATGTTATCCAGGATCTTTTAAAACTCTATATATACTTTTTCTTCTGTCCTTTGTCTATTTCAAATTCAAACTAGAAAAGAGATGGAATTGGAAATGCTTTGACAGCTCGAAAACACTGGAGAAATCCACTACCAAAAGAAGATTGTGCACCTGGCCACCAGGCCTTGTTACCAAATACACAGCTGCTTCATTCCCAGGAGCAACCTAAAGCTGCTAGATCACATCAGTTAATTATGTCACATCCACACTTACTTTTAGGGATAAAAATAGAGCAGGCAAGACCTAATCCCTCTTGTCTCTACCTTCTCCTCAAAAAGTTCAGAACCAATAGATCATCAGTCTTTCTTAAGAAAGCAATGTAAGAGGCCAAGACTAAGGTTTTTCCTTTTCTGTCAACTTAAAGTTGAAATTTTGATACAGTATTTATTTTTTCCTTATCTAATTTCCTGCAAGTGCCTGCATTAGAGAGAGAAAGATTTGGAACATATATTTAACAAAAAAAAAAAAAAAAATTAATTCGTCCAGAAAATGGCTTACGACAGATGTCTGTGAGCTGTTAGCCACATGCTGCTGATTCAGTCTTTTGTTGTCATAAGCTAAGCACAGTTCCTCCAAGTAACATTAGTTCCCTCTAGTATCACCAAATAATCTGATTGAAAGACCAGACAGTAGGCTCCAAATTCCCAGATGCGGACTGCCTGTAGCTGCTAATAATTTTCACATCAGGGAAACATAAAAAGCTCTTCTGTGTTAAGAGTGTTTTATTTTATTTTTTAAAAGGTACCTTAGATCCACATCTTTCCACATACTCATTCAAACCACTTGCAAACATTCTTGCACATTTTCACACTCTGTTGCCAAAATACATAAGCCCAACAGCATCAAATTACTTCTCCATCTTTTCCTGATTTTCGGACTCACACTTTTTTGGCTAGTCTGATGGCTGAGGAAATTGCAAGGTGCTAAAACAATAAGATAAAACAAAACAGACCATTACCTCCTCTTACTGGCATATCCTGTACTCCTTTATGCAACTTTCATTTTGAATAATGATAGAAATGCCTGCCTCATAGCCATCATTAATATCAAGCTTACAAGTATGGAACTTAATGGAAAATATAAGTATGAAAAATCTTTAACAAGCATAAGCCTTCTACCAAAGAGTGAGTTTGAACTGAAACAGCATACCCAAAATGAACTTCCTCCTGTGTTCAATTCCCTAAACTCCTAACATTTTCACTGAAGCATATTATGAAGAATATTATATGTATTTCCAACTTTCTTTTCTGAATTCATTTATCTATTAAAATTGCAATCCTAACATAAAAAGCAAATATTTTTTCTTCAAAAAGCCCTCTTGTTTTTTCCTTGCCATATTTGATACTTCTTATCTCTCTTTATTGAAGTCAAAGCACAGCGCAGTCAAATTAAAAAAAAAAAAAAAAAAAAAAAAGCCTTCCTTCCCAAACTTCAGCAGCTGAACACCAAAGATCAGCATAAGACAAAATGTTAAAGGTTATTCTTTCCTTGCTATCTCTTAAAATGCCACAACATATGTAAAATATTTTATCTTCCCTATTAATGCAAAGTGAAATACAGTTTTGCATGCTGTCTTATATAGATCTGCAAAAGAGGCAATGATTGTTCTCTAGGAGAAAATGGCAATCAGAAGTTTTAATTATGTTGTTATATAACACCGAAGTTATCTTGCATCTTAAGAAAGCTGCACTTGTTTAGATTGAAGGCACAGGCATTTACCTGGAGACCATTCTATAAGTACATCATACCTAGAAAAATGCAGTCAGATCAAGATGATTTTCTAGAGTGCATTTAAATTTCCAACAACCCTACACTTGCATGCTTTTTGTCCAGAGCCAAGGCATCACAGATAAGTTTGGATCTGCTTTTGCAGATCCTTTTAGTTAACATTTTTTCACACACCAATATATTTCTCTGTGCAGACAGAAATGAAAGCAAAACAATTAATCCTGTATTATTTCCATTCAACCCAGGAATTTATGTCTAACTTTAAAACAGTTCTATTCCTGCACTATTTACTGTTCCAAGACTCTCCCTTGCTCTTTCCGATCGAACTTACAAATGCTTTCAGAATGATCCTTCTTCAAGAATCCTGTCCTCCAAGCTCAACAGTGGTGCATTCCCACATGCAAAAGGTCAGATAATGATGGTAGGCTTGCATGAATAAACAAGGAGCTCCTGACTAAACCCAAACAGAAATAATGCTTAACCAATGTAGTAGTCTTCTGTGACAGAATGGCTGGTCAAGTAGATGAGGGGAAAGCAGTGTATGTCATTATCATGGACTTCAGCAAGACTTGACATTGTCTCCCATAACATCCTCATAGGTAAACTCTGAAAATATGGATTAGGTGAGTGGCCAGCAAGGTGGATTGAGAACTGGCTCAGTGGAAGAACTAAGAATGCCGTGATCAGTGGCACTGAGTCTGGTTGGAGTACTGTAGCTAGCAGTGCTACCCAGGGATCTGTACTGGATCCAGTCATGTTCAGATTATTAATCAATTATATGGATGAAGGGATAGGGTGCACCCTCATTGATTTTCCTGATGATACCAAATTGAGTGGAGTGATTGAATACATCACTGTTCAGAGAGACCTCAACAGACTAGACAGATAGGCAGAGAAGAACATCATAAAGTTCCTGCCTAGAGGCAGGAATAACCCTCAGGTTATTCCTGAAAATAACAATTGGAAAATATGGATTAAAGAAGACTTATCTTTGGTAGGAGAGGATCAAGATAGTGAAATCAGACATATAGAGGCCCATGGCTTCTAATGTGGTGCACCCATGAGTGCTGAGGGAGCTGGCTGATGCTACTGTGAAGTCTCAGAGGAGAGGTCAGTGAAATTCAGAAGAAAGCAAATGTCACTCAAGTACAGATTAGTTAGTCTCACTCCAGTCTCTGGAAAGGAGATATAACGACAAATTCTGGAAGCCATTTCCCAGTACATAAACAACGAGAAAGCAAAAAGCCTGGATTTATGAAGAAAAAATTATGCCTGATCAACCTGATAGCCTTCCAAAATGAAATTACCATCTCAATGCATGAAGGGGGAAACAGCTGATACTGAATTAAAAACTGACCTGTTGGGCTCAAGTAGTGGTGATCAGGCACATAAGGTCAGCTGTAGATGAGGCACTAGTGGTAATTGGGTGTATGTCAGGGGTCAGTACTGAGCCCTGTATTATCTAACATCTTCAACTGTGATTAGATGATAGGACAGAGTGTAATCTTAGCATAGTTGCTGATGATAAAATCTGGGAGGTGTGAGACATAAACCAGATGGATGTTCTGCCATTCAGAGGGTCTTGGAGAAGCTTGAGAAATGTGCAGAGAGGAACCTCATGAAGTTCAACAGAGAAAAAGATACAGTCCTGCCCCTGGGGATGATTAACACCATACACTAGTATGTTCTGGAGGCCAACCAGCTGGAAAGGTGTTCTGCAGAATAGGAACTAGAAGCCCTGGCAGACAACAAGACGACTGTGAGTCTTCAGAGTGAAGGTGTCCAGCAGCACCTAGGCTGCATTAGGGAGAACACTGCCTGCAAGCTGGGGAAGGTGATCTTTTGCCTTTACTAAACAGCAGTGAAAGCTCATGTGGAGTCTTGTGTTTAGGTCTGAACTCCTTGGATAAAGGAGATGTGGACATACTAATCAAGTGCAATAATGTAGACGGCTTAACCAACTGACTATAGCTTAAATGAGTTTCTATACCACCCAACATTTGTTTCCAAAAATCCCTCACAAAGTCAGTTGAAGCTATTGTTGCTCTTATCTTCCTTTATTGAGAAAAAAAATATATAGATAGATAGATGTATATATATAACCCACTACAAAATGTTTGGAGGTTTCCTTTGATAAAATCACGCATGGATAAGTCATCACTACACAAAATGTGTGTACACATACACTACAAAATAGCTGTAGAGGCCATGGGATTTGTCTCTAATCAGTAGGTCCCCCAACACACTCAAGTCATTTTCTATCCTGAGCAAAAGGCTGGTTATTTAATACAGAAAAGAAAATGTCTACTTCTCTTCAGTACACTTTGATATATCAGGAAGGCTATATTTTTGAACACAGTTTTTTGAAATACTTCTGTTTCCACACAACAGAATCATTCAACATCATAACATCATAACACAGCATTGATTTTTATAAATTATATGTCTCTCCTGAACACCAATATGCTGAGATTTTCATTTTTCTCTGTTTCTATACACCTGCTTGGCATTCTGACTGTGGAAACATGCAAAAATAGTAATAATACATATATAAATAAGTGGAAACAGGTAGCAAATCAAGTTCCAAGATTTGCTTTGTCCATCTGTAGCTCAAGTACACTTGGTTGGACTCTGTGTTCCTCTCCAGGAGAATCTTTACTCTCTTCACAATCCTGTATATATCTGTGCTCTCATGTCTCTACAGACTAATTTCCCAGCAGGAGTTATTATTAAAGCAGATGATGCTTAGGCCATATGGATTTGATTTTACGGTGACGTTTTCAGTTATTCAGAGGACTGAATGAACAGCCAGGACTGGCAACCCTGTTCTCTTTACTGTATAGGGTCTTCTCCTTTGCTCCCCACATAGGCTTTCTCACTTTATTTTTGCCTGTATTTTAGTGGATTTCTAAGGCTTTAGTTATGTACTTTTATGACATAAGCCCTAATAGCATCAGCATCACTATTCATCTGAGGTCCATTTAAACCACATTTGGTTCTTCCAAGGAATGATGTTTTACATAAGACAGCTTACACTTTTTGATCGCTCACTTCATCTTAGAGCTCAGGCTCTTTTCAAAGACTGCTTTGTAACTTGTAGTGGATTTCAAGAGTGTTGCCTTAAAACAAGAGGTTATGTATACAGATCTTAGTGATTACTTCAAGATCAACTTTCTGTTATTTTAATTAGTGAAATAACTTGGGTGCCAATGATAATTCATGCAGCAGTCTGAGAAAACAACGTTTCCCAGATGGATTACTGTAAACGTACAGATGTTTGTACACATTCTCTTTTCCCAGTACACTTGCCAGACCTCTGTCACTGAATCAAGTCATTGATTCATCAAGTCATAAAGCACTTCTTAACGGATATCTGCAGATGAAGTACTGAAAATATTCCCTTTCTTATTTAGAATGCATGAATTTAAAAAATATTTATTATGTTTGTCCTCCATCCCTTATCCACACCTTACAGAGAACAGCAATTATATCAGCTCCATGGATTACTTGCCCTAGCCATCACCTCAGTAACAAGCATCACCTGCACTCTGCATATATATGTCTAAACTTTCTGCCTTCATAATAAAAAGTCACTTTTCTAAAGAATTAATCCTGCATTACATAATTATCCTATTTGTTGATGCTTCATTCCACATGATGAAGTGAGGGAGGGGGAGAAGGTTTCTTTGGTTGGTTGGGCTAGATGATCTGGGGGTCTTGTCCAACCTTGGTGGTTCTATGACTCTATGATTACACATGAAAGTGATTCTGTTTATTATTATTATTACTATTATTATTATTATGGTTATTATTATTATGGTTATTATTGTTGTTCTTATTTTATTGTATTTTCTGTTTAAAAGAAAAAGTCAGACACTTCATTTTTACAATATTCTCATTTTCTTTTTATTTTCCAAATGCATTTTCTCATTTGTTAATATTCTTTTTAATTTGGGGAACTGGCATGCCACACTCCATTCACAATGAATGTACATGATGGATTTGCAAAGTGGTATAATGAGCTTCTGATTTGTTCTCCGTTCCTTTCACAATAGTTCATAATATTCCATACTGAGCACTGCACTCCTGTTTTCATAAGGCTATCTATTAGCACTCAGAATGAGATTTAGAGTTGTAATAGTCAACTCACAACCAGTCAAAGAATATGTAAAAATGTAAAATTAGAACCATTCTTTTTTCTCCCCTCCCCTCTCCTTTTAAAGGTATCATTATCTATTGATCTACATTGAATTAATCAGGCGTTTTATCAGAGCATTCTGAAATTGCTCTGCAGCTCTAAATCATTAGTATGCATTCTTTCTCAGTTCATTTGCGAATATGCTAAAAAGCCCATTACAGCACAGACTGATAGACTTCATCAGCAAATTCTTTCCAGCAGGCCAACTACATTTTATCCATGTCCTCCATTTACCTAGTTTACAACTCACTATTTAGCTATATGAGAACTTTCCATGTTACTCCACAGTTCCTTAGTTCTTAGAAGATTTTGGTGAGAAAACTAGAAGTCTAAAATGACTACTAGCAAAATCACTCTTGCCCATATGTTTACTGAAATCAGAGAATACAAATATACTTGAAATCTTTCTCTTCTTTTCTCCACAAAATACAGAGGTTAATCCCAAGAATATCTTTTCCATCCATCTACCTAATAATATTTTTCAGAATAGTTCATCAGTAAATGTGGTGTCAGATATAAGCTTGTAATTGTACTTCACTGGATGTTCCTTCGAGATACTGTTTAAAAAACTGGCATCACATTAGACAACTATATTAGCAAGACATTTAAATGACTGGTCATATATGTCAGTAACTCAGATGTTTCATCTCTGAATTTCTTCAGCTCTGTTGAGTAAAAGTCATTTGCGTCTGGATTTCTTGTCCTTTTTGTCCGTTTGCTCAAAAACCTTATCCGTCAATGATTCTATTTCATACTAATCCTCCAATGTTTACTCTGCTGTTGCAGTTTATCCCAGCAGGTGGATAAGCACCACACAATAATTTGCTCACTCCCTCCCTCTCCCAGTAGGATAGGGGAGAGAATCAGAAAAAAAGAAAGTAGAATTTGTGGGTGAAGATAAAACTATTTAATAAGAGAAAAAAGGAAAAGGAGAATAGTTAAGACTATGCACATATATATACATATATGAATGTATATAACAAGTGAAGTACAAACAATTGCTCACCACCCACCCAACCGATGCTCAACTAGCCCCCCAAGCAATGGCAGAGAGAAAGATGAAATTCCATCCTCTTCAAAATTCCTTCTGCATGATGTCATATGGTATGGAATACCCCTTTGACCAGTTTAAGTCAGCTGTCCTAATTCTGTTCCCTCCCAGCTCCTTGGGCCCTTTGCTAAGAATGGCCTTAGCTCTGTACAACATCGGTGCATTATCAACATTGTTCTCCTCCTAGAACCAAAAGCATAGCATTGTGCCAGACACTCTGAAGAAAAAAAATTCCATTCCAGCTTAAACAAAGGCATTTATCAAAAAGGATTATCATTTGGAAAGCCTCTCTGTGTTCTTCTTGAGTGTACTCAGATATAAACAAAGAATTTAGCTTTTAAGATAAAATATCTGATCTGTAAGTCTTAGTGGGTTCACAGATCTCTAGGAGACTTATTTTTTGAACATATCAGGAAAAGTAATTTATTATTCATTTCTAGGTCACTTGCAAATTATTATCTCAATCCTTTTACGAACACCTTTATCAAATGATCTATTTTTTTTCCCCAGTGTTTATACAGCCAGAGCTGATGATCCTGCCTGTTCTCATTTAGCTATAATCTCAATATTTTTAAAGTACTGTTCAATTTTTCAGAAACCTTTACTAATGGCATTTTTATTCATGTTCTTTTGGTACTTGAAGACTTTCGTATACCACAGACAATATGCATTTCCTCCGAGTTGTGAGTATATTTTGTCATTTGCTTTTTTTTTAAGTGTAATTATTCCAACAGCAGAAGTTTTACTTCTACCTACATGACAAGCATATTTTTAATAAAATGCCTCACATTCGTAGAGTTTGTTATTTTAAGGTAATATACAAAAGTTTCCTACATGCATTGAATCTGCTATTACTCTTATACGCTGGCACTTCTTTTGTAATACTAAGGTTCTGTTAGGCATACAGCTCAGTGCAAGTCACAAGTTCCTCCTTCTCATATAAATTCCCTATGAAGCATTCACTAATGGTTTCTTCACAGTCAAGCCTAACAGGCCTAATATTCACTTGGTTTACTTGAAGTTGACATTATCTGTTGCTGGTATATTTCTTACCATTACACTCACTTAAATTTCCTTTACCATAACTAGATACTCAACAATATTTCTAATGTTACACTTGTTCTGTTGGACCAAAAATTCCAATCTATCTGGATTCTTTCCCAATTCTGGACACATTCAGCATGTTAATTTGCCTTAAATCTAAGCTTTGTTTATCAGCTTGAGTTTTATTCCAAAATAACAATATTTAGCACCATAGCTATTTTTTCTGTTTTCCTGTTGTACTCTTCATTTTTTTCTGTACTAGCAGCTACAAATTGAACAACTGTTTATGCTTTTTTTCATGTATTGCACTTATTTTAGTTCTAACGAGACTCTCTGTCTCGTTACTCCAGTCTTCCCATGAAGAAATGCATTTTTTGTACATTTTACTTTTAATATCAGATCCTATTTAGAAATTAGGATAAAGAAATGCAAAAGAGATTTTCTTCTTTCAGTCTCTGTTTAGCACCATATACCCTGTATTAGTACATGTTACAGCTGGCTCTTGTGAGAGTTTCCTCCAATGTTCCAGTTCTCTACAATGGCACTTGAGCCGCATAGATGTTCAGAGAGCATCTACCAGAGGTTATCAAGTAAGAGAACTACAACTTACCTTTCTTCAACATCTAAAGTTTTTTTCCAGTCTTATATTTATTCTGTCTTGTTCAGCTCCTGAACTACTGTTATCTGTGTCAGCTGTACTTACCTCTTGTACTTACTTAGCTGCAGCCTCTGCAAATATTTGCATCTAGCAACCCATTAATAATTATTATTCTAAAGTATTTTTTTATGCTTTTGACAACAAAGATCAGAAGATGTAAAAAAAAAAAAAAAAAAAAGGATGAAAAAATACAAGTGGCCAAGAGCAGCAGTTCCACAGCTGACTGTGAAATAATCATGCTGAGAGCCTCAGTTATGTATGGTCTCTCCAGACAGATGTGTGAAAATGAAACAGAATTGAAACAAAGGCTTGATGTCCTGAAAAAAATAAAATAAAATAAGGACAATGGGAAGGAAGAAATTGGATGCCAGCTCTGAAGTGTGACACTGAGCATACCAGTTATTGGAAACTGAAGGAGAACCAAGTCAGTGCAGAGAAACACTGAAAGAAATCAGAAGGGACATTCAAAGACCCAAACAGTATTAAAAATGGAACACAGAGGGATGTAGATTTCCCACAATACATGGAAAGGCAAGCCCATGCACCTGTTGCCTCCTTGCTATTCACTCTCAGGCTGGTCACCAAAGGGAATCAGAAATGCAAAATAGTGTAATGTCTGTCAGACGCACATGCAACTGAAAAGCATTGTAAGAAATCTTCGTTCAGATCCCCAATAACAATACTGCCTAATTCCCAATAGGAAAAATAAAAGAAAAAAATCCTATTAAGGATTAACTGCTTCAGGGAAGACTTGCAAACAAGTAGATATTAGTATGAACTTCAGGAATACCAAGTCTCTAGAGAAGGAATTAAATGCCTTCTAAGAGAATAAACTGACCAACAACTAACGGATGAGAGGTATAAGGAAACCTCCATAATGCTTGACTGTTGGGATGCACTTATTGAAGAAAGTCGTTTTGGGGACTTGAATGCCCAAGGGAATATCTAACTGCAATCATAGCTGGCACAACTGATAAGAACAGCTTTAACCAGAGAAATGATAGGTCTCCAAACACTAGTTGAAAATCAAAATATAGGGTAAATGAGAATTCAGAAATGAATTAAAAACTGTGGTAGCAGGAAAGCATGTAGTAAATAAAATAAAAAGAATTAAGTCTATGGACAGCAATCAGACAACAGGGCAGAGTCTACTCCATACAGGCAATGAAGTAAGAAAAAACTCTAATGTGTGAACTACTCTCAGGAGCTTCCTCAACACAGTGGAAGATCTTGAACATGAAATTTAGATCTTGAACGTTATAGAACGTGAAATTTAAAGTCAAGGAGAAAACCAAATCTTGATAACACAGGACTGAACTACAGATACAGGAAGACAGATACCATTCAAGAAAGATTACAAAGACAAGAGATGCAGGATATACAACAAGGTATAAGTCATGACAGACATCAGTACTTATGGCATCCAGCAGTACACTCAAAGACATAATTAACTGGAGGTTTAATTAAGAAGTAATAAGCATATACATTACCTCAGTAATGAAAGCATCTTCCAGAACAAAAGAAAGGAAAAGAGAGTGACAGACAAGAAAATTGTCTTATTTCTACTTCATCAGGCCAAACAGACATATCCATTCTCAGGAAGTTTGTAAACTTAGGTCATTTAGGTTTCTACCTTTACGTAGGTAAGTACGTTTGACATTTTACTCTGGAATGAGTACAGTGTCAAACAAAGTAGCCAAATTTAAAATAACATTGACATTTTTATCTAAATGACAATTGCATATTCATGCTGAAATGCTAATATTGGCATACTCTGCAGTACACACAGAGCATGCCAATACAGACGGTGCCATGGTAGGGTCCTCATTTCAGACAAAGTGTTCTTCTAAGTACTCTCTGCATACATAGACTGTAAAATTTATGCAATTTTGAGTATTTCTAAGACAAAAGTAAGATCTTTCCCTTTTGCTGAAGAACTCTGACCAGAACTGTCACTCCTTTGCAAGCCTGGGAGTCTTTAAAGGACTGATGAAGTAACAATCTTGATGAAGTAGTCTGGTTCATAAAAGAGATATTACTCAGTGACATAAAACTAGCTTAGTAAATAAAATTTATTACTGAGCACAGATTTAATACACTATTGCAAAAAGAACGCTTTTATTCAATACTGCAATACAGCAGTATAATAATACTGCATTTTGAAAATAATTCTATTATGATAAGGATTTCATTTTTGCATCATGGAAGACAGCAAAGCAACTGAAGTTACAGGGTAACAAACACCTGAATTAATGTTTTGCAAGTATCACCAGTAGTATGTTCCAAATGTCATCACTTTCCCTGATTTAGAAAATGATCCCACCAAACTCATGCAGAAACTCTTTCCATTTTAATCACATGTTCAAAGTTCTATGAGCAGAAATTGCTGATATTCAAATTACTTGTAAATTTTTTACAAGTAAACAATCTAAAAAATAGAAATCTATTTATCTTATGCTGTAAATAGGTTATATAATTCTGTTTCGGCCTCATTTTCTTAACATGTTTTAATGAGTTTTACAATGGAGAAGCAGTCCCTAAGAACGTGGTATTGCACTGTTTCTCTTGACTACATACCCAATGTAATCTACAGGGATTTTAGATGAAGTAAGGTGCTGGTTATAAAAGCATAGCATGAAACACCACTGAAGCTAAATGCACTTGCATCTTCATTCTCTGGAACTGAGTTTTTAAATTTCATTTTGCAATATGATCTTTGCTAAATTATTCCTGGTATCCCATCACTCCTCATTTTTGTCCTATAATAATTCTATACTAGAGTTTGAATTATTACAAAATCTGCTCAGTAAGTACTGCTAATAGTTATGAAATTATTCATTAACTAATATTTATTCTACAAAGCAATCCACTGGAGTCTATAAATTTCAACACATGGAATCCATAGCAAGGAAAAAATGTCACACTGATTTCTTTAAACAAGAGATGTTATAACTGACTTAGAATAAATTTTGCTTTTAAATTTTGAAACTGCCAAGAAGACACAACTAAGCAAATTAGGCACCCAGGTAATAAATATTTATTCACGCTATATTGTAGCTGCAAGGCAGAATGTCTGTTTTGCAGTCCTCTTTCACAGTGACTTTTAGATCTGTGTCATCAGTTAGAACAACACCAAGAGTATACTTGTTGATTTCACTTCAAGAGAGATCACTCCAGCCCTGAATCCAGAAAATAAGGTGACTGGCTGCTAAGCGGAAGGCCCTGCATACCTGCCTTGTCATTAGCCAACATGTACCTCAGTCAGCCAAGAGGGATTATAGAGGCTTTTCACCCTAAAATATTCCATAACACTTTTCACAAACACATCATCATATTTCCATCTCAGTAATTTCTGTATTAACACTTATTTAGTCTTTAGTTCACATGACGAAACAAGTGACGAGATTCACTCACAGACTTTGTGACAGACAAAAAAGCAATTTCAGCACTTCTCTCAAAGCACAGGAAGATGCTCAGTAACTGCAGACATATATCACAGGATATATGAAGTCACACAGTGTATTTCTTCACAGTTCCACAAGAGACAGTATCATATCTCAGAGATTTTTCCAACTTCTCAATATAACTACATCTGCTAACTTGTTCTAGATGCTAAATCTACTGCATACCAGCATCAGGGCTGAGACATAAAAGAGGCTTTTCAAGTATTTTTCTCCAAAATGTTATGCAAATATCCCATAGTCTAGCAGAGAAGGAAAGTCTTACCCAAAGTTTTAAGACTTCCAGTGCAGTACTTTGGAGGGGGTTGTTGAAATAGCTCTGCAGTGTAGATTTGTAGTATCCTCAAAATAAGAATTTTATTTTACTTTCTACAGAGCATAACTTCAATATTTCATGTTTTTTTTAACTAAACAGATCACTGCTTTCAGACTAGAATTAGGATTACTCTATTATTTGCCTGAAGCCTAATTAGCACAAGAGGAACTTCACACAGATGCTAATATTTTGCCCAGCTTCCAAGGACAAGTTAAACCAATAGCCAAAGTAAGCCCTGAAATTCATTAGCTGTCTTTTGACAAGCAACTAACATGAGCAAATCCTGCCAAGAGACACACGATTTAAATCCACGCACATGTAAGCTCAGAAAAACAACTTGCTACAGGTGGAAACAGGTGGTCTGCATAAAATCACTTGAGAATTTATTAACTCTGCTTCTCTCGCATAGTTCAAATACTTGAACACCCTCATCCTCTTTCACTTGCTGAGAAAACCATTTTACTGAGCTTCCTCAGGTGGAAACAACTAAATCCAGTGTAAAAACTTGCTGTCCCTGCTGCTTCCCCATGACACGCATACACACACACACCAGTCTAAAACCTCTTGGTGTGACAACTGTATGTCTTAAGATCCAGCAGAGCAGACGGCACAGAATTTAATTACAGGTGAGAAACTGAAAGAAATTTGCAGGACAGGAAACTATGTCACTCCCCTTTGGCAGAAGGGTAGAAAAGAAAATGACTTCAAATACCAACACGAATTTCATTTCAGTTGCCATCAGAGAGTTCACGCACTACCAAACCACAAGAAACCACCCCTTGCTCGGCGTGGTTTTGGAGTCGGTTGATTACAGCAGGTAATTCTGCAGTTACTCTGGGAGGGAACACCTCAGACTCAGCCAATTTGGCAATATCTGACTTATCTTAACGGTCTCTAAACTGCACGTTTGTCATTCAAGGCTGAGACCTTATCTCTTTCTCACTGGAATGCACTGAATTAGCTACCTCTTGCAGCTGATATTTTTAGTCAAGACTGATAACAAAAAATACATTAATGACATCTGCCTCCTAGGTGTTATTTGTGCAATGTAGCCCCCCTCCACAGAATGCCAATTTTCCTGAGTTTCCCATTAATGTTAGAGCTAATTACTTCCTGTTCCTCCTGAAAGTTGTTTCCTTTTTTGTGCCAATATATTTCTGGTTTTGCTGTGCTTCTCAGAGTGCAACCCAATCTTCCTTTCTGTGTCCTTCTTTCACCTGAGATAAAAGAAGAACTCATAATTTTTAAAAGCTGCTATTTTACTATATTTCTTAACATTTATCCAAAAAGGAAAATTATTTATGCCTATAATACTCACATATTTAAGGAATCTCTATAGCTGCCATTTAGTTACCTTATCTCTCTGATGAGTTTCTTGGAATACTGTATCTTCCAGGTATTTGAGCTTACTGAAGTGTACTTCCGTAATATCTTTTATTCTAGTAGTCATCCTAGGCTATCATTTCTTGGACAATGTTAGCTAAGTTACTTTCTGCCTGAATATTCTCAGTGTACATCCAAAAAAGCAAAACAAAACAAAACAAACAAACAAACAAATTTAAAAAAAAAAAAACACCATCTAGAACTCTTTCACCTCATTGTATTTTTTTTTCCACAACTTGCCTAAAAAAAACATGACCAGTGCCTTCCAAGGAGCTGTTAAATAATCTGTCTTACTATTCTCAACAGAAATCCAGACAGTTAAAATTCTCTGTGAATAGAATAGAATAGAATAGAATAGAATAGAATAGAATAGAATAGAATAGAATAGAATAGAATAGAATAGAATAGAATAGAATAGAATAGAATAGGAGTTGAATAAATGGTTTAGTTTAGTTGGAAGGAATCCTCAGAGGTCATCTAGTCCCTTGACTGCTTCTGGGCTAGTCAAAACTTAAAGCACATTACTGAGGTCATTGTCCAAATGTCTCTTGAACACTGACATACATGGGGCATCAGCCACCTTTCCAGGAAGCCTGTTCTAGTGTTTGACCACCTTCAACAGTAAAGAACGTCTTGCTAATGTCTAATCTGAAATTCTTCTGACGTAGTTTTGTGCCATTCTCACATGTCATTCATCAACAGGAAGAGACCAGCACCTTTCTTTCCACTTCTCCTCCTCAGGAAGTTGTATCATTCTTTTTCTACTTTTTTACAGGATTTTTTTTCTTGCTCTCAGGATTTATCACTAAAATTCTGCATTCTGGATAATTCTAAAAAACCTCCATCCAGATGATCATCTTGGCTTGTAATGAACTCCCATGATCACAGTGTTCAAGGCACTTTTTGTTTTTCTGCTCACCACTAACTCAGCTCTGCATTTTGAACCTCAGAGAATGAGAACACATCTTTTTGATATTTGCACTCCTTTTCTCAAACAAAACCATGTCACATCACATCACCTCTCTTCTATTCCAACCAAATTGTAATTTTCTTACTATTAAGACTCCACATTTGTGTACTTGTTTCCGATCTCAGCTTCTCCACTTAGCATGGTTTTGAATATATTTTCATCACTGAAGATTTCAATCAGCCGTCTCAGGTATCCTAGCATTACATATCTTAGATCAGCTTGGGCAGTAGATTCACGGATACTTTCATCTGACTTTTATAAATTGAATTGAATTCCATGCTGCCATAGCCACACTCATCAGTTATTTAATGTAAAGGGATTGCATTTACATGTACTTAACCTGCAATCATATAGCCTTCCAGGGATTGTGTACACTTGCTGCAAACCATGAAAAACAAATTTATCTCCCTCCAATGCTATCAGCTTTTCCCTACAGTCTATTGCAGCTCAGACTTCAAGCAGTTCCATGTCTCTGATCGATCACAATGTTAGCAACTTTTCCAGACAGGACTCTGGTTACCATGCTTCTTGACTCTGAAGAGACAAACGCAGACAGCAGTCCACTCACAGAAACTTCTCATGTTCATAAAAAGTAAAAAATACCCCCCCAAACTTACCCAACGCATAATGAGGCATTTACTCCTATTTTTATAAAGCTCAATAATGCTACAAGCCATTTGTCTTGTTTCAAGACCATCCAAACAAATGCATGCAAGGATCTGTTCTGAAATCCAAAGAAACCAGCACAGCTGTTTTTAACCATATCAGTGCCAAGTCACACTCAAATGGATTTCTTTCTTCATGTACAGAAGTAGCTATTTTTAAATTCTGTAAAACTCCACACATCTGGGAGTGCTTACCATACTAGTAATCTCTTTATAGTATATATTGTCATCACTGTTAGAAATTGCCCCTCCTTGATCATAGCCCCAAAGAACCCATCTTTTTGAAGCAGCTCTGATTTATCTGGGTTTCACTTCAGATTGTTAGTCATACTCTTATCACAAATTACTAGTGATATTTCATTTCCAGAATTTTCTACCAAACACCATGAAGTAAATCAGAGAATGCTGTAAGTCGTTAGTTATGTATGCCATACTGTTTTCCTTATTATCCTGCCCCTCTTAGCTCGTGCAGTTTGCAATTCAACATCCTGAAGAAACAAATTACAAGTAGGAAGAAGGAATAGTGAACAGCCATTCTTCTTGATATATTTTTTAAAATAATCTCTAATAATCTCCAATAATTCTTTTCTGATAGTGGTTCTTGGTCAGAAGGCTACTAAATGGTTCATAAGTTCTTCAGAAAGCACCTTCTGATACCTCCATCCACCACATAAATCTTGTTTTCTTTCTTGTTTTAAGAAAGTACAAATGGTGTCCTGGAGGAACTGTTTCTCCTTTCTTTTTATGCTTTTTTTTTTTTCCTAGTCCACTTTCATCAGATCCACAGCTTCATTCTATTCAACAGCCCTTACATTTGTTGAATATTTGATGTTTGTGTTATTTGGCAAAACCATTAGGGAGCCGTTTCTATTTCAAGGAATTCTGCTAATTTAATTCCATTAAGAAAGTTTTAAGACAAGAATCAACAACTCCCTTCTCTTCACTGAGCTTCCATTCATTACATCTTGCTGTCATTACAGTTTCTATCCCTAGAGCCAGGAAACTTTCTTCAATGAAAAAACAACTGTGAAAACATGCTTTTTCAAGCAATTTCTCTCATCTAACCCATATCTGTATGAGGAACTTCCATAGATTAAGTTTCAGGATGTTATTCCTGTCAGTTATTTATCTATACATAACTAATACCAAAGCAGTTATTTGTATTTTTCAGTTCAAGTCAATTATTCCCTAATCCAATATTTTTGTTTACTTCAAAATTTTTGTTTCTTCCTCAAATTTCAGAGGTCAGAGCTGAAGACTCAGTTCTCTCAGTTTTGGATAAACACCTATCTATCAATCATAACCTAATTTCAACCTGACAGAAGGGTTCACACTGTCAGGGAGCAGCAAGAGACAATTTTTTCTTAAAGCAATACAAGCTTCAATCTACTGCAGGCAGTGCTTTCGCTGGCCAGGGCACAGTCCCACAGCATTTGAAGACAGCACACAGAGCAGAGTGCTTACTGGCAGTAGGGCCTGGACAGTTTCAGACACAGAAAAGGGATGAACTATGGCCATAGTCCATCCTGGGAGTCCAGTAAGAAGCAAAAGACGGGACCAGATGTTACAACAGCGGTCCAAAGGCTATCCAGAAGACAAAGACAAGACTGAAGACAAGAAGTAAAGTACATTCAAGGGCACCTATCTAAGACATAAGCTACCCAAAACACATCTGAAGTCCATCGAAGAGTCAGAGGTACATCTACAGTATAACTCTAGCCAGATCTGAAGTCCTGAGCCTAAGAAGAATAGGGCTTTTGGGCCCACAACAGGGATGTGCACCTTATTGAGGATGGTCAGGGCCACGAGTCCTGTTGATGCTCTCAGGCTCCCGGCATGTTGTAGTCTTTATTTGCATATTTACTATCTGCATTTAATTTGTATCACATCTACCTACAGCAGTATATGTCCAAGTGTTTTGCCCAAATAGCCACCATTCTGGTGCATTTCACATAGAGTTTTAGGATTTACAAACAAACCTGTGTTATTGCCCTTCAGATGCCTAGAACAGAACTAAGGTTTTAGGGGAACCTTTACAGTTTTATTTGCTGCTTCAATTTTATACCGTTCCATTCCTCCAGCAGCTGAGTGACTTTCATATTGCCCAGCTGTGACTACCAGTTTTACCCAAATTTATATGTGTGCAATTTGTGTCCAGGTCATCTTTTTGTTGTTTCTTCTTGTCTGTTTTTCATAGGACCGCCAAATATCTGAGCTTTTTTTTCTTTTTTCCTTAATTTTTCATTACTGATAAAACACTGGAAATACTTTATTGGCTTGTTTTTCTTGGACCTGTTTCAGACGAACATCTCACTGACTTCTACTAGATCTGGGTAGCATGGTGTCTTTCAACAATTCTGAAATGGAGAGCTTGGCCAGGCAAACTGACTACCAGAAAAACACTCCAGCTCACTTATTCTATTATTTTCAAAAAGATACTGAATTCAGACAAATGAACTTTGGTGTTTTTTCTCAACCTGTTAGCAGTCTTACCTTCTTCTGAGCTTTCCATGGTCTGCAAATACACTAAAACGCTTACAAGTGGTGTTAGTATCCGCAGGTGGTGGAGGACCCACCCTTGGATACATTCAAGGTCACTCTAGAAGGGACTCTATGCAGTCTGTCTAGAAGGGACTCTATGCACTCCTATTTGCTGTAGGTGTCTCTGTTCATTGCCAGGGAGTTGGACTAGATGGCTTTTAAGGATCTCTTCTAATTCAAAGGATTATATGATTCTATGATTTACTGCCATGATTTTCTTCAGCTTACTCCCAGAGGAAAAGAGAACACCAGTTTGCTCCATGGAAACTGAACCCTGTCCAGGCATGCAGGCTCTTTTCACTAAGAGGTTTGTTAAAATATATATGTCTTTAAGTTGGCTTTATTACAAGTCACATGTGATGGACTCACATACCTCTGTTTAATTAAGAAATGCATAAAGTAAAACGGCATAAATTAGTTTCTCTTTTCATATGCCCAAGTCCCATACAAACATTACCTATTAACATTTATGTGTAAGTCCATGCTTGCTTTTGCCAAACTCCACTTTTAATCTACAACTCTTCAACTTCTCTTTGTCTGCCCCAACTGTAGTATTCAGAACATTTTACTTATCTTGATCACCTTCATGGATATACCTTTGACTTATATCACAGTTTTGGGTGTCACCTAAGGTCGTCAGCCATTCTTCATACATCTCCTTCATTTGTGTTTGCAAACAAAAGCCTCAGCAAAGTTTCACGCAGCTCACTGAAATAATATAATAATAAACAAGACAGTAATCACTTAATTCACATTACATACGCACCGTGAATCTGTTCATAAGGCCTAGACTAACATTTTAATATTCATTTTTATGGCTGATGCTCATGCTTCACTTGACAGTGAGAAGCAGAGTCGTGCTTGCATCTCCTGTCACTATCACAGGCAATTTTTCTTTTATAAGTCTATTTTCCACAGGTGTCTGGGAATCTCCATGCCTCTTTCCTCCCACACAAAACTCCAGTACATTAAGTTCATTAAAAAATGAAATCTCAGTTACCTTCTGGTTGCCATAAAACCACCTTCAATGCTGCCTATCAGAATTTAAGGCCCAAGACCTTACTCTAGTCATGGTTGTGGAAGACATGTGACAGCACAGACCAGAGGAGGCTGAAGGGAAGCCTCATGGCATCCTACAGCACTGAGCTCTGCTCTGTGTGACAGCAACAGGGAATGGCATGGAGCTGTGTCAGGGGAGGGGAAGATGGGTGTTAGGGAAAGGGTCTGCACCAGAGGGTGGTGGGCATGGAACGGGCTACCCAGGGCAGGCACAGCCCCAAGGTGCTGGAGCTCAAGGAGCATTTGAACAATACTCTCAGTTACAGGTTTTGGATTTTGGGTGGTGCCATGTGGATCCAGGAGCTGGACTCTGAGATCCTTATGGGTCTCTTCCAACTCAGGATATTCTATAATTCTACGGTTTGTTTAATCCTCTCTTACAAAGACGGCAACAACTTCTTATGTCAGCAAAACCAGGAGGTCTCTATCCAGGGGGACAACCTCCAGGAACACATGGAAAAATAAGCGGTCAACAACAGCAGCTTCAGATCCATAGAAGGCTGGTGCCGGCGCTACAACCGCGGGGCCAGGGGATGGCGCGGGGCCTTAACCTCTCTTTCCTCCACCTGCACAACCGCAGCTTGAGGAGTAGCATCGCAGCGCAGCGCGGCACGGCACGGTCCACCCGTGCGTCTATCCCGACGGCCCGCTCCCCGGCGGCCAGGAGCCGCTTACCCCGTGCACAGCTGCCGCCAGGCGGCGCCACGGCCCGGCCCCGGAGTCGCTCCTCTCTCCGCCGAAGTCCCCGCGACCGCCAGCCGAGGGCGCCGGCTCCGCTTCCCCGTCCCTCTTCTCCGCGTCTCCGCCCGGCCAGCGAAGCGCTGCGCGGCTCCGGGATGCCGCGGCGGAAGAAGGAAGAAGGGTGAGCGCGTTCTGGACGCCCCGGGGCACGGGGGAGATGGACCGAGAGAGTGTTCTGTGCGGGCTCCCGTGGAAAGCGGGGCTTTGCGACGGACAGGGAGCCGATGGACTCCGCTCGGCAGTGAGCGGGGGCAGAGCGACGTTCGCAGTGACGGGATAACGTGTTTTTCTTTTATTTTTTTCTCTTCTAAAACAAAAAATAGCCCTGCATCTCATTTGGTAATTTAACGACGCATGATTTAAATCAATATAAAATTCAAATACTTTTGTGCCACCTGTTGGATTTTGCTACTAATTACATGTAACTGGAAGTACGCTTCTGTATGCATTGTGGGAACTATTTCCCACAAATGTTGGTAGGTTCCCTTACAGAAATACTACTTTATTTGCTCCTTAGATATATTTTCTGTCTGGGCAGACAGACAGATCTATTTTGCCCCATAGAAGTCAAATCCATAAATTATTACCTGCCTTCAATGAAGGTGCAGTATGTATGAGGCTGGAGTTAGAGTCTGGAGGTAATGCCAAATTATTTGGACACGTTATTAAAGGAGAAGCTCCAGTCTGTAGAACTAAGTGGTTCTCAGGGCACAAAGCCATACAGGCATCCATGGGCTAAGTTCAAACTATCAGTCATGGGTGACTGTGCAACACAGAATATGACAAATGCAGTTGCTCTATCAAAATATAATTTTGTTTGATCTTCCTTCAGTTGCTGTCAAGCCTTAGTGTCAGGATATATCTTACTGTTTATGAATACCTTGATTTTATTCCACATTACGATGGTCAGATTTATTTTTATTTTTATATTATTTCAGGATGCCCACATACAAAGGAACTGCAAATAAAAAATATTCCTATAAGAATCTGAGAATTAACCAGTGATTTTTATCTGGATTTCACTGGAATAGATAATGAGCTGTGAGTTACCAGGTGTCCTATTTGTTATTCCTTCTCAGTGTATGATCACACTTCAGATACATTGCTGGTCTTTGAGATCACAGAATCATAGAATCATTAGGGTTGGAAAAGACGACTAAGTTTATCTCATCTAACAGTCAGCCTATCCCTACCATGCTCACTAACCACCTCCCTCAGTACCACATCCACACAGCTCCTGAACACTTCCAGGGATGGTGACTCCACCACCTCTCTGGGCAGCCTCTGCTAGTGCCTCATCACAATTTCTGAGAAGAAATTTTCCCTAATGTCCAACCTGAACCTCCCCTGCCACAACTTGAGGCTATTCCCTCTTGTCCTATCACTTTTACCTGGTAGAGGAAGCCTATCCTCACCTCATCACAACGCTCCTTCAGGTCATTGTAGGGAGCAATAAGGTCTCCCCTGAGACAGTTCTCCAGACTGAACAATCCCAACTCCCTCAGAAGGTTTTGAAGCACATACAGGAGTGCATTTGCATGGGGAAAGATAGACGTGCTCTTTCACCATCCCAATGACTGCTGAGCTAAATGCAGGAGATCCCCATGATTCTACTTTGGTACAGACAAGAATGAAAGGCTTTTCCTGCAATAAAGGGTGCCTGCCAGCACTCCAGACGATGGAAAAGAATACTGGATCCCAGAAGAATTCTTCTGTGGGGACACCATGAATACCTAAAACTCCAAAACTGATTGAATTTTCCTGCATTTACATCTTTTTTCATTATTTTCCCATTTTTAAAGAGGAAGTACACAGAACTGTTAATTTATAAATTTGGGGATTTTAGTTGTTTTCTGTTTTTCTTACAGCCATCTTTGTGGTGCATTTCCACAGTGTATTCTACTTTTCTGTTTCAGTGCAAATTTTATTTATTTTTAAAAAGTACTTTTAATAAAAATATTCAGGTTGATTTCTGAACTGTTCAAGCTTATCGACACAAGACTGGCAAAAGGATGAAATACAAAATTAGACTACAAAATTAATAAACTGCATATGTAGGCAAATGATATGTGTAATACAGTATTTCAGTCCTCACATCTGTCTCTCCAAGTCTCAGAAGACTCTACTGATAAATTTGAGTCTTCTCTTCACAAATAGTATCTTTAAGCTCTTTTGCCCCCTATTTTATTTACATTGGGTTTTATGATAACTCAGATTCAAAATCTTCTTTGGTTTTATGAGGAAAATTTTCCAGTATTTGAGCAGTCATAAATTGCCACAAAATGTACAGGGTGACAGAAAAATACACCAAGTAAAATTAAAATGTTTACACACCAGTATTTTGCTTTTGGCAAGTGCATAAGTGACTTCATAAGATGCAAGTCAGTGCACATTACATATTACACACTGTCTTTTTAAACCAGTCTGTAGGCAACACGAGCACGTCCTGGGGCCCCAACACAATGGCTGTGTTTTTGCTCAGTTTATAAAGACTCATAAATAGCATCTGAGGGTTTAGTTCCTAATGTGGTAAAGAAATATGATGGCTTGGACTAAGTAAAACTCAATTATTTAAAAAATGCACAACTGACTTCTCTGCTTTCGTTCCCATCAACCTCTGTCTCATGTGGGTTACATTAATTATTTGTTGTAAATTTATTGCTACATATTAAAATCAGCCAAGAAGTAGGGAAAACAGTCTTTAAAAAAGTGTGATCTTTCTTGTTGGCAAAAAGAAAAAAAGAAAGAGAGGGAGGAGTGAGAGGTAAAACAAGAAATAAAGAAGGAAAGAAGGAAAGAAAGAAGGAAAGAAAAAAGGAAAGAAGGAAAGAAGGAAAGAAAGCAAGAAAGAAAGCAAGAAAGGAAAGAAAGGAAAGCAAGAAAGCAAGAGAAAGCAAGAAAGCAAGAGAAAGCAAGAAGGAAAGCAAGAAAGAAAGCAAGCAAGAAAGCAAGCAAGCAAGCAAGCAAGAAAGAAAGAAAGGAAGGAAGAAAGGAAGAAAGGAAGAAAGGAAGAAAGGAAGAAAGGAAGAAAGGAAGAAAGGAAGAAAGGAAGAAAGGAAGAAAGGAAGAAGAAAGAAAGAAAGAAAGAAAGAAAGAAAGAAAGAAAGAAAGAAAGAAAGAAAGAAAGAAAGAAAGAAAGAAAGAAAGAAAGAAAGAAAGAAAGAAAGAAAGAAAGAAAGAAAGAAAGAAAGAAAGAAAGAAAGAAAGAGAGAGAGAAAGAAAGAAAGGAAAGAAAGGAAAAAAGAAAGGAAGAAAGGAAAGAAAGGAAAAAAGAAAGGAAGAAAGGAAAGAAAGGAAGAAAGAAAGGAAAGAAAGGAAGAAAGGAAGGAAGAAAGGAAGAAAGAAAGGAAGAAAGGAAGAAAGGAAGAAAGGAAGAAAGGAAGAAAGGAAGAAAGGAAGAAAGGAAGAAAGAAAGAAAGAAAGAAAGAAAGAAAGAAAGAAAGAAAGAAAGAAAGAAAGAAAGAAAGAAAGAAAGAAAGAAAGAAAGAAAGAAAGAAAGAAAGAAAGAAAGAAAGAAAGAAGAAGAAAGAAAGAAAAAGAGAGAGAGAGAAAGAAAGAAAGGAAAGAAAGGAAAAAAGAAAGGAAGAAAGGAAAGAAAGGAAGAAAGAAAGAAAGAAAGAAAGAAAGAAAGAAAGAAAGAAAGAAAGAAAGAAAGAAAGAAAGAAAGAAAGAAAGAAAGAAAGAAAGAAAGAAAGAAAGAAAGAAAGAAAGAAAGAAAGAAAGAAAGAAAGAAAGAAAGAAAGAAAGAAAGAAAGAAAGAAAGAAAGAAAGAAAGAAAGAAAGAAAGAAAGAAAGAAAAAAAGAAAGGAAGAAAGGAAAGAAAGGAAAGAAAGAAAGGAAAGAAAGGAAAGAAAGGAAAGAAAGAAAGGAAAGAAGGGAAAGAAAGGATGAAAGGAAGGAAGAAAGGAAAGGGAGGAAAGGGAAGGAAGGAAGGAAGGAAGGAAGGAAGGAAGGAAGGAAGGAAGGAAGGAAGGAAGGAAGGAAGGAAGGAAGGAAGGAAGGAAGGAAGGAAGGAAGGAAGGAAGGAAGGAAGGAAGGAAGGAAGGAAGGAAGGAAGGAAGGAAGGAAGGAAGGAAGGAAGGAAGGAAGGAAGGAAGGAAGGAAGGAAGGAAGGAAGGAAGGAAGGAAGGAAGGAAGGAAGGAAGGAAGGAAGGAAAGGAGAATTCCCATTAATTCAGTCTTTCAAAAATAATTGTAACTAAACTGATGAAATCTCTTGTGCAGTGGAATTTAAAATTTAAGGAGCCTTTCTTAGAGGGGAGAAGTCAGTATACCTGTACTCAGCACTAGTGAGGCCACACCTCACACACCTGTATTCAGTTTTGGGCCCCTCACTGCAAGAAAGACATTGAGGCCCTGGAACATGTTCAAAGGAGGGCAACAAAGCTGGGAGGGGTCTGGAACACAGGCCGTATGAGGAGAGGCTGAAGAAGCTGGGAATGTTCAGCCTGGAAAAGGGGAGGCTCAGGGGAGACCTCATTGCTCTCTGTAACTTCCTGAAGGGAGGTTGTAGTGAGCTGGGGGTCGGCCTCTTCTCTTGTGTCATTAGTGATAGGACCAGAGGGAATGGCTTCAAGCTACGGCAGGGGAGATTCAGGCTGGACATTAGGAAGTACTACTTTTCAGAAAGGGTGGTCAGGCACTGGAATGGACTGCCCAGGGAGGTGGTGGAGTCACCGAGCCTGGGGGTGTTCAAGGAAAGGCTGGATGTTGTGTTGAGGGACATGGTCTAGTGGGAGCTATTGGCAATAGGTGAACGGTTGGACTGGATGATCTTTTAGGTCTTTTCCAAATTTGGTGATTCTATGATTCTATGATTCTATGATTCTATGATTCTATAAGTTTAGTCAGTGTAAGCCAAAATCCAAAGAGAACTAGAGAACTTCAATTAAGAAACTGATTTTTCTAATTCTCCTTAGCAAATCTGGATAGACTTCTTTGATGTTGACAAGGTTAGGGGGACTGAGAAAGTATCAGTACTAAAGCTTTCTTGAAAAAGAGTAATTGTGAAAGGTCTAAAAGAGATACCCCACAATAAATTCAGAGACCTGCAGAAGTCATGAGGATATGTGCATGAGGTCATGAGAAGCACAAATACAGATTTGCTGTAGAGGATCCCTGTCTGGGAGGGAAAGAAGACCTTAACTCGTTGGCTGAGTTCTTTGCAATTTGAACTCCAGAATGAGGTAGCCCTTTCCAATGACAGATGTGCCTGGAGGCAAGCCCAGAGAAGGAAACATTGCAGAGAAAGAGGAAGAACAGAGAAAAGATGAACCCCTTCTCTTTCAACTGGTATAATCATCTATCTTAATCCAGGAAAACATTTTAGCCTCTCTCAAGTTAGAAAACAATGCCCTTAACCCTTTGCTCCTAACAAGGAGCTTAATGATACCTAGCTTGTAACTTTCATCAAATGGCACCTTTTTCAATTCTTGCTCTGCTATGATCCCTTATCTCATAAAATAATTCTAGTCTTGATGCTTTTATTTTACCTGCCTCTCAGGAAGGAGTCAAATTCCTGTTTTTCTATTGCTTTGCATTGCAAAGCTGTGTGTCTTTCTGCTGTCATGTTGCATATCTTCCTTCAGTTTACTCATAGAGCAGCATTTTTAACTGATATATTAGCAGCTTGCTTAATCTGTGCTCTCCCTTAATTCTGAAGTAGACATACTTGTAGATATACATAAGTTAATTATGGTGGTAGAGGTGCTGAAAACCTGTAAAACATTTCTCTCTTGAAATAAAAAGAGGTGCATCTACAATCCAGGCTCCACTTCTTATTTTTTTGCTTTCCTGATAGAGATTCCACATGAACTCCAAACAAGCTACAAAATACGTTCCAAGTTGTGATCATGTAGAAATATATGGGATATAGTTTTCCTAGTCCATAACATTTACGTTTTAGTTGATGATCTCTGTGTTTCAGTAACTGTGGGAGGAAACCTGACTTTACAAAGTACATTCATCTTCCTAGACAAAGAAAAGATCGACTTCACAGAAACTTTTGTCATGGAGTCAATTCTTGCACAATGACATGTAGTGCTAAATAAATCATTTTTTTGAATTACAAATTGAGAATCCATCATCCTGGACAAATGTTATTCATTTTAGGGTGGGGGGAAGGGGTGACCTAGGAAAAATTGTTTTACAAGTATTCAGAAGAGAATCTGATTTGTCACTCCCATTTTTCAGTGTCATTGGATCATGCTAAAGTTGTTGCCAGCTTTTAAAATCTCCCCTTTTAGTTTCAAGTAATGTGTCTGTGGTTAAAAGCCAATTAGGGAACAGTAGTGTGATTTGGTAATGCAAAGCTAGTGGCGCAGTTTAAAGTGTCATTAAAAATCTACTCTCTTTACAGCTTTAGATAAGGTCTGTCTTTCCTTTAGTCATGCTTGGATGTTCTATTCAGTGTAGTTACCAGACTGGTGTTAACAAGAATTAATGTGTAAAACTAATGCCTTCACTCTGCATTTTCTAGCACAGTCTCTTCAAAGTAATTTTTTCAGCCATTTAGAAAGTGCACAGACCAACTGTACGTTCAAGCAAAAAGAACTGTTCATTCTGACTGAACAACGTGACCCTGTCCTCCAACACTGGCCTTGCTAGCTGTAAGCAGAAGGTCATATTCTTCCCTGCCCTTCACACTAGCAGAATTTAGCCATATGTATCAGCATGAAGCAGTCAATTTGCCTGACAAATCATAAAACAGTATTTTTGTGATGTAAAGAATCTTTGGACTCTGCCAGTGTGCCTATTTGTAAGTGCAAAGAATCATCAAACAAAAATTTGAAGGCATGGAAAAAAAAAAATCTAGAACCGATTCACATGCCAATCTATCAGAGATTGCCTGAAGAATCACAAAACACATTCAGAGACAAATAAGAAATTTCTGGGTTCTGCCAGGATGCTGGCCAATCAATCACAGTGTGGCTGATGAATCACGAAACGCATTCTGCAGCATGTCAGCACACATACGCAGTTGGCACTGTTCTCATTGCCCTGAGTTTGTCTTGCAGTTAAATTGACTGAAGGTAAGCCGTAGGACTGTTGTTTCTCCCATCTACTGACCTCCATGACTAGCCACTCTTACATCCTCTCTCCCTGCCCTTTGTGCAAAGCAGAGTTCTAGCACACGAGTTCAACACGAGAGCAAACAAGGTTTTGATGTCAATAACATGTCGCTGAAAGCTGTTGAACACAGATTTTGACAACAGGACAGACACCTACAGTAGTAGTATTCTCTTCAAAGTTTTCCACGTTATTTACAAGGCTATTTAGGAGAAAAAAAGTGAATACTGAATTTAGGCCACTATCCAGTCAGTATTTTTTTAACCGAAGCAGTTCCTGGCTGCATTGTGATTCATTATACCAGGGCAAGGGATGGGCGCACCATGGCACTATTATTATTTTTATTCTCCTATCTCAAACAGAATCATTGAGCACAAAATATTTCTCTTCTGAAGCAATTAAACTTTTTCAATTTATACCCAAATCACCAGAATTAAATTAAAACATTGTCTGCAAGTCTATTTTCTTAGTTTTATGATCAGCAGCCGCTACAAATACTCAAACTTTTTGAAATTACCCTGCAAAGCATTTTCTCTGACTAGGAAGGTACACATTTTGTATGATATTTCTATTCAAATGAAGAATTTTTAGTTTAAAAATGTATGCCTGAAAAAGCAACTTTTTACCATATCGTAACTCTTACAAAGTTTGAATATTCATCATATCCTTTTACTTAGTATTATTCTAAGGTGAATTTTGTTAGCCAAGGCAGAACTTAATATACCAATAGGAAAGATGTTTGCCTACATGGCAATGGTTGTCAGTTAAAAAAAAATATATGAGCCTGTCCTCATGCAGCACTTTTTCACTACCTCAGAAGATGCTATAGTTAGAGGCCAAATGATGAACTAATGAACTGCTAGACTTGCAGCTACTTCTGTAGTAGTTATTCCAATTCATATGAAACAGTTTACTGGAAGAGCAACCTGGGTCTTGGCTTCATGGGATTATGCTGTCCTGTTGTTGTGGATTCTTTAACTTAGTCATCATTTCATTAAACAGATGTCTCAGATTTCAACATTCATGCAGCATGATAGAAAGAATAATTCTGTACAAAATTCTTAATACAGAGTTCAGGAATATCATAGTCTGTGGGAAATTTAACTAAATCATATTGTTTGGCTGTATTTAACATGATACTTAATTTGATAGAAGGAAATTTGGTGACTTACACCATAGGTCAGGAAATCCATTTTTAATTTCATAGGAGTATGTAAAGCAAAAAGTTCTTTGGGGGAAAGAAAGAAAAAGAGCAATTGCTATTCAGGAATGAAAAAAAAAATAAAAAAACACCTGATTTCTTGATGTTTTCAATATCTTTTATAACTCCTTGTACCCACTAATAACTTACTATCTTTTTCTGATTGTTATTAGTATCCTTATCATTATGCAGAAACTGTAATTCATGATGGCAACAGAAAAATAAATAAAGAAATAAATAAGCAAGGCTTATTGTATATAGATGCTGCTTTATTCCAGCTAATGTATGCCAGGTATGCACAGATGTCTTTCTGTCACTTCTGATCCATCTCAGTTTGTCTCCTTTTCTCGCTGTATCTGTGTATTGTTGAATGTGTCAGAATGGAAAAAGTTCATTTCTCATTTTGAAACTTTCCGTTCTCTAATATCTCTCTACCTCATGCTTCTGTGGGACTTTTATATCTCTGTGATGTGGAAGCCATGCAAAAGAGGAAGGCGTTCAAATACCAATCGGATAAAAGCTTCTATGTGAGCTCCCAATGAGAATAAATAAAATCCTAAAACAATAATAAGGTGGAGATCTGCCTCCTCTAAAAAAAAAACTTAGCACATACTTTTCACTTAACTGCCTGAAGCTTGTGATTTAAAGGCTTGTTTTCTCAGCTGATAGCCCCAAGCTGTACCCAGTTTCTCTGCAGACAAAAGGATAAGAGGGATGGTGACAAACACACACCCCTTTCATGAATCAGAGGAACAGTACTCTTCTTGTTCCCTAGACACGAGTCAGTTGAAATCTGAGCCTCGGTTTTACAGTTTAGCACCTACCAGCTGGCTTTCACGTGAAAGGCTTTTTAAAATAGATACATCTGCAAAAGCTCTCATTCACACACACATGCACACACAGTGTAAGACATTTTTTATTCCAATGACAGTTACAAAAATACAGGGGAAGAAAAAAGAGCTGTAAAAAAAGAGCTCCTTGTTACAACTGAAGCTCTTTTTATTTTCTCCTGTGCACCTTGGATGGGAGAACAGATTGTGCCTCTCTTGTTTTCATCAATCTTTTATGTATTTGAAGGCTAATGTCATATCCTCCTCCAGACATTTCTTCTTTAGGATAAATGACCCCTGAATGTTCAACTTCTCTTTATCGCTGATGTTTCCAAGTAGCCCTGACTGTGTAGTTTGTTGTTACTGATATTTTGAGTGTGTCAATATAACAGAAGATGCTTACGTATTTTGGCATGATATTTACATGTCTTATCATCCTAGTGAGAAATTTTCTTTCTCTGCAACATCTAGCCATCACTACCTGAGCAGCTCATCCAATTTGCTGCCTTCAGCCAGTCCAGCACTTGGTCAAGTGGGTGAACTCTTTAGGTATTTCCACTTTCAACCCAGTGTGAAACAGAACAGCCTGATATATGGAGTTTTCTCCACTTACTTTTTTGATTTATTTGGGCAAAAGAATGCAATATAGTTCATCAAACTTTGGAGATATTTATATCTATACAAGTCATCCAGTATCTCTTTGTAGTTAATGGCAACAAAAAGAAAGAGGCAGTTCTGTGGTATAATTCATCTAACTGATATATACATCTCAAGTAGGGCAGATGAATCACCCCGCTATCTGATTCAAAATCAGAAATGTGTACAAGGAATACTGGTAAACAGAGGAAAACAGGTTTATCAGGGCAGACACAGAGAATATTGAGAATGAAATTTTAGGAGAAATATGAGAGGCAAGAATGTGGATACAAATTACAAAGACTTAATTGATCTTTTAGAAATAGTTGCTACAATCTAGCAAACAAAAGATGTAAACTGAATGGAGAATATCTGTTGAGAGAAAATAAGCAAAAAAATGTACTAGAACATTCTGTAAGTATTGAGAAGATATCAGCTAAGGAACTGAACTACTCATGTGGAGAACTTCTCAACTTTTTCTACTGAGTAGTACCTTTCATTAAGGAATACAGCATTTCTGCAGGAGAAGGAAATTATTTTGTCTGAGAAGATACAAGAAAAAAAACGAGAAGTGGATGCATGTGATAAAAATTGGAGAGATTGTGGGGTAGATGTTGAAGCTTAAGAAGAGACAAAAGGAGAGAATGGAGTACAAAGTGGAATAATTCAAATGAAAAGGCTATGAAAGAAATAAAGGGAAAAGAACACTGAAGAGGAAGAGGAAGAGGAAGAAGAAGAGGAAGAGGAAGAGGAAGAGGAAGAGGAAGAGGAAGAGGAAGAGGAAGAGGAAGAGGAAGAGGAAGAGGAAGAGGAAGAGGAAACAAAGCCATGGACTGAACTGTACTTCAAAGAAAAGCCAGTCAAGTAATGTTGAATTTGTTTTATGTACTTTGAGAAGAGAACATCCATGAGAATTATTACTTGTAATTAAACTGAAAATATGCTTTTACCACTTTCATTCTTTATGTGGAAAAACCAATTGTATTACAGGAACACATTTATATATGTTCATCATAAAATATCGCTGAATAACATTTGCATTGAGATGTACCTTATGCAATATATGTAAAGCAAGTTGTAAGAATTCATTACTCAAACTTGTGCTTAAGTAGGTTAAAACTGCAGAAAAACATGTGCAGCAATTGTAAAAAAATTGTTTTGAGTTCTACGGTTTCATTGCTTTAAGCACCTTACCTGGAGGTTTTTTCTGTATTCATCTCATGCAGAGAGAAATTGGCTCAAGAAAAGAAACATTCCTGAATAATGGGAAGCAATGTGTGTATTTCTGAAAACAAAAAAGTTCTTTGAACATCTTCCAAAAAATCCAAGTATATGCACATATTCCTCCAGCTAAAAGGAGAGCTATATATTGCTTTATATTATTTATTTATGTAGGCCATTCTGAAAGTATTTCTCTTATTTATTTCCATGGAAACTACAGTAGATACAAAGGCTACAACAACACTATTTGATAGAGCAAACTCTCAGCTACAAAACACTACTTTTCAACATAGTCACCATCAGTAGCCAATTTGTGGAGGAGCTTCTCTTCATCTCATGGTGTGAAAGCTGTGCATGGCTTTCTGGAATGTGGCTTGTCTCTAACACTGTTGTCACCACTGCTGAAAGACACCACTAACCAGCTCACTGTGCTCACATCCACTGTCTGATCTCCATATATGTTGAACAAACATCAGAGAACTGCCGTTTTGTTCCACATGGGAGAATTCAGTTACACACCTTTGGTTCATGTGCACTTCCATGTCAGGCACCATTTTGTCAAACTGCCCCTCTACTGCAACAAAATTTAATGGAATATAGGCAGTAAGATTCACCACTGCCATCTGCCACTGATGTCAGAAGCCAACAGAATAAAATCAGAGGCATTACTTTTGGAACAGCCGTTGCATTTATTTGTGTAACTCCAGCTTGTGTGTGCTGAGCTGATCTGTTAAGCACAGTTTTCCTTCAACACTCTTCTTCCCTGCCCTCATCCTTGGTAGACCTCAGAGAGGAATTGTGATTTAGGGATTAGGGCAGAATTTTTTTTCAGGAAGTCATGTGAGGTGGGAAATGGACACCCCTCCTTATGAGTTATCTTAATCCTATCCCAACCCCTCCCCCCTCATCCTGTGATTCAGCTCATAAAAGTAGAAAAGAACAATGATGACACCAGTACTTTCTGCCCTGTTCCCTCTTTTCTTTGGTCTTTGTCATATTTCAAGAAGTCGTAAGGAGTCAATTAAAGGATGAGGAAACTGTAGCCTTAAAAAAGGACTGAGAATGTGAATACTGATGTAATTTTTTCTTTGCTCCTGCAACCATTTCACATTCCCAGTGCCACAGCCAGTGGAAATGAATGACTCTTAGAAACAGAATTAAGCTAGATGTTACCTTGAGACATTATATTTTAAGTCCTTTCCTGTATTGAATGATATCAAATGATTAAGTTTACTGTTATATTTGCCAGTGAAGTATAACATAGGGCCACATTTTAATAAAAGAACTTTTGTGACATCTGAAGTACTAGCTTCTTAGAAATGTCCAAAGGAATCACTCTCAAGCTAAGTAATGTATTTGTCTTTCACAGAAGGCAAATTCAGCAGTTCTACTAAGAATGCACAGTAAGGGACCAAAGGATAGCAGATGTACTCACATGACTGTATAATTTCATGGCATAGTTGTTTCCCACCAAGGATTATAATTCAAAACGATGGTTAAAATACTATTATGAAGGAAAAAATAATAAATTTGTAAAAAGTCATGGGAAAGAGAGCTTTAGAAACACTTATAGAGTCTACTTTCCATGTTATTTACTATTTCTGCCAGAGAATTTTCATAAATGAAACGGGCAACCAAAGGCAAAGGCACTGGATTATCTCACTTCTACTTCCTCATTTTGCCCACTTTCTTGTAAATTCAAGAACTGGCAATGCAGCAAAAGTGATGCTAATAGAAAGGAACAAGGGAGGTATCAAGTATATTGGCAATCACAGTTGAAAATTGGAGGGGTACTGAGGAAAGGTGAGATGAAGTTTGAAGCGTGAATAAGAAGCATTTCACAGGCAAATGAAGTCAGTAATGTCAAAGAGGTCAATTATTTGTGTTTTTTGTAGATTGTAGGACAGAAATCTTAAATCTTTGTTTAAAAAGCACATGTACAGAAAATGCCAGAGTGAAGATATAAGTATCTGATATGTAAAACCACTCTTTCAATGGAAACTCCAATATATTGTCAAGGTGTATAGAATAATGGCTTTTTTAAATTATTTTTTTCTTCCACAGCAGGCTCAACTGGAACATAACCTTGTGTGCAGAAACAGACCTGAGCACACGAAGGCATCTGTCTTCCTAACTGAGTACAGCCTGGCAAGTTGCTCTGCATTTTGATTTTCAGGAATGCCCATATATCCATTTCTCCTCTAAATAATGGGTGGAAGAGCACATGGGCCATGACTCACTGGAGGGGTTAACATAATTTTGTTCTCAAGTCCTGAAATAAATCACATTGTAAAGCTATGACTCTCACAGAGCTTTTTCTGCCTCCTTTTCAGATTAAAAGAAAGGCTAACAGATAGAGTAGGCTTTTTGATAGCTTCAGTCACAACCTAATTTGCTATTTTGTTTGCTCATTACATATTTTTATGCTATTTTACTTTAACTTACTGAGATGAAGCCTGTAATTTAGTTCAGGGCGATATGATTTGATATATTTTCTCTGAGTGTGAATGACGTCCAATGCATTAATTAAAAAAATAATCCTATATAAAAGTCTGTATGAATGATTACATAATTTATGTATGAATTATGTTCAGGAGATAGACCCTTTAGAAGCCTCTTTTCCTAACACCAGTAGACTACACACACAGTTCCTAGAATTTCAGTCATAGCCTAGAATACAAATATCTATCACTAATGTCAGTAAGTGAATTGACTAACAGGTAGAGTTGCTAAACCTGAGGGGGAAAAAAAGCAATCTGGTACACCGGAGAGAACAATACAAAAGGCACACTTCTATATGCTCTCTTTGGCTTTGATGCATAGTCATAACAGTCACTTTAAACTGTCTTTAGAACTGTTTTAAGTGGTTACAGAAGCAAGTTTTACACAGCCTTAACTAGAAGAACTAAAAAGTAGGTCAGTTCACTCCTTCTATAGTTTATGGGAGAGCTGAGCTCAAGAAAGTCCAGTTAAATGGAGTTTCATTGGTTTGCATGTAACAGACATCTGTTGTGAATGAAGACCGAAACCTTGTGTTTTGGTTGATTTGTGAATTTGGCTTATTGTTTCTTTATGGTTCTGACAGGGTTGCTGAGTAAGGTAAATTTGTTATGTCTTTGTAGAAGCAACAAATTAACAACTAGAATTTTTAACTTTCACAAGACAGAATCACGCACAGTCATAGAATCACAGAAACGAAGAACAGAAGGGGCTGGAAAGGACCTCTAGAGATCAAGTACAACTACACTGCAGCAGGTTGCACAGGAAAGCTCCAGGCAGGTCTTGAATATCTTCGGATAAGGAGACTCCACAATTTTTTTGGGCAGCCTGTTCCAGTGTTCCATTACTCTCACAGTGAAGTTCTTCCTTGTGTTAGTATGGAACTTTCTGTGTTTCATTTTCTGCTTATTGCCCCTTGTTCTGTTGCTTCACGCTCCCAAAAAGAGTCCACCACCATCAAGATATTTATAAACAGCAATGAGATTCTCTGTCAGCCTTCTCTTCTCCAGACTGATGAGTCTCAGCCTTTCCTCATACACGAGGTGTTCCAGGCCAGTATTGGCCGTTTCATCTCACCACAACAAATACAATAGGGATGTTTGAGAAGGCAAACATTTCACGTTGCAATTATGCAGTTATATGTCATGGTATCCCTGTTTTTGACCCAAAGCACAGCACTGAAACATCTGCTCACTGATTTCCCTATCATTCTTATATACTTGGATAATAACAGATTTTTCTTGCTAGTAGATAGTTACAGTTTCAGAAGTGATTATTCTTTGGGTTAGGTCTTAATATTCTTCTTTATTAACTTTTTCTGGTTTCACTTTATTTTTTAATTGCAAGTACTATGTAACAACACCTAAGTATTCCATGTCCTTGTTTCTGCTGCCTTTCACCCTTCACAAGGCTCTTTAATAGATTCCAATCATGAAGTAAAGTGAAAGCATGAGCTTGTCATTTCTGCCCATTAAATCTCTGCTCAACTACTTCTACCATTTGGTCAAACATGCTGTATAGCCCCAGTAATATGATTTGTTTAAGGCCAATCTATAACACGGAGTATGGCCTCTGACTGGGAGTGGTGCTTATCTTGGAAGAGCACAAGGCCACATTTTCTTCATTCTTATTTCCCCCTGCCCACCACTGTGGCAAGCTAGCAGCAGATCTTTCATACATTTTCCTCAGTACCAGGATAGCTGGTGCATGAAAATAATTCAGAACAGGAGTGTGAGATACAAGATCTTTATACCCTGCTATCAAGTTGCCCAGTTTGAAGTGCAGAAGGTAGCATTCTAGAAATAATCTAGCTGTCTAGACTACCAATCAGACACTTACAAGCTAAATTCCAGTTTTGACAAATTTTCTGCTTTCTGCTGTTCACTGGTTACTTAAATAACATTCTCTAAACATTAGTGTTTTGCAGCTAAAAGCGAAAATCACAGTCCTTGCTCCCTTGGAGTGAGACTAATTTCTATATAAGATGATATTTATCATGTAAATAACAGATCTGTCAAGTCAGACCTATTTTCAGTTCAGTATTCATAGCTAACAGTGCAAGGACAGGACAAGCAAACTGGGAAATAACAGCCTCTTCCATAAAATTGTCCAAACATCACTCAATCCATGTGAACTTTTAGCACCCATAATGTTCTTTATCAGGGAATTCCTCACTTTAGCTCTCTGTTACAAGGATAACAACAACTTGTCATCTGTTTTGCACTTACTGTTTTGTAGTTTTTACTCCTAGGTCTTGTTGAGAGGAAAAACAGAGAACAAACATTTTCTCTCCTATCCTCTTTAATGGCACTCATGATTTAACAGGCTTCCATTGTATACCCTCTAAGCTGTCTCTGTAATCTGCTCAGTGTTCCTGCATGGCTCAGAAGCCATTCCAGAAGTTCACTTGTCCTTTGTTGCCCTTGTCTGAGACTTTTGCAGCTCTATTATGTTTCTTAGGTGAAGTAACCAGAAGTGCACTGGATGGTCAAGGCGTACATGCCTCAGGGATTCATCACCATCAAGTGGTGACAAAATGATGTTAATTGTCTCCTTGTTTTCTATTACTTTCTTCAGAATCCCTAATATTCCTTTTTTTTTTCTTTCTTCTATAGAATTCATATGTTAAGTCCACATTTTCATAGAATCATTCATCAAAATTCGAAATCCCAAGATCCCGAAACCATCAGTTCATTATACAAGCTAAGTTAGGATTTTTGTCCCATGCATATTATTTTACATGCACCTATTAATTTGTGTAGTATTTCAGTACTATGAGATACTTCTGCATCTCTTTACAGCTGACTTTTGGATTCATTAACATAAATAATATCATCAGCAACTGTCCCTGTAAGAACTTTATTTTAGATCATTTATAAATAAATTGAATAGTACAAGCTGTAACTTACTTGCAACAATGGTCATTCCTGTCATCAAACAGTTCACAGAAAGCACAAAATTATGTACAATCTTTGGTTGTTTATTCTTATGCTTGCCATGTATGCACTGGTTCCAGCTTCAAGGAGGCAGGTGGTCAGCTGGTGTGAAAGCAAACATCAAGAAGCACTGTCTTCATACTACTATGACTCCTTCTTCAGGTCTGTGAGATCAAATAAAAACAACAACAACAAAAGAGAGAAGATTTATGCAGGGAAGCAAGGAAAAAAAGTGCAGAAACCAGGGTGGCAGGGAGAGAGCGTGGGACAATGACTGGAAGGACTGGAAGAGTGACGAAGAAACTCAAACTGTGGGGTTGAAGAGAGAGAAGGAGTTTCAGTACTAGAAAATGGCACAGGGTAGGCAGGTAACTAAAAGGAACTTGAAATAAAAAGGCAGAGTCATTCTCCAGAAAAATACTGGGTACCAAGGGACAGAAAGGAAAATAGTCCTCTAGAAAATGAAGAAAACACAGAGTAGGAAAGGAATTCATTTAAAGGACAGTTTCCTCCAAACTTTGCATTTAAAACTGTAAAGAAAAAAAAATGAAACTGTAAAGAATGTCATAAGATAACTTGAGAGGAAAGTAAAGTCGTACAGAGAATAGTATCACCAGTTCTTCCATTTGTTGTTACAGGTTGAGACAGAAACGTCACATCTGCTGACATTGGCTTCAGTGGAAATTACAGAACAAATGTATGTGTAGTTTAGCAGTGCTTTAAGAGTTGAGAAAATAATCTGCACGTAAACAGGCTGTGAAAGAAAATGGTTACAATCTTTCCTAAATGGCCTCCAAAGGGAATTGCCCATGCTGCAAGCTGTACATGCGGTGCTTGTTAGACAAGGACTTTCTCAGCAAGACCCAATGGATAGAAGATCTAATTGATACTGTCAAAAAAATCTGTTGCCACATTTCTGGCTGTTCACAAAGCACTGAAATCTGTGCATCTGGCAAAACCTCCCCCTGACCCGTAAAATTGCCAGTTCAAACACTGAGCTGGTGAGAATCAGCTGCGGGCTCTCACCAAACCAGGGATCTGAAAGTTACTCAGGAAATAATAAACTCCAAGTCAGTATGTGCTTCATATTTATTTTTGTGTGATTGTTTCTTTCTCACTAGCTGCACTGATGTTTCTTGGCTAGTATTTTTATCTGTATAATTTTTAAGGCAAACTAGAGTGATAACTCTGAAGCCTTTGCATCATTCACTGTATAGATAGAGTATTGCCAGCAAAAAACAAGATTTCCAATTATGAGCTGCCAAACTCCTTTAGCCTTGTTACAGGAGATCCACTCAGAATGACAAATTAATTCATTTTCCTTGCCAATCTAGTCATTGTTCTCTCCACTGAGACTGTCAATAAATGCCAATTGTGCTGTTTAAAATTGTGATGCTTTGGGAAGCATTTGGCTTGCTTCCTGATGGCAAGAAATGAGAAATAGGTTTGACAAAATCACCTGGAATTTGTACTCTACAGAAGTGGTGAAATCTTATACCTAGAGAAGTCATCCATGTCTAACTGGTAAATAATTACTCTTCCTAAAATAAATCTTAAGAACTGAAAAAAAAAATCAATTAAGAAAATATATATATATATATATTCATATTTATATGTAATTGTTCAGAAAAATAACAGTAAAATGACCAGTAACAAAAATTCCTTGTTAAATTTTGCAAAGAATATTAAAAACATAAACCACACAGTCCTCTTTAATCAGAGAAATCATCCTTTAGAAAAAGAAAATGGCAATGAAATACAGCACAGTGACTCAGATTGCTAGAAACTGTTTGGAACAACTCAGTATGGGACACTATTAACTAAACAGGAAGAGATACCAATGAGTAGAAATACTGCAAACTGATTAAAGTAATAGCTGAAAGGAAGTGAGCAAAGAGAACAACTGAAAGAGGGTGCATCTGAGAAGAGTGAAAATTAGTTTTTTATGGTCTGGTTCTAGGAAATGCTTTTCTATCAGTTCATCATTTTCACTAATTGTCTTGGCACGAGAAGTAGAATTGAGTAATTAGACGTACTGATGACAGAATGCAGGGAACTATCAATAGAGAGGAAAATCAGGACTCTGCTGGAAGTATCACTTTAATAAAATCAGATGAAATTCAATAATGGAGTTACTTGATCACTACGGAAAATAATTTCTGGTAAGACCTTATCATCCAGAAAGGAATGAGGAGGAATGCCTGGGTTCATGAGGCAATCCCACCCAGTACCTATGATAGAAATATGTGGTGGCAATTTAAAAGAGAAATGCAAGCATGAGATGTTGAGGTTCCAGTGCTATTGCTAAAGACAACGGTAAGGAAATCTTTGTCAAAGCAGAGATGTTTCAAACAGAAACTACTGTCATTTTTCAAGAAAATGAGGTCTTGCTGGGGAATTTCCACCTCTCTTCAGCAGTGCCATAGTTCTGGGGTGTCAACAGCATTGTCTCTTGGGTAATCTCTTAACCTCTTCTTGATACTTTTTAACAGTTTGAGATAGATGGCACATCCAAGCTGAACCCATTGGTGATGGCATTGTTCCACTTTGCAGAGCAAAGTAGCTCAGTTTTGTTTGTGTTTGGTCCCATAGTTGTTTAGGGTCATTTTTGCAAGCATAAAGCTGCAAGCTCTGCATCAAGGCTATTCCTACATTTCCTTCATATAAAGGGTTTTGCAGACCCTTTACCACTGTTTTGTAGAGTTGGGGTGGGGACATTTGCAAGAACAGAATCTAAGTATTCCTTGCTTTACCACCAATCTGTAATTTAATATCTTTGTGGATTAATGGGAATTCCAGTATAAAATCTCAAAATTGTAATTCAGCTTAAGAAATCCATGAGCTTCCTTTGCACCTTCTGATGTGGACACCTCACTAATGGCTCTTAGATTTTGTCTGCACCAGTCTCTCAATGAAAACAGGTGCTTGATGGAGGCAGTAGCAGTTCATGCTGCCTGAATTTTTCTTGCACTTAGCATAACATTCATTTCTTGCTATTATATGCTCAGAGATAAGCAGAATATTGTCTTTGAATACCGCCTTATAATAGAACCAATCAAAACTCAGGACTTCACTTCCACAAAAAAAGTTCCCCCACCAAAATGCCAAAAATAAAATATGTTCCAGTTCAGGACTCAAATGGCAAAATACATCACAGGATGATGTGCAGAGGTTTGTTTCTTAAGGGAAAACTAAAATACTTCTCTCTCATTTTTTCTAAATGTTGTGGAGCACTCAGTTGCCACAAGTCCTGGAAAGTCTTTCTGCTTACCTAGGTCCTGAGGGCAAGTCCCCAAGCAATTCCCAAGGCTGCAGAGCCTCAGAGTTTTCCTGGGAGCAGAGGGATCACACAGCTGATCTAAATCCCTTGGCTGAGTTCCCAAGAGATGGAGCAGCATCTGTACTGCCGGGGCAGGCATCTCTTGGTCACATCAGACTGTGAAGCTCTCTGTCTTCCCTCTGATGTGTTGTCCAAAAGCAGTGGGTAATCTGGTCTCGGAGGGGTTGTGCCTTGGGCACATATGCTATTTGCTAGATCTACAGCTGAGAACAAAGAATTTTTAATTTATTTCTTAATTTAACAATTAATTTCAATGTTAATTTTTCTTTGAGATAAATTGAGTGCTGAGCAAAGATTCCGCAAGTTTATCTGCACAAACAATATCAAAAAATATTTCCACTTTTTCATTTCATTGCAACTTTTTTCATCCAGCAGTACAAAGTTCATCTAAACCAAAAGATTTCATTTGAACATTTTCCCTAGGATTTAGGATTAAATTTCTGATACAAATGAGAGAGAAAAGCAGAAGCAGGTCTCCAAGTGAGCGTTGAACAGGGACTGGAAGCCACAGGTGTAAGTTCCTGCCTGTATCAGACAGTAGGAATTTCACTGCAGAGCAAGGATTTAATTTCACATGAATGCCTCCAGTTATTGCTATTCCAAGGATAGCTCTTGTTTTAGCTTTTATAACAAGAAAAATATTATGCAGCATTTTGATTGTTTTTTCCAATACGGAATGAAAGAAATTTTCAATTTTTTTATTCTCCTGAACTTGAATTCCCATTTTCCAGCTAGTTAAATGATCACATGGTCCATCTGATATTTTAGTGCCAATCTTACACATGTCACAAGCAGAGTCTCCAGCTACAAAATGAATAATTTATATGAAGGGAGTGAATCCCAGAACGTCGCAAGTTTCCTGCATGAATACTTTTGTGCCTCTCGTTTGTCACACACTTCACTCCTTATTTGGTTCTTGTCAGATTAAGAACTAAGGCCCGGAGCATCTAGCCCAGTAGGAGCTCTTCCTCTTCTTTTTTTTTTTTTTACAGAGCCTACAGGAGATAAAAATACAGCACTGCTATGTTGCGAATTTTTTATTACCCACTTTTTATCTGCTCTGTCCCTCAGTTTGCAGTCAAGTAGGAAGATGGAAAGATTCCTTCATTTCTCATGGCTTTGCTCTGACTTCTGACACACGCTGGTCCCATCCACCTGAATTCCATGCTATGGTTTGTACAGGTTCTATGTACAGAGGAAGGAAATGAAATCATTTTTATATTTCCAAGAATAATTAACTGGAAAGAAGGTTTTTTAAATGTTGTTATCAATTTGTTATGTGTTAAAAAGTTGTGGGCTTTTTTTTTTTCCTATGCTGATTGAATTATCTGATCTAGTGCTCAGAGTACTAGTGGGATGAATGATCACCAGCAACACCTGAGATGTCAGTTCTTCCTGTTGTGTTGTTTATTATATCATTTATCTGAACTGCTCTCTTATGAATTGCAGGATTCTCCTCCAAAACCATAAACCTGGGAGAGTCTGGAATCAGGAAAATGTATGAGGGCTGGGTTCAAATTATGGAGGGTAACTTTCAGCAACAACAGAGCACAGCAGTATAAATTACAAGCAGAAGAGAAACAAATGTAACTGTAATTAGGTCAGGAGTACATGTGTCTGTAATAATGAGTTTCTTAAATGCTTATTAAGCCTGTTAAGTACCAAGTACCATTCCTGCTTCTCCATTTCAATACTCCTGCCCAGCTCCAAGCTTTCACTCCAGGTTTTTGATGTGTTTCACCAAGAGTTCCACAACCTGTTGCAAGCAATGGCCCCAGTGCATCTCCAGAAGGCTTTGAGTGCTTTTTCTGCCTTAACTGACAGGAGCAAAGCCTTCTGGGATAATTAGTGCTGCTTCAATTGGACAGGTAGCGGATGGGAAATAAACAGGTTCAAGAGCTCAGGGGACATCCGTGTTGCTGTAGGCAGGGAGGCAGTGAAAAATAAATATAGCTAAGCAGTTGGAGAAATATTTATTTATTTATGCTCCTTTCCTTTTGAGATGAGAGATGAGGGCCGGTTCCAATCTGAACACATTTTTTTTTTTCCTAAGTAGTTGCTGATTCTCTACAGCCCTTGAAAATGGTGTCCCACATAAATGTAAGGACAGCTACAGTGATGACCCATTTGGAAATGCTTTTCTTTATTGCTAACTGTAAAAGAAGAGAATTTGTTACATAAATAATGAATTAGATATGTATTAATTTAGAACTGCTTGTCTGAATGGTTTGCAAAGCAGCTGTGTGATTCTAGGCAGTCATATGCTGTCAATTAAAAACGTATACTAAGCCAAATCTGTTTAAGCCTATTACGTGTATCACACAGTACAGAATTTCTTCATAAGTCTTACTAATTCTGGCTGTATACTATTGGCTGCTTGGTAGTTTGTAACTACAAAAGATTAGTAAAGGTTCCAGTTAAATTACTGATAGATAGAGTGAAATTTCAGCTGCATTCCAGCTATTAATCTGATAGTGATACTTCTCCCATTGTTGAAAGATTAGGAAACCTCATAATGCTGCCTAGTTTTTTTCCAAAGAAAACTTAATACAAAGCCAGGAAGGCAATGTCTAAGGTGAATATTCATAATACATTGTCAATGCATTATTCAATTAAGGGATGAAGCTTTTCAGTTCACAGTTAAAATAAGAAGTATGGTTAATACGCATGGCTTTGATTGCTCATTGTCTTTCTAAAAGTAATATGCCCCCAAAACTTTGAATGACTGATCTTGTGCAGCTACAGAATTTGGGAATATCTGAGATAACTCATTTTAAAAATGTTTCTTTTTTAGAATAGTTTAACTTATACCTTTGACAGATTCCTTATATTTTTTTTAAATATTTATTCTGTGTATCAGAGCAGGAATTTCACATTTTTAATTTCCTGATCTTCTTGAAAGCTAACAGAGGTCTGCACTGAGCTCTCTTAAAGCCTGCCTTAACAAAGCAAAGCAAATAATCAAGCAGAAAAGCCTACAGAAATAGCTCAAATTGTCTTTGGGGTACAACCTCTCCACCTGCAGAAATACCATTTCACTAGTCTTTCTCAGTGAATAATGAGCTTTATTATCACCATTTTCTGAATCCTCTGTAGTGTAATTCAGCTATAGTTACATGGGTAAATTTACTGTTAACATAAGAGTAAATGGAACTGCCATAAAACTGGAAGGTAACAATTTTAAACTCAATAAAAGGAAATATTTTCCTATGCAGAAAATATTTCATGCACAGTTCTCCTTGGAACAGGATAGCATTGACACCAAGAGCTTAGAGCTATACAGAGAAATTTCTTCAGAGACTGTGGATATCCAATTACATTAGACAGATTTCAGTTCAAGGCTTAAACTCCTGTTATCTAATCTACCAGTGTCAGACCAGGATGAAACTTTCTTTACAAGAGATTACTTCATAATTATCTGTAATAAAAGTTTCTGAACCTTCTTCTGAATCATTTGGCAATTCTGACAGGGGCAGAGAAAAGGTAATACACAAAATTAATAGCTTGAGTATCTCTCATCAAATTGTAAACAGAACAAGTAGCATCATATTTGATCATCCATCTTTAATTTTTCAGACTGAAATTCTTCTTTCTAACTAAAAAAAAAAGTTGCTATTATGTTGCATTCTTCCTCTCTGCTTCTCTCTTTTTCCAATTTATCCTTTCCTCCTCTCCACACCTCTGCCTTCACAGGACAATTCCTTCCTTCCTTCCTTCACTCAAACTGACAGATTTTGACTCTTCAGCTAGCTAAGTTTCTATGGTGAGCCAAGCAGACAGAGAAATTAATAAGATTTTCATAGCATTTATTTTTAATTCACTCTATTGCTCAATTTGCTCCTATGATTGTGCTGCTGAAGAAAAAGGATAAAAAGTCAGAGTATTGTAAAGATCCAAACTAGCCCCTTTGAACTCTGATTTTACAGCAGAAGCATCAAAGAATTGCCACTCCGAGGCTTTTTATCAACAGAAACTATAAAAAAGAAATCATAAAAGAGCATATTCACATTCTTACCTCAATTTCCCATTCCAACTTCAGGAAGCTTCAACTGACTTTGATGGTGTAAGATTAAGCCTTTGGGCCCAGATCCTCAAAGGTACTTAAATGTTGCAAAGCTAACTTTTTTTCTGCCTATATGTTCATGGATTTCTCAGTCCAAAGACAACTTCCCAGACAAAAAATAGTGAGAGTAAAGGGCTGACAAAAAAAAAAAAAAATACAAATCAACTGAGCACGTATCTGTCTAATTGAGCTGAAAGAGCAGAGAAGTGGGACTAGGCATAGTCATCTGTTCTGCATAGGCTCCAAGGGTCCTAAATGCCGTTTCTCCCCGCTTACATTTTGGTTATTTTGCTGTGCAGGAGTTGGTCAATAGCTGTATCTGAGTGACAATGGCTTAAATAATGCCCAACCCTGCTCCAGATAAGCCAGTAATTTAAAAAGTAGATGGGTTCTGAACCCTAGGCAGCCAACTCAGTAAACAGGCATAATTCATAGAATCGCCAAGATTGGAAAAGACCTCCAAGATCATCTAGCCCAATTGTCCACCTACCACCAACACCTCCCCACTAAATCATGTCCCTTTATGCAACATCTAAGCATTCATAGAATACCTTCAGGGACTATGACTCCACCACCTCCCTGTGCAGCCTGTTCCAGCACCTGACGACTCTCTTGGAGATAAAATTTTTCCTAATATCCAACCTGAACCAATCCTGGCACAATTTGAGGTCCTCTTGTCCTATCACTAGTTACATGGAAGAAAAGGCAGACCATCACTTCACCACAACCTCCTTTCAGGTAATTGTAGAGAGCTATAAGGTCTTCCCTGAGCCTCCTTCTCCAGACTATTTCTTGCAAGTAGAAAGCAAGCATATATATGCCGTGCTTATTGATAATGCTGCATATTGTATCCTGAGCACTCTCAGTTCTAGGAATAATCCTCCTTATATTTCAGAAAGGTACAGCTTCTCAACACAGGACCTAATCCTAATATAGTTAAATTAATTTCTGGAAGTAAGAAGATAGCTTGAACGACTTCAACAGTCAGGCTGTATGTTGTCACTGGGCTAACAACAGGATCCATCCAGTCAAAGAGTAGTTTGGCAGAGATTTTGAGTATTTCAATGCTGTGTATTGGGATGGTGAAGAAATATCTTTGGAGCTGCGGGCCTCAGTTTTGCTAACCTGAAGAACCTATATTTTCCATTTTCAGTGTACTGTGATACTTCAAGGAGAGGAGGTTTGCCTTGACTTGGGGCAGGGCAGCTCTCAGTTTTGGGGCACAGCCTCTTCCATCCCACCACCACACTCTGCACTTGCAGAGCACCCATTCCTCCCATTTCCTGGCACATGAGGACAAAATAGCTGAGCCAAAGAGTACTGCAGCTGCAGGAGGATAAGAGGTTTCCTGCTCTGTCTATCCTGCTGCTGCCTTTGACTCCCTCCCCAGCTGTATTTGTCAGGCCCACTGTCTTTCACTGTGCTCCATCACTTCTCACCCTTCTCTGCTGCTCTGTTTTTATGGTAACTCATTTATAAAATGAAGACAGTTATATTTATAATGTAGAGCATGCTGGAATACTTAATCTTTCATTCCATTTTTTTCAAGCGTGCCTTCCTCAGACGTGGACTGATAAGATGACAAGTGCTAAAACAATCTCTGAAATGATGCATGGACTTTTAAGCAAATTAATAAGTGCCTTGGAGCAAAGATATATATAATCACAGAAAAGCCTTACTCTTTTCATAGGAGATATATCCTTGAAATACTGTTTTATCTGGTTAATTAAAGTTCAGGGGTGGAAATGCTGACTTTCCCAAGATTAAAGGGAAAACTTAAAATATTCAGATGGGAATTTGTTTTATATAATATACTACATACACACTTAAATATTAAAGTTTGATCCTTTAATATTTAACCAATGGACAGTCCACCGAGACATCTCTTTCATTTCCACTGGGGTGCTGGTACAAGCACCAGCTAGTTTTAATAGACATCACACATTTAAAAAAAAATAGGCACAGTTAAGTCACAGTTCAGCTAAGAGCCATGGGGCACAATATGTTGCATGGGTCAAAAGCGCACGTCCTAAAGGAACTACTGAACTAGAACAGCGTCTTTGTTATTAATCCGGAAATTGCATTTTTAGAACATATATTGCTGACTATATAAGTCTCCTTTTTTTTCTTCTTCCAGTATTTTTTTTTTTTTCCACACGAACACAGCAAACATCTCTCTTTGTTCTTTATAAAGATCTTTTAACCGTGCTCCTGTTTCGACTAGGCAGTAGCAATCCCTCATGCATCTTAACATTTATGTTTATGCAGGCTAGAAATGTTCGTGCTTATACTCATGCCAGACATCTTTAATCCACACTTCCATCTGCCAGTGACCTGCATCTGACCTTCTTCAGAAATGCAAGGTAACTTGGCTAGCTCTATTTCTGGTCCTTCTGAAAAAGGATTGTCAGGTCAAATTGTGACAGTTTAAGTGTGATGTCTGATATTGACTGCTGTCCAGCAGGGACTCTAAGCACTGTCTCCCACTTCATTCAGGACCTTACTATTGACTTGCACTACAGTCTTAAGGTTAGTCTTTTATCTCCTGTGCTTCCAGGCAAAGAAATAAGTGACAATGGAGTAAACTGCTGTAGTGCAGCCCAGGGACAATCCTCTCACAAGGTTTGTGGCTGTGTGACTTCGATAGCCAAAAATTAGTTGAACCATTGCACAGCATGTCAAGAAATGCAATTACTATTAAGGTGTTTTTGTAATTTACTTTTAAGCACAAAACTTTTTCAAGATATATGTGTGTGTGTGTGTGTGTGCACTTTGGACAATGCAGGACATACAAAAAAAATATTTCTAAAATAACAAAGAAAGGTAAGGAAGATATCAAAACCCTGTATCTCTTTAAAAAAAAAAAAAAAAAAAAAAAAGCTCATTAGTATTGTATTATATTTTCACATTTTTCTTCTATTTCCACACTTCCAACTCCAGATTTTTGAGGAAGTCCTTCTAATAGAGTAGGAACCTGTAGAGCTTTCCCCTGCTTCAGACAATTCCAAACCCTCCTGGCTACACAGTGGAATCTCACAGACAGCAACTTGTTGGAAAGTTAGAAGAAAGCCTCTAGTCTGCTCATCCACTTTTAATCAATTACAAACACGGTGGCCTTAGGAGCATTAAGGATCCCTGCTGGTTAGTGGCCAGAGTCTCTAGCAAAAAGGTAGAGGATGGAAATATTAAATCCATATATTTCTCTTTGTCAATTTAGTGGAATTGCTACATAAATAAATCAGACTTGAAACTTGAGGCCTTCAATAATTAGAGCAGTTTCGTCTTTGACAAATTTAACGATGAAATAAAATGAACTCTTCAAACTCTTCAAAATATGAAATTTATAATTATTAAATGACTTAAAAATAGGCTTCATTCAAAAAATAGTTTGTAACTCAGGTGTGCTATTATCAAATTGGAATGCTTGATCTTTAAATTTCAGAAAAGTTTACATCAACAGATTATGTATATAATATTTCTGCTTCATGCAGCAATTGTATTGAACACATTACCCAAGGCAGTTGGTAAGGCTGATGTGTTGTGATTCCTCACAATTAGATTATTTTTGCCTAAGAATTGCTCCTTTTTAAATGTTATTTAGTAATTTGAGTAGTAGTGCTTCATGCTGTAAAAGCATAGAAATGTTGAGAGATATTTATTCAAGTTCTTGCCTAATTTTTCAGCAGATAAAAAAAAGAGAAATTAAAGCAATTTATGTATTGCTTTAATACAATATTGCAAAATAAAGATTTCCTTCCCTAGAATATGCAGAAGAAGGTACTGTTTAAGTCTAAGCAAATGGAATTACATCATATCTTAAATTTTATTCCAGAATATAATCATAGAATTTTATTCTTCTTGACTGCTTTCCAGGTGCAGTTCCGTACCTGGATTATTACAGGATGTGACTTTATTTGCCTCCTTTACTAGACAAGAAACTCTACCACAGCCCTGAGGAAAGCTTTACTGAAACAAACATTTCACCAGTATTCTTTATTACTGTTATTTGTATTTTACCAAAGGAAGAGTTGAAAACACCTTCCTCATTTCACACATGACAATGTTGTACAGTGTTGTCTTCAATAGCTCAGTTTCCTTCTAAGAGATTGGCAGCAACAGGTATTCCATTTTTACAATATTAATCCATGATTAATTTAAACATATTTTAATGCTCCTTGAAGCATGATATTATTTTCCTAATCTCAAGTTTGCCTCATTGATCCTATTGGTGTTATGTCTTTTCTCACATTAAAAAAAACTCTATTCATGACAGTATCTCAAGTCTTTCCAGTTAAATCTGACCGTACGTTATTATTATTATTCTATTGATTATTATATTGATTATTTAAACAATTAATATCTTGAAAAAATAAAAAAGGTAGGTAAACACTTGGATGGGACCCTAGGCAGTCTGGTTTAGTACCAGATCTGGAGATTGATGGCCCTGCCTACGGCAGGGAGTTGGAACTTGATGATCCTTGCAGTCCCTTCCAACCCAAGTCTATGATTCTATGATTCTAAATGGTGATTAATGGCTTCTGTATTTTAAAACTGAAAATTTCAAATGAACTTCTTAAGTGTCTGCCACCATGGATGCCTTGGAACATCAGCAAAACTCATGAAAAACACTGCAGAAGTCAGAATATAGACATTATTTAGCCTTTCTTTAATGTGCAGGATCTGAGCAATGTTATCATCATGAAAATAGCTGAAAGTTTTAGAGGATTCACTTAGCATTAATGTTTCAATGGCCTCTTCTTTTTGTACTACGCAGTAAAAACTAATCATATCTTTAACTGTTCATTTTCCTACTTCTGAACTACACTCCTTTGTCATAACTAATCTTTATTACTAGTAAATGATTTATGATACCTGAGAGATTTAGGAAACCCAAAACAGTTTTTTGTTTGTTTGTTTGTTTAACTTTTCAGATTGCAAGCAGGCAGCAATGGTGAGGAAAGAGCATCTGGTTTGGACTGACAGTGTGTAGGCAGCTGCCTAGGCTGCCCACCCCTTACCTACAGTGTAGCATCCACACATGTCAGCATGTCACAAACTTACCTCCTGTCAGGGTCTGGCATCCACACGACTGAGGTTCTCCTTTTCCCGGGGAGGATGTCAGCATTTTCACATCATGCAGTAATATCCATTGCCACTTAGTTAATGTGTTGCCCCTCTCTGTAGGATGAGAGTCCACCAGGCCAGCTGTTAGGCAAAAATAAAACACCATCTGAAAGGAGAAACATCCTACTGCTGGGGGGTGATTGGATTTCACACAATCACAGAATCACAGAATTGTAGGGGTTGGAAGGGACCTCCAGAGATCATCGAGTCCAACCCCCCTGCCAAAGCAGGTTCCCTACAGCAGGTCGCACAGGTAGGCATCCAGGCAGGTCTTGAACATCTCCAGAGAAGGAGACTCCACCACCTCCCTGGGCAGCCTGTTCCAGTGCTCCATCACCTCACTGTAATGAAGTTCCTTCGCACATTTGTGTGGAACTTCCTGTGCTGCAACTTCCGGCCATTTCCCCTTGTCCTGTCTCCACTCACCACTGAAAACAGTCTGGCCTCGCCATTCTGCCCCCCACACCTTAGATATTTATAGACCTGGATCAGGTCCCCTCTCAGTCTTCTTTTCTCAAGGCTGAACAGACCCAGTTCACACAGCCTTTCTTCATAGGAGAGATGCTCCAGGCCCTTCACCAACTTTGTGGCCCTATTTCCTACTGACTTGATGCAGTGAAGTGAATAGGGACGGACACCTCTGCAGCTGACCATTGCTGGGGGGGAAAGGATGTGGCCCCATCCCTATTTACTTCATAGCAGCATCGGCCGATATCCAGGAGAGGTGCGGTTCTCAGGGAGTAGTGATACCCTTCTGATGCAAGCAGGATTTGTGGGGAGGTTCTGGGGCCTCTGCTTCTAGGAAGGCTAGATAACATGAGAATGCAAACAAAGCAATAATGAACTCGGGAAAGCTGGAGCAGAGGTATCTTCGTGTATCCAGATAGGCCCCCAGTTATCCTAACAAAGGTATCATCCATCTTTCCTGAGCCTTCCTAGACTTTGTCAAATTATCTTTGGAAATATAATGGGTTCAGCAATTTTAAAAATAAAATACATTATTTACAACTAAAAGTATTTTTATTCAAGATGTGCTAAAAATATTTATTGGCGAATTTATTTAACTCATGTTCTATGAATGGATAATCAAATGATTTTGATTTTTTATTTCTTTTTTTGTTTGTTTGTTTGTTTAATGAGATTGATGAAAAATACCTTACTAAGTTCATGTCCAAATGAGTTTTCTGGTTGTTGTTTTTTTTGTTTGTTTGTTTGTTTGTTTGTTTTACAGCTCAGAAATATACCAAAATAAAAATGTATACATATTTTTTTCCATCTCTTAACACTATATTCTTAAAACTCAATTGTGTCTATACAAATTACATGTAAATTTGCATTTAAGATTTGTTCATTACATCCAAAGATTACATATAGGCATTGAGAATGTAAAATCTGTATCACTTTTACCAGCTCTAAATCCAAGAAGAGGATTCTTGGATTACCAATGCTGTGAATTTCAGAGACATTTTAATAGATAGCTGAATGAACACAAAATGCTACTACTAATAATAAAGTACCAATTTATCTGTATGTTTTCTACAGATAAAAATGGCATTTACGAATCCGAGTTGTATTTTCTGTAATTCCTCTATACTTTGTGTTTCTACTACTCAGCGTAAGAGTTATAATATTAACAAAGTACAAATGCATAGAGACTGGTTGTATTAAAGCCAGAAATATTTCACATCAAGAAATGCAGCTGCTTCTAAAACACTACCTGCAATATTTTCCTGGATCTGTATGCTGCAGCATCTTTTATTTCCTTGCTTTCATGTTTACTTCCCACATTTTTTTTCTTGTTTTCTAATTTGGTCAGTTGTGTTCAGCACTTTCACTTTTCATCTTGCTTCCTTTTTGCTTTAATGTCTGAAATATTTGTAGCCGCAGTCTCTTTGGAACATCTCTTCTGAGACTTCATGCAGCACATCCAGCCAACTGGAACTAAATTTTATGAAATATGTTACAGATATAACATAGAAATATGGTCTCTTTACTGTTGCAATATCTAACTCTAAATGTTGGACTTCAATAAGAATCATTTTATAAAAGAAGAGGTGAACATGGAAATTTGTTCTCAAAACTTCTTTCTTAATATGGGATATCTGATAGAGTAGTAATCTCTCTGTAAAAAGAATTATCTTGTTCTGGTTAATCAGTTTTGATCACCTATAAAACCAGTCTTTAATGTCAGGAAGACCTCCACTGCCCCTTATAGGGTCTTTCAGAGAAGGAAGAGCTTTCCCACACTTGGACAGTGACTGAGCTCCTGTAACTCAGTGTTTATTCTCATCTAATGGTCTTCCTGCAATTAAAAATTGACATTATTTTGCACCTTACATGCTTCTCAGGAAACCCAGACATACTGGACTATTGTATGGTCTGAGCCTTATCAAACCTTCTGGTAGAAGAAGCTGAGGTGAATGACATAATCCAGGCTGATATATTATGTTCTTTATCACAAGGTACATTTTGAAACTTTGAGGTGTGTCAGAATAGAAAAGACAGCTGTTGGCAAGTATCATTTACACTGTCATAGCACTTACATTTTATAGTTTATCCATCTGCATAAAACCTTTATTTGTTATTTGTACCTGAATCCAGATTACAGAGTTACTTGCTTCAGACCATGCTGTTTTATACCTTGCAGAGTTATTTTTCGTCCACGAAGCACACTGTCATTAAATAAACTTTATTTTCTATTTAAAGGTTTCTAAATACCACTTTTGTTAAAAGATCTGGACATTATTTATTGCTACTGTTACTGGACAATTTTGGTTTTGGATCAAACTAACTCATATCTAAATCAATTTTAATACAGGAGTTAGTGCATCAACATCTACTTTAGTTTTATTCAATATCTTTGTACGTAAGACAATTTCAGAAAACTTTTCTGAAGTCTGTCAAGAAAGAAATAAAGTGCCACTATTTGCTAGTGCATGCTATTTCTAATATAGGCTGTTTAGCACAGAGACTGTATATAATGGGTGATGGAACGTCATTTGTTTCTGCATTTCTGAGGTTTTTCAACTGCAAGTTGAGTCTTTTGTTCTTTCTGACTGCTGGCATGAAGAAGATATGTACAATTTCCTGTATTTTTTTCATAAAACATGTCAGAACAGGGGATAATCAGATAAAGTTGCCTAGAAAATTTCAGCACAACTTGGGCAAAAGATTTTTCAGGTTCTGCACTAAACTAAGCAACGTTTAGGGCTGCTATTGTTTGCCATTATGTACATGTGGGTGTACACAAGTTTATTTGTTTGTTTTCATGAACATTTATGGTTACCAATCATTATTTGTTCCTCTGCTATTACAAGATGCTTTGACATATTTCCCATAAACTGTATGAGTCAATGCAGGGCAAATCAGAGCCAAAAAGCATATTCTTTTCTGAAACACGCCTCAGTCTGGATTGTTATTTTTGCTATTTTCAGTTAATTGAATGAGATTTCCTCAGATCTTTTTCTGCTCTTCAGAACTGTCTTCCACCAAACATATACTTCTTGTACCTGTAGTTGATGATGCATTAGAAGCAGTAGCAAAAATAATGCCAATTCTTATCGTTTTCATTGAGTCATTTCCTTAACAAACACCAGTTTAACTGTTATCAGTATACTTCAAGAAAATATGTTTGTAATCATCAAGCATAATTGCTTATAGTACACTTTAAAACATGCACGCTTCTGTCTTTCAAAGAAATCATAGGAACATTACAAACTCAACTAAAATACTTTTCTGTAGAGGTATGTATGACTTTGTTCACTCCTGAACATGCTGAGGACTGTTTTCAGTAATAATTACTAAATTGTTGGTTTTCCACTGAAATCATTTTTATCTATATATGACTAGCTTTCTTAAAAGCACTGATTATCGTCTCTGTAACATAATACACGTATCAAGTGATGTCCAGACATACATGTATTTATTCACAACCTACAGGTTCATGATTTAACTATTGTGTTTAGACTATATCTGCAAGTCCCATCAGAGAAAGATAAGCACTGTAGAGAGAAATCTCTTTCATTCAACCAACTTATCAACTAGAGGACATTATCTCATTCTACCCTGCATTTACTGTATTTGCTGCAAGTGCTTCTGAAGTCAGTGAAAATCACACCTATAAGTCAGGGGACAGACCATTCCCATAGTATTTATAAATTATGATGAAGCAAAGGAGTGGTGTTCACTGCAATTGTATCTAGTCAAGATATAAAGCCTGGTCACTGAGAAGAGCAGTTGCTGTGGCAATAAAATGGATGATGCATGAAACTACAGGTCAATGCAGTATTTTGCAGTCTGTAAGTAATTAAAAAGAATGTTGAACACCATTCACAAGAGGTAAATATCTAAAAAACAGAAGATTCAGAAAATTCTTCACCAAGAATTCCTTAAGAATTAGATAGAAAGCCTTGCTTGCTGATACTCATCTGCCACACATCACGCAATAGCAGAAAGACTCAGATGCCTAGAGAGCATTAATCTTGTGAAAGCTCTCAATAGAAGTGCAAGTAGACGACCTCTGTAACTAGGGGTCACGAATCCTGGTATTAATCCAGGGGAGATTAATGAAAAATTCATGTAGAATTTACATCACAAAGAATTAAAGGATAAGAATCCTTTAATGGAAGGAGTGGAAGTAGAAGACTGGACCATCTGACAGGCAAAGAATTGGTTGACTAGTCATAGCTGGAGAGTTGTTACCAATGCCTCTAGGTCCAGGTGGAGGCCGGTCACAAGTTGTATCCCCTGGGGATCTGTCTTGGGACCAGTGCTCTGCAGTATCTTTATCAATGACATAGACAGAAGGATTGAGTATACCCTTCAGCAAGTTTGAGGATGACTCCAAGCTGAGTGATGCAGTTGACACAACAGAAGGAAGGGACGCCATACAGAGGGACCTGGACATGCTTGAAAAATGGGCATATGAGAATCTACAGAGGTTTAACAAGGCCAAGTGCAAGGTGTTTAGCTTGGATCGAGACAACCCCAGATATGAGTACAGGCTGGGAGAAGAACTCAATGAGAGCAGGCCTGAAAAGAAGGACTTGGGGGTCCTAGTGGAAGAAGAGCTGGACATGAGCCAGCAGTTTGAGCTCACAGCCAAGAAGCCCAACTGTATCCTGGGCTGCGCTGAAAGAGAGGTGGCCAGCAGGGAGAAGGAGGTGATTGTCCCCTTCAACTCTGCCGCTGTGAGGCTGTACCTCACAAAGTACCCACCTGGGTTACTGTGTCCTGATCTGGACACCCCCCAACATAAGAAAGATACTGGAGCTGTTGGAGCAGCAGGGAGCCATGAATGTTACCAGAGCTGGAGCACCTCTCCTATAAAGAAAGGCTGAGGGAGTTGGACTTGTTTAGCTTGGAGAAGAGAAGGCTTTGGGGATACCTCAGTGTGGTTTTCCAGTGCTTGAACGGAGCTTACAAGCAGGAGAGGGACTGACTTTTTACATGGTCTGATAGTGACAGGACAAGGGGGAATGGCTTTAAGCTAAAAACGGGTAGATTTAGTTTAGATGTTAGGAAGAAATTTTTCACCCAGAAAGTCATGAGGCAATGGCACATGATGCCTAGAGAAGCTGTAGGTGCCCCATCCCTGGAGGTGCTCAAGACCAAGTTAGATGAGGTCTTGGGCAACTTGATCTGGTGGGTGGCAGCCCTGACCATGACCTGTTGGAACTAAATGATTTTTAAGGTCTTCCTCCAACCTAAGCCATGCTATGATTCTATGATTCTATGAAGAATATGCACACTACCACTAGACATCAGGGTATATTTAAAAGTATATCCTGACCAAAAAAAAAACTGATTTTTTTATGAGAATGGCTCATAGATAAGTTTCAAAAAGCTGTGAATCACCTTCTGCAGGTGATTTGCTATGATACATATTTGGCTTTGTTAGTCAAAGATTTAATCAAACTTACAGCTGTCACATGTCCTGGCAGAATGACAAATGAAGTTGAGAAGAGAGAGGCATGGATATGCTATCAAACTGCAATCAATAATGCAATCATCTGCAAAGTTATACATATACAGAAAAAAAATTGTTGACCATAGCCACAGTCTAAGCCATGGGAAGGGTAGGGGAAAACCTAAAGGTCATCTGTGTACGCGGCGTGTGAAGGTAAGCTTCCATTACAGTGATTTAGCAAATTCTGTCATCCTCAGAAATACACAAAGCAATAAATGGGAAGAAGACAAGATGATTTTTAGACACCACTTATAGCACTAGCGAGACTAATATTGGAACATTTCCTTCAGATACAGCGTACTTTTTTGAGAAAGACATTGAATGTGCATGGAATGTGGCATCAATCATTTGAGAACAAATCAATCCCTACATGGATGGAATAAGGCCTGGCAGGAGGTAGGAAGGCCCTACACAGGGATCTGGATAGTCTGGATAGCTGGGCTGAGGCCAGTGGGATGAAGTTCAACAAGATCAAGTGTCAGGTTCTGCACTTTGGCTACAGAAACCTCAGGCAATGTTACAGACTGTTGGGAAGACTGTGTGGAAGAAATGGATCTGGGGACTTTGGTCAACAATCAGCTGAACAAGAGCCAGCAGTGTGCCCAGATGGCCAAGAAATCCAATGGCATCCTGCCTTATATCAGAAATAGTGCACCCAGTCGGAGCAGGGAGAAGATCGTCCCCTTTTACTTATTACTGATAAGGTTGCACCTTGAGTACTGCGCTCAGTTTTGGGCCCTTCACTACAAGAAAGACATTGAGGCCCTGAAGCACATTCAGAGAAGGGCAATGAAGCTGGTGACGTGTCTGGAGCACAAGCCTTATGAGAAAAGGCTGAGGGAACTGGGATTGTTCAGTCTGGAGAAGAGGAGGCTCAGGGGTGACCTTATAGATCTCTACAATTACCTGAAGAGATGTTGTGGTGAGGTGGGAGTCAGCCTTTTCTCCCTTGGAATGGCCTCAAGTTGGGCCAGAGGGGATTTAGGTTCAGTGTCAGGAAATACTTCTCCGAGAGAGTGATGAGGCTCTGGAACGGACAGCCCAGAAAGGTGGTGGAGTCACCATCCCAATAGGTGTTCAAGAAATGTTTAGGTGTTGTACTGAGGGATGTGATTTAGTGGGAAATACTGGTGATGGGTGGACAGTTAGACTGGATGATCTTAGAGGCCTTTTCCAACCTTGGTGATTCCATGATTATAAGGAATCTTTCCAACTTTTCAAAAACAATAGTGAGAGGTGGTTTGCTTACAATGTACAAAATAGTGGTCATAATGTTAATAAATCATGAAAGGCAAAGCAAGTCACCAGGTAAGGCTAAGCACAAGTTAGTTAAGATGGGAAATTATCTATTTATTGACTGCAAGAATGATTACTTTCTGAACAATGACCAATGCACATGTAGTTTTCTCACATCTTAATGCCTTCACGCGAAGATTGGAAACTTTTCTGTAAGAGTTACCTAAGTGAAATGCAACATATGTATTAATTACAAGCAAATGATTAAGCTCATTACAGAAATTGCTGCTCATATTATACAAGAGATCGGACTAGATTACCTACTGATTGCTTTCATCTTCCAACTCTACTTTCATATGAAGAGGTGAACTCCTTATTACCAACCCAACTTTCATTCACTGAAGACGCAAGTGTTTTATGCCTCCTTGTTTCTCAAAGAATCCCACTGCTGAGATGACTCTGCATGAATTACATACAAATTCTGTTTCAAGATTGACTTCCTCTAAGGTGAAAACCATGATAGACCTTACGTAAAGTAACGTCAAAATAACTATCTTGATGTTCATTAGGAATTTAATGTTAAAAAAAATTAATTGCAAGTAGCTTCCTGCATTACAGTTTCTTAAATAATCTGTTCTGCAGCTGTCACTTCTGTAGTTCAGAAGATCCAGAACTGTATTATTTTTTTCTTTTCTATGCAGACAGTTGTAGTGAACCCCATTATATAACCTGCTGGTGAAACAAATATGATTTTGGAGAAGATACTGTAGAATTTGGGACAGGGTGAAGGGGTAGACATGAAGATTCTCTTTAACTCATATTTAAAATGAATGATGACAGACTGTCAGGAAAGAAAAATGAAGACATATAATTACTGGTTGGCATGCCTCAGGCATCACCCAGGTGTTAACAATACGTAAAGGCTGGGCATGCAAAGACATACCACCTCAAAAGGTCCTTTGGTATCCATCCTCCAAAAGTTTTAATAGTGCATTTGTTTTACAGAATTGTTGGACTAGAAATAATCGGTTATAACAGAATAGTAACAGAAATTGCACACATATGCAGTTCTTTTTTTTTCTCAGATTCTGAATCCTATGCAAGATAAGTTATTAAATAAATTGTCATAGAGTTATTAAATATAACTATAAATAGTAATATCAAGTTATTAAATACAAAAAGTAGTAAAAAAAAAAAAAAAAAAAAAAGACTTACTAACACTGTGCTAAACTGATGGTGAGCAGTTCCTAGGAGTCAGTCTTTTGATTCAGCAGCATAATTGAAATGAGCAGAAGTTTACTCAAATTCACAGAAGACATGCAGCACTCACTCCCCATTGGGTGAAGACTGAAAAAAAGGAATTAAGTCAGATCCTCTAGCTGTTACATTCTGAAGAATTTAATTTTATATTCATTGTTCAGACTTCTTACAAGTTTTAATTCTCCAAAAGGGAAGTTGAAAGCTTACTCTGTAATGTTGTTAATCAGTCACCTCACGTGAACAGTCAGAAGTGACACAGTACAGCAATTGGTTTATGGACATTCTGAAATTTAATCGTCCAAATTATTGAGTTTATGCTTACAGATAGCAAAGCAGTAGCAGAAACTGTGATCTATTTATGAGTGATTCATAAGCATGCACAGAAAATATAATCCCAATAACTACGTCACAAGCTCTGACACACAAACACCCACAAACTGGCATCCACTGCAAAAAGAGTTCTTACGGTTGCAAAAGAGTTTCCATTCATTCCCTGCTTTCCAAACTTAAAACTTTAAGACATTTTAAGTCAGTACTTTCTGAATAGGGCCACGAAGATGGTGAAGGGCCTGGAGCATCTCTCCTATGAGGAAAGGCTGAGTGAACTGGGTCTGTTCAGCCTTGAGAAAAGAAGACTGAGAGGGGACCTGATCCAGGTCTATAAATATCTAAGGTGTGGGGGGCAGAATGGCGAGGCCGGACTGTTTTCAGTGGTGAGTGGAGACAGGACAAGGGGAAACGGCTGGAAACTGCAGCATAGGAAGTTCCGCACAAACATGTGCAAGAACTTCTTTACAGTGAGGGTGACGGAGCACTGGAACAGGCTGCCCAGGGAGGTGGTGGAGTCTCCTTCTCTGGAGATGTTCAAGACCTGCCTGGATGCCTACCTGTGCGACCTGCTGTAGGGAACCTGCTTTGGCAGGGGGGTTGGACTCGATGATCTCTGGAGGTCCCTTCCAACCCCTACAATTCTGTGATTCTGTGATTCTGTAATACTTTCCCCTGCTAGGCAGGGGGGTTGGAACTACATGATCCTTGAGGTCCCTTCCAACCCGGGTGATTCTGTGATTCTGTGATTCTGTGATGCTTTCTCCTCCATCTGTGAGTTTAGGGCATTTTTTGTTGTTTTGGTGAGTTAGTTAGAAGAGTCTGAAAAAAGTTACATAGTCACTTTAAAATAAAAAGAAGCTTAAACTTATTTTTTGCATCATTAAAAAATAGGAGAAGAAAATTTGTCCCATTTCATTTAAGGCCTGGAGTCAAAAGAATGTTTAATTTTAAGATGTCAGCTTAGCAAGAAAATACTTCTCTATACGCACAGTGTGCCTTCCGGAAGTATTTGTTCAAGGGCATGATCCACCTCACATTCTCTTCAGACTGATACTGACTTCAAAACCTTTAGCTGAGGCCCTACAGGTACATTTGGACAGTGGTGAGCTTATTGTAATGCATAAATCAGTAGTTAAGTACGCTCAGAAATATCAAGTCACATTAATTATTCCAGTATGGTCAAGGCAACTGTTCAAATGCATCATGAAATTCAGAACACAACCAGAGCCTCCTTCTGCCCCAGGTCCACTGCCTTCTACATACAGGTTTGTCCTGTGGGCTACAGGGCTTAGCTCTTGAAGGCCACACACTCTTTATTTTTCCTTTTCCTATAGTGCTGACTGAATGCAATGTTTCTTTGCTTTCTCCACACATTCTTAATTCTTAATTAGCAGAAGCAGCTATGCTGAACCAAAAGTGTGATTGAGGATGTAGCTAAACACCATAGAATTGTAAGATTGTGGAATCACCAAGGCTGTAAAAGACCTCCGAGATCACTTAATCTGATCACGCATCTACCACCAATATTTCTCCACTAAATCATATCCCTCAGTGCACCTAAACATTTCTTGAACACCTCCAGGGACGATGACTCAACCGACTTCCTGGGCAGCCCGTTCCAGCACCTGACTACTCTTTTGGAGACAAAATTTTTCCAAATATCCAACCTGAACCTCCCATCGCACAACTTGAGGGCATTCCCTCTCATCTTATCCCTGCTATCTGAGAGAAGAGGCTGACCCCCAGCTCACCACAGCCTCCTCTCAGGTCGTTGTAGAGATCAATAAGGTCTCCCCTAAGCCTCCTCTTCTCCAGACTGAACAATCCCAGTTCCCTCAGTAACTCCCCATAAGACTGGTGCTCCATTCTCCTCACAGCTTCATTCTCTTTCTCTGAACATAGAGAAATGTCTTTCTTGTAGTGAGAGGCCCAAAACTGAACCAGCACTCAAGGTGCAACCTTATCAGTAATAAGTAAAAGGGGACAATCACCTCCCTGCTCCTGCTGGCTGCATTATTTCTGATACAAGACAAGATGCCATTGGCTTTCTTGGCTACCTGGACATACTGCTGGCTTGTGTTCAGCCAAGCGATGACCAAAGTCCCCAGATCCATTTCTTCCTCACAGTCTTCCCAACAGTCTGCCCCAAGCCTGTAGTGTTGCTTGGGGTTGTTGTGGCCAAAGTGCAGGACCTGGCACTTGTTGAATTTCATCCCGCTGGCTTCATCCCTGTCCATCCTATCCAGACCCCTACGTAGAGCCTTCCTACCCTCAGGTAGATGGCCACTTACTCCCAACTTGGTGTCATCTGCTAACTTACTTAAGGGTGCCCTCAATCTTCTTATCCAAGTCATCAGTAAAGATACTGAGGAGGACAGGGCTCCAATACTGACCCCTGGAAAACACCACTCATTGCCAGTTGCCAGCTGGATTTAACTGCATTCAACACCACTCTCTGGGCCTGGCCCTCCAACCACTTCTCTATCCAGCAAAGTGTGTACCTGTCCAAGCCATGGGCTGCCAACTTCTCCAGGAGAATACTGTGGAAGACAGTGTCAAGGCTTTGATAAATTCTCAGTAGACTATGTTGACAGCCTTTCCTTCATCCACCAGGTCACTTGATCATAGAAGAAGATGAGGCTGGTTAAACTGGACCTGCCTTTCCTGAACCTGATTTTTTTTCTAAATTTTAATGCACAGAATAGCCTTGGATTAGGTTGGTCATAAGGTTTTGTTCTACAAATTAATTCTTTAGCTACTGGTTTAAGCTTGAAGTCACAGCTCTTATATAAAGTTTAATTCACCTCCTTTTGTTCCCCTTCCTTCCCTTTCTTAGACACCTGTTCATGCCACCTTAAGGCATAAGTAGCACTTAATTGTCATCACTCCCTTGCCTATTAACTCATTCTCTTTTCCACCTTAGCACTTCAGACAAGGTGTGGTGTTCTGTAGCAAACACCTCCAAAAATAGTGCATCTTAATTTCTAAAATGAGTTACAAGCCTGCAGTGTCAGACTTTATTCCCCTAGAGCCCTACCAACTTCCCTATCATACGCCAAACTTTTGGCTCTCTACCTCATCACCTCAGGGACCACAAATGTATAACAGCTACCACTGAAAATGTGTCCTCTAGCAGTCATATAGGCGCGGAGAGGCAGTTATGTTCTCCCAGAGTGTGAGTTGCTCATCCTTCAGATGTTCAGTGCTATAACTGGGGAGAGCTTCCCAGCTGACTTTCAGTATTTTCCGTACAAATATATACACTGTAATTCAAGATACCACAAGTATGCGGTCAACTGTGGTGGTCAAATTGAGAAACTCACAGCTTCGCATGCTTGTAAGGGTGAGACAGCAGTACATCAAATCTCTGCAGGTGCTTTCTCTGGGGGCCAGTTAAATAGAACTACTAACTAATAGAACTACAGCTGCCACAGGCAAAGAACAGAAAATTGGGCAGTTACCGCAGCTCAGATGACATGTGTTAACTTGCTAAACTGTGTCAGATCAAAAGTTTCCTTTATCTTATGGTACACATCAGATTAACAACACATAAAAAATTACCATGCATCATTAAATAATCAAACTTAAAATCAAAAAAACAATGAACCCAAAATGTTTTTGGTACAAATTACCTTTCTGATTATTTGTCCAAAACAAGACAATGGTAAGCATCCATGGAATATGCTTAGGATCATGATGTCTGCAGCCTGTGGTGTGGTGTGGGCAAACCAAATTTTAAGAAGTTTATCACAGAACAAGAAAGAGACCTCAGAAGAACAGCATCTTGGCAGTTGTAGCAGGCCAGCACCACACACTGATGCAAAGTGATGGGCATCTTTGTGCTGTGGTTTGCTCCAGAGAACCCTGGCAAATCCTCTGCAAAAACACCTAAATCTTGAGAGGTCTGTCCCAGAAAGGAGCACTTCTAGTCACCGTCCACAAATGCAGCACACTACCATGTACCAAGGGATGACATGTATGAAAAATTCTCCACCACAGATTTTGAGAGACTCTCCGTTAAGTCATTCCACACCTGAGAACCCTCCAGCAATAGTCCATTGAAGCTTATAGTACTAAATCAGTAAAGTATGGAGGAGCCAGAAGCACTGCTGCCATGATAGAGTGGACCGTCATCCAAAGTAATTTACCCTGCTTCTCAGATATTTGCTCCTGGATGATCATCTCTTTTGTCCCTGTTCATCTGAGGCTGTTTCAAAGATGTTTCAAGAATGCTATCAGCCCATTACCAGTCCTTTGACGATTTATGAAATAAGGGTCATGATTTCAGTGCCTATTAATAACAAAATGAGCAAAATGGCATAAGACAAAAGCTACTGATTCAAAATTATGTTCATTAATCCTTCTGCATTAATCAGCCTGCTGCATGTTGCACCTTGTAAAGCTTATATATCTCTTCTTAACTGGTCTCTGATCACTTTGTAGTAATCCAGACTGGATATGAAAAAAGCATAAATGACTGTGTAAATGCTTTGTAATCCATTTATTTCATTTGTTAATTTGTCATCATGCTAACTACCTGCAAAACAATGTTTGTCAAATGCCACGAGTGCAATGCATCAATCATGACAAGATGCAGGACGCAAATATGCTTTAGGATTCTGACTGCAGCCTTCTGCTGTTTTGTCCCTGCTTTGTTTGGTTGGTTGGTTAATGAGTGTTGACCACAAGGTCTTTTTCTTTTAATTCAGAGTATGGTTGTTCACTTGCTTTATGCTGGGGCAGCTGGAAATCTCTGTAAACATTCTGCACTTCCAAAATGTCACGAAAATAAATCATACACACAAAAATGGTAACATGGATTTTCACACAAAATAATGATAATAATAATCCAAATCGTTTGCCTTCACTTCAGTGCAATACCAAAATTAAAATCATTTAGGAAAGTGCATTTTCTGAAGTGTCTCTGCTATTAAAGCCATTTATATTTTCAATGTGAAATAAAAAAAATTAGCTGTAAATAGTAGTACTGCAAGGAATGCAATTTTAATACTAATTTTCTATGAGTTTAATTAATTAGATAGTTTAAATTTCTTTACTTGTTTATTACAGTTTCGTACTTTACCTTAAGCTTTTAGGTAAGAGACATTTAAAGGCTTAGGGAACAAGTTTCAACACAATCCTATTCAAACCACATAGACCAAGTTTCCTAACACACATTGATTGTCTAGCCCTTACTTAAATTTGTAATTACCACTAGAATAAACAGGAGTTAAATAAAGTTACTGTGGGTCAAAGCTTTGTTCTTCATAAAGTGGAAGAAGAAGCTACCCATACCTAAGCTGCAACTATTGCTGTTCTTTTCTTTCACAATCCTTTGTGATCTGCTGAAATTCCCAAAGTTAGCTGGCATTTAATGCATAGAAAATGTGCCATTCTTGTACCCCCTTCTACAGTTTCAGATTATTGTTGCTATGGATTTTTCATTGCATTTCCTAACTGATAATGTATGTACTGTCTTCTAATACTGACATGACAGCAAAAAAAAAAAAAAAAAAAAAAAAGGATATTGAGATCCTAAAAGAGATTTCAAGCTGAAAAATGCCTGCAAAGACTGAAGGCAGTGCAGGAGGAGCTTGTGAGGCTTGCACACAGAAGGAGCAGCCCACCGAGCTGGTCTCAATGCTTAGCCCGCATAACCAGCCAGATGCTTTTGCATGGCAGCATACACAATTGCAAAGGTTGAATTTCACATTTTCTATTGATGTCTGGAATGCTTGTTAATAATGATATTAATGTGCACCATAGTACCTGTTAATTCATTATCTGAAGAAAACTTGAGGGTATGGTGACTCTTCATCTTGTCCAGTTTTATCATTAAACATCCTTATAAACCTTCAAAGGAAGAAGATCCTTCTAGCTCTGCCTACCTTTTTGTGTCCACTGCAGGGCTGCATACCTGTAATTTGGGTTGTTTGGGAGTTTGCTTTTAGTGATTGTGCCCCCTTCCTGGAAGCATTGAAGGTCAGGCTGGATGGGGCTTTGAGTAACTTGATCTAGAGGGAGGTATCCCTGCCTATAGCAGGGGGATTGGTACTAGGTGATCTTAAAGGCCCCTTCCAAACCAAACCATATGACTCTACAATTCTATGATCCTGATTAGGTTATTCTTCGGATTCTGGAAAGTTGCAATTTGGGAAGTTACATGGAGATGCACAGGGAACTTCTGAGGAATTGTGAAAACCCTTGAAAAAGTAGTTAGCAAATTCAAAGATTAAATTAATACTCCATTCCAAAATAAAGTGTTTAACTGGGACACATCACACAGCATCTCAACAGAAGAGACACGTCAACTCACATTGCAGACAGAAGCCCTGAGGAAGCAATTGTTCTCCAAAATGATTAAGGACCAAAACATTTTTTTGCAGAAGGCTCACCCTAAGCTTGCCAAGAGCACTAGCCAACAGCTTGTTTTTAGTAGACTGAAGTCATTGCAGGAATTTGCACGCCTTGCCAAAAGCCTCATAACTTAAGACTGATAATCAGATATACCCACAGGTGAGAAAGCATTCTCACAGCGGTTTGTAAGGTTCTGGAGGCTTTCTCTGTTTAATTTGCCCTTGACACACAACAGCTATATTTTTACAATTAGAAAGGGTGTTTTCCCAGCTTGTAACTAATACTCTTAATTTCTATACAGATCACTCAACTGTTTGAGCCCATTTGAACAACCTCTTTTGAGCAGTGTCTGGGCAATTTTGCTTGTGCTGAAAATGCTTCTTAGGAAGTGTCTTTTACTGCCTGCTTCACCAAGCTTCAACAATGTGTATTATGAATCATAAAATATTAATCTTCAGTCTTTAACAGCATAAATAAGAATCTTGTTTAAACAAGAACAAACAATCACTGAAGGGGTTGTGCTACTGTGAATGAAACTCCCATTACTTCAACAGTGTCAAGCTTTCAGTCTGGATGCTTCCTTGCTAGCATTTCTTGAACCATCAGAAATAAATACTACAGAAAACAAGCACAAGAGCATAATTTTGGTTTTGCTTTCATGGTACAGCTACAGGTAATAACCAAATACATACATCTCAAGTTTACTTCAGGGCCTATTCCTGAAAACTAAATAATTGCATGCTTTAAATTAATTGTTCTATTTATTTAACTATTAACTTGAAATAATTTCAATATTACTCTAATTTAAGAAAGATTTTCCCAAAATACCAATAGCAAAGGAAAATTGAAGTGTCTCTTTTAGCAAGCAAAACATATTAAAAAGGGAAATGAATTACATTTAAAAGGCATTAGACCTTTAGCACCTCTGCTAAGCATCAAACCCAGAGAAATAATAAATAATGCACTATAGCTCATGTTAATTCTAACATTATTCATTCATGAATGGACAGGAATAGGTAGCTAACTCAATAATGGCACTTCTCTAGTATATCTATGTTAATGTAAAAACTGTGTTGTTCCTCCCCCTCTTCCTGTAAAATGCAGATGTCATAAAACACTGTGCATGGACATGCCAGGATTCTGGATACCTAAAGTAGCATGATGCTTTTTCTCTTAAGTGAAAGCAACGAGGTAAGCTAAAGTATTTTCCATAAAGTTTGAATTCACACAGGAGATTGTGACAGTATTTTTTTATCATCTCATATTAAGAAACAGTCAATTTACAAGCAAGTAATATGTAAGCATAGTAAGTAAGTAAGATGTAGCATAAGACACATTCAAGCATTTAATGAAGTGGATGCTGGTGTCATAATTTTTAAGCAGAAAAGGAGCCTTTGCTTTTCTGTCAACAGAATTGCTATCCATTCTCAGAAGGGCTTGTAATGCTGACATTATAAATCCCCAGGACTCCAAAATGCTTCGTCAGTTGACTCCTTCTCCAAAGTAAGTCACATTTTACTGAGCGGTTCGTGAGAGATGTTGTGCAATGCTAATAATGCATGGGATCTGGAGCATTTAAAAATATTTTTCCTGTTTCTCTTCTATACAACTGATTTTTTTTTTTTTATAGCATGTCATTTCTTAATTAAATGAATGGCAAACCTATGAGGTTAGGAGTCCTTATTTTTATCCTTTACTTATTTCAAAATAATGATTTGAATAAGAGTAAAACTTCCCTTCTTAGTAAGATATTCATCATCAAACAGCTGCTATGAATGGCAGAGAGCTCGTGCATACACATGAACGTACAGAACGTACTATGCAATCATTGATTTTTTAGATCCTAGCCCTGCATTTGGCAGATATTCCAAAATACCATTACATTTCCAGGGATTTAGAAGTGTTCAGAATTTGTATTCAGCATCAGTTTAAAATACAAATAAGATGGAGAGTGAAAAGAAAAATCTTTGTGCTTTAAGCACTTCTGTGGTTTAACTCAATCTTATTTGAAAGCCTCAATGAATAGGCTTTCCATTAAGTGACATGCAAAACAGATACACGTATTTTTCCAGTATGATATTTGCATACACATTGTTTGTATTTCCAATATCAAATCTTGGTCTGTAGCTATTTTAAATTCCAGCTCAAGACACTCTAAATTATGTTGTATATCCATGTTGGTGTTACACAAATGGCAGATAAAAATGTGCACACTGAAAAGCTGAAGTGATTATTTCTTTGAGCGAAACTGAATTCTCACTTTTGTTGTAGAAAACGCTATTACTGGAAAATGTCACACTAAGTGCAGAAAAATAAGCCTGTTTTATGGCAACTTAGTTTGCATCTGAGGCTCAATATTGTACTTTTTAAACACTGTAAGATGCTCTATCATTTACAAAGGGCCGTTTCATTTCATACCCTAAAAGCTATGAAGGGTCTGATTCAGGTAAAAAGATCAGATAGATTTTATAGGAACTGACATTCCAGTAGGAGTAGATATTAAGTAGAAATGCAACTTGTGCATAACATAAAGTCAATTTTCAGTATAAAAATCCCTTTATGTAGCTATAATTTAACTTTGCAAAAAATCAACAATATAAAAATACATTCAAACAGGAAAAATCTTCTATTTTATGTTCCAGTGCATTATTTTGCAGGATCTCAAGTACCCTTTTTGATTCCACAAAATAGTTTTTAGTTTTCGTATTTCTCTGAATCTGGCTCGCAGTAAGACTCCGCACTTTTTCTGCAGGAATGGAGAAAGAGGTTTTAGTGTGACTAATGAGTCTGGAGAATACTTTTGTGAAATAATAAAAATAAATATGTCAGCTTGTCATTTAAAGAAATAGGTTGTCAGTCTTTGTATATTAGCCCTCCCTGCAACCCAGGGTTTCCTACTGCGTATAAATAGCTTTGCTAGATATCTTGATTTCCTGTTTATTAAAAAAAAAAAAAAAAAAAAAAAAAAGAACAATTGGATTATATATAACACTTGTTAGGTTGAAAACAAACAAACAAACAAACAAACAAATAACCCACACATATTAACAAACCCATAACCAGAAAGAGCCTAAATGAGCACATACAAAAAAAAAAAAAAAAGACACCACATTGACCAAAGCAGAGAAGGGGAAGGGTTGGTGGTCACAAGAGCCACAGAATTGCTGAATACACTGCAGGTTTCCATTGAAGCCTAATACAAATGTGTCTATTATAACATACACCTTACAGTGACACTAGTCCCTTTGTTCCTAAATACAGCCTCTTGTAAAGATGGAACACTATAATTAAAGGAAATAACGCAAGTAAATTACTATTTACAGCAAATTGAAGTAATACAGTGCTTATTTTTCAAAATGTGCCTGGCTTGGGTGGTTTCATTTAATCATGTTTTCAAATATTTCTGTCACAGGCACCTATAGGTTAAATCTGCTAGTAAAAAAGATGTTTTGAGAGCTCACTCCCTGCTTTTGCTCGTGGAAGCCAGGGAAAGTTAATAAACATAGGGCCTAAGTTAAAATTATCATTTTCTTCTGAACATTGCGAGATACTTTACCCAATTTCCAGAGTCAAGACAAAAGGAGGAAAGACAACGAACCCCCACAATGAAAGAACTGAAAGGTGTTTATTTTTGGATATTGTGTTTCAACCCTGGGAATCTTTCCCTGATGAAATCACTGTGTGAAAAGGTGCAGCACAGCTTTCAGGCCACATCTCTACCTTCTGGTGTGTGAGAAGAAGGTACATTTTGATGCCTCAGCGACCAGATCCCCTTCCAAGTAGTTTGCTAAATTCCCACTGGCTAGGAACAGCAAAGCTGGAAGTGCACTAGATGGAAACTAGGGGCCATGATAATTGTACCAAGGCCTGCTGAGATTTTCCTAACTGCTTCCAGTAAAATAAAAGAGTCCCCTAGTAACAGTGGTAAGTCCCATAAGAAGGAACAGTACACTATGTTCACTCATATATGAATAACACTTATTTTATCGCATGAAGTTATAGATCCAGGTGCCCTAATGGAAAGAGGGATTCAACAAATACATCACTAGGTTAAAAAAAAAAAGTCATTTTTTTCTCAGATATGATTTAAATTGTAGTACTCTCATGTTTCTAACAGCAGAAAAGTTTTGCAAATGATTAATAACAGGAAATTTATTTTTGATTTGATGTTGTGGTTATGTAAAGCAGATTCTATGAATTCCATCTTTTTTGTTTACATCATGTGGGGAAAAAAGGAAATCAGCTTAAAGAGAAGTATGATTGACTGGTAAAGGTAGGAGATTATATTGCATTGACAGAACGTTGTGAGAGGAAAACCTCATCCTGACCTTCTTTATACCTTTCTATGCTTGTTTAATTATCCCACTCTCAGTCATAATGCTAAATACAAGGTGGTTAATCCTGCCAATTACAAGGAAGTTTAAGCTTTGTGATCTTTTTTAGAGCTTTTATTTTAAAGGCTATGGAATATTATACAACTATGAAATAAAATGAAATCCTATAAAGTAGTACCTGATTTCATACACATCTCTACTGTAGAGGGGAATAATCTGAAAGCCCAGCAGCACAGAGATAAAGTACAACTTGAAGGGAAGAGAAACACCCAGAAACATCACTGTGGGGACTCAGTGCAGCACTGGTTAGCCAGCAAGTGCCACAAGCACAAATCATCTCAACGTTTGCAAAATGCCAGATTTTGAGACCTCTGAATGTTATACAAAGCAGAGCTGCAGCTACCAAGCTTGCCTCAATTATTTACAGCATCATTCTAAGACAAAGGCTTTAAAAAGTATCTGCAAAATGCCTTGTGAGTTCTCAGACATTTTACACATGCAGTGGGAAAAAAAAAGTGGAAAAGACAGAAAATGCACCCTTTGGCATTGTGGCAATAGTTCAAGCATCTCTGTGCCATTGGAAGAAAACAAAAACAGTGATGACATAGTTTTGAGACAAGAAGCCTGCACCTGGATCAGAATGAAGAAGCATTTTCTCCAGCATCTCATTTCCAACAGCAGCTGCCTATGAAAGGCCATGTGCACAGGGTACAAAGCAGGAACATAAAGAATGGCCATCTGAAGCCAGACTGCAGGTCCCAGCAGCCCCTGGCCTCCAGCAGTGGTCATCTGCCCTCAGGCATGCAGTGAGAATTCCCCTGCACACATTTTAAGTATATGTCATTCTGCTTCTACCAAAAGCATCATCTTATTCAACAGATGTCAGCCTGGTTGGGTTTTGATTACTCTTAATATTTCTGACCATTTTCCGAGCCCATCTGAAATGATCCTTTCTTCTTCTAGAACGCCCCAGCTTCTTTGAATTTTTTAGTCAGCATTTTTAATCTGCATTTTTCAATGGTTTATCTTCTGCAGATTTTTTATTTTGTTTTGGGTTTTTTTGCTAACTGCCACAAAAAGGCTGCTCCACAGGCACTGATTTGCTCTTCTCTCTACAGAGATACAAATTGTCATCCTAAAATACATTAGCGTTCCGTAACAAATTGCTCCTCATTTTGAAAGAGGGTGAGCAAAATGAAAAGTACAAAGTGAAACTTAAATTGTGCAGTTTTGCCTTCCCTCAGACATGGAAAGGCCCTGCAGTTTTGCATAGCTGGGTGTAGACACACATTACTCACAGCTGGAAAGAAAGGTGCCATGAAGCACAGATGGATCATAGTGTGACCAGAGTAGGACAGTGGTCACACCATGGGGGTAAGCATAAGTGTACAGAGACAATCCCACTGAGATTGTAAACCTGTTGAGGGAAGCATGTGTCTTCAGAGTAATATATAAATTGAAAATTTGAGGTATTATCAGAGTTAGATGAGTGTCGGGAAGAGATTATCAGCAATCTTGGCTGACAGCAAGCTGCTGTTTCATCCCTGAAAAGCACCAGGTCAAGAGGAATAAAGTGGTGCTGGTAAGTGAGTGGTTGAAAGGGAAGGCCAACAGGCTGATACAGCCCAGGAATATAACATCTTGTTAGCTGTGCAAAGAACAAATGTGACACCCAAAACTTTATCGAGCTGTAGTTGCTCTCTAAACATGAAACAACTTATTTTGACCTCTCTTATCTACTTGAATAGAGATGTTTACTTTGAATCGAGTAGACGTTTTGGAGGGAATGGTCAATTTAAAAACAAGGGAAAACAATTTTCTAATGCCTTTTCTGTCTGCAAGCTACTTGGAAGAAATTAGAGATGCTAAAAAAAATCTAGCTAAAAAAAGGTTTTGCCTAATCACATATTTTTGGAATAATGTTCCTGGCACAAGGAAAGTCATTTCATATAAGGCCTCCAGGATCCAAGATCGTTAATTATTGTCACAGTTCTCCAGTGTCTTTTAGCATTCTCTTCTCAAAGTCACTTAAAATACTGCATATGAAATACAATACTAGAGGAGAGAAAAATCTGTAAAGTATAATTATTTTAAGCATAATTGATTTTTACTTTACTTCATCACCCTAACCTTTCATTGATCTGGATCCTCTGCTCTTAAATAAATTTGTATTTATATATCTACACCTTTTTATTATTCAAAGGAATGTGAACCATGAAAGCAACTTGAAAGAATAATAAAAAAAAAAATTTAAAAAAGAACAACAGAAATTATATCCTCTGGCTACTAAGACAAAATCAAATCATTATAAAAAACATTTTTAGTGCTCAGTTACAAAACCAGTGAAAGCTAATTTTAAATTATGAGGTATTGCTCGTTAATGTAGCATATTCAGGTTTGTGTAATAAGAACCAGTAGCAGCAATCAGCCTTTAAAATTACTTGTTCAGAAGAATTTTCATTTAAAATATTTTTATCTCTGTTTAAGAACTGTGGAATGACTATAACTGATAAGACCTGTCCTTTGTACTAAGATTTTAGTGATTCGAATGTAGATGGAAATAATTTCCTTTCTGAGGGAGCTCAGTGCACAGAAGTAGAAGTTTGGCAAAAGCTTTTGGAATATTTCCTGAAAAACATTTCATGATGAATTACATATGCAAAAATATAAGATCCTTATGGAACACTGCAGTTCGTATATGAAGTATTCTGAAAAGATTCACGATGTTTTTGTTTTCCACATTAGTAAGGACAATGATATTTCTGTTCAAACACTTGAACATTCTCAGATTCAGCATGCTAACAGGACAAAAAACATTCTGCAAGATAGGGCTGGAGTGCTTTACTATAGAAGAGATGAATGTTACATTTTCCCAGTATTCTTTTCTGGTTCTTTTAGAAAACTTGAACCAGGAACAGGATACGAGAGCAGAGAAATGCAGCTTAATATGGAATGAGCTGAAATGAATTATTACAGATCAGTCCATTAATATTAAAAAATACTCCAAATTAACAGCTTGCTGCATTTTTTTATTATTTTTATTTTATAGTTTTATTTTACATCCATGGAAACTCCATTTATTATTATTCTTGTTTGTTTATTTCATTACAGAATTAAAAGTTTCATTATAGACTATTTGCTTTCTGCCAGAAAAGCAGAAAGGGGGAAATTCCTTTTTAGTACTATCCATTTTGCAGTAGAAAAACACAAAACTCAGAAGAAAGCGAGCTGAAAAAACTCCAATATCTAATCTGCTGTGGGGCACAATACTAACTGCTTACTGCCCTGTACTGAAAGCATTTTTTTAAATTGCCATATGATAAATGGCAATATCTGCCTATGAGCTTTTGCTACATTTGGAGGGAAAACATGCTTTTATTTGCAATTTTAAATAAAAGCCGTTCAGACTGAAAGTGTATTTTGATATTTCATTACTAGAAGTATGTGTAGTGTAAATCAGTGTTTGAGATTCTTTGAATAGCACAAGTATTAATGTCATATTTTACTTTACAGGGTAGAAGAAGCACACAGACTATAGCAGTGAGTCTCTATAAGATAGAGGAAAAGAAGGAGTAGTATGAATTGACCTCTAACAAGTGGGGTTGTAGTGAGTAGCCTTCAGCAGAATTGCTCTATTATGGGCAGGATGATTGAGAAAGGAGTCCAAAAGGCTGCAAAATCCAGGTAGGAGCAGAGGTGAGAAGTATTAATGTAGTAATGGTGGGACAAAAAAGAAAGTGGTAGCTATAGGAGAGCTGAGGAGATGACAATGAGCAGAGATTGTGCAATGGATGGGGAGAAATGAAACAAAAAAATCAAGTGCACGGGATAGATGGACACAAGAAAATTAATAAACTGCATTGAAAAATTCTAAAACTGATAGTCCAGAAGAATGGAAACCAAACATGTAACTACAGGAGGTGTCTGATCAAGGAGAGGAGCGACCACTTGTGTGCTGAGCAGCTGGGAAAGGAGGAATGTTGCATGGAGCCCTTCGTGCCCCTGCCTGCCACTGGCCGCCCGCCATCCCGTGTGCCAGGAGGGGACCTTGTGTTACCCGGGGCTGTGTGAGCCAACAAGAGTGGGAAGGAGAGGGAGCAGCAGGAAGTGACTCCACACTTCACCCAGCTGTCACATAAAATATGCTAGCTCATCCCTTCCAGCGGGATTTCTTCCCAAAAAGAAGCCAAGGATCACATTGAGGATCTCAGAGGAACAGTGCCTGGCATTTCTTTTAGGGCTTAAACCTCAGCTATGGCTGATCCTGGGAAGAAGAAAATGAAAGCACAGCAAGACAATGAATTATTAATATTTCTAAATTACTGTACTTGGAAGGCAGGAGCCAGGGAGAAGAATGAAAGAGAAGGGCCTTACTATTGGTAAACTAAGGGGCTACTGCAACCTTCAGAGGGGTGGGCTGTGCAGGTGGCATTTGGTTATTAATCCAATCTTATAAAGATCCACCTCTTATAAAAAAAAGCAATAACCACTCAATGTGAAATTAAAGACAAACAAACAATGTAAATGTAAAAATAAAGCATTACAGAACTGGAGGCTACTAATTAAATTAAGATTGCATCAGAAGCAAAACAGATTTCTTGTGTTTCTAACAATTTGATCTGTGATAACTTCTGTCAGAAAAGAACTAGTCTGGCCAACCTTCTGACACTTACCAACTGTGAATTTAATTTTCTATTTGCTCACTTTTAGTTTAAAAGCCCAGCTCTTTTTTTTGCCATGCACTCAACTAAGCATAGCTAGTGATTCTGAGCACTATTCCAAAACTTTTGCAATTCTATTTACCTTCTTTCCCCCAATATATCATCTATTAACTAAGAGTTCTATTGAATATCACATTCTCTCAGCTGGTCTGAGACTTTCCGACTATGTATAGGAAGCAGGCCTTCAAATGCAAACAGGAATTCTTGAAAAAGCAGACATTTGACAAGCCAGCTTGCCTTCCTGCCTATCATAAACATAGGCTGTGGAAAGGAAATGTGCCCTCCTGTTTCTCCAGAAAATTTCTGTGGCAGTAGCTTCCTGTGCAGCAAGTTTTTCACATCAGGGGAAAAAAAATAAAAGGAATGCAATTTATAATATATGTTTTTCACAATAACTAGAAATACAATCAATAACTAGCACTAGAAATGTTCTGCTTGTGGCAAGGAACATTATATGGTCTCAGCTCCATCAGCTGACATTACTAAGAAATACATGCCGTGATTTCCTTCACATGACAAACAATATTACGGCTACAAATTCTCCGTGTTTCTTACAGGCTTGTTGTAATCTTTATTTTCTTTCACATTTTATTTCCCAAGTTATAAACATATGCTTTATCCCATCCTGCGGCGCATCTACGAAATTTAACATTTTAATTCATATCTCTGCTGAGCCACCCCAAGCTCACTAATGAAGCTTCTGAAGTGCCTTAACTAGAAGATAATAAAACCATTTATGAACATTCTGTAAATCTAAATCCTCTCTATTGGGTTGTAGCATTAAAACCTACAAGTAAGAGCTTTTAGCTCTCCTGGTTAAAATCAAAGCCCTCTTTACTCAGCCACACTACACCTGATGCCAAGTGTCACTGCACAAAAATGGGTTGACCTCAGGCAATCAGTGTCCACATAAAATGGAATCTTATACAGATGAGACCATAATTGGTATAGGAAATGAACAACGGGACATGTGATCCCTAGATAAACTGGGTGCTGGCTTTATTTTAAAACATTCGGCCAGTACTTTCCATGTCAGTTCAAATGCAATTTATAGAGGCAAAGGTCTGGAAGGTATCTCAAGAGATCATCTTGTCCAGCTTTATTTCCCAAAGTAACATTAACTAAGTTTATGTTATATGTCATAGGTGTTGCCTAAGATTTGGTATTTTCATCAGTGGAGATCTTTACATATTACATCATTAACCAATTATTCATCTGCCTTTACAATAGGAAGGTTGTCTTAACATCTGCCCTGCGTATTCTTTTATGAATTTTAAACCTGACTTACTTCCTGAACCACCCACTACAAATAATAATAAATTTTAAAACAATAAAAATAATGTTTCCTTTGTCGCTGCAGAAGCCTTTCCGATATTTAAAGCCTGTTACCTGGAACCCACCCCTAGTCTTCTCATGAGAGACTGTCATTCCAAACTCCTAGGATGGTACACGCTGTAAACAGTGCTTTTGGTCTTTAACCCTACCTATCCATATTGTAGAACTGGATGAAACATCAAGGACTCCAGCATCTCCTAACACAAAATTCTGCCTATTAAATTCTCCTTTTCAAACCAGGACGTTCTTGCTGGTTGCTCCCTGTCAAAATCCTCAGTGCACAGGAGTGTTTTTGTTAAACTGAACCTGGAGTCGCAAAAGCATCTGATTTTGAGCACAACTGGCCTCAAGTCAAAGTAACTGCACTCTGTCCCAGTTGGCTTTCCAACTCCTATTATTTCTATCCATTTGATCTCCTGTTCATTAAGCACGGGGAGCTTTTTGGTATGTTTCATATGTGCCACCTATTTGGACAGTAACATTCTGCTGATAAGTGAAGAGGAAATTCAGATTTGAAATACATTTAAAAAATATTTTTGCTGATTATCTGGTAGAACTAAGATCAAATCCATAGTAACAAATTAAAACAATACCTGAATAACAAATTATTGTTGAGATCACTCAAGATAGTCACAGCCATCTTTTAGTGTTGTGAGAGGAACATGTGAATATATTTCCCAGGAGGATGAGCATGGTGGAAAAATGAATGAAATGACAGGAAATCAGAGTTCTGACATCTTTTCCAGGGTGCTTTTGATTCTGAATCAAAACTATAAATAGAAGTATATAGATTTGAAAGCTGCAACAGGATGCAAAGGACAGACATTTTGTCAGCATTTATTGCAAATGTTGTTATTATAATACAGGGTTTTTTTTTCAAAGCAACCATGTGCAACTGATAGAAATTAGATGCGATTCCATTTCTGTTTCTGCGGTTTATTTAGCTCTTTTTCATTTCATGAATGTCCAAATGTGTGTAGAAATTAGTTTCTTTAATAAATTCCATACTCCAGCTAAAAAAAAAGTAAAATGAAATGTAAAATAAAACAAAACATTCACAGCTACTTTTTTATATGCCTGGGATTTTTGAGAAATCACAGAGTTCATACATGGAACAAGTCCCTGGGGGCATTCAAATGCACCCACCAGTCATTAATTAAATGTATGATGTTGTTGTTATAATACAAGGTAAGAATCAGCAAAGATATAAGTCAAGAAAAAAATCACTGAACACTAGGCATTAAAGGCATGAGAAAACATGCATCCAAAAAAAGGCTGAGAATCCCTTAATATTGCCTGCATTTATACACATAGCATTTCTACATCAAGCAGTCATTCCCAATGTAAAGAAAATTCCAAAATATTTGCGAAGAGTCTAGTTTGACCCATAAGCTTTCTGAAAGTATATTGCCTTCAGATTGTTCGTATGTATTAGAAGGTGAAGGACATAATGCTTAGTACTGAGGATCAGTGGAAATTTTTGCTCTTAAGCAACAATATACTTAACAGACTCTCTTTTAGAATTTAGACTTTTTAAGTTTCTAATAAACTAACGTGGTAAGACACATCTGTTTTATTTGCTGAACTTCCTCATGGCTTTTTTTTATTAGTTTTGTTTCAAGAATGTGGATGAAAGAAAAAAGGAGAATGTGATAAAAGATGGTTTCTATCAATAGATGGGAGAAATAGAGTAAGGAAATAAACATAAATCTGAAATATTGATGTAGGTTAATATACTAGAGGAAAAGAATATCTTAAACTTCTAAGACCTTTGCTATTATTTAAAACACAATAGGTAACCCTGCCAGAGACAAAACAAAATACTGTCCTCCCTTCCAGACATGGGAATGGTTTCAGAAAAAATAAATATTTTTTTTAAATCTTCAAAGCTCTCAAATTATCGAAGTAAAATTCTCTCAAACAGGTTTCTCAGGATCTGCTCAGAAATCAGTTTGGTTTGGTTTTTCCAAAAATCATTTTAAAACTGCTATTAAGTTCTGAAAATAACTTAAGGTTAAATTTCTCTTGACATTTGATGCATGGTCAATTTTGGCTCTCCTAAATCTCTAATGGGCATGTATTTCCTCCTTCTGGGAATTCATGCTTATGATGTTCTTGTGCTTTTAGTTCATTAAAACCTCCATTTAAAATACCTGAAATACCTGTCTTAATCTATTTCTTTGTAAATTAATATGATTCATGACTTATACTACTGCAGAAAACTAGAAGCCTTACTGCAAAAGGGTCTTCTATTTGATGTCACCAATATAGGAAAATTACTATCAACACAATTCTCTACCATGACATACCCTGATCTTGGTCCCACACAGACCCAAGAAATAAATAGTTGAAAGGAACCTCAGTAAAAGGAGTAATGTCTGATATTATTCCTTAAAATGCTGTTTATTCAAGAGCGTCGTCAAACACTGAAAAGTTAAAACCACTATCACAAAGAACTATAAATGGAAGTTGATTTGCCTCTGACTGTATTTCTTGTCACTGTATTATGCAGGACTGCAGTGTCCCAGCAAGGGTTACAGATCTGGCTCTTTCATCTCAGAGGTAAACTGGCTGATGAACACAGAAATCTGTTATGGGTATGTTCACATGTGACCTGCCTGTCTTAATCCCAAGGCTAGGAGGACAGACCTCACTATACTAGCTGAATAAAAGTCACCTCCAGTTCCAGCATTATACAACAACAATATATCCTCCCAAAATCAAGCCTGACTACTCTGGCAGGCTCATTTGTGAAGGTGATATACTGGATGAATACAGCTAAGTTACACCTACTCCACACCAAGGGTCTCCAAAAAGTGTTGTTGTCTATGTATCGTAATCATCATAAAGTCTTAGGCCATTGGTATAGTCATCTCTGTATCACATTTCCTTGATTATACAGACAGGGTATCATTCTTCCATTGCCTACTTTCCTCTTGACAAATATTGATTCAATCAAATATAAAACCCACCAACTGCTCATATCCATGCTGAACATGGACAGATTCCCACAGATCATGTTCCACCATAAATCTTCCCACTGAGCCATTAACCTTCTTTCATTCTGTGTTCTAACACAGAGTCACCACCACTTCATACAGTCAAAGAGTTTAAAGCCAGAGCTCTTCAGTGACCTAGTTTGATCTCCTGTGACAATGGATGTCTATCACAAAGCACTACAGTTTCACTAGGTTGCTCCCCATAGAGAAAAAAAGAAATCAAGATAAACTGGTTTGCAAGCAGCAAAGTCTGTAAACAAAACTACAGTGTCCTCATAATTATTTACCATTCTGTTAACTGGTCAGAAGTTAAAACCTTGTTTTAACTTTGTAAACACAAAGGAAAGTGTTTGTACTGTGCTGAGCATGATATGTGTCCCTGCAGAACCTCATGAGAAACATCTATGCTCACTGATATCTCTCCATTGACAACTACCTGTGTTACCTGTCAGCTAGCCAGATTTTAATCTATTTAACATGTGTTTTATTGACATGGTATAGCAATAAGTTTGTTTGTGTTTTTTTTTTAAATCAAAACAGCGTGTTGTATAACGTCAAATAACTTTTAAATGCCTAAGTGCATCTATTAATTTACCATATCAACCAAATTTATCATCACCAAAAAGTAAAAGCAAGTTCGTTTAACTGGGATTTATTTTCCATGAAGCTATGATGATTGGTATCAATTTTAGCCTAATCTTTTTGATTCTCTATGAACTGGATCCTCCAACAGATTCATTACCATGGCATGAAACAGAGTCTACTGTTTCTCAGTCCTCGTCACAAGCCCTCTTAGAGATCCAGTATAGCACTGGCAGCACAACTTTGTCTTGGATTTTCCTTTAGTTATCTAAAATTTATTGAAAGCCAGCAAGACTGAGGACATAGGATTCCTTTGCTCATTCTTCTTGCATGCAGATTTGGAGAATCTGATGCTGTGGGATTTTATTTTATTTTTTGAATTTTTGTACCTGGCAGAGAAATTTTAACCTTCTTGTTTGCAGATTGTAGCATGCACCACAGCACATCTTTTTACTCTGGCCTATTTAAGCACGTAAGCCAGTTCTCTTGGAGAGATTGTTTTCTTCTAGCAAAATATGAATGATAATTTAAAAAAAAAAAAAGAAGGAAAATAAATGCCTGAAGTGTTTCTGTATGTGAGGTAATCTCCCATGGAATCTGGTGAGGGGAAAAAAAAATCCAGTCCTCTCAGTACATGCTCCATAGATTTCATAAACCAAGGAACAAAGCCAAACAGATGATGGCTTCTCTCTCACTCTGGGAAAAGGGAGCAGTGAAACATCAATCATTCTGCTCTTATGACAATCTAAGCTTTTTTAAACATATGGGAAAAAAATAAAACTGAATAAAAAATACTGATTCACTTACAGATTGTTTCTCTATCCTGTGTTCTACATCACTTTTACATAGTTCCAGACCTGAAAATGTCTCTAGTCTCATAAGTTCAAATGTAACATCAAAGTCAGACCAACTGAAACAGAGGAATTTTTGGAATGAAGGGAGTTAAATGTTTGCAGAATCAGCATGAGGGTTGGGAGTCATAGAATCATAGAAGCATAGAATGGTTTGGGTTGGAGAGGATCTTAAAGACCATCTGGTTCCAACAGCCTGGCCATGTGCAGGGCTGCCCCCCACCTGCTCAGCTGCCCAGGGCCCCATTCAACCTGGCCTTGAGCACCTTCAGGGATGGGGTACCACAGCTTCTCTGGGCAGCCTGTGCGAGGGTCTCACTGCTCTCTGAGCAAAAAATTTCTTCCTAACATCAAACCTAAATCTACTCTTTTTTTGTTTAAAGCCATTCCCCTTTGTCATTTCACTGTCAAACCATGCAAAAAGTCAGTCCCTCTCCTGCTTGTAAGCTCCTTACAAGTACTGGAAGGCCACAGTGAGGTCTCCTGGAGAAGTAACTGACTTCATCTTCATTCAGGAAAAAAAAAGGAAAAATATATATTTATTTTATAGCACTAATTAATTATTGAAGAGTGTTTAGACTATAAATTAATAAGTTTCTAATGTTGTTCCACTTTTATTGATCTGCATCTCTCTTATCTCTCCTTTATTTAGTTTTGAATATTTTCAAAATTAAAACAATTTCAACAAAGATTATCTAAAAACACTTTGATTTAAAATAAATAATTTTTGTGAATAAAAAATATTATTTGCACTAGTCTTGAAGCTTATAGTACCTTTGATTTCTTCAGAAGAGCTATAGTTAGTCATTGTCTGTCTGTTTTTACAGTACTCAACTCTTCATAGCAACAGCTAGGATGACGGCATTGAAATCCAACAGTCCAACAATGATACATTTGGTGTATGAATAATAAATTATTATTAATGAGCCATTATAGTAGCAGATACTTTCCACTTAAAATTCTTGCAATACATGATGCATTTGCATTTTTTCATATTCTAAAACCAAATTCATAGTCAGTCTTTTAGTTACTAAAAAAAGAAGAGCTCTCAAAGATTGTATTTGGCAATCGACTGCATGATAAATCCCTGCCTGATTCGTTAAGATTTCAAAATAAATCTTTTCAGGAGAAAGTACTGCTTTCAGAAAGGTTTTGTGTTTCAGTCAGTGCAATTTTGAACATCAAGTGAGCATCAAACAAAGAAAAGTTCAATGTACAAAATGAATTGCCAATTGTTTTCAGTGTTTCATTATTTGTAGGGAAAGGATATTATTAACATAAAAAGAAAGATGAATACCAATGCACATTTTCAAGAAATAGAACAAGTTTTATTTTGTGATACTTCTTCCAATGAACTACATCATTTAAATGCACGTCTACAAAGACATGTCCTTCTAAAGAGACATGTGAATAAAAAAAACCTCAAAATAAATCTGTCTAGATACTCTTTCAGTCATAAGAGTGTATTATTGAGTTTGCAGAGCTTCTTGTATGAAATGCCGAGAATCCAAAGAAAGAACTACACACCTTTTGACAGAGAACTGCTCCACTCCTTTTGTTATTATCTTTGAGGTTGCAAAATCACTTACTTTTGAGAATTTTCTATAAATATAATAAGTCTTATTATCATGAAAATTACTTATGTTCTGATATTACATTTTAAAATGTGGATGTCTTAAAAGCAAATAATGCTACTTTCTATTATAAAAAAGCTAGAAAAACTGTAAACCTTATTTCGTTTCCTGAGATTTAATTTTTTCTGATTTCATGGAGGGAGGGAGGGGAGAATCCCACTAGCACTGGTAATTGCATAAATGCTACAGAAAAAAAAAAAAAAAAAGGAATGGATGGATAAAAGAATTCAAACAGTGACGTTCACTACCTGGGCCAGATTTGCATGCTGCAAATCTAATTTGCATTAGATAACATTAAACATAAGGGAAAATGTAACTAATGCCCAGAACAGTTTATAGATGTATTGCTGAACTACCAGTAAAAGAGTGTGAATAAGTGAAAATAATGAAATTATTATTTAAGGGCTTTATAATAATAATAAAAAAAAAAAAAGTCATTTTGAAGATGTTACTTTTCATCTTCACTTAATTTCCTTTCCTCCTGCCTTGCATTACTTTTGTAGTATGGAAGTTTGCCTCTTCCAGCAGATGATCTAAGCAGCTTTTGGACACATATTTTGATATATTATGAAGTTCTATGCACTTTATTAGAAATTAAAGTGACAATATGAATAATCTCAATAGCAGTGAAATCTCAACACCTGTAAGAGATCAGCCAAGGTGTATTTCCAAAGCACTTATGAGATTACTTATTCATCATTCCTCTATTGAATACAATAAAAAATAAGGTACATTATGTTAGAAAGCGTTTTATTGTCTTCTTCTGTATCTCATTTTATGCCTAAACTAGTAAATGGACTTCTTTCTAATGACATAGCCATGTTATTATCAAAGTGCATATTGTACTGCCCAAGATGAAAGCAGCATGTTTGGAAATCCAATTACAAATTCTTTCAATCAAAAATACTGTGAATGCATTTGAATATTTTTTGACCTAAAAGAATTAAAACTACAGGAATGCTGTGTATTTAACATGTAGCAGCTTTTTTCGGTTTTCCATTTCTAGGCTCTCCTAAAAAAAAAACCGCAAAGTCAAATTCAAGTAACTTTGGCAGTTCTGAACATAACATTCCCACAATAGGAAAAACTACTCACATTTTGCATGTCATGCCCATGAATAAAACACTTGAGACAATAACTTTTCAACCCAGAATTTGAAATTTATCTGTCGTTGTCAGGAATGGTGATTCTGCTTTGCACAAATCAAAGGAGAAAAGGAGAAAAGAAGGAAGGAAGGAATGAAGGAAGCTTGTTTTTCTTCAAATATCAACATACAAAATTAAAGCTGAAAAGAATGACAATTTTAAGAAGCACATATGTAAAAATAAAATTTGAACATCTGAAGTTTCAGCTTCAAGTCAATATGTCAATGTCAATATTGACATTGCCATGTCAATATATTCAGTCTTAGAGAAAAACTATGGCCTTCTACCTGCCTGTCCTGCCAAATTCAAACTCGGTGGATGGACAGGCCACTTTTCCTATTTCACTGGTAATAATATTCCTGGAAGCCAGCTTAGCCCCACCTTTACACTTCTTCATCTCTCCATGCTGTTTTCTATTCAGATTCCTGGTAACAACTTTGAGTGAATTGCTTCCCAGAATAGATTGTCCTGTCAGCTACAACAAGAAGCAGAACTCTTGCCTTGGTCCTCAAGATAGCAGAAGATTGTCTGGGTGCAAAATAAGTAAACCACGAGGCCACCAGAAGCCCTCAGTCCTCTGCATTTTCTGCTTTCAACATCAGCCACCTTAGACATTTCCTTTTCACTTCAGAGGACTTATTTTTAATTGTTACCACTTTGATTTGCTCCTCTTTTAGTGTCCAGATCTACATTTCTTTGCCTAATCTGAGAGGAAACTAATGGATTAACCAGCACCTAAGAGTGCTTTGATTTCATCCAATGTGGTTAACCTAGTTTCCTGATCTGCTCTACACCTCGTTGCTTGAATGGTTTTTCATAATCATTCTTGATGGTAACTAATCCAAATAACTATCTACTATAATATTTTTTTTTCAGCCCACTATACGCCAGCCTCTCCAGCATACTAACAAATTTGTTTAAACAGCACTGACCATTGCGTTCAACCATGAGCACTTTCCTTCATGGAAATGTGCTATTTTTACTAGACAGTGTAACAGATTTCAAACCCAATATAGTTTGTATAGCAGAACTAATTTGTTTCTTTAGCAACATGTAAAGGGCCTCTCAAATTTTTAAGGTAAAAATAGCTGCAGCTGTGAAAGACAAACACTTAAGGATCTGAATTAAAAAAAAAAAAAGAGGGAAAAGAACATGCAGTGTAAATTAATGTTTGCTGTCTCCAAGGATACTATCTTGAATCTTTGCTCCTCCTTATTCACTCTTAATAGGTGCAAAGTAACCTATGTTTGCTGTGAGATCTGGTAGATCTGGTATGTTGCACATGTCACTGAGAGTTTTCCCTCAGTGTCTGTTTTCTTCCAGATGCAAAAGCCAGCTACATGCTTAAGGGAAAAGGCTGTTTGGTTGAATCACTTGTATTCTGAGCTTCTCTACTTAGATGTTTTCTTGAAAACTCTTGCATATGGCACAACTGTGGGGCTTGGGCTGTTCAGTAAGGATTAGGTTGAAATACACGTACATAACACAGTCTTGTACATAACAAGGTTCTCCACTGGACACAGACACAGCACTAATATATTCTGCATTTCGTCCAGTTCTAGCCATCACATCTCAGAAAAGAATAGTCAAAGAAAAGACTTGAGAAATATAATTGGATGCTCAGAAGCAATGTTATATTCTTCTTGAACAGTCCATGAGGACCTTCCAAAAAATCCAAGCTCTGCTGAGGTTAGTGAAATGAGCGAGTTACAAAGATTTCACTCCAGCACCCTTTGTGATTTTTTTTAAATACTGCGCACATACACATTGAAAAAAGGAAATATTCCTCATGTGCTCTTTGATTGTAATGCCATTCTGACCATAGCTGTAGTTGGCAGACAACAGGATTAAGTATTTCTACTATTTTTCAGTATCCAAGCAACACAAACAGTAAAGCATCATTGACTCCACTAGAGAGAGCTCTTGTGCTAACATAATTATATTAATAAACATAATTACTTATTTGAAATCAGTGGAATTGTCTATGGAGGAAGATGTGCTATGTGCAAACAAGAGTTAGCAGAATCTGGAGTTGGATGACCTGTGTTTCTATGATTTAACATTTTAACAAATTCGCGTTACAAGGTGTACCTTCATGCACACCTTTGGAAAGCATTTAGATAGAATGTTTTCTGTTTAAATGAAGATATTTTCAAATCACTCTGACTGCAGAAAAGAAAAAAAAAAAAAAGAAAGAAAACATTAAAACTACAAACTGCAGCCTGAAACCACATTACCTTCTAGACTCAAGGGCCAGCAGTCAGCATAAATTCAGCTATTTCAAAATTGTTATAGTGACTATAATTCTATTGTAATTCCAGTGAGAGTAAGCAATTAAACAAGGAATAGATTAGGAAAATTTTGACCTAATCCTAGTGGAGTTTAGATTTTAGCTCTAATCATTCATCTGTCCTAATCCTACAAAGTGGATTAATAAGGGAGAATGGAAGAACAACCGAAGCATGCACAGAAGGTACAGGGAGGACTATTGATTGAAGGAACTAAGCTTACTTTTCTACTCTGTTTCCCACTACAGTTGCTACACCTGGCTTTATGCATTCTAATTTCAGTTTCTTTGTTCAAAATGTGAAGATTGGTTTTGTTATTTTTATGGATATTTTGGGAAGAGGAAATTAACCATATTCTTACTTACCTGAAAGATCTTGAGTTCAGAAATACTTTGATAGAGTACCAGATCTAAGATCAAAGACTGAAAACACGTGCTCTAAAAATGAAAAAATTTGTATGCCTTCTTGCTATAATGTACATCAAAATTCCATCTGAGTGTCTCCAATAAATCTGTAACTTTGTGATCAATAAGAGAGCAGTGTTCTATTAACAGAAGCGTTAAATTTCCAGTGCACTTTATTCCCCCTTCTCCGCTGCCTTCATCATTGCTTCCCTTGCTGAATACCTTTGAGTTAAAAGGCAGCTTAACCCATCGCATCCTGCTCGACCTGTTATCTGTTCAGCTCCTGCTCACCTAAATGAAGACTTTAGGGAGTCATCATATCACAAGCCTGTTGAAACTTAAATTCACAAGTGCTTTGGATATCTTATTTCCAATCGAATCTACTATGTTCCCCTAATAGGTACAATCACTGTAAAACAAGCTCTGTTACTTTTTTTTTTTTTTTCTAACTGATTCATTAGAGATTTCTTTAGTACAATGGCACAAAATACAAATTTATTTGGCTGATTGCATCTGTTCATGTTTCCTCTTTTAAGAAACATTAGCAACCTGAATCACATACATCAGTCCAGTGTCTTTCATTTTATTTTTTACAATCTCATATGCAAAATAATAGCATTCTCCCTGATTCTGCATATGAACATAAAAGAATGTGACAGTCAATTATATACATCAAATTATTCAATAATTCATCAGTCGCATTTTAGTTTGCTTTGTAAAGACTTTCCCTGAAGTATCTGCTGAGATTCAACATGTATTTATATTCCTGAAATATATATTATAGGGTCTTTCATTTAGGCATCTGTTATTCTGATGTGTTCTAATCTACAGATGAGAAAAGAAAATCCATAGTTCTCTCCATTCCCACTGTGAACTAAACTGTATAATCCTGCTGTTATGTGAAATTAGCAATAAAGAACCTTGTGCAAAACATACCCTCACACATACTGTACATGAATTACATTAAGAAAGCTACCTAATCGTAGAAAACCAGGTCATATATCCCTGACTGCTATACATAGTTAAGATGTATGGATAATTCTTCCTTCACAGGTTTTCTTTGTTGATGGTTGCTATGTAGATGAAATTTGCAACTTCATTATGTAATATAGGACTTTTTCACCTTAATATCTTTAAGTACTAAGCAAGCTATATTAAGTCCTATCGAATATAACCTAAGGAGAGCTTCAGACAGAGGATTATCCACAAGAGCCAAATGTGTGAAGTATAGGTTTATTATTCATCCTTCATTTTCCAGTCCTAAGGAATTGCTTTAAGTGACTGTAGGGTTAAAGGATTTCAACCTGTGCAGTGATTCAGTGTTTTATAATGAGATATACTGACAAAAAAGGCAACCCATGAACAAAACACACTCAAAGGCATTATTTTATACAGACCAAAATCCTTATCTTGAGTGTGTTAACTAGTTTCCTCTGTGTTCCTCAACATTCACCAGAAGAATCAAAATGCTGGTACAGAGTGAGCAGTCAACTCTTTCAAAGAGACTGTTCTTTTAAAACCATTAAAGAATGCTGATACCATATTTGATAAAAGTGACAGTGCTCGACCTCTTCCAGAAGTTTGTAACACTGTCATCCTTTATTGAAGATAAAGGCAGGAGCAAGGCACAATACAGAATATTAACAATATGTCAATTCTCTCCGTTTCAGACAATACATTGTTTTCATGCCTGAGCTTTTTGTTTTGTTTTCACATTGTGAATTAGATTTTCTTGGTTTTGTTTAGTATCTTTTTAAACTGTGGTTTTATAAAGAGCTGATAAGGCTGAGAAGCAAGCCAGGCTTTTTTTCTGAAAACATGCTGTTTTATAGCAACTGTTTGTGAGCTAGAGAAAAGGACTTAGCCCAAACAGAAAATAGTTCATAGAATCATAGAATGGCCTGGGTTGAAAAGGACCACAATGATCATCTAGTTTCAACCCCCCTGCTATGTGCAGGGTCACCAACCACCAGACCAGGCTGCCCAGAGCCACATCCAGCCTGGCCTTAAATGCCTCTAGGGGTGGGGCATCCACAACCTTTCTGGGAAATTGTTAATAATAATCTCTAGTTAATTGATTTAATTGTGTGTCAGGTAGATTGTAAAATACATCAAATCTTATTTCAGTGAAATGTATTTGGATGTTCAAAACAAAAAGAAAATGAGGTGTGGTTTAGCTGCATGGCTTTTTTTCCACAGCACACTCCAAATTCTTAGCAAAATTTCACTTTTTTCATGAGAACTTCTAATGGTTAAAGGTCATTTGACATAAGCATAGCATCTAATGAATTCTGAGACCTACACATTTTGATTCTTAAAACATCAGACTATTTTTAAAGTAAAAAATGTGTTCTATCCATTTATAATGTGATCGAGATAGAAAAGGAAAAAATGTATTGGAAAGATTTGCTGAACCATTTCTGTATTTAAATGTTCATCAAACTGTTAAAAATAAATCTTCATTTCTTTTGATTGTGAGTACTCTGAGCATACCGTGTCATCTCTAATGGAAAAGTCAGGTCATTTACTCAGGTATGATGCACTTGCTACTGAAAAAAACATGATGATTTGTCTCTTTTTATTACACATTATTCAGATAATGCTAAATAATTGAGTTATTTAGAATCTAGGAACTTGTGACATTATCAAAGTAAACAGAGAGAGTAATTGGAAAGGATTTGGAATATTTTTGCTTAGATTTTCACTGTCACTGAAGATTTCAGAAAAGAAGTTATAAAGAAACAAGTAATTTTCAAAACTGTGAAGACTTCATTTAATTGAACACTAGAATTTTAACATATTATATCATGTTATTCTAAGACCGTTATAAAAGACAGCCAATGATTTAATAACAGATCATAATTCCTTTCCATATCCTTTATTGCTGAGGTTATTTCATTCCATTATTTCTAATTTGCAGATAACTTTAACATCTAACTACAGACATTACCTTGTCGTAGAAATAATAAATGGAAAAAACAAAAACAAAAACACAATGAGGGCAGGGTTCAACTCTGGATCCTGTAGCACCATCACTTCAGGTGTTTACAGTAGGTGTCTACAGGGATCTGGAGGATGTTCAGGTCCCTCTGAAGTCACTAGAGATTCAATCCACACAGGCAAACACATCTGCAGCCCAAAGGCAGTTTCCTACTACTCCTGCCCAGCCTTTACCTGCTGCTCCTGAGGGGCAGCAGGTCTTCCCTAGAACTTTTGCTAGACCTTCCAGATCTCTTGAATGAAGTCAGTGCCCACAGCAACTCAGATGATGCTGTCTGTCCACATCTGGGCAACTAATCCTACTCCCAGAGCCATGTTGACTTTGATACAAGTTTAGATATTAGTTCATGTGAGCACCTCTTAAACTAATTATCAAGGACTCTCCAAACTCAAATGTTTAATTGCAACTGGTCCAGCAGAAACTATTTACTCAACTGCCTCACAACCAAAAGTATTGACACTGCAATATTTTTTACACCCAAATTTTCTTTTCACTTTCTATTAATCAAAATTGTACTTTTGTAAACCAATGTAGATTTCCTGAAATTAAAAAATCTTCAGTCATTGCATATGTCTAGCATGTTTTTTTTCTTTCTTATCACCTTTCCTCTGCAGTCACTTCTTGACAAAGCTACGCATGCCTTGCTTTTGTGCTCCTTTGCCATAAACTTGTTTTGTCTCCCATTGTTTCCACACAGATTATTCTTGCTGTACTCTAAATTTCTCTCAGGGTATTTTAGTGATGTGAAATTCAGAACTGAAACAATATCAGCTGCCACCAACAAAGCTGTGTAAAGTGTTGTTTCTTCCTGGGAACTCTTCCAGTGCAGAAAACAAAATGCAGGAATTAGAAGTGACAAAAAGCTGGTACTAACTGATGTGTCAACTGTATAAAAACCATCTATGCTCTGAATCATTGTCTTTCCAAACTGTTAGGATCTATAAGAAAGTGATTTTAATTCCTAAGAAAATATATTGCCATAAAAGTGACTCGTATATACTGGCTGTTGGAAATTCACTATTTCTTCTTTATTTTGTTGAGAGACAATTTTCCCAGTTTCCCTCAGTTTCATTTACTCTCATAAATCAAAATTATCCGGTCTGACAAAAGGACTATGTTCAAACACAACCCAGTGATCTACCACAGCATCAAAGGTAAAATTTTTAAAGCTTGTAAATAATCCAGAAATCAAGGCCTCTTGTTCAAAAATGAATATGACATGACCAGTATGTAGACACAGAAACAAGAAAACATGCTTAGTAAGTTTTTATAATGCCCAGTCTTCTTGGGAACCCAGAAGCCTCAAACTTCTGAAAATCCCAGCATCCACAAACACCTCCATGAGGTAATGCACTGCACCACCTTTTGAATCAAAATGTTGCTACTTCCAAAACAGAGATTCTAGGCTATTTCATAGAATCGTAGAATCATTTGAGTTGGAAGACCTTTGAATGTAATATAGTTCAACTCTCCTGCAATGAACAGGGACATCTACAGCAGATCAGGGTGCTCAGAGCCTCATCCAGACTGACTTTGAGTGTCTCCTGGGACGAGGCTTCCACCAACTCTCTGCATAACCTGTTCCAGTGCCTCACCACCCTTATGGTAGTGTAAAAGAAGCTACGGTAACTTCTTCTAGCTCTAGTTGTCTAAGATGTAATAACAGTGCCTCTAAAGCTAAGATCACAATGCCTTCTTTGTATCTCTAAATCAGAATAGTGTAGTGAAAACCCAAATCTACATCTTAAAATTTATTCTGAGTCTGGAAACTAATGCACAGATGAGATTTTTTTATTTATTTTTTTGAATGCTCTCCCTGCTCCCTGTCAGTATGCTGTAGGATCTGCTTCTAGATGTATTTTAAGACATTGCATTTCATCTGCACAGTCCTATTTCATCTTCTCTACCTGAGATACTCAGATGCATAAGATATACATGCCTACATTTGGAACCCGTGGATATACTTGTTTTCAAGCAAAAGACCTACAATCAGCACTTTCTAATCAAAGACAAGTTCCTTTTGTACTTACTATCATTGGCCCAGATTAAGCAGAGGCTGTGACTTCCTTGTCTTCAAGGTGGGCCTAGGGAGAAGAACTTCCTCTAGATCTGCTTAGCAATACATTCTGATTTCAAAAATACCAAATGATGGCAGTTTTTATAGGCAATTACACAGGAAATAGTTTGCTACTTTGGCTTTGTGACTAATTCAGCACTAATTTCCTCATGTAAATAGCAGAGTTAATACTGGAACTCTTTTTAAAAATGCAGGAAAATGATGAATTAATGTATCTATTAATGACTTGGGAAAAAAGGTGAAGACAAATATTCACAAACGTCAAAATAATTTAGGTTACTGAAAACCAGGTGGAATTGCATGGAATTCCAGGGGCACTTAAAAAGATAGACAACTGTACAGCCTGGCTGCAGTTAGAACTCTGTGTTAATAAAGGCATGCTAATGTACAGCAGAAGGTAAAACATTCAGCATGATCCGGGCTGCTGGTAGACCTTCACAAGCTCTAAATGAACTGTAATCATTTGGGAGTCAGGCAGAAGAGACAATGAGTTTCTGTCAGCAGCTCCATTAACATATTTATTAATTATTAGTGGATCCAGGAAACTAGATTTTAAAACATATTTTTAAATGGACTAAAATAATACCTTAAAAATGATACGCTGAGATAATCAATCAGATCAGTTTGGTTTTTGCTAACTGCTCATAAATCTTTTTATTTCCTGGCACACTTTTCCTCTTTCAATTCTATAATTTATACATCTTTTTAATGTCTGTTTTCAAATCCGTTTGGAAAATATTCCAGGCAAGAGCTCTGTGTTTCTGCAGCACGAGCCCAATGGAACTTCATGAAGCCTGGAGGCTTGTGGACATCAAAACACTGCAAATTAACACATGCTACCACAGACAAGTTGTATGCTTTTATTTTGAAAGTTGTGCTTACTTCTAGCCACTTCATTTAAAATAAATAATAGAGTGCAAATGGAAGGTGTTCACAGAGCATAAATAGCATTATAGCAACAAATGAAAAGCCCTTAAAGATTATTTCCTCTGAAAAGGAAACATATAAGCAATAAAGAAAACAACGCATGCTAAGTGGGAACAAATAGTGAACTCCATTTCCTAATTGCAGTAAAAAAAAAGAAAAAGAAATCAACAATAGAATTAAAAGAGAATTAATGACCTAGAAAAGGAATTTCATCCTTTCCCTGTGTGAAGGGAAGCAGAAGAACTCACTGTGATTGCATGCAATTGAGCTCAACAGCTCAAAAACGAACAAGATGGAAGGGTGGCATTCAGTTGCCTGAACATGGCACATGAAGACATTTAACATGCTCTAAAGCATCCTAAGAGATCTGTGTGGCATATATGATGCAAAACCTACAGGAGATTTGCGCTGTTCTGAAAGTTGATGGAGACTTAGGACATTTCCATTGAAAAAAATCCTTAAGGATAGAAACCTTTATTCTTTAGTGTACAAATCAAGAAGAGTCTGACAAAGAATCTTAAGATAGAAAATTACCTTCAAATAATATTTTTAGAGATATACAAGTGATTAATAGGAAATGGCAAGTGCCATAAATATGTTGCATTTGTAATAGCACTGTAATGTTGTATATAATTTTTTGGGTTCATCCCTAGAATCCTGTGTGGACTGCTCCAAACTAAACTGATTTTTATCACTTACATACTGCATGGTTTGACTATGCTCTATTTTTTTGTCTGAAAATCTGCCAATTATTTTTCAGTTATTAAAAAAGGAAAGTTAATGTTGATACCAAGGATTTGAGTTCTTTTCAATGAAAAGAGTAGAATGAAACTGATTATTCTACATCACTATCGGGAAAATAGCTAAGTTCAGGCAGCATCAGATAGAAAAGTAACTCACATGGTCTTTTTTGCTGCTGTCGTTATTTTTTATATAAAATTATGGATATGTTTAATGTCATAGCTAGTACACTTAGACTTCTGTTTCTTGGAGAATGGTATCTCCAGTTTAATCCACAGCCCTCTGGTAGGTTGAACATCAGAAGTACATATGTTTCCCTGTAGACTTTACTAAGTCAGAATCCTAGTCAGATTTTATCATGACTATCAGTGTACCCATAATAGCAAGAAGGTGACAGTAAATATACCTTCTTCTCTGGTTGCTTTATCAGCCAGGAAAATAGTAGTTAATTTTATCCCTGAGGATTCTTCCCCTCAACTATCCATTCCAAGTGGCAAGAAGATAGAAGGAAATTTTATTTTCAACCAACCTATGCCTGTGAACTTAAAGCCTCTTCTCCGTTTATACTCTAGGTTTATCTTTAACCCAAATTTGACACTGGCTTCAAAGGAGCTGGAAAATCCTTTCAGAAACAGATCTAGGGGAGGTCACTGGGGAGTACTCTGACAGAAAGAGGAATTACATTTTCTGTCTTTTGGGTAGTGTGGCAGCTTCAGGCCTTTCTTTTAACATGACCTCAATCTGGCCTATCTTATATTGATGGAAAATATATTACCATCCTGATTTGTCCTGTTACAGTAGCCTCAATTCTTATGTTATTAGACATCGAGTGTACTTTTCTGATGAATGCCAGCAGGCAAGAATCATAGCATGAAAATAGCATGTGGCAAGCTTGGAACAAACAAAAGATAATACTTCATACAGTGAAAGCTCAAGAGTTGGAACTCCTCACAAGACGCTGCAAATGCTAACATGCAAAGCAATTAAAACAGAAATCAGAAAAAAACCATGTAGGAAAGAAAAAATTCAGTGGTCACTAAACTCAAAGGTTTTACCTTTATCACAAGTCCTGACCTGAGATTGGCTGTAGTCGGGGAAAACATCACTATATTCCTGCCTTAGCACAATATTTTAGCATAAGTATGGAATCCTTAGAGTTGGAAGGGACATCTGAAGGCCATCTAGTCTAACTCCCCTGCAACGAACAGGGACACCACAGGTAGATCAGGTTGCCCAGGGCCTGATCCAGCCTCACCTTGAAAGTCTCCAGAGATGGAGTATCCAGTGCCTCACCATCCTCACTGTGAAAGATTTCTTCCTTATATCTAACCTAAACCTACCCTCTTTGAGCTTGAAACCATTTTCCCCTGTTCTATCACCACAGATCCCGATAAAGTGTCTGTCCCCTCCTTTCCTGTAGCTCTCCTTCAGATACTGAAAGGCTACTCTCAGGTCACCTCGCAGCCTTCTCCAGACTGAACAGCCCCATCTCTCTCAGCCTGTCCTCACAGGAGATATTCTCCATTCCATGGGTTGTTTTGGTGACACATCTCTAGATGTGCTCCAATACTCCATGAGCCTCTCAGAAACAAGCTGTGGATGGACCTTTGAACACTTGTTAAAGATTTTATATTTATTTTTAAAAATAATGATAATAATCAAAGCTGTATAGAATTTAGAAAATAAATACAAGTTTCAGGCAAAAGAGCTTAATGTATATTGTTTCAAATTGAAGTATTTCTTAATATAACTTTACCACATGTGTTTGCTATACCCTTTGTTTCCCTTTCGTGATCAACATTTGCCTTTTTTTTTTCTATTTCTACCCATATGCTTTTATACTTTTTGATTTGTAATTGTCTCTTCCTGAAAGCATTTATTACTCACATTGTAAATCTTTAATTGGTTGTACAAGCCATGTGTGCTTGCAGGCCTTGAATTCTCTGAAGTCCTGTAGGTATTTCAATTTGCATAGCAAATGATTGATGGTGGCAAAATGTGATATCATATTGGCTTTCTTTTTCAAACTGTGAAGTATTCATGCAAGAGTTTTGAGGAAAAATTTTTCAGTTGAAAAGAAAGAAGAAAAATAGTTTTTTAATAACTATCTCAAAGAAAAAGTGCTTCAGCGCTGTTCTTGCTGTTTGGTAACAGAATCCTGAAATTTAGGGAGAAGTGATAAGCTTTGCTTACAAAAAGAAAGCACAGTGAATTTTACCTCACAAGGTCTTGTGACAGGAGAATTCATCTTGATATATTTATAGGAAGGGCGGTTAAGGTCTTAGAGATACCCATACTTACTCTGAGAAGACTTCAAAAACTGGAAACAACCTTTCAAATTGTCGTTATATATTGCAGCAATTTCTTTCAATGGCCTGTAGACAATCATGGAATCATAGAATGGCTTAGATTGGAGGGGACCTTTAAGCACATTCAGTTCCAACCCCTTGCCATGGACAGGGTCTCCATCCACCAGACTAGAACACTGTACTCCAGTTGGGGCCTCAGAAGGACAGAGTAGAGGGGGATGATCACCTCCCTTCCCTGCTGGCCACCTCTTTTTGATGCAGCCCAGGATAGTTGCCTTTCTGGGCTGCAAAAGCACATTGCTGGCTCATGTCCAGTTTTTTGTCCATAAAGACTCCCAAGTACTTCTCCACAGAACTTCTCTCAGCGAGTTCTTCTCCCAGTTTGTACTCACATCTGAGATTGCTTCGACCCAAGTGCAGAACCTTTTGCTTGGCCTTGTTAAACCTCATTAGATTCTCATGTGCCCACTTTTCAAGCATGTCCAGATCCCTTTATGGCATCCCTCCCTTCTATTGTGTCAACTGTACCGTTCAGCTTGGTGTCATCAGCAAACTTGCTGAGGGTACACTCAAAGCTACTGTCTATGTTATTGATAAAGACGTTGAAGAGCACCAATCCCAAGATGGACCCAAAAGGACACCGCTTGTAACTGGCCTCTATTTAAACATAGAACCATTGACAACCACCTCTGGTTATGACTAGTTGACCAATTCTTTATCAACCTAGTAGTCCAGACTTCAAATCTATCTCTCTTCAACTTACAGATAAGGATGTGATGCAGAACCAAGTCAAAGGCCTTGCACAAACCCAGGTAGACAACATAAGTTGCCCTTCCTTTGCGCACTGATGCCATCACTCCATCATAGAAGTCCACCAATTTTGTCAGGCATGATGTGCCCCTGGTGAAGTCGTGCTAGCTCTCTTGGATCACCTCCACATCTCACATGTGCCTTCACATTTCTTCCAAGACATGAAGCTCACCAACCTGTGGTTCCCCTGCTCTTCCTTTCTCATTTTCTTTAAATATGGGCATGATGTTTCCCTTTTTTCAGCCACTGTGGACCTTGCGTGACAGCCACAGTTTTTCAAATATAATGAAGAACGTCTTGGCAACCACGTCAACCAGTTCCTTCAGAACCCTGGGATGCATGTCATCTGGTCCCATAGATGAGTACACATTCAGCCTCATTATGTGGTCTTAGACTTGATCTGCTCTTACATTGGGAGGGTCCTCCAAACCCCCACTTAGAAGTTCAAGGACACAAGAGGCATGGGAAGCCTGACCATCCCTGAAGACCAAGGCAAAGAACTCATGAAGTTCTTCAGTCTTCTGCATGTCTGAGGAGGCTAGCTCTCCCTTTTCATTTGTCAGAGAGGGTGCACACTCTTTTGCATGTTTTTTCTGCCCAACACATCTAAAGAATCTCTTTTTGTTGTTCTATATATCCCTCATCAAGTTCAATTCCATCTGCACCTTGGCTTTCCTGACTTCATCCCTGCATGATCCCTCCAACCCCTATGTTTTAGGCCCGAGGGTGAAAACAATTGAAAACAATACTCACTCCGTTTTTTGAAACTATTATTTTGACAAATCATGATCAAGAAAGGGTTTTAAGAAATAAAAACTAAACAGAAATATTGTAACGTCACTGTATAAATCTCAAGTGAAACAATACACTCAGTACTGGGTACATGTCTGATTCTGCACTCCATGTCACAAAGATGGAAAATGTATTTAGAAAGGTGAAAGAATCATTGACATAATTTCACATTAGATACAATGAAGAAGGAAGAATTGAAAAAGAGTTTGATGAGTATACACAAAATGGCTGAGTGGCACAGAGAAAGCAAATGGGGAAACTTTTCAGTCTCTCTGTAGAAAAGCTGGGAGATGCTAGATGAAGTGGGAAGTTCTTAGATTTGAAGTCTCTAAAGTAAATGATGAATCACATCACAGTAGAAATGAGCTCCTAGCTCATTTCTGGAGCTTCCTGCCATGGCTGCTTTGAAGCTTTTTTGACTACTCCAGGAAAAGAACAACTTTCCACAGATAAAATTAATCCCAACCAACAACAGATGATAAGGAGCAGTGAGGGCTGAGGAACCCTGTCCCACGATCCTTAGCCAGGAGCAGAGCAGCAGGGGACAGTCACAGCTGCAGACATCCATCACCACCCTAAAGACAGGCTAGGCAGGGCATCAGCTCATGGGTGAGGCTCAGGATCAGTCCCAGCAAAAAAAAAAAATAACCAGGACTGCAAAAGTCCTTGAACCACACATCGTGAGAGGCTGAAAGATTATTCTGGTGAAAAGTCTCTGCATCCTCATCTGGTTCATATACTCTCAGCAGCCAATATTTGTCACTGTCATAGGCAAGGACATCCCAGGACAGCCATCTCTGCATTGTATTCTTATCATGAAAAAAGTTGGAGATGGGACAGAAGTTGAGGGCATGAGTCCTTTCATTCAGAATGGAATCAACAGGACCACATATCTGAGAGAGCAGACAGAATTGTTTAAACAAGACTATCAGTTCTCCTGATGGAAAAGACTCCTTTATCTGGCACTGGTGCAATGAAATGTTAATTTTGCATACTTTTAATGCTGAAGTAGTTCAGTTGGCTTAACCAGGGTGAGGTGATTAACTAGAGTGTGAAAAGGTACAAGAAAGGGAAGAAGAGCTTCTTAAGTTGTGTAATGAAGTTATCCATCACATTGCCACATAGGACAGTTCTTTTACACTTCAGTATAAAAATTGGCTGGCTGTAGAGATATGATTTTACCTGAAGGTAAACAAATTAGTAACTCACCGAGATGACTGTAAGTCCCCTTTTGTGGAAAGAATTATTTATTGCTAATTCAGTCTGTCATGATTTCCTCCTCCTCCTTTCCAAAGTCCACCTGTAAAAAGCCACTGCTTACTCCTCACATCAACTAAATAACAGTGCTGTGGCCATGGTGTGTAGGCAGGGAGTACAAACGACTTTCAGGTACACAGGTTTAGGCAGAACAAGTCTACAATAACCTTCTTCAGACAAGAATGTCCAAAATCAAAAGGAGGCAGGCAAGGATGTAGGGTAGAAAACAACAGGTAATTACAGTGAGAAGATGATTAACAAGATGCTTCATTTTCACAAATTTCTCTAGCTTTTTTATCTCAGATTTAAAAATAAAAAAAAAAAAAAGAAAAAAAATGTAGAAAAAAGTAGTCTCTCTCCCAATCCATAGGATTAAAATAAATAAATATTCATTCACATTAAGCTAATATAGCTGTAAGTAGCAAGGCAGGCATATCTAAAGCCACTGTCTTCATTATGTAAATAGAAAATGAATTTTCTGTACTATTTGAATATTTTCTTGATTATAAATCCTCAAATAGAATGTGTGTGCTTATAGTAGCCATTTCTTAAAAGGCTTCAGTTCAGAAAAGTTGTCGTTGGGAGAGAGAAGAAATTCCCTAAAAATATTCCAGAACTGTTCCTTGGGAAAGTGTATTAAGGGCAATTTCTGAGTATATTTCTCCCAGCTCTTCCCTTACTTCCTTAAAGGAAGAATCATTCACTGAAAAGGAGAATGGTGTGCTCTGAATTCAACCTAGAGCTGACAGATAGCCCTGACAGACAAAATTTCTGAATATAGAGAAACTAAAATTTGGAGAACAGTATTGATGTTTTCAGAGAAATAAGATCTAATAGTCTATAGACTACGTAATCAAATGACTCATATCAATGTTTGTGTCATCTTGTGAATGCTAGCCACTGTCCACCCTCTTTATCTAAATCCCTGTTTAAACAATACTGTTGGAAGTGAAAGTAGTCAGAAATCTCTTTATCTGGTCTCTTTGCTAGGGTGGTACCATTATATGCTATGCTGCTGTGGCTTATAAAAGCAAACTAAATTGCAGGAAGCATTCAAGTGCTTTACTTAACATCCCTTCTAGGAGTTCTCCATTATCTGTAAAGTGGACAAATAGATCTCCCTCTAAAGTATTGGATTCAGGTTAACAACAAAGATTTAGAGGATTTAAGTGTAAAAACATCAAGTGTTAAAAAAGACAAGAATGCAACTTCTGCTTTTTGATCTTCTAGTAAAGTTCATACCATGAAACTCATCTCCTTTACTCCCAGTAGCTACTAGCTAAAAGTACCAGTAGTTACCAGTACTAGTACCACTACCAGTACCATACATTAGACAGTTACAGGATTAAAAGGGGCTTTGATTTTATTTTTTTTCTTCTGGCTACTTACTAGATATTTCTAAGATCTGAAGCATTTTCAACAGAACATTAGGTTTGGTGAGCAAAAATCAGGCTTATTTGTTCTGTTCTGTTTTGTTTTGCATTGCTTTATTTTGCTTTGTTTTCTTTTGTTTTGCTTTTCCCATTCTCAAGCAGATTATTTTTTCAAGTAGAGATTAAAATGTTTTGAGAATGTCAATAGAGTGCTGATCCATTTAGACTGGCTTTGAATCAGTTATATTCCAAAACTTGTAGTTCAACGCTTTTTAAGAGGGGGAGCATAAATAATGTGTCATCTCCACTGGTGCAGATTTTTACAGGAGCAGTATGCAGGCTCTTGTTCACGGCTGGTGAAAATGCATAGCTAACGGAGGTGGCTATGCTGAAAAACAGCATTTTGTAGCTGAGAATTCTCTCTATCAAAGAGTTTTATTGTGCTCTTTGGGTCTGTTGTTATTTATATGGTAATAAATGGGAAGCTTTACTTTCAGAGCAACCTACATATAAGCATGCATATACACCTATATTTATATGAAATCTCTCAATTATATCCATATTTTAGGAAATTAAAAAAAAAAAAAAGAACCTTTCTGCCACATGCTTCTCCACTCTGCTTTTCTTTCGTCCTTGACCAGGCCCGGTAAATGACTACAGATTGCTTGTGTGTTCAGTGTAACTGTTAAAACTCAGGATGTGCATATGTGGATATGAGTGAAAAATTCCCTGAAGGCACCAGTTCTGTTTTACCTCTACTCTCTCTGTTTCTGATGCATTCAGAGAGATGAAATACTGACAGAATTTCCATTTTGGAATTGAAATCTGAATGTCTTGACTGAGGAACATTGACACATGTTCAAGCTGACTCACAGAAGATTTAAATTCATATGTTGATCCTTTAGAAAATTTTTGATCACAAATTGCTCTAACTTAAGTACATCAGGAACATGCTACAGGAACCTTTTACTTCTAAATCTATTGTCTTAGCCACAAGGTAGGAACAATCCCTCCTTTATTTTTGTTATAATTGCTTAATCCCTAAATGAAATTTCCTTCCTAAACATGACTGTATGCATCCCTTTCTGCAAATGCTGACAGTGAGTAAATGAGTTCCATCCCTTGACATATCAAAGAGTTAAGAGCTTTCACCAGAAAGTGACCGAATCAAAGAGATGCTGAGCATCAGCTGCTACCAGGGCAGAAACTGGTGGTGCTCAGAGACTGACAAACTTCTGTAGGTTCCTAAATATGTATTTTGACTCCTGGTTTGTCTCAATAGCTGAAGAAAGAATTAACATTGACAGGTTCCCAAGGAGATATTGCTGCCAGAAGAACAATTTCCTCTAAACTGGCTAACAGAAGTCCAGATAAATCTGTCTTCAATGAAAGTTTTAAAAACAAGACCACGAGCAGTGTGTTGGGGTAAATAGCCTCGATAATCTTGGCAATCAAAAAGGAGAAAGGAAAACCAAATCTGGAAGAAATCTGGGATGGCTATTCTGAAAGAGAACTACAGCCTATCTATCAAGCATCCCATTTCCAAGGCTGACCAGTACCATCTGCTGTGGAGAAAGACTAAAAAACTCTGTCTAAAGCAAAGCAGCTCAATTTTCAGCAGTTGGTTTATGCTCTAAAACATGATGGTTTACAGCTTTACCAAGCTGAGGGGCGGATAAAGTGAGAGGAAAGATTCTGAGCATTTTACCAATAAAAACCCAACCTTACTCTGAAATCTCACTAAGTTCTTAAGTACTCTGGGCATCAAAAATACAATGTTATTTCCCTGTTTAAAAGTGATATTGTACAGGCAGCTCTACCACTCTACCACATCATTTGAGCTACAGTAAACACTGTTTATGAAGTTGCAGCCTAGTAGAGGAAACAAAATCAAATAGGTTACATACATAGCTCTTGCACCATTTCCACAGGTCTACAGAGTACTAGCACAAACATTTTGTCCCAAAGGAAAGAAAAATACTAGGCTTACATAGGGCTACTGATGGGATTCAGCTGCATTAGAGCATGCTTCTGCAATGCATATGCTTCTGCAATGCACATGTTGGACTGGAAGAAGAAAGTGTTTGTTGTGATAGTCCCAGGCCTTCATCACTTCTGCTGTTTTTCACCATAACTTTTTTTTTCTTTTTAACCAACCATCTCTTGGGAAACTCCATCCAACTTTTATTTCAACCAAGCTACTTTGTAGGATGTTTTAGGATCTGTTCCCCTTAGTACTTATCCCACAGCGTAATAGCTGCTTGGAAATGTTGTATGTTGCTTGAAGGTAGGTTCTTTAAATTTGGTTTTGAAGACAAATAATATTCTTCTCATTCAGCTTTCCAGGGCATTTCAAATTACCTTGCAGACTTGAAGTAATGAACAATGACTATCTTTAGTGAAATTCACTAATTGCATGATTCATTCGTAACACGACAACTCATTCCTCATTTGTCTTGTTACAACTTTTTCTCCTAGTTCTACTTACAATTTTTTTCCATTGTATATTGCACTGTTGAAAAAATTTACCTTTGTATGTGCACTTCCAAGGGAATGAGAAAACTTAAAAAGATGGCATTAGAAATAGTGAAAAATCTCTTTCTCGGTGTTTCATTTCTCAGTTGGAACTTCGTGTGCTTTTTTCCTATGTAACTGAGGCAAGACGTGAGCAAACTCATGATTCAGGGAAGCAGAGAAATAAAGTGAAAGGAGAATTGAGACACAATCTATGCTTTTATTTACTGCACTTCTACAAATTTATGAAGGTATCTCCCGCCTGTCACTTTTGATGATTCCAAAGTGCCTTCACAAAGCTGGTTTCAATGATTTTAGGTACTCTAACTGCAAGAGAGCAATTCTGGGTATTGTTTAGCAACCAATCCACAGCATTTTGTAATTCCAGGAAAGACAGGTTAGAGAACCTTAGAAAATTATCTGTTGTACTGAAGCACAAATTAAGCTAGAATTCTTGAAAGTAAATATGTTGCATTAAGAAGGAAAAAAAAGTTTTTGTTTTTCTCTTCCACAAAGGTCAACCATTAGAGTCACATGACTCTCAATTTGCCCCAGAAAACAGATATTTAAGATCATGTATCACAAAGATTGGTATATCATAGACCAGGAGAGCAAACTGCCCTCCCAGTCTTGCCATGACTCTCTCTGCCTTCGAGAGGGATGATGGTACCCACATCTGGCTTTTTCTCATACAAAATATTTTAATTAGGAAAATACCAGATTTGTTAGTCTTACTTACGCTTATGGAGTCTTTCACAGATGCCTGTTTCCTTTGCTTTTTTCATATCGTCTCAGGTTTTCTGCTTCAAGTCTTTAAATGTCATGAAGAAGTGGCAAGATGACATCGCTGCCTCCAACAAGTCCTCCTCCCGAATCGTCAGAGAGATGAGAAAGTGCTGCCTGTTGCCCAGGAGCAGACAGAGCAAGGAGACTTCTCATATTAAAACTTGATGCAAAACAGCAAGCCACAGTGTCACAAAACAGATTCGACAGCTCAAGGTTTTAATGACTGGTTAAAGCTAGAGAGTGGGCAAAGCAAGCAGGCCTCCAGCTGAGATCCTGCTACAGCATCCAGACAGCTCCAAGAGTTGCTTGCATTTTATTCATGATAGAAAGAGAAAGGAAAGGATTTTCTCACAATCATCCCACTCAGACTTCTTCATTTTGCTTACAGTGTGACCATGATCACCTGGCCAAATTTGCAACAAGCATACTTCTGCAGCTTAAGAGAGAGACAGAGTATTCTAGAAATGGCTGTGGTGCCAACACTTGCCATTAACCATTAACCACAATCACGTCATTTCTGCTGAAATTTCCTCTAAGATGTGCACAGCTGGCCTCAGTCATCAGCTTCATCAATGTCACCGCTAGCTCTGCTGAATCCCGGACCACTCTGGAGTAGAGTTTATCACTAATGTTTCCCTGGTTCCTGGCTCTGGTACTGTTCTGCTGCAATCCCAGCTGAAACACACGCTGGTCTGGGATCCTCACGCAAGGCTTGAAATGTCAGACAGGACGCACTCTTTGTGGGCACGTGTGGCTGCAGGTTTTAGCACAGTTGTCTCTGGATATGAGCGAAGACAAAAAATTGGTCTGTCTTCCCAAGCAAGTCTCTTCCTTCAACATTAATGAGGATTTTGCAGAAATCCCTCGGCTCCCACCGCCTGTGTCCTTAGGACTGATAGCTCTCCCTGCTATGAAATCAGATGCTGGAGAGAGAAGGAGCGTTAACTGGAAAATACAGTGCAGATGAAGCACAGCACCTGATGACAAACGGCTACATTTCATATCTTGGCTGCACTGACTTTTTGCAAACATAAGAATTACATAAGGGCTTGCTTTTTCCTTTGTTAATGATATTTAGCTTTGCCTGACATGTATTTTCAATGAAATGATTTAACTTTCCAGACAAGTTATCCCAGGTCTATGCAGCTTTAATCTGAAGCCAATATTCTGAGCCGTGTTTTTTAACTTCTGTTCTTCTATATTACTGCAGTTCAACTATTCCACCACAGGGAAAGATACTTTTAAAAAAACAAAAAAAACAAAAAAAAAAAGATAAATAAAATTTTACAAAATAGAGAGAGATTCAAAGGTTTGTTGATTTTCTAAAAAAGAAAAAAAAAAAAAAAGAAGAGGGAAAGGTACAGGAATGTCCTACAGTTTCTCAGAATTTATGGATATACAGTGTAATCGTAAATCTATGTATTCCTTTATTACACAAACAGTCCTGAGATAAACAACCTAACTACTTTGGAAAAAAAATAAATAAAATAAAAAATGAATGCCTTTTGACTGCAAAATTCTGGGAAGAGAAGAGGTTTTAAATGCTTATCAACAGTAGCTTAGAGTAATTGGTGGAACAAATATTTAATAGAAAGTTCTGGCGTTATTATACCAAATTGATTTGAATCTGGCTGCAGGTCACAGGTGATGATTTGGTAGATGTGAGTCTGTTCTGAACACTATGGGCATTTCCCCACTGAAATAAACCTATGAAACTGTCTTCTACAGTCCACAGTCTCGGTTTAAAAGTGTCATCTTTAGACTGTTGACCTTCTCCAACACAGTTCTTTGACATATCCTGAGTCTTTAGCCTTGTAATAGATTTTATTCTATTCATTTTTTAAATAGCTATCATATATAAAATACACATATTCTCTGTGAGTGCATTTTTACATCTGTAGCCTACTGTGGCTCTTCCACTGCCCAGTGACCCTCTCAGCTCTCACCTTCAGGGTGCACAATTATTGCATGGGACCAAAAAAATGTTACCTCTCAATATCAAATGCTCAAAGTTTCTTATGATGCTTATGATTTTGAAAGATTGAGGAAAAGAAAGGATAAAATTGCATTTCTCTATGTGGTATTATTGTCATTTCTTAGCCTCTCAGCTTAACACGTTTTAAACAGAGAGAAACTTGCTGCTGATTAAATTGAGAAAATTATCAGTGAGTACTGAAACGAGGGAGCTGTTGGAAAATAGCAAAATTAGTTTTCGATAGAGAATTGTTAGTTTTCTCTTGGGATACAACCTCTTCATACAGAACAGACACTTCTGTATCCTCTCCCTGCATGTGAGTGTGCACATATAGGGATGTGCACAAATGCACATGTGTGCATAATTCCATTTCAACTGTTTCTAAGCTTCCTGCAATGAAGAATAGTATATACACAGTTTAACTGTTTCCCATCACTGAATGTTTATGACAGCCAGCCTTTATGCAAAGTTTAGAAATTAACCCTTATCTCCATGGTGTGATGACTATGTCCTACAGTCTGCTTTCATGGTCCAGGTGCAACCAGGAGCATGGCCGTAGGCTGAGACTACAGACAGAAGAGCTTCTCAGAACAGTGCAGCTGTGCTAGAAAAACTTGGCTGTTAGTGACATTTCTGCCTTTCCATATTTCTTCACATGTTCCTGCTGTTGAATCATGCTGCTTTATAAAATCACCTAGCAAACCAGAAAACTGTGATGATTTAAACACTTCTTTTAAAGCAACCTTTGCTTCTCATAAGCTGCAGGTCAAATGCCAAGGCAGCATGGGATCTCACTAAGCATTTTCCTGAGTACTACCTCAGAGCACTGCCCAGAAATGCTGAAGGCATGATGTGGGTGTCTGAGCTGTTCAGAACCTTGCAAAGGCACACATTAAAGTTAGCATGGTTAGACCAAAGATACGAGAAATAAAGCAGCAGCAACAACAGATTTGGCTGAGAATCTCACAGTTGGTCTGGTACACATCCCAGGGTGAAATGCCGGTTCCATTAAATTCAATAGCAAATGCTTACTGGATTTAACAAGTACAGATTTAATCCCAGAACCCAAAATGCTTGCTCAACCCAGTTAAATTTCAGTATAAAATGTCTAAACGTATGTTTTATTGAGCCACTTTTATGTTTTGCTGGCCCCTTTGTCTTGTGTCAACCAAAAATTCGTAATACCAATTTTGACTGAAGGCTGGCTTTAATTACAATTTCTTTTACAGGTCTCAACAGCTTTTTGTATCCTGGGAAATGAGAGCAATTCTTACTATCATATTCTGAAAGAAAATGAAAAGGTTGGTAAACGTATAAGTAATTTTAACTGATTCATTGATCTGAATACTTTTAAAGTAATACAGTAAGTATTTCTGTCACACTTTGAAGTTAAGCTTGGAGCTGAGTTACATCCCTTAGGGTTATTTTATAGCCATTAAGAATGTGTACCTTTTATCTGGTGCCTTCAATTAATTGAATTTCAAAAATATTTTCAAATGTTTTTAGAAAATCATTTAGTTCCTGGAGGACATTCCTGTGTGATTTATTGTTACAGTAATTAAAAGCAGTGAGTATTACACTGGTCACTGTTGGAACTCCTGTCTGCCTTCGGCTATATTTTGGTTTAAGTTAAAATATATAACGCACTTGAGAGACTTGTGAAGGAAGGCAAGAGAAAAATTAATTCTTTTCAGATTGCTTCAGAATTTTGGCACACTTAGAAATAACCTCTTAAAGTGATCACAGTGATATTTACATGATAATTATATGCAAGCACAATTAAACCTCTATATTAAACAATTAAATAATGCTTTTCCCGCTATGGTAAATTATTCCTGAGTGCCCGTATTAGTATTCTGTAGTTCTAATCGGTGCCATAAATAATTTTCAGTTTTACACATTGTGCTCTGAAGCAGTTATTAAGAGCTCTCAGGAAGAGTTAAAACAGCTAATGAAAATAATTAGTGGGGAAAAAAAATGATGGCTCATCCCACATGGAAAGATAACCCTAAGTGCATGCTACAAACGCCGCTTTAATTGCATCGTTTTCCGAGGTGCGCGTGGTTCTTGTCTGCAGTCCCTTCTGTGCAGAGTGGTCGCCCACGAGTAACGTCGTGTGGCACTTCCCATACACAAGGAGCTCTCTGGGACCAGACCCAAAGCCCACTTCTCTTTGGTTCTCTTTAGCATGGAGGAAGGAGCCCACTCCTGCCCTACTTCCCCCGGGGCTCAGCACTGCCCACCCAAGGTTGGAAGGAGAATTTTAGTCATACGGAGCTCCCTCGGCGCCTTCTGACTTCTTAAGGTCTTCAATGTCTGCAAAGATATTCAGCAATGGAAATGATGCTGATGTATCTCTCCTGCCAAAAGATAATCCTCTCCACGTTCATATTAGAGTACACTGAGGCGGTTTTGGTGCTCTCTAACTACACTAACACTTCTTTCATGGCACAGATTAAATGCCTTCTCAAACAACAGCTTTGCCAGCAGAACTATGGAAACGCTTGCTTAGAAAATGGTTGAAAATGTAATTATACATTCAAAAGACCCACAGATGACCAGATCGAGTCTGGTAAAAGATGCCTTTTATTGTCTTGACCATATATTTATGTATAAAATTGTAGTCCTGTCCAATAAAGGTAAATATTTCACATGCCAGCATACGCACTGAAGTCATTGTTCACAATAATAACCTCTCCTTTTAATAGACCATCTCCTTTACGCTGAAATGCCTAAAGGTTTCCTAATGTATATCAGTCTTTTGAACATCACATAATCAATTTAACACAAGAAAGGGAAAAGAAATGTACCTGCACGGATCCCTGCATATTCAGATAAACCTTGCTGCTATGAGGTTAGCATATGACTGCACCAAAACCAGATGAGGACAAACACAGTTTCAGTGAAAATGTGATTTCTGTCCATGTATTTATTGCATTCTGAATTCTATTCACCTTCTTTTTTTTTTTTTTTTTTTTTTTTTGGTATGTGTATGAAATTATTTCAGTTATACAGATTATCTTGGAGTTTTCACAATGAAGATAATGGGTTTCTAAGACTTTCATAGAGTGTGTGAGCTGTAAGACAAGGAATAGTATAACATCCCTTCACTGGCTGTGATTTAATAATCTCAACAGTAAAATAAAGACAAAGAAAGAAAGAGATCAAGCTGGTGTTCTTTCCTATCTGATCTCTTAGAAAGTAGGTCTTCAAAGAACAGCCACTGTACTGCAGAAATCGACACTGGCAATTGAATGATATTCCCTTTCTGAATGGAAGTACATGGTGCTATCACCAGTGCTGTTTGTCTAATGACATGGAAAATTAAGGTTTTTAACCACGTACTATCATTTAGTGAAGGCCTTTTCAGAATCGAGGTGGCCTGGGTCTAGCTACAGAAACAGGAAAGAGTGCCAAAAGAATGTCAGGGTAGACAAGATCAACACTATTTCTACTGTGGGGAGAAAAGGAAAAAAAAGCACTTTTTAGTATTTTAAATATTACAAATGGTTGAAACCTTTGCATTTATGAGTCATTAAAAAAGGGAGAAGAAGAATCTGTAACAATACCACGAGCAACATCAGGCAAAACCTACAAATGGCCCTCAAGTCATGAACCCTGGACTTTGAATTTCTGAGTGCTCCCCAGCAGCTTTTGCTCAGGTTGCAGGCACCTGCTGGGATTTCCTGGTGGCCTGTGCTCCCTCAGCAGACGTGTCCTTTGGGTCGCCATTGGTGAGTTGAGTATTCATCCACTGGGACTTGTTCTCTGCTCTGCTCAGCCATCCTCCTGCTCTGACAGGCAGAAAGCCACCCTGATGAGTGGGTCAATGGGTGGCAACTCTGAGGTGTGCAGGTCACCATGAGCAAATTGAAAAAGACAGTGTCTGCTCATTTCTTCCTCCAACCAACGCTGCCATAATGTCGATCTCATGCAACTGAGGTTGTTATATTGCGTAAGATATATTTGTTCACTCTTACAGCTGGTAGGTGTTAATAGGAGAAAATATTTTTTTGGAATGATGCCTTCTGCCCTTGGACACGGAAGGGATGTTCCAGGGAAGGCAGTGTCCACAGGGCAGCCCTAGCCCCATGGCATCTCCCAGACCCACACAAGGCCGAGAACCACCAGGATGGTCACACGAAGGCTTGCAGTGTGACTGGCTTTCTGTCTGTGTGTGCAGATGGGGAGAAGGAGCACGTTCTCCCTTTCCGTGTGGTTTCCCTGTCTTGGAAGTTGCAAACACAACCTGAGGAGGGAGAAAGGAGAAAGAAAAGTGGACTTCCCACTCTGAGAGTTCATCAGACGTACCTTGTCATCGCACTACAAGGTACAATGTGTGTTGAACATTATGAGCACAGGCTCATGCAAATGACACGGGCATGAAAGAGCCCTGGCAAGAATAAATCTGTCAATGTACAGATGTACCCCATTAATGTTATTGTTCAGCTTTGGTGATTACGGTGAGAAGACAGTGGCTAGAACCCCCACCACCACCACCCCACCTCTCGAAGCTTTTCTCCCCACACCTCTTTGTCTTCGCTTAATTGGGTGCGATGGAATATTCTTCTCTCCTCCTCTGTGTTTTTTGAGACGTTCACCAGCCTTATGCCTTTAAACACAAATGATATCGATCCCTCCTCCCCCTTCTGCCAATCCCGGTTTGTCCCTACGATCCCTACGATTCTGTACGATTCTTTTCGCTCGGCACAAACAATTAAGGCGAGAAAGTAGCGGCCGCTACGCCAAAACTTTCTGCAGCCGGGACAGGAGCCTAGGGGCACGCAGAACTTCTGCGGGGTCGGAAGCACGGACCGGGGGGGGTGTGCGGGGGGGCTGAGCGGGAAGCGGGAGAGAGAGCTCCGGCCCTGGAGCTATCGCCCCCCCCCCCCCCCCCCGGAGGCAGCCCCGGGGCGGGAGGGGACGGCCCCGGGGCTGCGGGGCGCTGCGGGGCGCTGCGGGAGGAGGGAACGCAGCCCCGGCGGAGCCCGGCGCGAGTGCTCCGAGTGGAAGCGCGGGCAGGGGGTGGGCAGGTGCGGGCACAGCCCGGCTGGCGCCTGCGTCCGAGCCCACCTCCGCCGACGGGAGGGAAACAAAGGCGGCGGGCGAGGCAGAGTTGCCCGTAAGTTGCGCGCCTCGCAGCCCTGACTCGCGGAGATAAATGGCAGCGCGGGGGGCGCGCACTTAATCAGCGCTCCTGCTGCCTTCCGGCGGGTACACCCCGCGGATCATTAGGTTAAATGGAGGACATTCGTGTCCTTCCCGAATCGATGCAATTATTGTCGGCGACGAGGACAACGATTGGAGTGGCAGTGCTAATTTTACCAACCCGCTATTAATTATGGTGTCCCCCACGCCCCAACCGGTGTTTATAACGCGAGGAGGCGAGAGGCTCCGACTGCCGCTGTTTTAAAAGGAAAAGTTGGGAGCCGAGCGCCTGGAAAGTGTTAATCGGCAGCGGAGCAGCGGAGCCGCGCTGGGACGTCACTAGGAAAGGGGTGAGGGACGTGGCGGCGGCGCCGGGGGAGCGGAGGCACTGTGCGCTGCCGTCAGGTGCCGCACGCTGAGAAATGCTCGCGGCGGCTCCGCGCAGCGATCCGCGCAGAGAGCGGGAGGAGAGGAGCGCTGCCATGGCACTGCGAGGTGCTAGCCGGAGCCGGGCGTGATCGCAGGTAAAAACGTTTTCTCCTTGTTTTGGTGGTGATGCTGCCGTGCGTGTGTTGTGTGTACGTGTGTGTGCGGCGGCAGGGAGGAGGGGGCGGCGGGGTTATTTTCCCCCTCCGGAGCTGCGGCAGCAGCGAGGAGGCTGGGAACGAAGTGCTGGAGGGAAGGGGAACTCCGTGTGATGGATCACTTGGCTCTGTGCGATCTTCGCCTGGGAAAAGGGGCAAATGTAATCTAACATACGTGTTATTTCTTGGGAAGGGGGTGCGCACATGACACTCCGCGAGCGCTAAGGTAAGGCACCGAGTCAAACTTTCCGGCTTTTAAGACAAACTTTAAAAGGAATAGGATGTGACCTATGTGAGCAGGAAAGTTTTCCCTCCGCGCAGGACTGCGCGGGGCTGCGCACTGCCTACAGCACAGAGTGACTGTGAGCGGGGTCCGAGCGGAGCCTCCGCGGACAGCCTCTGCTCGGCCCGCAGAGCTCTGTGCGGAGGAAGACAGCAGCGTCCGGGGAGCGGCTTTTGCTTTTCTTCCCGAAAAGTTTGGGGTGAGCCGTGAGTGGGGGCTGGCCGCAGCCCTTCCGAGCAGAAAGTTGCTGGATGCGAGGAGCAGAGTGAGCCCGTGAGGCCTTAATTGAGATAGTTCACCAAGAGATTGAAGCTACCGAATGAAAGCATTCCGAGCGCTATTTTACGCGTAGTTGTAATTGTAAGTGAATTAGCGGCACACGCTTAGGCAACTGCTGTTTGTCACTGCGGCTCCCGACCCCTCGTACGGGGCCGTGCAGGTGGGCACCGGCAGCTCCGATTCCGGCCCGCAGCGCCGGGGTCATTCTGGCGCCCCGGGAGGCTCTGCGCGCACCCCGCGCTCCCCGCGGTGCCGCCTTGCCAGAGGCTCCGTGTCAGAGATGTGTGGAGCTCCGCGGCGTAAAATCCCGAACGGGAAAACAAAGCAAACTCGGCTGAAAGAGCATTGCCGAAGTCTCTTTCTTTAGCCCATAAGCGAATTCCGTCGGGGAGATGTTTGCGGGAGTGGCAGAAGCCGTCGGAACGGGGAGGCGATGGGAGCGCAGATAGCAGAGCGGTGGCCGCAGAGCTGCCTCAGCGCGCGTCCCTGCGGACGTCCATCACCGCGCTGCCCCGGCCTGCTCCACTGCCGCAGCGCTTCCACCCTGTTCCGTGTTTGTACGATGCAGCTAACATGAGCGTTGTCTCCGGGTTCCCGGGGAGGAGGCATGGAGCCCGGAAGACGCGTTCAGTTTGGTTCTGCTTCCCAAATCTCCGTTCTGCTTCTTGCAGGAGGGAAAGCCTCCAGCCTGAGCGCTGATTGCGATGGGTTCGCTCTCCCAAACTTTGCGCCGTGCCCTGAACTCTCGTGCACGGGAAAGGAGCTCTGACAGGGAACCATTTGCATTGCACGGCACAGACGTGCGTTTCCCAAATGCTTACGGAAAGAGCTCACCGCAGTCGGTGCCTTTCCTTGGGGCGGAACAGCGTTGCGTTGTTTATGCGCACCGACCACAGGGGTTATTTTAAATCACTGAGGGACTCTGGCACCAAAAATTGCGGATGAAACACAACTGCCTTTCCCGTCAACAAAAGGCCATTATTTGTAGGCTGAGAGGGAAGCAAGAGATGAGCCGTAGGAAGGTTTAATGTCCTCTTTCAGTGTTTAAATACGAAGGGGTTCTGTCAGTGAAGCTCTGGTTTGGGGTTTTGCTTTTTAATGAGTGCTTTCTAGGGAATACAGCCTGGAAGTGGCCGTGCAGCACGGCTGCGGTGACAAATGACGAATAATCACGGTGATTAATACGGGAAAGTTGGGTGCAAAATGGGCGCTGAGTGTTCGCGTGGCGCGGGGCATTGAGGGATAACCGCGATATATAAATAGACGAGGGCTATAAATATTGAATTTCACCTCGCGTTTTAAAGTTTAATAGACTCATCTACATATCAAACCTGTAGTGCCGTGCGGGCCGCCTAGCAGTTAACATCTGCGTTAGTATCAAAAAAGGGGAGGAAAAAAAGAACATAAAGCTACCAACAACAGGACGTCTCCCAAACTTCCAGCCTGGAGGACTGCGAGCACTTCTGCAGGCGGTTCCCCGGCTCTCGGCTAATTATAGTGCTTCACCCTGAGCCACTCTTGAGATAAGTGCAACTGTTCTCGTCCCCAGTACCGCGGGGTCCGACTGAGGGGTTGGAGCGAAGAGCCCAGGCGCCATCTGCCCGGGGGGCACCGAGCGGTGCTGAGCGCTGCGGGCAGAGCGCTGAGTTCGGCCAGAGCGACGCGTGCCGCGTGGACCTGGGCTGCTTGTAAATAGTAACTGCAAGTGCCATTAGGTCCTGGGGCTGAGGGAGGAATAAAGGAGCGATTCTGTCACAGAACCCCAATGGCTAAGTTATTGCTGTTCCCAGGGAGAAAGAGAAATTGGCAGCTCAGGTGAGGAAAGCATTGGCGTTTTCTCCCCGCTCCCCAAAATCAATACGGAATTCAGACCCGGTTATGAATGCCGTTTGGTTGCCGCTCTCCACTCGTCTCTCCCGAGCTGTCAGCGCAATTTGCATGTACTGCATCTGATAGCCTTTATTTGCAAACATTCCAAAGCGCCATAAAGAGCCGCGCGCTGTAGTCTAACTCCGTGCGAAAAGTACTATTTTCATCTGTAAATTAAAGCAATTACGCAGCAGATATTATATTATGTGTACTGTGGTCTCCAGATAGTCATCAATCACCCTCAATCGAGCTGTCAGTGTGGGCAGATTCGTTTCTGGGAGGCAGTCTTCCAGCTGGGGAGAAGAAGAGAACATCATCATTAATTAGAGTGTGACCCTGGGGCTATTCACATGTCTGAACCCGGGAATCTCTCTGAGCAAGTCTGCACACCGCGCTGCAGCGCTCAGCGCTCCGGCAGCCGCCGCTCGGCCCGGCCCGGCCCTGCCCAGCCCAGCAGCCACAGCTGGGAGCCGCCGTCGGGGCCGCTCCGCGGGGCGGCAGCACGGAGCCAGCCCCGGGGGCTGCGGGGCACGGCGGGCAGAGCGGGGGGCTCCAGGCCTCGGCTGTTCCCATCGCTCGGGTGAGAGGTGTTTGCTCTGCCGTGGGGAACGGCGCTTGGCCCCTGGGGCTGCACCCCGCTCCCTGCACCCCTGCTATGCACCCTTCCCCCCCCCCTTCGCCGAATGCTCTTCCGACGGCTTCCGAGGGGTTTAAACGCAAGAATTCCCTCCCTTCAGTCGCTGCCCGGAACGCGCTGGCGGGGTTTTCTACCTATAATCACACGTCGGGAAGAGAGGCTGGAAAAAGAACGCAGGGCCGTATGTCACGGGCTTTATTGGCAGCGTTAGCGCTAATTTTAACTGTTGATTAAATCTTAAATGAAGACTCAGTCGTGTGTCCCTTCATATGTCTTGTTTGTAATTGAGACTAATTATTACTGTGGGGTGGGAAGAAGCAGCTGCTCATTAATTAATTTCTAATTAAAAGTGCATCCCAGCCCTTCGGTGATGAAGAAGGGTGGGGGCCAACCTTACTGATACAACATTTATCCTTCTGATTAAACCCATTGCCCCCACCCCCTCCACCGACAACCGAGCTGCCCTAACTTCGGCCCCCTTTGGGCTGAGAGGTGCGGGTGGTTCTGTCCGAAGATTTCCGGGCCGGTTGATGTGAATGGGGTTTACATGACGTCAGAAGCTCGGCTCCTTCCCAGCAGCGCGCTGCTGACGCGGTGTGTTTGCTCTGCTCTCCCCCCGTTGCCCCCTTTTCTTTTCCCCTGCATGCAAAATGCGTATCCCTGCCGTTTGCCAGCCTCAGAGCCCCCAAGTAGATGCGGAGGGGAGCATTCTACACTTTTGACACATCCTATTTTCTTTCCTTCTTTCCTTCTTTTTCTTTTTTTCCTCACTTCGGTAAAAAGAAAAGAAAAAGTTTACATTTTCATGTAAATAAATAAACTGTGGTTTTCTGCTTCGTCCTCTAAGCATCTAGGGAGCTGCGGTTCCCAATCAATCAGTACAATAGAGCAGAGCACGGCTGCCCTAGCGTGCAGATCAGACGTCTCGCCTTGTTTCTAGATCACCGGGAGCCTCTGGACCATGTCCTACCCGCAGTTCGGCTACCCCTACTCCTCCGCGCCCCAGGTAAGGCTGCTGCCTCCCAGCGCTCCATTGAGCCCCGCTCATTATCGATCGCTTCCGCTCGGGGCCAGAAGCTGCAGCGATCCCTCCCTAACACGGGGGGAGCGTGAAACTCTCGGTTTCACTGGGAGCGCTTTGCTCCCAGCGCCTGCCAGACCCCTCAACTTACATCTGGAGTTAAAACTGGGTTTGGGTGCTTTGGGGTGATGGCGATGCGTGGGGCAGAAATACAGAGCAGAGGGCGGGGAGAAGGGAGAGGGAGAGACCCCCACCCGCTCTCCCACCGGAGCGCTTTTTCCATTCCCGAGGGAATTTGCCAATTAAACGCGAACGTAGCAAGGGCCGAGGTGAGGGAACATAATGGGATACCCGAACCCAGCAGGTTAATGACAGATGCGTGCGTGGCCGCTGCAAATCTGCAGTCTAAATAAATATGCATGAGTAATCTGTTGAGGGGGGAGCTGGAATAACGCAGATGGGCAACATCACGCTGCAGGAGGAGAAAGCGGTGTAAAGCCGGCACCACAAAGTTGGGTTGAAGGAGCGGTGCGTTACGGAGATTCCATGCACACAGTCACGGGGCGTTTGTTTACGGTTTGTGGATGATGTATCACTCTATGTAGACATGTTAAACTTATGCTTACAGAACGTTCTCGAGGAAAAACGGTGGGGAAAAGGGTTGGGATGGGGGGGGGGGGGGAGGGGCGGGGGGGAGGGGCGGGGGAACACCCCAACGCTGAGACCTCGTAACCCCGAAGCTTACATCCCAAAGCTCATACCTTATACCCTAAAGCCGAACACCGGGCGGGCGCTGACACCCCTCGACCCCGCTGTTCCCGCAGTTCCTGATGAGCACCAACTCCCTGACGCCTTGCTGCGAGTCCGGCGGCCGCACGCTGCCCGAGTCGGGCCCGGCCGCCCCAGCACAGACGCCGGTCTATTGTCCCGTGTACGAGAGTCGCCTGCTCGCCACTGCCCGCCACGAGCTCAACTCCGCCGCCGCTCTGGGGGTCTACGGCAGCCCCTACGGCGGACCCCAGGGCTACGGGAACTACGTGACCTACGGCACCGAGGCGCCCGCCTTCTATTCGCTGGTAAGCGGGGCGGGGGGCAGCGCACGGCCGCCGCTCCCTCCTCGGTCCTGCCCGAGAGCGGGGGGCTGAGAGCGGCGGGGTGTCTCTTGCAGAACACTTTGGAGACGAAGGACGGCGGCGGCTCTGCGCATGCGGGCATCTCCCCGGCGGCTGCTTACTACCCCTACGAGCACAGCCTCAGCCAGTACCAGTACGACAGGTAAGCGGCCCCCCCTCCCCCCCCCGCCGCGGGCCCTCGGTGACCTCTTTGCCGAGCGTCGGCGGCCGTCTGTCCGTCCCAACACTTCCACCGCCGCGGTCCTCGGGGCCCATCGGGCGGCGGTGACCTTTCCTGGAGGGTGTGCATTAAATATTGAGCTGTGATGTCGCCCGCGTCAGGATTTTTACAGTGTCAGGAACAAAAAGGTGGTGATGGGGGGGGGGGGGGTGTTAATAAAAGGGGTAAAGAGAAATAAATAGATTTCTATTCCAAGTTGTACCCTGGGGTCACCCAGACGTGTGCTGACTTCACGGCCATTAAATGCGGGCGTTGCCCCCACCTCCCCCATAAGCTCCGCAGGCACTGGGCCGGCTCCATCCTCGCCTTTTCTCGGCCGCTGGGACGGAGCCGTGCACGCCGGGTGCTCACTCGTCGCCCGCCCCATCGGCCGGGCCCGGGGATCCAACGTAATGCTGTGCTCGCAGGTACGGGGCGATGGACGGCGGCACGAGGCGGAAGAACGCCACCAGGGAGACCACCAGCACGCTGAAGGCCTGGCTGCAGGAGCACCGCAAGAACCCCTACCCCACCAAGGGCGAGAAGATCATGCTGGCCATCATCACCAAGATGACCCTCACCCAGGTCTCCACCTGGTTCGCCAACGCCCGCCGCCGCCTCAAGAAGGAGAACAAGATGACGTGGCCGCCTCGGAACAAGTGCTCAGACGAGAAGCGGCCCTACGAAGAAGAGGAGGAGGAGGAGGAGGAATGCTCGCAGGAAGACGCCATGAAAAGCGAGAAGGCCGAGGGTACCCTGCTAGGAGCGGGCACTTAGCGGCTCGGCCGCGGGGGCTCGGCCGCCGGCTTTCCCCTGGGGGGCCGCGCCCCCGCGGCCTCGGGCCTCGCTATCGGGGCTCCTGGGGGCAGCGGGGCCGCCCGTGACCGCGTGTCTTGTTTTTGCCGTCCCCTCCCCCGCCCCCACCCGCAGAGCCCACGGGCAAGGAGGAGAAGGAGCTGGAGCTCAGCGACCTGGAGGATTTGGACGCCGCCGAGTCGGAGAGCTCCGAGTGCGAGATGAGGCGGCCCTTCCCGCACCCGCATCCTCACCCGCAGCCGCTGCCGGGCGGCGGCCCCCCGCCCCGCGCCGCCGAGCCCCCCGCCGCCGCCGCCGATGAGGAGGAGGAGGAGTCGGCGGAGCGGGCCCGCGGCTGCCTAAAGCCGGCGGCGGAGGAGTGCGAGGCGGCCCTGCTCGGAGCTCGGCCGCGCGGCTGCGAGGCCAAGCTGTGCTTCCCGCAGGGCCAGCCGCTGCTGGAGGCCAAGCCCCGCATCTGGTCCCTGGCGCACACCGCCACCTCCCTCAACCAGGCCGAATACCCCTCCTGCATGCTGAAGCGGTCGGGGGGATCGGCCGCCGCCGTCTCCGCCCCGGTCAACGTCATGGACCGGCACCAGGATTCGCCGGTCACCAACCTCAGGAACTGGGTGGACGGGGTGTTTCACGACCCGCTCTTCAGGCACAGTACTTTGAACCAAGCCTTGAGCAACACCACGGTGTCCTGGGCCACCACCAAAGGAGCCATTCTGGAAACGGGCGCCTTGGGACGCTCGGTGGGCAATGGTGCCAACGTGCTCAAGGGGCAGCTGGCCAACCTGGCCCACCAGGACTCGAGCAAGGAGTTTCTCGCCTTTCCCAAAGCAGGGAGTAAAATGTTTTGCTCCTAACGGCCCCCCGAGGGGCAAAGAACTTCCCCGCGCTGGAAGAGTCATGTACACTGAAAAGAAACTCGCGAGAGTTGAAATATAAAACTTTTTCCTTTATCATTATTTTTTTTTTAACAACCAAAACGAGGATTTAACGTTCAGTTCTCTCAGCTCAACAGATACTGCTGTTCTGAAGAATTAAGTTCTCCTGGCTGCGACTTTAAAGGGATCAGTGTCGTGAGAGTTATTTAATTCCATATCCCAAAGCACGTACTATAGCGTAGACCTACTTAACAAAGTTTACATCCGAAAGTTTACAGATGAGAAATTTTAATTCAGATTTAATTTAAGGCATGCCGACATTAGTTATAAAGACTTTTCGAGAGTTTTTCCTCCTGATTTCCTTGTTAGCATATAATTCACAAACAGCACTTCCACTAAGTTTACACTTACTGCACAAATTTATCTTGACAAAAAAAAAAAAAAAGAAAGAAAAGGAAAAAAAAAAAAAAAGAAATGTTAAAGGGTATGTTCACTCCAATAAATTGTCTGTTTCAGAGGTACCACGCGTGGTGGCGTTTTGCATCGTGTAAACGCGTTTCAGGTTTCCAAACTCCCCGCTCGCTCAGAGGACTGGCAGGTCGCTGCCCTCGGCGCCAGACGACGGAGCCCCTTCCCCGCTGCCCAGGAGGCGCGGGCCGGGTTGTTCACCCGGGCTCAGGAGCGGGAAAACGTCGCCCGCGCCGCCGGAGGGGCGAGAGGAGCCGCCTGGGCCGCCAGTGTCGCGGGTCTGCCTGCCGGGGCGCCTCAGCCCGAGCCCATCGGCCGCTCCAGCTGCGGGGAGAGGTTCCCCCGAAACGGCCCGGCTCTGCCGCGGCGCCTCCTCCTCCTCCACGGTGCACGGAGCGATTGATTCACGTGGAAAATTTGATCTTTTAAACAACCGTTTTAGCTTTCCAGCTCTTCTGGCAGTATGGAGAATCGCTGATCCTCCATGAATATTTCAGCACTTCAGGACAGATGCTTTACCGTTTTGACATTAAATAGAGTGCAGCCAACAAAAAGAGGGAGAGAGAGAAAAGCGCTCTCGACGTGTGATTCAGGAGCACTCGCAGCCAATTTACCATTTAGATAACAGCCGTTTAAAAGATTTCCCTTACTCTTCCCCGAATTTGGAGCAAACTTTTCCCGATCTTCGTGCCGGGGGAGAGGGAGAAATGCCGGAAAAGAAACTACCAGCCGGTCACAGACACCGAATTTCCCGCACAGGGGCCCAGACCCCCGGGCTGCCGCGCTCGGCTCGACGGGGGTAAAGTGAAGGAGCCCGAAGGACCGCGGTGACACCGAACAAGCTGAAGAGCTTCTGTCCTGGCCCACCCCCTCCCGCCCGAAATAAATAGCTAAATGAGAATGCAGCCCGGGGGATATACACGTATATATTAAAGGCGACGATAAATGCGGCCGAGGTGGCAGTCAGCCGAAATAGAACATCCTCCAAGCCCGCAAAGTTTCTAGCGAGACCTGTTAGTGCAAGGACTGAATAAAGGAATCCGGGTGCGGAGATCAGATCAAGCCCTTCCCCTCTCTGCGAGCAGCCGTAATTGGATTGTATCCAGTCATATTCCCTGTCATTGTATTGACTTTCGCTCTCTTGGATGATATTATCGAGATCACTGAACCCCTCTGCTGATCTGGCTGTCAAAAGGCTCAGACAGGAGCCCCCGGCCTGGAAAACGTGCATCAGCCAAGATAATTTGAAGTGAAATTTTCATTTTGACAGTAAACCCCTCAATTTCTAAAGGCTCTGCACCCGGAGAGCTCGGTGGCAGGGGGAGGCTTTACAGAAAGCCACGTCTTAAACTGAAAAGGGCAAAAGAACTCGAATTAGTTGTAATAGATAAAAGGGCAAAAATAAAGAGTCAAGGGTACTTGACAGTAATAGCGAAAGTGGAGTCTCCGGGGAGCCGCGATCTCAGCTCAAGGCTGGGCCGGCAGGAATTTTAATGTAGCCGGGGCGGCCGGCGAGCTTTGCCTCTGAAACCCTTTAGACAAAGCAAATTATTTTCAGCCCAACTAAAGAGGTGGGGATGAAGGAGGGAAAGGAGGAAAGGCGAGCGTTCAGGCTGCCCTCGAGCCATTGGTGGCGGCCGGCGGGACGGGGGGGAAAAGGCTGTCTGCCGCGAGGGTGGGGGGGAGCGGGAGGGTGGGATGTTACAGCCGTGAAAAGCAGGGAGGTTTGCATGCATGCAAACGCCGGACGGGGTGGCACTAGCTTTCCCGGTGGGTTTCAGCAAGACCCAAAGAGCTGCCGGGCTGCGCGCCGGGCCGCTGGCGGCCGGGTCGTCCGCCGTTGTAAATCGCTGCGGAGCGGCGTCGGCGTGGTCAGGGGAGCGGTTTGGTCAGGCCGTGGTCTGAGGGGCAGCCATCCCTTAAAATGAAGGTGACGAAACCGTAGGCAACACACAGGCACGCGGAAATATCTGGAGCAGAGTGAGGGAGTCGAACCAGACCTTTATATCTTCATTTCCTTATCTTTGTCGTTACAGAGCAAGTTTGAGTAAGTTTACGCTTGTTACATCACATGTCCGGATCCCTCTGACCAACGGGACCGGCCGCCTATGGTGAATCCTATAGGTGGGTGTGTGCGTGGTTGCGCGCACTCACCCGCGCCACAACGTTACCTGTGTGAGAGGAGACCGAGGGAACGATAGGGGAGGGAAGGCAGTTTCTCACTTCGGCACACGAAGCTTATCTATAGATCGACCGTCAAATGCAGTGATCTTTCAAGAAAGCTTTTAAAAGTCTCAACAAAAGAGTGTGAGAAATTAATTTTGCCCTTTGACTCAACAGCACAAGTCAAAGATCAGGGCTTTAGACGAAGCTGCGGGGCTGAAAGGGAAATACACGCAGCTCATGCGGTTGTACAAAGCAGGAATAAAAAGGCAGGCTGAGCGAGAGAGAGAAAAGAAAAAAAAAATCATAGAGAAACGGCTTGAAACTGAGAGACTCTAAATCATTCAGCCATGGCAAATTCAAACACACAAAGGAGGGGATGCTAAATTAACAGTGCTTTTTACATAGAGCCCAAATAAAACTGTAATCAGCGACGCGTTACTTTTCATTAAGCGAGTTTGACAGCAGCATATTCAGCCTCGACAAGGGAACAGGAGCGAAGAAATATACGGCTCTCCCAGCCCGAGTCATAAGATAATTCCTTAAGCTCCATTAACAACTCTTAGCCGCAGGAAATGGGCTCCCTGAAAACATCTCCAAATCTAAAAGCTTTATCGACCTCTCAAACCTCTGCTGATGGTTCTATTTTTTTAAAAAAAAACTTAGAGGCGAGACGTCCAGCAAGGTAATAGACTTTGACACAACACCTTCTTAACTAGAGTGAGAGAGGCAGGAAAAACGAGACCTTAAATGATATTTAAAAGGCAGCCAATTAAGATTTAAAATGATTGTCTCCTGAGATTATGCATGCGATTTATGTCATCTATTTTTTTTTCCCCAGGCGTGCATGCAAAATTGCAATGGGGCACGCTGCCCTTTCCTTAAATAATAATAACAACAACAACAAAGGAGTAGCAATTAACAATCTGAAACTAAGTCGTATAATTGTACGTATTAATTTAGGAAAAGGTTGGTGCTTAGTTAATCTGATTATAGAGCACCTTGCAATGGCCAGCTTGTTTTATAGATGCCTAATTAAAAGACAACGAAAGCGATACATCCTTCATTTTGCACTATTAAAACAGTGTGATCAGGTCATCCTCACAGAACCCAGTGTAACAGATCCTTCCCATCAGCCACACAAAGAGAAACCTCCAAGAAGTCTTTGCCTTGGTAAGAGCTCGTACATTATGTATTTAATGATATAATGGGTCGGAAGGAAACTCTGACTTACTACAGTCTTTTTGATATACATTTACCTTTTCCATTTAAATCTGACCTTCAAATAATATGTGTGAGAAAGTGTATCCAGTTAAATGCCAATTGAAGAGGTAATGCTCACTCTGTAGCATTTCATGCAGAAAAACTGGAAAATGCAAGAAAGTACTATAAGCCATAGATTTTGTAAAAGATCAGAAACTGTTTCCATGAGTTTGATTTGCAGCTGAATGGGGAGAAAAAGGATCAAATACCACTCAGTTTGGGCCAGCGTGTTTAGGCCCTCCCTTAGATGGAGTTTAAATTGGCTCTAGTGAACTTGAACCTGGGTCCTCCGTCTCTGGAGATTTGTGCGTGTACCTTTGCACATGAAAAAGTGAATGGTAAAGGAATGTTAATGACAAAATTACATGTTTTAATTTGCTTGATAAGAAGTGTAATACTTGTGTTTCATCTTCAGGAGGAAGCTGTTTTTCATGGACAAGCTAATGGCAAAAACACAGATTCTGGAAGTGTGACATATGGTATCAATTCCTTCTAAGTGTGAGGATGTTTTAACTCATATTTAATGTCAAAGAGGCTGTGAAGTGCTTAGGACTTGTGAAAAGGGTTCCAGTCATACTCCTTGTCAAGTTGCATCACTGCAGAAAATAATTCCAGGCTTGTGGTCCCCCAAGAAGCAGTTTTAATACACGCACACACACACACACACACACCCCTACATAGGTCAGAGAGTGTTTAATACCCAAATACCCAGGAAGTCAGTCTCCCATACTATGCAGCTATCCAGCCAAGTCTTCATGTGGTCGAGAACCTGAAGATACATTCAATGTACCCTGAAAAAGAGAGAGAAGAGGAAACACGTGGGAGCATTTCAAAAGCAAAAGCTGAAAATTGGTGCCCTGTGTCCCCCCATCATATTGAGAAATGGACGTGGAGGAAAGGAGAAAGCCTCCATGCAGCCTGGAGAAAGTGTACATACGATAGCAAGTCCCACTGCTATTCTTTCCACAGTGTGGAACAGAGTCTGGGCATAAGTACTGCACCTGGCCTACTTAAAAGGCTCAAGAGCAATTTTCTGTCCATTCTAGTTTAAGCATGAAAAAGAAACAAATATCTTGAAGGAAATCATTCTCTTAATATTTTCCCTTATTCCCCTAACATAAATATGTGGAAAATATTTCTTCTTATTGATTTGTCTGGACACAAATGAGAGTGTAAAAACCCTTTCTCTTCTCAGTCTAATCTTTATTTCCTTTCTCCATATAAGCATGTGATTATTTACCTTTTGAATTGGAGGTATTTTAATTGCAGTTGGCATTTTGTCACTTGTTTCCATGGGATCACAATCAGGTCTTTTCTCAAAGAACACCTCAGAATTCCTTTCTGAAATACTACCAAGGAAGACAATGATGATCAAATGGAACTGAGAAAACACTTATCGACAACATTGTTTCTTTCATTCATACGATGTGTATGAAATGTTAAAAACCAAAAAAATTAAAACAATTTCCTATATGTATTCTACTGTGAAACAGCATTAATACATGTAAACACAAAACACTTGCTGGAAAATAAAGGTGAATAATCAAATCAGTGCTCAAGCTCTGTTCTTATGGCTTCAGATCTGCTGTGTCAAAAGCAAGTGGGTCTTTTCAAGCTTTGTCCTATGTCATGGCATGTCCTGACACTGAAATTCAGAGACTTGTAATATTCTGCCAAGTTATTCAGAGTAAGTTCCATTGCCCTCAGTCTGAAGGTGCTCAACTAATCGACAAAGTTGATAGTATTACTGCTTCCACTAGGGAAAAATACGTGAAAAGTGAAAAAAAGAGAGGGTTTTTTGGGAGTTCTTTGTTACTACGATTCTTTTTCTTTCCTGGAAATGAGAAAGATGACCAAGCAGGCCCTTGCATAGGATACACAAGCCATGGCGTAATGTTTTTCCTTCTATACTGGTTTGGTTACAGCACACAAACAAGAATACTGTATGTGACAGTGGTGTAATCTAAGCCAGTCCTGATGACATTAGCTGTTGGCAGCAATGTGAACACAACATTTTAATTCTGAGGTTTCATGCCTTTGGTTGCCCTCATTCTGAACATACCATCTTCTTCTTACTGACCTTGTGTGACCTTATCAGACAGCAGGAAAGATCCCTGTGCATCAAGCTGACTGGAGTAAAACCCCTGTTGACACATTTCTTGCATGTAAAACCTGGGGCTTTGCAGCAATCACAAAGCACTTGAAGGAATCTCATGCTGTGTAACTGTTTTCAGTTAAGGATTTTAGGCCCACAAATGGAGTGCCTCACTGACGTAGGCCGGTTCAAGTTATGTTACTTCTGTATTAAATTGAACTAAGTGGAATCAACTAATGTAGAGATCAGAAGTTGGATTCCCAGACTTACTGCTGGGTTTACTTTCACACATTTCCACTAAGTCTCTCTTCTCTCATACTTGCACAAGAGAGAAAAACATCAAGAGCAGGTTTGCTTTCATTTTTTTTTTTTTTTTTTTTTTTTTTGTGTAGAGGAATGCAAAACATCTGTTGGTTGGGAGATCTGTGATGGAAAGGACATTTTTCATTTTCCTGTCTCCTGCCTTACAGCCTAGTCAGTAGAAAGCCTCCAGATACAGGCTGCTCCCTTGCTATGCATGAATCTTTGCTCTTCCTTGGTCTGAATTCTTTATTTTCCAAAGAAAATGATGAAAAAGAGAGAAAAGTCATATAAGAAGAAAAATCCTTCACTAAAACCAAGAGCCACAAACACAAGCTCACACCTACTGCCGCATACTGGAGGCATTGTCATTACTGGGCTGAAATTGGCAATTGTAGCAACTGCGTAATAGAAAGGTGGCCTGGGAATAGCCACAACACCTCCGTTGTACCCATTTTACAACATAAAGCATTGCCATAAGTCATTCAAATAAAATGAAGGACTGCTACAAAGATAGCTGCAGAGATGCCTCTTTTGGGCACACCTCATTTCAGCTGATATGGCCCATGGGTTGCTACTTTTAAGCAGCTGGGACTTTAGATGGCCTGGAGAATGAGTTGGGAAGTATTGTTACAAGACCCTGATGACTACTGTCACAGACGTAGATGACTGGTAGAAAAATAACTACAAACAGGACAACGTTAAGAAGAGGATGTAATAAACCATTTCATTTTCATTTTCATTTTGTTGCTTTTAACTACTATAAATTCTTCAGGCACCAAGATGTAAGGAGACAGGGTTCTCAGCCTTCGCTGTGGCTTATCCTGATTAATGCATTGCCAGAAGGAAGTCATATATTAATTGTTTGTGATCTGGAAAAGGATAAATCCCTGACTTTGCATATGTTACCAAACTCAGTTGGTTTATGTCGTGTCAAAGGCAGGCTTTGGCACGGCTCTCACCAGTGTGATTTCCTGAACCAAAGAAGGATGTGTGGCCACGATTACTGCATTCAGCTTCAAACAAAAGAAGGATATCTCCTCCTTCAAAGCTGAAGCAGAGTGAATCCACTTTCAAGAGTGGGATAAAAATGGAATATTCTTGAGTCTAGCATCACCAAATCTTTCTTTGGAAACAGTAACCTATTACAGCAATAATTTAAGAAACAGAATTGTTTAGTGACTGAACTCTGCCAGAGACAATATATACTCTTAATCAGTAACACATTTTCTAACAGCTTCAGAAATGACAAGCTTCCGTATGTTTTTGGGGTTTGAAATAAAGTCTAGGCAGTTCTCTGAGAATTGGCCCTTTTTGCTGCCATCACTTTAAAGCTATACCTGCTGCACATTTTACTATCTGCTACTGCTACATTCTTACGTGATTAAGTAGGACTTTTACACCTCTAGATACAGTTCTTAGCACTTAAATATATAGTATTGTGGGAAACCTTTGTTCAGATTGGAATAGGACTTCCCTTCCCTTCTTTGTTCCTCTGTGATGTCCTTTCAACGATATGTCATCCATCATATTAAGAAATAATAACCCAGCTTGGCCACAGCACTAAATTCAAACTCAGGTTTGGGTTTTGTTGTTGTTGTTTTCTTTTGTTTTTAATTAAAATCCTGAAGTTTCTGATTAAAGCAATTGGCAATTATGCAAACTGCCTCACTGAGAAATTTCATGAGTTTGTTATTTTGTTCCTTTTAAATGCTGATTTTCCCTCCACGTTGCTCCTGGCCGTTTGACCTTGATCCTGTTCTTTTGCAGAGGAAGAAGTGAGGATCACAGAAGCCGCCTTCTCTTAAACCATGGATGTCTGACATTTTGGCTTGCCTGATGTGCACTGAGTGAAGAGGAATTGTCCAAATTCCAAAATGTATAATGTAGTTAATCTGTAGAAGTAACACAAACTTTTTCTTATTAATATTTTCTTGTTAAAACATAAACAAAATTGAGCAACAAAAAAGATCAATCTAGTGGGATATTTGGCCCTAGTTTTGTGAAACTAATACACAGATAAATTAAAACATAGCAAAAATTAGTTGATTTTCACTTAGAAGATGTGTGTCTAACTCATCTAAACGAGCAGTCAAATCCACCACTAAATCTGCAAGCCAATTTTCATTTTCAAGTTCTGGCACAAATTTTCCTTTTGATTTCATAAATGGTTTCATTTCACTTCACAAAACATCAAATCTCTTTAGTGTTTTACCCTGCTGCAGCCTCCTTACTTTAGGAAAGTAAATGATGTCCTCATAATCAACACCCATGCTTTCAAGGAACTCTTGGAACTGACAGAAGCACCGATCAAATACATAGTGCAAAACTTGACCAAGCATGTGGCAGGAGTGAGAGGCAGAATCAGCACACTGGGAAAGCTGCGTGGTTAATTACTCACAGTACTTTCTAGAACCTGATCTAGTATTAGTAATATCAATTTCTTCGTTATCACAATTATTTATATTGATTAGATGAGAGAAAACAAAACAAAAGAAAACAAAAAAAAAAAAAAGAAAGAAAGAAAAAAGAAAAAAACCCACTAGCATTATCTCTGCTATATATATGTACTTACCTCTATAAATAGAAGTAAAAGTGTATCTGTTGGATGTACTAAAGTGTCAGAATTTTTTTTCTCATTCTTTTAATATAAATGTATGAGCTTGTGCCCTCACACATACACATCATCAAAAACTAAGTGAATAACAACTAGTTAAGCTGCACATTTCAGCTGTGATAAATTCAGTGCCTTTCATTTATTTTTAATAAATCTAAGTGTGACGTAGGATAAAAACTATCTGTATACTTTAATACATATGGACAGACACATACATTTACAAAACTTGCTTAAGTAGTCTTCTCATCTTCTTTCAAAGTCCCGAAAGAATTCAAATGACATATGGCAAGAATTCTCTTAAGGTAGTCGTATAAGGAAAACTCAGCAGAAGGAAATACACTGTTATTGACTGTAGGAACAAAGGTTCCAGTGAGTCTGTTGTGAATACTTAGTTCATGCTGAAATGGGTTTTTATTCCTTCTAATCTTTTTTCCCCATTTTGCACAAGTTGTGTTCTTTTTCTATTAAAATAAGTATGAAGTATGTGCACATTGAGTTTTTGCATATTGGTTTTGAAAACAGAATTAGAGTGAAAATTCCTACTTCCACTGTTAGCATTGGGCATTAAAAAAATAATAATAATTACTTTTCAGTCAGCAGCTCCCAAAACTGTAACTGGAATAGAAATTTAATTCAGTCACCAGTAGCCAATTTGCTACCTAAGGCAAATACACTGGATCCTTCAGCTGAAAGTTGGAGCTATAATATTTTAAAGCTGGTGACTCTGCTTCCTTTTTCTGTTTTCACTCAGGATACAAAACAATAAAAGAGCAAATGGGCTTTTATGCTGCCATTTCTGGTAATTTTTCATTCTTTACTGCTCATATTCTTATAATTAGCATGATTCAGATGTTTTTAATACCTCAAGGAGAGTGTATTTACACTAAAGAAATTTCAGATATTTTAATTATAATGTAATTAAGAAACTATTAAAACTTGTATCATTTTCACAGAAAAGCAATAATTAGATTTTTACAGTGGGTTTTCCATAATACCAGTAGTACTTATGGGATTGGTAATGCAAAGCTGCGACTAAAATTCTTAAAGATGATTTACTCTTTAGGCATTTTCATGCAAGTAATGCACAGTTAGTCTATTTGTCAATGGTTTGATTTTCAAAACTGTGCATGCAGGAATTGCCCATGGGTTTCCTAGTAGTTTTGCTGAGCCCAACAAGAACAAACCCCCACAATAGTGCTGATATGTGTCTGCTTTTTCAATTCTAGAGAACAGTAATCCTCATCAACAAATTTTCTTTGAATCCAAGCCCACAACTTCATAAGTACAGCTTGATAAGCTGGAATATAGCAGCTTGTGAACTCAAGGAAGATGGGTATCCAAAGAAATTCAGACTTCACAGAGATTAGTGAGATACTTACATATTGTTGACTTTTCATTACATATGTTGTCGGTATTTGACAGTTACACACTGTATGTAATTAATTTAGTTCTTTCCCCCGTAATGTACATGACCTGATTGTAATTCTCTCAAATTAGATCATTTTTCATAATTACTCATCATATCATTTATGTGAACAAATGTCAGTCTATGGTTTGTCTCTGAATGCAGAGCTGCATCTTCTGTTATGTGTGGCTGACCACATAGATCAGCTTCACCCTACCCCTTTGTCTGGGTGCCCTTACCTTTGTGAACATAAGCAAAGCCAAAAAACATTTCTAAAGCTTTGGAATTTCAAGAGAAAGTAGAGAGCACTTTAATCAGAGACAAAGGTAGCAGGCGCAGGAAATTTACTACAGCTTATATTTTCCTGTCATTATTTGCAAAATGATTGATTATATTCATAGACAACAGATTAACAAATATCATAATTTCTTCGTGACCCACTGAAGCCAATGGTAGTATCTGATTTTAATCATTTTGAAAAACTCAGGCTGCTTTGCAGTTACTGAAATGATGATGTATCTCATCCTAATCCAAAGTATGTGGCTTATTTACTGAATTTATACTCTTATGTTTAAAACGTCAGCTTTTTCATTATGCAGCACACAATTTTTCCCTACACAGTGAGAAGAAGAGTGGGAAACCCACCTGTCCATTACTAAAACAACAAAGTATATCGTGTACTGTAATCCCTCTGTAGCCAGTGGAAATGTGTCCTTCGTCTGGCAGTTCCTTTGGCCTCTAGTACTCATTACAGGTTAGATGGATCCTAATCAGGATGTTGCTATGAATTTGGCAAGTAATTTTGAGGGCTTTTCTCTTCACCAGCTATTTGCTGGCTGTTGGCTTTTGGTTCATTCTAAGATATTCATCATGGTTTCAGATACAGAAGAAGGCAGGTCTGATAGTTTGACTCTTTTTAATAATGTCCTGAGGGAAAATACAGGAGCTCATCTGCACAGAAGCATGGAACCCCAACAGGACTTTTGGCACCAAAGCTTTCTCAGAACTGAAGAACAGGTCTGTGCCATCACTCTCACAGACCAGTCCCTTGACTACCTACAACAGAGAGTTGCTGCAACAGGTCATTCCTCCTTCCTTTGCTTGTTCAGGTTTTCTTCAAATGTAGAATAAGGTGCACAGAAAAGAGAGTGAAGAGCGGCTGATACGGTGCCCTAGCTTGTGGGCTGGGATGCACCATCCATGTGTAACTCAGCCTGGCTGGAATTTCTCCTTAGCAGTTCCAGCAGAACCGTCAGACTTCATCAGATATCATCAAGATCCTTAGGATATCTTTTCCACTGTCATTCAGTCTGGGTCTAGTTTTTTCAGTTTGATTATCTGCCCATGTTTCACTGCTTTGTGAAGGTCTCCATGGTATAAGTCTGAAAAGCAGAGAAGCATCAGAAACACATGTCCTGCTCTTGCAGGATGCAGTTCATGGCTGCGTGCTTGTTTCTGGTACTGGGCCAGATTCCTTGATGCTGTCAAGTTCTCAGAGCAGTCAGGGAGTTGGTTATATTTTCCTGGTTATCTGAGTCAGCTGCTGCAATGTATATATACCAGATGACAATCATCCCACAGGGACTGTTCTTCCAGCTAAGAATAGCCAGAGCAGTGAAAAGAGGGGACTATAAGGGACAAAATCTGTCCTGAGAGCCTGTGCTGAATGGGCCAGGTTGCAGCTTGTACAGCTTTATCATAATTAATAAGAAAAGTGATAGGGCCGACAGGCCTGTAATCTTGGCAGCCCTTCAGCATCTGATCAGCCTCATTCGGTATCTTTAAGTAACTCAGATCTAAGGCACTAGAACAATCAGGCTCCTGTCAGAGGCAAAAGAGGGTGTTTTTGAGCCTGATCAGATTAAAAATCCTGGCTGCCTGGAGTAATGTCAGTATGACCACCAGCTTTCCAGTAGGACAAGCTGACCATACACTCAAAACAGGCTCAGACTGTACTGTCAAGACCCTAGGAAGAAACATCTCTTTCTTGAGACACAGAGAACGGAGTTTAGGGACTTCAGCCCTTACAGACAGCTTTGTTGTTCTCAGCTCTATCAGCATTTGCAATGCTTCTCCCTTCCCAGCCAAGAACCATGGTGCTCAGCCAGCCCTCAACAGCCCATGGTGCTTGGAGTTGACTACTCCTGCTACCACTCAATCGACCTCCTTTGTTTTTTCTCTACCTCTCTGTAAGGAGTAGCTGTTAAAATTTTGAACGTTGCTACGCTGAGACACCTGAAGCCAATGAACATTTACATTCAAGAAGCTTTTTGATAAGAATCTTATATTTCTTCTTTATCTCTTTTCCTGTGTAATTTAGCTCATTAGAACAAGATACACCATAATAAACTCTTTGAGTCATACAAGTAAATACATCTATACCCTCTATGCTTTTGATAATATACATGGTGCTGCTTCATTTCCAGCAGCAAATTGCCACTTGGGATTCTAAGCAAGAAAAACAACCAAACTGCTGTAAGGTCACTGCTAGTTAGAAATGGCACATTTGCACCTTCTAATTTTGCAGTCACTAACACAGGTTTGTGCAGACACCATCTACTCTTGAATTCTAATTTTGGTATGCAATTGCTGTGTGACATTTAATAATTTCTAATCTTCTTTAGCGTTCCCAAGTTATTGGATGACATACAAATACTTCACAAATGTATGGCAAGAACATCTCCCCTGCTCTTCTTTTATTCTAGGTGGCAAAGCCATTAAATTTCATACTGAGATGCAGCAGAAGTGCAACTATGACAGAATTTCTAATCTGCATTGACTTTTAACTTTTTTTTAAATTTAAACCATAATTATTTAGCTATAGATTAATTTCATATACAGCTATACATATTCTATGCTGTCCAAAGATACTGTTGGTGTTCTGAAAGAATTTATGCCTTTGTATAGTGTATTCTTACAGAATTACTTGTGAAAAATGTAGGGCAATCTTTAATACTTTGGGAACAAAATAAGGATTTCATAACACAGTTCCTCAGTGCAGAGGAGATGTACAAATGCACAAGAGAAAAGCTTACATAAGCTTAAATAAAAGCTTAAAAAAGGTGAATGAGGAAAATGTGGTGAGTGAGAAAAACAGGTGTCAGAGTATATCTCTGAAAGACGGAAACCTTTAGCTGTGTGGATTCAAGCCTCTGGTCATTTGTAAGCCATTTTGAGATTTGAGGCAGAAATTATGGCTGGTTTATGAAGCCTGTCAGGTCAGAAAGCTGGAAGTATCTTCTGGTGTTAAAGCCTTAAAAATTGAAGACAAAACATATCACTGCATATCTGTTTTTCTTCATATATCCTGAAGTTACTGATTTATACCCAAAAGTGGTAGTAGTAGATAATCCAGGCTTCAACTTCATGCCAGTGTGACTTATTACTTTGTAAATGTATGCTATACGTATCGATCTTAAGTATCTTCAGAAATTTAGGCATGAAATACCATATATTCTGTTCCTTTGAAAGAGCAGATTCTGAGTTTTTATCCAATTCTGTTCTGATTTGAAAGGAAAAGAGTCTTGTTTTCCTTGATTTAGAAATCAGATGATAGACTATTTTGTTTGTATCCATTTATGAAAGTTAATATCTGTGCCCTACATGATCATTGGACTGTCATAGGCATGGACTGTCACATTCATTCCCCAGAAAAGCACAAACACTGTGGGGAGCATCTGTCAACCTACTGCTTCTCCTGAAAGTGAAATTCTTGATTATCTGGTGGAGTTTTCACAAGAGATCACCAATACATATGCATTAAAATTCCTGGCACATGCATTTAATGACATTTTTATCCGACTTCACTCACAGTTCAGACTCCCATATTCTTTTCCATAGTTTATTCCATTTCCTTTCCGTTTCCTTTTCTTGCTTCGGCCTGCTTTTCACAGATTTCCAATTTTATTCTAAGTGTAAAGTAGATATAAGGACATCTTTACCCTGCCTTGGGTTTGCTCAAATCACTCATTAAGATGAGAGAACTCTCATTTTCCTAGAGCAGAGAAGACTGCATTTTAGTTTTGATGCTTCCAGTGTAAAAAATCTCAGTGTCATTAATGGTTCTTCCAAGCTCACGAGCAAGAACCGTTAATAAAATCTTGACATTTTTGCATTTTCTTTTGACAATTTCCCGGTTAATTGATCATTAAGGCAGAGATCACACTTGTGCTCTGTCCCTGTCCCTCACAGAAGATCTCCCTCTGGCACCAGCCCCCCACCAGCCCTGGGACAGAGAAGCTGCTGTGCTCCCAGCTGGAAGCTGTTGCACTCCAAGGGGAGGCCCAGCCCCAGCAAGGTCCACTTGGGTGCTCCAGCTGTGTGCAATGTGAGCTGGATGCTACATTCCATGGCATCAACAGAAAAAGAACCTAAATAAGTACTGCAGGAAGAGCTCAAGTCCCAGCTTGTTACAGAGCACATCCCTTTGTGTACTTGGGCTATAGGTTTTAGTATATCCTTCCTGAAGACAGACAAAACCATTACTGTGTTTTTTGCCCATTTCAAAGAAGAGCTCAGTGATCAGCAGCACAAAATGAGCTTTCCAGCATTTTCCATTTGCATTGCTGCATATTCACTCTTCAAAGTTCACAGCCCTATAAGGAATGGTGACAACTGTCATGTCTGAATGTGGCTGGATGCCATCGTCAGCCAAGCTAGTTTGCAGCGGTTAGGAGATGGCCCTGTATTTTGCATGCATTTGTGTTATTTTTTCACATGAATGCTTCCTTTTATACTATCAGCAAATGCACATACACATACCTACATACACACAAATCAATATGCACGCACATATGTAAAACCTGAAAATATGTTTATTGTAAACAAACTATTATCATTATGCAGGAACAGTGTTTTCTTCACAGCCAGTGAAAATAAAATATCTGTTTAATGTGATGTGTGCTTTATCCATTACTGTGGATTTGACAAATAGCTTATTGCTTCCTGGTTTTGTTATAACAATACAAACCCAATTTCTTCAAAGTCTGTATTTTTCATGGTTAGAAGTGAGTATCTATTAAAAACAATCACCTCCTGCAATAATCACATTTCAGATCTTCTTACTGCTCAGTGAGATGAATCACTCATGCAGTAGGCAGCATTTAGCTTTATGTTTGCATACCCGGTGATGTGGCCGGGTTTCATAATGCTGTGAATACCAAAGCATAAAACCGCTTCTCAAAAGCAAATTCATAAATGCACTCATGCATACCTTTTTGAGTTATGAGGTGGCTGCAGATTTGGCAGTGCTGACTTGATGTGGTTTTGACAGGTTAGGTTAAAGGATTAAGTCTAGTCTGTCTTCACTTTGCCCTGGCTCTGACACACTCTAAAAAAAGTTGTAGGCTGGCTCTGTGCCTAGTATGACCTCCACATCTCCTCCGAGTGACAACACTTCCCTTTAAGGCTCTCCAAAGGTCAAGGCAGATAACTTGTTGAGTCTTCCAGATACTTTCTTATCTGCAGCTCTTCCTCCTAAGCTCACACGGTAGAAGAAATATGCAAAACTGTGAAGGAGAATAATTCAGGCTTTATAAGGAATAACTTGCATTAGATCTATTGTATCTATCAAGTTTTTCTTTACTATACGATACTTACAACATCCAAGAGCACAGGTCACGAAAATCAGATATGTGTTCTATACAAGATTTCATGGCCCCTCTTCATCTTGCCCTGGTTAATTTGCAATTGAAAACAACTTTCAAGCACTTAAAATGAGAGAACTGGGGAATTAATGATATGATGGTAAAGGAGTTCATTGTTATAAAAAGACCTGTAATATTTGTTTAACAACTGTTCACCTTTGAGAAAAAATGTGAAAAAAAATAATAATGATAGGCACAGTCTTTTATCCTGGTATTAGGCCAAAGATTTTTAAGAAGAAATGTTGACATATGCAAGATTCACAGAGGTTAATAGATTTTTAAGACCAGAATATCATCTGGTTTTCTGTACGTTTTAGCTGTTTAACTTCATCTGTGTTTGTGCTTAAGAACGTGTGACTGACTGCAAATTATCCTTTGGGAAAGAAGAAAGAAAATCTGTTTTGGAAAAAAAAGAAAGAAAAAAGAAAAAAGAAAAACAAAAAAATACAATTTTGATGTAAAAGTTCAAATAAGAAAAAGGTTCTCACATCTTTCTATACACAGCGTTAAAATTTTGTATTCTGACTACTGCAGCTGGTGACTTGGTCAGTCTTGTGTCTTGGCAGTCAAGTGCCATATTAAAAAGAAACATATTCTGTAGTTAGAGAATTATATGCAGGGCTCATACACACCTTGAGCTATGATTATCTAAGACACATTGAAAGCTTGAAGCTTTCGGTAGGCTTCTTTGTAAGGTGGAATTTCCTGTCTGTAAAATCATTCCTGTAGCTCTTCTCTGAACACTCTCCAATCTTTTACCATGTGTTCTGAGGAATAGATATCAGACAGCATTTTGCTGGTGGTTTCAGTAACTTTGTGGGCAGAGATAATGCAGTTCTCTTCCTCTATTTTATTATTTCTTTCTTATAAATCCAGGGACTCACACTAATTTTTTTGCCTGGACCATCAGATGAGAAAATATTTCCATTAAAAAAGTATTACCACCTTTTCAGGCTCAGTGCTTCTTAAATTATTGTCTCCATAATGTTAAGGCCTTTCTACCTCAAGGTGTTTGGGCTTGTGCTTAGTTATATTAAAATGCATGCTTTTTCTTTCCAGTTAACTAAATGCTACAGAGAATCCCATACAAATGACTCGTTGTCAGGATGTTTTCACCATTCCATCTGTTTTTATGGCACCTGCAAACCTTATCAACAATTATTTTATATTTTCTTATGTGCTTTTGTCAATGATTTATGGCCGCACTGGAGCAAGAACTGGTCTGTGTGAGACCTTGGTGGAAACACACTGGATTATGATTCTGTAGTAATTACTTTGTTGGATATTTATCATTAGTATATCACATATCATATCATCTTATGATACTGAGAAATCTGCATGGTAATACGTGGAAAATTGTACAGACATTCAGTCTGATCAAGCTAATAAAGGTACCTTTAATCAGCCCATCATCTCTTAGGAATGGAAATGAGGCTAGCAAAGACTATTTTATGTAAATAAAACATTTTAAAAAATGTCAATTGAAATTAATTATATCCCCATCTTTTATTTTTCATATCAGTTATTCAATTATTTTGGCAGACACAGTGTCATTTTTACAGGTCTATTCTCATTATTGCTTTTAACTAAAAATTTACTCGCAATCCTTTAGAACAGCCCTGACATTCTGAAATTTTAAAATGTTACCAGGAATGACCCTCACAATTATGTTATAAGTCTTGGATTCAAGTGGTCAGGACTCTATTATTTTGTTTACAAGAAAAAAAAGGGAAAAAAAGCCTTATTAAAATTGTCTGACTTGTTTCTGAATCCTATTTTATTCTAGGACTGCAAATGACATTGTTTCTTTCCTTCTGCTAAACAGAACTGCATCTGAGGTGAGCATACTAGAGCCTTTTCCATTTAAACCAAATTGAAACAAGAAGTTGCAAAACCAGTTACCAACTCAGAACATAGCTGTGAGTTATATTATTGACTCAGTGAATTCAGTAGTTTTTTCTCTGAAGCCACAAATGAGTGACCTGAGTCTCCAGCAGGTTTGGGTCTGGTTTTTGCCCTTTTGTAGAAGAAATGCAAGCAGGAGTGGGATTCAGCCAAATGTCCAACAGCCACAAATTCTACTTTTTGCCTTTTCTATATGCATTTATCTTTGTGTATTATATTGAAATATTTTCTTCTACCTTAAACAATATATAGAATTATAGAATCATAGAATCACAAGGTTGGAAAGGACCTACCAGATCACCTAGTCCAACCGTCTTCCCGTTACCCTTGCTACCTATACATATATAAAATATTTTACATATACATACCAAAACATATTGCCAAAACATATGTTTTACTTTCTTTGTCAGTGCTGGAGAAGATTTGGGTCCAGACTAAGCCTCACTAGTGGTTTTACCAGGGCTCCCAGCCCTGTTTCAGTCTTGTTCCTATCCCTGTCCTGTGAGCATACATATTAAATACTTTACGCACCAAGTATCATAGGCAGATGGCCCTTGGGGCACAGAGGTCTCCTTCTCTAACTACATTTTGTAGCCACTAACTTAGCAGGTATATATGTATTTAGTGAGGTATTGACTCACAGTGCCACATTTTCTGCTCTGTAGTCGATACACAGAAAGGTTAAAAGCCTGTGGGTTTATATAAAAATTAAAATTTGCATTTTAAAAAGCTTCCACATACTTAAAGCTAATTTTCCTAGGGGACCTGTAAAACAATTTGGTGAAGTTAAGTACCCATTGATTTCGATTCTGGAGGAGTTCTAAGCAGGCCAATTCCTACACAGAGTCATTACCCAGTGTGCATTTCTGAGTGTAAAGAGGACAATGGTTCAACAAGGAATGAAACCGAATTTCATGTTTTAACATTAGAGAGAGTAAAGAAGATCATGTATTAATTAAATAAAAGACTAAACAGGACAAACCTTTGGAACAACAGACATAACATTTAAGAATAAAATCAACATGGCAGGGTAAAGGTCGGAGAAGATCAAGTAAGACGCTAATAGTTGTGCTTTTTCCATTTTCTTATCGATCAATATTATGTTTTTCCCAGTGAAAATGCAACAGCAGAGTTATTGCTGACCTTTTCCTCACCCTTCCATTCCATATAAAATCACAGCAAAATAACAAACAACTTCATAAGCTGCAGATTTTTTTGAGACAAAAAATATGTGTCCAGAAAATCATTGTTTAAAACATGCAGAGAAAAATGTTCTTATGGTAAAAAGCAATCCACTTCTCTTCTAATTGTATGTGAAAAACTTTGTGCCAACTAACACATCTTCCTTGGAAAATTCAGGAACAAACTTTGCTAATAATTTAAGCAAGGGGGAAGAAATGGCCTCTCACTAACAAGAAGAAAAACACATGGAACACATATCTCAATTAGGAAGAAAATTGGACATTGGCATTGCTGTTACTATGTTTTTTTTTTCCTGATTTTTAACATAATAATTTTTGCCTATATTTCCTTTGAAAAATATAGGAAAAATCTTTCTGTAGAACTTCATGAAATTATGTACTAATAGGGACATGGATGGCCACAGTGAGCAAATCAATAAGAAAATTGTATTTTGCGTTCCAATGAAATGATACTTGCTTTCTATTCCTTGTCCCTGCCATCAGGAAGAATGACATAGAAAGTGAGGCAAAGAATAACAGAAAATAAAAATTAGGAAGCAATTTATTTACAGTGATTTCATTTACTCCAGAACAAGGGGAGTATTTTATCTCTTTTTATAGTCTTCTTTTGTTCTAGTTAAAATAAGATTAGGAAAAGAATGAAAGCTTAAATATGGAAAGCCCAAATGATTTATCATTATACGGGTCAGCATAAAACACTGAGACACTACAACATAACTTAAAGAAACACTATTTTCAAGTGAAGAAAGAGGTATTCATATTATCTACTGTAAACTGTTTCCAGATCCACAGTAGAAATAACAATTTTAAAAACTAGCTAACTTGTTGAATTACACTCACAGTTGTCCTTTCAAACATATATACCAAAAACATGATCCAAACTTAATAGCTGCCTAGTAGCATGTTATTTCCATTTCAAATGTGCATGGAGAAAAGATAATAACTGCTTCATACACAAATTAGATAATCTCAGGACTACCTGCAATGAAGTTTAGCTTGATGAACTGTATGGTCTGGTGCTCAATAATGCAGTAAGGATATGTTTTGTTGCAGAATGCGATATGCTCACTAGATGTGCCTTTATGTGACATATGGGGTGTGGTGACTCGTAGACAAAGGAAGCCTCTATGTCTGCTTAAAAAATACAGCTATTTCCCTTATTAAAAACCTCTAAAGAAAGGAAACACATAAGGTAACTTAAGCATCCATGAAAATCTCAGTAATATATCTTAGTTTTCAAAACCTTGTCATTGGCTAGTAAATTTAAGATGTGTACAGATAACAAATGCTTTGCAGGAGTTTAGAAACATCATCAGTTCTCACAGCTTTCTTTGAAGCACTGATACATGTGAAATCAGTTCTTAAGCCATGACTTAAAAAGATACGTGATTGCTGGGGAAACTTGTTAAGAAATGCAGGGTGCAGCCAACCTGGTTGTGTGACAAAGCTTGAAAATATGAATTCACTGTATTCAAGGGCTCAAAGTGCAGATGACAAATGCAGGGTCCCTAGATATATTATTTATTATTAAATCTCATTTGCTTCGCAATAATTTAATTGTTTTACAGATCAGAATTGTTATTTTTAAATACCTGCTTGCAGATATATAGAAACTAACCTAATAAAATGATAAAATGCCCCCATCACACCTTACTGGGAAAGACCAATTACCGTAGGCAGTCTGCAGCTCTCACTTGCTTGCTCTCCTTCTGTTTGCTATCTTCATCTCTGCACCAAGCTGAAACAGAAGCCACTTCAACTTACAGAAAACCACACCTAAGGACAGGTTTCCTGTTAGCCCAGCAGTTTAACATTCACTTGAAACACTGGAAACTCACTGAAACTGAGAAACTTGAGACCACTTACATTAAGATCTGTACAAACAAGAAAACATCCAAATACATAAAACATTGTGATGGAGAAATGGGAAAATGCAGAACCTTTTGTACTCCTTTCATGCTATTTCTTGCTATTATGTCACTGTTTAAATCCCAATTTTTTCCATATTTTTAGCAATCTCCAGAATTCCACTATACTTGCAAGATGAAACGAAAGCAAGTCACAACACCTTTATCTGGTGAGACAGTGGCTTTGTGAAAGATATTATTTGGAGGAGTATCAAACTCTAAAGGTAAATTTTTTTGGTCAGTAGGCTTCATGCTGGTTCCAAAGTGTTTTCTTTCCTTCACAAAGTTACTGTGCAAGGACACATCTCCTGGGATGCTACAGTTTAGGAAGAAGCACGCTACTCTTTCCACTGAATAAGGTGCACAAAAAGCCATTTCCACAGTCAGGAAGAGCAATATTTCTACTAGGTGAGGGACTTCTGGTTGCCATAACACTGCCAGGGTTACAGCTCTCTCTGTACTGCTTCTTTCCCCCTGCATTTTCTCATCTGTTTTGGATATTTTAATTTCACTCCTTTTCCTCTTCCTTCCTCATGAGGGTAGCCTTCTTTATACCTTTCTTTCTGCACGACTGCCTTTCAACTTGTCATTTTTTTCATCAGTAACAATGGCAAAATTAGGAAAAATATGTATTTTTCAAAGCTATCAGCTAGGTTGGATATTTAGAAGCCCTCACAGGGCACGCACAATAACCATGAAACTGATCGTTGGGGATAGGTTGAGGCAAGGCAGAGCATCACTTGAGCTTGTGAAGACGGCTCAGGTGTCCACTGATCAGACAGGAATCAGCTGGAAGACCAGCTAAATTCCAATATTCATTGCTTCCCCTGCAGTTTAATTGGATTTGCAAAGAGACTAGAAAAGGATATGAGAACTGTGTCGTTCAGCATTGATTCAAACTACAAAGGAGATAAGCAATAGCTTCCCACAATTATTTTTCGCTATTTTCTTTATTATTTTTGTGTAATTTGATGGTTATGTGTTTTTTATATTTCGTTTTTGTTTTCTTTCGCAAGAGAAGATATATATATATGTGCATTTACTTTCTCACAGAATTCCCATCACGTGTCAGAGAAATTCCTAATAGTGAAGATCACTGAGATGCAAATTCCCAAAATCCTGAAGTGGATAAGGTTTTCCTGGGAAACCAAACAAAGCATTTCATTTTGAAAATGATCTCTTGAAATAACTGACAATTTTAACTCTTATTACTGTTGGTCGTAATGGGCTAATGAAGGCTAAGAAGGGGTAATGAGTGGAAGAGGAAAGTATATTTTGTACACTTAACATTTAACACAGGAATAAAGGATAAAAACTCAAATCCTGTCTTCCTCTCCTCCTCCCCCCCAAAAAAACAGCAAAAGAGAAAAGCATTTTCCAAGAACAGAAAATGCAATGCAGCTGTTTGCAAGTGAGAAATCTAGTACAGTTGCTGTGTGCCCATCAATCAGTGGCTGAGATGAATCCATTTGTAAAAGTTAATAGAGCAAAGTATAATGAAAGACAAATTGGTGTCATTAGTCTAAACTTTATGGTTCAATTAAGCTAATAATATGCAGTAAAGCAAAAAGAATAATTAGAAATTATGATAAATATACATGGGTTTGTAAAAATATGACAAAACTTTACATATTTTGTTCTTCTTTTTGAATATACTATCTCTTTCTTTTTCTCTTTTTGATAGCTCTATACACAGTTGCCTTGGGGCATACACGAAAACTGCAAGATTTAAAACAGATAATTACTTGAAACCAAATAGTATTAAATATGCAACATAAAATTTACAGTGAGAATTACCCTGAGAGCAGAACCAATTTTAAATTTTAGAAAATAAAAGGACATTTTAAATTGGTTTTCTGAAATTACTTGTTTATCAGCTTTATGAACAGATATATTCTAAATATTTTATAAATAAGGATTATTATTCCACTCTCCAGACCTTCTAATATTTACAAAACATATATGATAAGCTAATCTATCTACAATGAGCCAAACCATTGATGTCTTCAATACATCTCTTTTTGGGAATGCATAAAGGAAAGAGAGCCTTTGCTATTTGACTATAAACTTCTGTCCTCCCCTATCCAGAAATCCAGGCAGAGAGGCAGGAAGTCAGGTCAGGAGATTTGCTTGCTGTTTAAACCGATTTTTCTCCCTAGCCTCTGTCAAAGGTGTTCACAGAACTGATCTGATCCTGTGAAGATTTTTTACTCTATCGGGGCTTTCCAACGAGGCACACTGTCATCAAGTACCCTACTAGCAAAGGTTGGTCCTGTAAAACAACAGCTTTCTCAGCTCAGAAAAAACATTTATTACTTAAACATTCCTGTCTTCAGTAAGAGAACAGATTGGGTGCTACTGCTGTAAGCATAGATTGAGCAGATAAGGTTGGAATGAGTAGCTGAAGTTGTGGCTTAGATAACAGAGAGCAAAAATTGATAAATATAGCATCAGCCAAATCAACATTATTCTTAGTCTGAGACTTTAAGTTTATAATGCAATTTAAAATAAATATAGATAAATAGATAGTTAGATAGATAGATAGATGAGTAAATAGGTAGGTAGGTAGGTAGGTAGGTAGATAGATAGATAGATAGATAGATAGATAGATAGATAGATAAAGAAGTTATTAGGATGCCAGCAATGGTGTTTGGGGTTTTAAAAGATGGATGGGGACTTTGCATAAGCAGAATCAAACAAATTCTATAGAAATAACTCAAGTTTAACATGTATATTTAATCTGTATCTGACTCATTCTGCAGTTATTGGAACAGGAGGCTTTGTTCCATCTAAATAAGGAAGATCAACACTGGAAATGTGCAGCAAAAAGTTTATAGGAGAGAAGTCACTTCTGAAATGTGTTGTGAATGCTCCAGTGGGATTTTGTTAAGAGAGACATTGAGAAATTAACAACAGAAAAATAATTAAATCAAGTCTCTGAGGAACAAACTATTAATTTAAATGTTTTCTTCAAAATTTTCTGGGAGGGGGTAAAAAAAAAAAAAACAGAAAAAAGACCAAAAAACAAATAACCAAGTAAGCTCAAGCCCATTCATCAGGATATTTTGATACATTTGACGAGCACAGAAGGAATGATTAGATCATCATCTTGGAGAAATTAAATATCACCCAACTTTAATTAATCAAACACCTTCCTTCAAGCGCCAGAATTGTGTGTTTCAGTTAGCAGAATTCTGAGAACAGCGGAGACCAAGACACTACCAGGATAGGAAACTGATTAGATGTACACCCAACAAATGCTCAGTTACACTCACTGATTGCTCCAAAAGTAATGCCTCCTACTTATTTCCTTGGAAATAACAGTGGAAACGATGAGCACAGTAACACTGTGTGATACGGAAAATTCTGATCTACAAAGCACTATTTTTCGATATAGCTACCACCATTAGCTATGTATTTTTTTGCCAGAATTGAACAAGATCCTGCACGCTGTGTTCGTAAAACTGCACCACTGGAAGTAACCCACTGTGGCAGCCACCACTGCTGAAACCACCCACAGTCTCGCTGTGCTCACACCTACTGTTTGTTCTCCATCAATGTTCAGAAAGCATTGATTAATGTCAGTAGATGCCAATTTTTCCCCACATGGAAGAATTCAATGACACATCTTTGCTTCATGCCTAATCCCATGTCAGAAGCTCCTCTGCTGCCATCTGTCACATGGTGACAAAATGCACTGGGATCTTTGTGGGAAGGTTCATCCTTTACTGCCATACCAACATCCACCTCTGAGGTCGTGGGCCAACATAACAAAATAGGAGGCATTACTTACAGAGCAGGCCTCATAAACAGTATTGTTTCAAGAAATGATGTCTGCTTCAGTAGGCTCTCAGGGTGCTTTTGTCAACAAGACTGTGAGCCCCTACTGTCAGAGACCTTTTTCACAATGAAATTCCTGTTGCCAGTGAGAAGGTCACATCTCAAGCTTCTCTTCAAACAACCTGAGCAAGGTGAGCTCTGAAAGCTTCAGATTACAGGACCTGAATTTTTTTTTTACTCACATGGCCAACTATTTTGACAGACAACATCCTGAAAAAATGTCATGCTTTCCTCTCAAAATATCTAAGTATAAAAATCATCAGCTTCCATGAAAATTTTAGACTAGGTATAATGTTAACCACAGTTTAGACTAGAAAGAAGTAAGATGTTGAGAGAGTCTTAGTTATTTTATTCAGCATTTCCATTCTCTCACCTTCTAGATGGGTAAGTTAATTGCAACAACTCAATCTATCTCATATTCAAAACCTCTGCCATCATTTTTTTTTGTATGTTTGTCATTTGAAATTGTATAGCAGATTGTTTAGGCAAAGTTATTTGAACCTACGAAGTAACTCTTACCTACTGCAATCAGTAATCCAAATATTGTCTCACTCAAACTTCTAATTTCCATCTGTGATTGATTACTTAAGTATCAGAAGATGTTTGGGTACATTTCCCCTTCCTATTAGTTGAAAGACTGTCAAATTTACAAAGAGCTTCCTGCAATAGTTTCAATTAGAACTGAACAAATATTCTCCATATAACAATTCAGGAAATGCATTTCCATCGTCCTTCTTGCTGACTCTGGGGAAAGACCTTCAAATAGAGCTGGTGTATTGCTAGACAGAGGTGTTCTTCCCTTTCTTCCCACATACAGTTCACAGAAAATATACAGTTATCTGAAATATTTGATATTAAAAATTCAAAGTTTTTGAATGTTTTCACAAATTTTTCTTACCTGGGCTGGACAGGAACATCTCTGGGGAGAAACACTAACTACAATACAGAGGTAAGGATGACATGAACAATAGATACATGGGAAGGCAAGCCTTGAGCCTGGAGGCTGTCTCTGAAACAGTTCAAAGAACAGAATCTCTTCCTGCAAGAAGTATTGGATGTGGCCTCCCTACGGATTTTCATTTACTAGAAATGAGGTTTTAATTCTTAGAATTAGAGAAAAACCAGAAAAGTTTGAAATTGATCCCGTTCTTCCACCTAACGTTGTAGAGTCTTGAAAGGATTCCTCTGAGAGCTGTGAGATGCATCATTCCTTTTAAAGAGATTTTGAATTTGCCTTGGAAGCACTCTTCCATTTCCCAATTTTTTTCCTAGAGAATATCAGTGTCATCCCAAGATAAGGTCTAGGACATTTTTTTTAAGAATAATTTAGCCAGTAGAATATTTAACGGAAAGGATAAGTGTTTAAGTTTTCCTGCTGTAAATTAGTAATGAATTTTCCAAACCATTTTCAGAGTACTTCCAGACATAAGGAGATCTCCATGAGCTTTTATCTTCAATTAAGTGAGCTGAAATTACAATCCCCTTGTTTATCAGAAACAGCACAGGCCCACCTGCCTCAGCTTGAGGACATCTAGAAGCTCACTAGCTTCTTCTATGACTCTACATCAAATACCAGTCATACCTAAGAAATCCCAGGGTTGCTTTGAGTATCTTTAGGAGACATAAAGCTCCTTCAAGGTATATGGAGAAGTTCCTCTAATTTGTGAAGATCTAGGCCCACCTTCTGTTTGTGCAGCAGGAAGGGCACTCAATGGTGATGGGAACAGCAAGAGCTCAGCAACAGTATTCCCCGGGCTACCAGTAAGTTCCATAAATGCCAGGCTATTTCTGGGATTGTTCAATCTAGAGAAGAGGGGGCCTGGGGAAGATCTTACTGCTCTCTGCAACAACAAAGGAGGTTGTAGCAAGGAGGAGATCAGCCTCTTTTCCCCTTCTGACTAGAAATAGGACTAGAGGAAATGGCCCCAAGTTGCACTAGGGGAGGCTCATGTTGTATATTAGGAAAAATTTCTTCTCCAAAAGAGTTGTGAGGTGCTGGAACAGGCTGCCCAGGGAGTTGGTGCAGTCATCGTCCCTGGAGGTGTTCAAAAAACATTTAGATGTTGTACTAAGGGACATAGTTTAGTGCGGAAATATTGGTGGTAGGTGGATGGTTGAACTTGATGATCTTGATGGTCTTTTCCAACCTTGGTGATTCTATGATTCTATTCTGGAGCAAAACTGGTGAGTAGAAAGAGTCGAAATGTTAATGGTAGCATGAGAAATGAATTGTCACAGAGAAGTCAGTATGATGTTTGACTGCCTAGACTAGCAGACAGAGCACTTGGTGGACAGAAAGGAAGGCCTGGAGTACATTTAATGGCTGTTTGATTACTATTCAAGCAGAAGTTTTAACGATGCCTTCCCCCTCCTTGCTAAATGCCTAAGCTCACAGACTCAGGCACGCTTTTTCATACCTATTCTGTGTCCAGAGGACTCCTTCTTTGTACAATTCAAAGCACAAACAGGAAGGTGTGTGCTACGTCACCTTCTGCTCAAGGGATCCCATAACAATCTGCTGAGGGCTATTGGGTGTCAACTTTGATCTTCAATGGATAAAAGAAGGGCTACACACTAGACACCCTAAAAACTGGTCCCCCGTCATAGTGGAAACTGTAAGAAACTCTTAGATAGAATTAGAGGAAGAAAAGAGTGTCTGACAGACAAAGAAAACCTCAGCACATTTCCATGGCTTTTTCCTGTGAATGCTCTTGTAAGGTCTCAGCTCCGTGCTCTGGCTGCTTGGACTGCTATTTGCAGCATGTACCTTTCCCCTTGGTTTTGTAGATACTACTCAAAGAATCAGAATTTCAGCCAAAGTGCATCCTCAAAAAGTCACTCATTGCTCCTGAGGCAGACAGGTGTCCTTATGTCCCTGGAAGGCCCCTCAAACACTGCAATCTGATGTTAATGAAGGTGCCACAGACCTCAGCCAGACAAGGCATACCATAGGTGTGTATTTAATACTGGATGTAAATATATGCTTTGTAAGGGCTAATCTTCTTGTTGTTCCCTATTTCATTTCTGCATTTCAGCCAGGTCTGTACGTCTTTTCAAACAAATTACAAAAATTTTTCCCTCTGTTTGCCATTGTAGCGACACTTCCACAGAGCACGAAGAATTTCCTTGGCTTTTAATACTATAACAATACCTCAGTTTTAATTACTTGAACAAAAGGGTTTCAAGTCCATCAGAGTACCTTTCAAGGCCTGCAAAGATATTAACTGATTCCATAACCAATTACCTACATTTTCCTTTACTTATTGCAAATGTGACCTTTTGTTAGAATTTGATTGCAAGTTTCCTGCTGTGAGTATATAACTATCTGTGTGTCTGAAAACGGCTACCCTCCACTCATGTGATGACTGCTGTTAATTTTAATACACTTTGATGGCTGGAGAACAAATAAGTGTCTGTGACACAGAGCAGAGACATTTGAAGGTGGATAAACTTCCACTCTAATGAGTAGAAATCAGCAAGTAAAGGAGCCTTCCAGTGACAAACCAGAAGACCTTCAACCTAAGCAGGAAAAAGTATTTTTCAGTCTGGAAAGATTTAAAAAAAAATCCTACTTTCTGTGTAATGGTAGAATAACAGGATGGTTCATAAAAATGACACAAATTAGAGAGAGTACATAAATAAATACTCTCAACAGAGAACATTTCTTTTATAAATTAAACTGTACAGGAGAAATATTTCAGAGAAACTACTGCAGCTATATCTTTGTATTACCTGTTGACAGTAATTCTCTGAGATACAAACAAAATTGGGTTGTAGAGCTGTGGGTGTTGTTTTTCCCCCACACTGCTACTGCATTGCTGTTGCCTTTTTGTGTGTGTAGTATTTTTTCCTTAACTCCAAAAGCGATCCTTGGGCTAGACTCCCACCTCGGAAGAAAAATATACTCTCAGATTTGCTGGAGCCAGAGGAGAGCAAAAATGAAAATAAAGAAGCTGAAAGGATTTGCTTGCAAGACAAGATTAAAAAAATGTTACATAACCTGATTAAGTAATGATCAAGGTGGCACACATTAATTCTTTATAAATATTTAAACAGTATGAAATCCTCAGAGTGAGAGGAATTAATAATCAATATTTGAGGGAGAAATGGGATATTGGAAAGTTGTAAATTATCTAAAAACAAGTAGAGAGGGTTATTTATTATATGGAAATTTTTAAACATTTTCCAAAGAAAATGAAGAAGAAACACTACCTGCTTATGTAGAAAGACTTTAAATTAAACTCTGGCTTTAGAATCTATATTCTTTTTTTAACTGTTATTCCCTCTGAAAATGCATAATTGCACACAGGGATTGTGTGCTGTATTGTGCAATACCAGGAGATAGATGAAAAAAGCTTACAGCAGTGCTTTTTCACTCTTCATTCTCTACATTTCCTCCACAGCTTGTGGGAAAATGCTGAACCCTCAATACAGGCTTTTACCATTATTGTAACAGTTTACAGATCATAGAAACAGCTCCTCTAAATAAATGTTTTAAAAATTAAAAAAAAAAAAAAAAAAAGGAGGAGCAAAGAAAAACATTCTCTGAATTTATCCTTTCCTACTCAGTCACTATTGACTGGTTTCTCAAGCTGATGAAACAATCAATTATTAGCCTATAGAATCACCTCTCCCTATGTTCTCAATCACCGATTAGAGAGTTTTGTATATCTGCAGGAAAAAAGAAACTAACAAACAAAAATAGTCTTCATCATATTGCTCCCCAAAAGAAATCCCATCTTTATCCTCGCTCCAATATCTACCACTTGGCTTGACCATCACTCCTTCTCTTGTAGCTGACTTCTTCTGCTGCCACCATTAGCTAAATAAGGAGAGCACAGGCATTGCCTCTGTTTAAAATTCAAAGTGCTTCCCATTATAAGGGGTTTCTTTCCATAACAATAATTTTAGCTAAGCTCTTGACAATTCAGTTTGAAATTGTCCATGCCTGGTCAGGTAATTTTATCCTCAGTAATTTTATCCCTCAGGTAATTTATTGCTGGAAGAGAGAATTTTAACAAAGATAACACAGCTGAATCAAAGAGCCAGATGAACAAAACTACTGTGATGCTGATCCCAGCTCTTCCATCCAGTGACAGTGCCAGGGGATGCCCTGTAGTAGCTGACATTCTTCTCTGAGGGCAGTAAAAAGGTCTCAGACTTGCACTGTTGGCACACATTTGCAGAGCCATCCAAAACTGATGCTGTTTAGCTTCAGTCCTGGTCCTTGGAAGAAGGCTGCCTTTGGCCCATTACCTGAATAGGTAATGGGTAGGAGTTAGCATCCACCAAAATTGCATTTCTGCTCTTCTGGTGTTAAAAACCTGCCATGATAACAGCTCCTATGTAGCTCTTCCATTCAACTGACCCTAGGAGTGCTATTGCTTTGATGAATCATCACAGAGCTTTCTAAGCCCCCTGCCTTGTGCAGTAACATTCAGTCTCAGAAAAAAACCCTAGTTTTTCTCTATGCATGAATATTCTCCCTTCCCCTTAATGCACAGGACCGGAGCACTCTAGATACCCTGTGCAGCTAAGCACTCAGAGGTTTTGGGAACAGAAAGCCACGCTCCAAAGCAGTACTACAATGGTAGGGATAATCTGATAGTAGTATGGCACTTGGGTGTAAGCTCACTGCCAGCTTGTATGCAGACTTGGCCTTCCTTTGCAGTGCAGTCAGCTGACACAGTACACACATAGCATTTTGGAATACAAATTGACACAATTGTAATTGATCCAGGAGAGGAGGAAGAACAAGGTTTGTGCTCAGCGACTAACTCTGACTGCAGTTAGCTCATCAAACAACAGACACAGGCAGAAGAGATCTGGCAGACAGACCCAAAGGCCTGGGCAATGTTTCCAAGAAGAATGACTGGTAACTAGTAGTTCCAGTCTGTCTTTCACCATTAAATCCTGCCCACCTGTTTCTTTCTGTTCCCGTCTTATTACTTTTCAAAGGGAAATTGCTCATACATTTCACCCTATCTGGCCTCTTAAAAATGAATTTATCATCATTTTATTTTGTTTCAGTTTTGCTACATCACAACCTTCTAAAATTAATTACAAAAATATCAATACATCCAGTAAGGATTAAGAACAAAGGAAAGTATGTATTTCCAATACACACCTATCAAAATGCAGTCTTTCTATACTGAATCTTCAAAGCTGGACTGCAAACCATGAGGTTTCTTAATGCACAATAACAGGGAAAGCCTGATTTTTTTTTGTATCAGTGGAAAAATGTCACTGGACTAGCTACTAGATGACAAGTGTTTTCAAACTAATTTACTTTTTACTCCTTTCTCTGCAACAAGAAACAATTTTAACCACCTTAAAAACTGAGAGAGCTCATTACATGAGTAGCCACTGGTCCCGCTGCTGAAGCAGAATGACAAGAGTAATCACATTGCTTTCAGAAGCCAGAGGCATCTCTGAAGACAGACAGGATGGGTGGGATTCAGTTGCCTAAAAACAGTCACCTCGTGCTAACTGAGTTGCCCTGGGGCAGTCAAAATAAACTCCTCTGGTCTGGCAGTTCTGCAGCAGGACTTCAGGGAAAGCCAGAGCTGCTCCCCTACAAAACTACAGATAGGGTTCAGGCAGGCTTAAAATGTCAGGGCCAGTTCCAAAAGTGATACCTGACACGTGTTTACGCAACTGAATCTTCCCCTCCTCCTGGAGTATTCATTATTCTGAACTGCTTGGAGTGCCTGGGGGCTGCAGCTCACGTTTCACTCCATTCATACCTGAAATTTGACTTTTTTTCAGAGATTTCAGTGAAAACAAATCAAGCTCAAGCACTGAGAGAATTTGTTTCCCCAGTTATATAGCTGGGAAAGGATTAAAAAGACTTTCTGATTCTTTCTTTCTTTCTTTCTTTTTTAATTCTTCCCATGTTTCACAGAAACTATTGGATGTGCTAGCTGGCTTCTCACACCTCACTGGCCACATTGGCAGAGTGTGGTGGAATCCTTCCTGCAGCTTTTAGGGTGCGCTAACAGTTTTCAATCTCTTTAGAAATGAAATGCTTGAGACATGTAACTTTTCACAGAAGAAATGAAAGCTACGGAAATCTTTGCCATCTTATAATATTTGTTCAGTTGTGAGTGTTCTCGATTGAGAGGTGAAAGGCTTGCGCTGAAATATCTATTAATTTTGGAGCAAGGACTTTAGCTCAGTTCTCCTACTGTCCAGAAGACCACCCACAGCAGAAAAACATTGCAGAACTGCAGGTGCAGCCTTCCCAGGCTTGACAGAGCTGTTCCATCTCATGTTAATAATTAAATATTCATTGGAGCATGGACCAGAACCTGACTCTCCCACTTCCCAGGTGATAGCCCTAATTACATGCCTGTGTCATCAATCTCTGTCTCCGCTGTAATGAATTGTCATTATTTGTGTATACTGAAAGAGTTTTAACAGGGGAAATGGAGTATAGCTCTCTTTTCTCCTCCTCTGTCCTCTGAATATCCAGCAGTCAAGAGATTACAGCACTCCTGGCACAGATGAGGAGCTAGGCTTAAGTCTTTCTGAATTACACAGAGTAAAGAATCTGAGAGATGCACGGAGAATAGCGCTAGTCGCTGCAAGAGAGCTCTTGAACCTCTTCCTTTCATTAAGCAGAGGGAGACTGAATCTGGTAATAGAATGATTGGAGTCGTTATGAAGAAGGTTGCCAACCAGATTAGCTGTGGGTGAGCTTCTGTGTATTCCCACTGGCCACTGAAATTGGGCTTAACAATTCTGTTAGTTCCTTATAAATAGAGTTAAGCACTAAAAGGCACCCAGGAATGCCTAAGTCTCTTTGCACATCTGGCCTGTTATCTACAGGATTATCCACAGAGGTATATATAATTTCTAATAATTTGCTAGTGGAAAGCAATATCAATAACTGATATTACTCCTCTCTGCTCCTCACTACCCAGGTGCCATTATATAGCCCTTGACACTGACTTGAACAGCAGAAGGATTTCACGCTAAGACTCACACAAAAGACCCTTCAGACTCTGCAGTCACATATTGCCTCCCCAGAACATTTTCTACAATGGAATACCACATTTTCATATCCATTACTCACATTCTCTGTTGTGTTTTCATAGAGTCATAGAGTCATAGAATATTTTGGGTTGGAAAGGATCTTTAAGATCATCTAGTTCCAATCCCCCTGCTATAGGCAGGGACACCTTCAGTAGACCAGATTGCTCAAAGCCCCATCCAGCCTTTCTCTGAATACCTCCAAGGGGGAAGGGGGGTAGGGGGGGAAGCATCCACAGCCTCTCAGTGTCTCACCATCTTCACAGTAAAGAATTTTTTCCTAATATCTGGTCTAAATCTTCCCTCTTTCAGTTTAGAGCCATTTCCCTTCATCCTACATGCCATTATAAAAGGTTCCTCCCCATCTTTCCTGTAGGCCCCTTTCAGGTACAGGAGGGCCACTATAAGGTCCCCCCCAGAACCTTCCCTTGGAGAAGGGAAGAGAACTAGCAGTACTGAAATTGCTTGCACAGGCTTTAAATATTCTGTTTTTATAACGCTCAGTAGGTGTTTCCCTAGAGTTTTCCATAGCTAGATGCCTCTTGAAATGCTGTGCAAGAGAACGAATCCGTCACAAGTTCAGAGTCTATTAGTGCTTACCTTTTCTTCAAGAAAACAAGTGAGATTAGAATGGATACACTTGCACTATTTATAATAGACACACTAATTCTGTGCATCCTCTGCACATGCAGAATTACCAACTCTACAGTGCAAAAAAGCATTTCCTATTACACTGCAGTCAAAGGAGAACACAGATATTTTAACATGAACATTAGCCTATTTAATACTGCAGCCTCTCCCTTTAATGCCTGAATGCTTTGGCAATTCAAGCTGCATCAGGGGCCAGTGCAGTCCCCGTGTGGCTAGGGGAGGCAAGGGACAGATGATGAGCTTTACGCCTTGCACACCTGATCGTGTGCTGGAGCATGATCCTTCTTGCACCACCATGCACCAGCCAGAACAAGGTTTTCACTTGCCATCTGTTACACGGTCCTAGGGATTCCCTTCAGCAATCTGTGTCTGCACCTTTTGACCGAGATACAAGGGACAAAATGCAGTGCTGTGCTGTGAATACTTACCTCCTACCACAGCAAGGAGCTGGAGATGGGGACTACTGCTCCCTTATCCCTGCCTGCAAATATTGACTGAATTCTATTACAGATAACATGTCCATGGCTAGTTTTATCTTCACACATTGGTCCTTCCCCATTGCATCTATTATGTTTGCCTTAAAAGTAATTACTATGTAGGCCAGCAGTAATTAAAACAGTACTTTAAAGAACCCATTCAGAGCTGTAATTTCTGAAAATGCTTCCATGTAAATCTTTTACACTCCAATTGTGCTCTTGCTAACAGCATTTACAACAGTGTCACCCCAGTGAGTTATTCGAATTACTCTTAATTTCATACTAAAAACATGACGGGAGAGTCAGACTTTCTGAGCCAGGCTATAGCACACTCAGAGGGAGAAAAACACTGAAGGCAAAACTGATATTTTTTTTTGTTAATGTCAGCATGTAAATGTCACACCATCATCCGAGCATAATCTTTGTGAATCTGAGATGTGCAGCAAAACAGGGTATAGAGATTTACAAGATTTTATGATACTAAGGAGTAAGTTCCACCTGCAGCTGGGTATGAGGGAGGTTATCACAGTGCTAGAGCTTGGTTCATGCATTTCCACAGCACTGAAGGTTGGGGAAAAGCCATGAGAACATCTATTAGGACTTAAGTGTGCTTTCTGTAGTACAGCTAAGAGCAGGAGATATCATCTCTATTTGCATAGGAGGAAGACAAACTACCTCTGATTATCACTGTTTCGTAATTAAGAAACTAAAAGCACAGCTATAATATCCCACACATAAATAAGAAAATATGATGAAAAAGAATAAATAAAAAAGGGAAGGAGTAATGATGTCTGAGCAGTTGACTAGGCATTTGTTCAGATTACATTCTGGTATAATTCTGGTACATCTGCTTTAACACATCATTATTATTGCGGTGGCTTGCTCTGCCATCTAGCAGGGATTTTAGGAACTACCAGCTCTTGGGAAGAATTGAAAAGGCATCACATCAGGACAAAAAGTTCTGGACATTATAGAAAGCAAATACGAGCTGTTCGGTTTTTTTTGTTTGTTTGTTTGTTTGTTTTTGTTTTTTTCCCTTCCCTAATATAACAATTTTTGAATGAAGAGTAGCTTCTAAGAAAATGGTCATCTACCTTTAGTTCTGTAATACAGACTGCGTTATATTGTGGAGCACTTTCACAAGTTAACCATGCATTGAGCATGAAAATATTTTTCTGCTAGTAGTCTCAAGTTTAATCATTTCTGTGGTATTTAAGAGAATCTACAGCTAGATTTGCATGTATCATGCACTAACATTACTGTAACTGCACCTTTACTATGTTCAACTTGTTAATCCCTTCTCTGAACATCTTTCTGATGCTTCTTTGAATTGAATCCTTCGTGCTTTCATGCTCTTTTCTTTCCTCTCATCCCATTCCCTTTTTTCCTTTGTGTTTTTGAAATTAAAGTTATTTCCTATGAGAGCAGTGAGCATGACAACATATAGTATGGGATGTCCCTTCGGTCAGTTGAGATCAGCTCCTGATTCTATCTTCTTTCACCTTCTTGTGTACTCCTGGCCTCCCTCTGTCTGGGCTGCATAATGAACAGAAAAGGCCTTGCTTTTTTGTAAGCACTGTTCAGCATCAACTGAACTAACTCTGTTTCTATCTCAATCTAAAACAGCACCATACAAGCTAATTATGAAGAAAATCAATTCTACCCCAGCCAAAAAATAATAAAGCTGCATTTTTCCCATTGCAGCCATCAGGATCACCACTACCACCACAGACAGTTCAGAGAAGAAAATGCAGACATGCCAGTTGTTACTGACTCCACCACTGTTTCCCCCATTCTTCTTGTTCAGCGGAATGGTGAGAAATAAAGGGCACAAGCTCCATCTAACCCAGCATGTGGCTGCAGCCTCACCCAGTCATGTTGCTGACCACGGACATTTTCTCTTTGGTCCCCCTGTGAAGACATTAAACCCTAGAGTGTGTATCCGCTGTGTCATGGTGCTACTTGGTAGAATCCATATCTGCAGCCACATCTCATGCAATACTATCTAGAAATGCCAGGATCTATCCCCGCCCTGCATCTATGATCTCCGGATTGTCAATTCACCCATCAAAAATATACGCACGGGAATTAAATATAGGCCTCTTGGCCACAGCAACACTCTCCAAGACACAAAGAAGAGTTTTCTCACTGATTTTGAAGAAGTACTCTACCAGACCTGAGGAAGAAGGGGGATCCAGTTGCTGGAATATCTTTGTCCCTTTCAGTATATGAGGAATCTTTAAATCCTACTCTATGACTGTCCTGAGTTGCTCGTTTTCCAGTCCAACTCTCTCTCTGGGCTAGACCAAATTCACTACCCACCACTTGCTCTCTTGCCTGTACAAGTTACAGAAAATACAATGGTTGTTAAATGGAGAATCTTAAAGAGTCTTCACTGACAATACCAGGACTCCCTCTTCCAGATGCATCATCCCACTGAGAAAATGCTGTGAATTTCTTTGAAATTCCAAGGCCAAGAGGGAGAAACTGGCTTGTAGCCTAAGGAAGAGATCAGAATCACAAAGGATTACACTACCCTGTCATCATGCTGCCATCTGATGAATCTGGGTAGGTACTGGCTCATATTTCCTGGCAAAGCACCACGGAAAAACACCTGTTGCCACCTTGGATGATTGGAGATTGCCAGGCACTTCCTGGAAGACTTCACTGATATCCAACTTTTATTTGCTTTGAAAATTTTAGCCTTATTCCTACCCCTCCTTTTTTAGTTGACTGGCCACACAAGTTTGTTGCCGCGTTCTGGATCTCCCTACCATGTAGTCATTTATATTTCTTCCAACCTGAATAATCATAATCTAATTTTGCTTCATGCAGAACTTCTTTATTTCTGCCCAATGCTACTGTGAGACACCTTGCTACAGGATTATGCAGATGTTGTAAATTTACACAGGTTCAAAAAAGGATTGAACAAAGTGAAAAAAAAAATATATCTCCAGTGCTACTAGTTACAAATATATATGTCACCAGGACATCCCTGAGCTACAAATAATAGTGACCCATTGCTAAACCTAGCCTAGACTCTGCATCTTGATATATTTTTACAACTCTTAAGTTTTACAGCCCTTGATAGTTTTGCACCATCAGGGAACATTTATAAACTACTTTTCATCCTCTTCGCCAGAATGCGTGTGTACAGTGCATGCTACTCCAGTTTTATGCTGGACAAACTGAAAAATTTGACCTTCTAGAAAAGTAAGTTTTCCTCTTTCTTCTGGATGTTTTCAATATACAAGAGCATCACACAATAAATTCACTGTTTATGACCTTGCAGTGGTTGACATAATTCAAAGTACTGCAGGTCCTATGAAAGATGTGTGGTGAAATACTTACCTTCTGTGTCTTAGCCCCAAAGGCTGGATAAGATGACACAAAAAGTAGATTTATTATTTCAGATTTTTTTTTATGTGAGTTGTTTATAAGCAAGATGGGCAACAAACACCTCCCACAGAGATGACCTGGCATTACTTCAGCATTTCTGCACTCTCTGCAATGAGATCACAGCAGTGCAGCTGCAGAGAGCCAGGCAAGTTCCCTACCTAAACCCCAGAACCTACACCCACCATTAACTCATGCATAACAAACACTACTGATATCCCGCATGCTCCCAGCAACATTCTGGAAGAGGGAAGAACAAGACCCTTCTTCTTTTGGACTGCTGCTCTACAGGGCTCAGGAGGAATGCCCCAGATGGCCATCACAGGCCTGAGATGGAGAGTGTCTCAGCCCAAGGATAAGAAAGCAATCAAATGGGTGCTTAAAGATGAACCAAACCCTCTGTGGAGATGCACAAAGCATAACAGGAGGTCAGTCAAAGAAGCAAGAGGAACAGCTGTTCCTCTGAAGAAGACTTCAATTCTGTCAGAAAGAAGTACTGGACTTCAGCATTAAGGTCCCTTTGAGATGCTTCATGAGTTTTTCCCAAGACTGGCAACAATAGTACAACAACAATGAATGGGTAAAAAAAATGCTCTCCTCTCCTGTTTGGCACTTTGGGAACAGCATGCCAGCTTCTTTGGTCCCCTCTGGTCACTCCAGTACAGGAAAGATACTAATGTGTGTGGTGTGGTCTCAGCCCTGAATTTTTAGGATGCTATGGAGTCCAGGCACTGAGGCTCCACGAATAATTAATTGATCTGAAGGAGTTCAATCTGAGCTGGGTTTTACTGGAAAACTTCATCCATCCTTCCTCTCCTTTTCCCCCCTCCCCCCCACCCATTGCCTTAGATCCAGTTTTTTGGACAGTAATAAGAATAATTGGCTTTTTCTTTTTTTTAACTGGAGTAAAATCATCACAACGAAAGCCATGGTACTGCCAAAATTTCTTCTGGTCAAGGATATTGTAGATTTAAGAGATCTGATTTTTTTAAAAAACAAGGTCATGTCCATAGAAATGTTAGGTAAACACAAAGTATTTGCCTGTCCAGAATTCAACGTATACAGTTTTAGACCAATTCCATTCTTTAAATTACTGTTACTTCTTATGTACATTTTCTGCTTTCAGCATATAGCTGACACTATTCTATTGTCCTTCATCTCTGATTTTCAACATTTACTACAGTTCTCAAAGGAAGAAGTTATATGCTCTAATATAACCTTATTATGCTTTAATATGAGCATAGTGTGGAAACAAAAGTCCTGTGCCTGTGGTACTGTTTTAAGTTAAATCATTTTTCCTGATAGTATTGGCTTTGTGCACAACTGAAGTTTTGATATTCTCATGCATACTGGGGGACAAGATGATATAAAAAACTGACATGAAAAACTGATCATTTATATAGAGATTAAGTTGTTATAACAGATCCAAAGACTCTTCCTAAATATTTTATGAGATTTTTATGCATTTGCAGAGTGATTGCTAAAATTTAATTTGTTTGGACTTTATCATTTTAAATTTTAAATAACTGCACAAAAATAAAAATTTAAATTTATCCTTGTCTAATAAATTAGTACAGTAATACTGATACTACCTCTCAGGATTCAAAATTCAGTTTAGCGTGACTAAAGAGGTCTTGTCAAATACGAATGGTCTGGCCATCTGTCATTGCTAGAGACCATAACACGCTTGACATGGCTGAATTAAAGTTTTGTGCATAGTTTCCACAATGTAATTTAAGTTGCATTTTCAGTTTCAGACAGGTTTATCAGATTTTAAGCACACATGATATAAAAGCTTTTACTTTAATTGTAGCAGGGGTATGCAGAGACACTTTACATCTTAATTGCATCCAGTGAGTAAATTTAGAGTGATATTTTCACAAATTCAGTGCTGAACACTCAACACTGCCATAGCTTTTGCGTCTCTGGGTAGCAACTCAACTTTCAAGGAAGGACTGCATAAAGAAAGCATCAAAGAACTTCATTTTAAAAACCTTATCTTACCTTCTTTTAACAAACTGCATGTGAATAAAGCTGAGAAGTTCTTTGGGTATCTAAAAGCAATTGCAGTCAATAGAACTTACATGAGTAAACTGAAAAAGTTGATATACGAGTGGTGGTGAAAGCTGATGACTTGTCCTTGGCACTTTCGAGTCTTCTCAGGCTTTCCTACTTATGAATTAAAATATTTATAAGTGCCTAGGTAATCAAATGAATTCAGTGAAAAATGGATAACAAGTCCTTTGTGAAGTAGGGTCTGTATTTTAATGGTCTAGATCTCACTACAGCACTTTGTACTTTTCTCTGCAGGATCAGGGCTGCTTCTGAAACACCCACCTTATAAAATAGCCCCTGAAGCTGCTGGGTTTTTTGTTTTTTTCCCCCCCCCCCTACTGAACAACTCACACAGCCTTGTTTTCATAAGGTTAAGGATATTTTTTTCTCTATGCCATTTAAAGCTAAAGAGTCAGGACCCAAATGGTATGTAAATGTCGTAGGTGAGATGCAGAATTGCAATACGCTTACATTTAAAAATATAGTCCCAAAATAACTTGCTCATCCATTACCTAGCTCTGGAATCATACATATTTTGCAGAAAACTTGTCTTACTTTAACAGTCCCCAGGCACCTGGATCTATGTCTCTGTAGTAGCCTAAGCCCAGCTGTCTGGAATAAGCATGCACTATTTCCTCCCCAGAGAGTTCATTATGAACAGATTTATCCATACAAGAAATACTCAACAGAAGATCAGGATCCACACAAAAATATTGTTGTAGAGGCCACTTTTCTTCTGCCACACTTTGAGGGCTTTCTACATTCCTGTGACACAGAAAATATATCACAGAATGGCTCAGGTTAGAAGAGAACTTAAAGCCCCATCCATTTCTAATGGCGCGGGCACGGCTGCTCCCCACAAGCTCATGCTGCCCAGTGCCCCATTCAACCTGGCTTTAAGCGCTTCCAGGGATGGAGCAGCTACAGCTTCTCTAGGCGACACGTGCGAAAGCCTCACCAGTTTCCACACTCCACACCCTCCAGAGCCTTATTTTCTCAGGCTGAACAAGCCCAGCCCAACAGATCCTCAACCTTCCTGTGCTGGGGGCCCCGGGCCTGGACACAGTACTCCTGATAGGACCTCAAGAGGGCAGAGCAGAGAGGAGCAATCACCTCCCTGTCCCTGCTGGCCACCCCTCTTCTGGTGCAGCCCAGGATGCAGTCAGCCTTCTTGGCTGTAAGAGACACTGCTGGCTCACACCTTTTTTCATTCACCAGGATTCCCAAGTCCTTCTCCACAGTGCTGCTCTTGGTCCCTTGCAAACTGCCGCTGATCCAGTCAAGCCTGAGACTTTCTGATTTCAATAAAGCTTCACAAGATCCACGAAATTCCACTTTTGGGGCTCCCCGAGCCAATGTCTTCTCATGGAACTCTGGCTGTTGTTCTCAGTTTTCCTTCAAGATCCACTTAGAACTGACAGCACAAATTAAAACATAATCTCCAAGATGCTGTAGTGCTTGTGCATCTGATCTGATCCCACATGTGAAGAAAAACAAAAATAAACAACAAAAAAATCCACACTTAATGTGCTCATAGAAACTTACCAGAAACACTGCATAATAGTTCCATCAAATAATTTATTCCTAGTCAGTTGACAAGAAACATGGCATTCCTGTTTTCTGGGAAGAATTTTACCTCAAATTATTACAATTTCTAGAAACTACAAGTAACTAATAGCAGGAGTCTACAAAGGAGATTCATTTTACTACTTCAAAGACGTGACACCCAGATTGATATTGCAGGTTTGGGGCAGAGTGGCTGGAAGCCCGTGTGGAGAGAAAGGATATGGGAATGTTAGCTGACAGGCAGCTGAAAGCAAGCCAGCAATATGCCCAGGTAAACAAGAAGGCCAACAGCATCCTGCCATCGTCCCCTTTGTACTTGTCACTGGTGAGATCACACCTTAAGTACTATGTTCACTTCTGGGCCTCACTCTAGAAGAAAAAACATTGAGGCCCTGAAGCATGTCCAAAGGAGGGCAATGAAGCTGTGAGGCGTCTGGAATACAAGCCTTATGACTTGAGATTGTTTAGTTCGAAGGAGACTTAGGGGAGACCTTATATCTGTCTACAACTGCCTGAAAGGAGGTTGCGAAGAGATGGGAATCAGCCTCTTCCCCCAGGTAATCAGTGATGCTACAAGAGGTGTGGCCTTAATTTATACCCCAGCAGATTCAGACTGAATATTAGGAAGAAAAAAATTTCTTTGAGAGTGGTGAAGTATTGTAACAGGCTGCCCAGGGAAGTGGTGGAGTCATTATCCCCTGAGGTGTTCAGGAAACACACAGATGGGGCACTGAGGAACATTGTTAGTGGGCATGGTGGGGGGAGGTACCAGATGATACTAGACATCTCTTCCCATCTTAATGGTTCTATGATTCGATTAACTAGAGATTGTTTTATCTGTGGCTTCTGGAGTGCGAAGAAGGGAATGAAACACAAAGACAACAAAGATCCTTCTTTCAAGATCATAAGAGTTTATGAGATAAATCTCTGCTGGTTTTAGTGGGAGAACCGTGCTGAGACTGCCAACTTAGCTGCAAAGCAGCTAACTCCAAGGCAAAAGGCAGACTGGCAGTGTCAGTATGGCACTTCACCTGCTAATTAGCCTTGCTGCCTATGTTCAGATGTACAGGAGCAGAGTGGAGACTTAGACAGGGAACATTTTGTAAATCAGTGGTATGCTCTCATCTGGAAATTTATGTAAAGCACAATTTAACTCATTAAACATTTCTGGTAGTGTTGCAGGATGAAGGTTAACAATGAAAGGCAATGAGAATGATTAGTGCAAGAAAGTTCTTCAATGAGAAGTGGCTGGAATCACTAAGCCCAGCAAATAGAGGAAGAAGAACAGACACATGACAAACTACACCAAATTCATTGCAAGGGACTACATCGGGAGATTGATACTGAAATGTGAAATATTAAAAAGCACTTTCACTGCTGCTCTTACAACCAGCTTTTCAACTCCTTTGTATTTCCACTCTGGACTGTACATGAAGCAAGATTTATGTGGAATCAAAATGTCACATGACTATGAAAATCAAAATCAGAATTCAGATGCACAAATGAGCCAAAGGAAACACAAATATAATTGTAAGCTCTGTCCTAAGTCCTAAGTGCCATAAGCTATGACAAGTTAAAAACAAACAAACACAAAAAAAACCCATAGATTCAGCAGGTAAGATAGATTTTTTTTTTTTTTTTTTTTTGCTTGAAGCTTTAAGAAAACAACCAAAGCCCAAAAGTACTACATGTAAGTATAGTAGTGACATTTCAGCATTTTCAGTTCAGAAATAGCAGTTCTGGCTTCTGGAACAGCATCTGTTTCTGCCTTGGCATTAGCAAAACCTAGTCTTCATTTGGTCATCTCTTTTGGACAGACCTGATGCCCCTAAGAGGAAATGAAAGGAGAGTAGCAGTTTTACCATTATAAAGGAATTAAGTTTTCCAGGGAAATTTAAAAGGTGCTTCTAGAACCTAAAGGCATTTCCACTTGAAAAGAAAAAATACAGTCAATGCATACAATAGCAGCGAGACTTTTTTATTCTTTCAGATAAATACCTAAAAGCATCCTCCAAGAGATCAAGAAATAATATCTTAAAATACAGGGGATTAGAACAAAGAATGCAGTAAAAGAAGGGAGAATGTTTCTGAAGTTGATGGGAAGTGCTGTTTGTAGAATGAAATAAAAAGAAATGAAGCAGTCTGCAGGTATGAAACATAGCTTCTTGATAAGGAATGCCTGCACAAGTAGCGCACATAGACCAGGCCTCTGTCCAAAGGAGCAGAGTAGCGTGCAAGTACTTCAATACTACTCACCTGCTGTTAGACAGCCAAGGCTTCTCACTCCACCAACTAGGCTGCTTTGTGAACTGCTTTGCACTAGGTAGTGCAAAAAAACAAAACAAAAACCCACAACAGTGCTGATGCACAGTAATTTTTTTAGTTGTTGCTACACAGAGCTTGCACAGCGTTAAGGTCTTCTGTTTCTTGAACTATCCCCCAAGTGAATAGTCTGGGAGTACACAAGAGTTTGGGAGTGGATACAACCAAGCAGATGACCCGGAATGACCAGAGGCATCCTGTCTTGTTTGTAGAAGCCAAGGGGTCCTCTGACCAGAGCCCAGAAGTTATCTCATGTTGGATGAGGGCAGTTGTTCCAGAAGGCTCTAAAGGGACCCACCGCTGCAAAAGCCGAGAAAATGAACAATACTGGCTGCACCTCTGTGAAAGCAGATTAAAGAAAGGGAAAACTGCTGCACAGCAGCAGGTTGGGGAGTAGAATGTGAAAAATGAGAGCAGCAGCCCTGCAGGCACCATGGTGAGCGCACAAGGACAGGAAATGCTACAGGCATGCAACAGCAGCTCCCTGCAGCCCAAGAGAGGCCCGTGGAGGAGCAGGCCATCCTCCTGTAGCAGATCTCCCCATGCAAACATGGAGGAGCCCTGTGCGCAGCAGCAAGGCCTCAAGAATCTGCAGCCCATGGATACCTCCCCCCAAGAGGACGCCTGTAAGAGGCCATGCTAATATACATTGTTTTAAATCAGGTAAACTTACATGTAGGCAGGTTAGAATACAAAGTTGGAACAAATCTTCGTCTCAAAATGCTTTAAGAATCAGGAAGCGTTTGAAGAACTCTACAAGAGATTTTATGCCTGAGCAAACATGGCTACATTGCATGAAGATCTCAATAAGAGGTTTTAGTACAGATACAGCAATTAGAGAAATAAGTCAGACCTGTAAAAGGTTTTTTTGCAGGACATGTCACCAGAGGCACACACTGAAAAGTGAATATAAAACAAAAGCATAAGCATATCAGAAAGATAAGGTGCAAAGCAAGATTTTGTTAACAGTGAACATTAACAGCAACAATTAGTTTATAGCTGTACTGACAGAAATGAGTATGTAGACTCATTAACTAGTAGGAGAAGTAGCATCACAAGTCTGAAGAAACTACTCATTTTCCTTTTTGTAAAGATTCAAGCAAAGAAATGATGACCACATTCAACAAGACCGGCCTTAAGGAGACAGAAGCAAGCCAGAAAATCAAAAGATCAGATGGTAAGGTCTTTGTAAAGAAAACAGATAGGGTGAACATCCTTAGGCGATGCTCACTTGACCCTAGGAATCCACCATGATCTCCTAAGCATTAGCAATTATCCAAGGAACTCAAGGGACAGGAAAGGTCCTACAGGACCATTGTTCAAGCTTTCATTGAAGGCTACAATGTGTGGGCTCCAAGAGCTCCTACTTGAAAAACTGGATTTTTTATTTTTAGTCTAAGATGCTGCCTTTGGTACCATGTGAAGATATTTTATGTTTTAAGGAGTTACAAGAGAGAAACAGCAGTCTGACAGGCTCTGGATCAGATTTGAGAAGCATCCTATAATCGCCTGCTCTGCTTGCAACTGCTGCCTCTCCCATTTACTACTCTCAACAGGAAGACCACAAAATGCTATAAAATACATTTTATTTTATTTAGATAATAAAAAAAACATATGGTAGAATATAGCAACTTAATACATTTGCTGTTTTCATCTTATGCTTGTTTTGCCTACTTTCACTTCATTCTGTCAAACTTTATTTAGGGTGTTTTTGTGTGCATATAGTCATGCCAAAGACTTACAGAGGGAGACTACTAAATCTGATTGCCTTGTTCAGAATCCAAGACACGACTACCCTTGAACTTGCAACATTCTCTGTATTTGCACATAACCACAATTTACTTAGGTTATTTTTTCCAGGTAACTGTTATTTACATAAAATGCACATTTTGACTGTTATATTTATATTTCCTGGTAACGTAATTTAAGACATATAGAGAATGAATACAATTTTCTTTCTGAGGTAGCTGAGACAGTTTATTTTTAAATGGAATTTGCAAGTACCTCTATTTGTACCTGGCACTGAATGATTTCCAAAAATTCCTTCATGGAACATCTACAAACATTTCCTGTATGATGAACAAATTCAAACAAATAAAAACTTTTACTGAAAGCTTGCTACCTTCTAAATCCTCCTCTTTTCCTTAAATACTCACTAGCTATCACTTTCTTTCATTCACTGCTGCTTTCCCTAACCCAGTGAGTGCCACTGTCTCTAATTCTCCTTTGCTTCTGCTTTTATGTCACTTATCAGTGGCTTATGTCAGGATTTAAAGTGCTGTTAAGATGGAGCAGATGAGGTACAGATTTTATGATTTAAAATACTTTTGTCTTTGTTGCCATTGCAAAAAGCTAGACTGGTTATATGAAAGGCTTACAGATATATGCATCTTTTAGGATCAAAGACACACACGCACATTTTTCTTGGCATTTTGTATTCAAAAGTAATGAAGTTGGACAGAAAATATTTCACAGGTGACCTACTGCCAAGAAGAATTTGAATTTTTTTTTGTCATTTTGATTTTACTAGGTCTCAAGATAAAAGAAAAGAACATTAAGAATAAGCCATTAAGTCACTTATCCAAACAGTCCTAAAGGAGCTTACTGCTAAAGTGAACTGCATTTCAGCATTTCCCTATCTGCTATAATGAATGATACATGAAACACTTTCGATAGCACCGGAATGATGAGCTGACAATGGGACTTTCCTTGGCTTCACTAGCAAGTGACCAAAGGAAGAAAAAAGTACTAGGAGTTTTGCTTCCCCAGACTTCACCATAATTGCTAATAATCACATACATACTTTTACTTGGATGAATCAAGGTTCTTTCCCCGTTTCTTAATAATGAAGGAAGTACTGCATCGTGTTCACTTTGTAACCAACTTGAGACTTACAAACATGAAATTAAACTGATCTATTTCTGAGAATGTTTTACAGATCTTGTGATTCTGTGATATAACAAAATCCCCACTTAGTGGATATTACTAACGGAGACTACAGTATATAAGAGTAGCGAGGAATTTTTAGGAAATAGTTTAGAATATACTCTCATGATACTTTTGCTGCATGCACTCTAGATCCACCTCATAATTGATAATTGCTCAGAAAGGAAAGAAAAAGGTAGTGGAATAATAAAACCTTATTTGGAAAATTAAGCCAGGATCCAAAGGAGTATGGCAGTTACAAAATTGCAACACAAAGATCACATGCTCCGAGATCAGAAGTCAGCTGTAGTGTGAACATTCATATCTCCACACCCCATGACCACAAGTCATATGGTAATTCATAATTACCTTGACCACCCATGACCTTGGATGAAGGACAAGTAATACAGGACAGAATGTTTGACTTTTTCTTCCTCTTTGACTTGAATGGGTACAGCACAGCAGACCAACCAGATGCCCTGATTCACATTTTATTTCCTTTTCCCCCCCATCATTTTTGTTCCAATAATGATATAGTAAGTCAGAGTTCATAAGAACTGCAAGTGTGTAACTGATTAACCAATGAAGCAAAAAACTACAGTGACTCTGAGAAATGAAGTTTTTTAAATTCGATAGATAATAAACAAATGCTACCAAAAGTGCTAAAAAAACCTTTGTATATTGTTAGGGAGAGTTTCACTTGTCAGGAATTTAATGAAATTCTAGCTCAGGGATTATTCCCACCTCTAAACACACATCCCAGTATTTTAAAAGAAAATAATCAAAGGAGGGGAAAAAAACAACTATTTTTCATCTGAAGTTTTCAGCACTTTTCAGTCAACCAAGAACTCTGGGTAAAACTTGTTTTAAGGAGTAACAGATCACAGACACAAATAACTACACAAACTGTTGTTCTATCTGACAATAACTGAAATTAAACAGTAAAAATAAATTAGTCACACCTTAAAGAATAAAGAGCATAAGGAAAAATTCATACCTTAAGAGATGTAAGGCCATGCTTTGGATGTATCAGTACCAAAGTTCTACACTGAAGTTACACTTCTGTCATTAGACAAAATTAGAAAAAGCTAATCATATTTCAGTAAATTTATCACAAATGAGAAAATCTCTGCCAAACAAGGATGTTTCTCATCAGATGAGACCTAACACCAAAGAAAATTATTATCCAGAATTGGAAGCAAATTAAAAAAAAAACAACCAAACAAGTCTTATTATGCAAATATTTTTATAGGAGTAAAAATGACAGAGATAGAACTGTTCTAGTTTAGAACTGCTCTAGTTTGAGGATCATGAAGCGCACTGCCAATCTTGGCTGGACTGTCCTACCACACCCACCATATAGACCAGATTTGGCTCCTTCCAGCTTCCATCTGTTCAGGCTGATGAAAGATGGACCACATGGGCAACATTTTCCTAGCAACGATGCTGTCACAGCAGCTGTGTAACAGTGGGTCACCTCCATTGGTACAGATCTTCATTAGAGCGGCACGCAGGCTCTTGTTCATTGCTGGCAAACATGCATAGCTAATGGTGGTGGCTATGTTGAAAAAGAGTGTTTTGTAGCTGAGAACTAGCTCTGTCAAATACTGTTGTTTTGCTCTTTGTATTGTAGTTGTCATGGCAGAAAGTAGGAGGCATTATTTTCAGAGTGACCTATACACTTAAAGAAACCTTTCCAATTACTCTTACCATTAATAAGGACAGATGTTTCATCAACACTTTTCCCTACTGTCTTACGTTCCCTTAAAGTGTCCTAATCTAATGACTTTTGACCTATACTAATTGGAATAAATATCAATCATTCCATGACTGTCCTTGAAGATGCTACTAGCCAACACATAATGAGATGCTGGAGCTACTTCATCAAAACCATAGAACATCTGAGAAAACGCTGTAATCCAGAGAGCCACTTAAGATAGTAAGCAAAGCTTAGAAAAAGTACAAGTCCGTTTATTATAGAATCTAGCATAATGTCAAGAACACCACAGAAGAAATATTGTCAAAAACAAAATTAGAGTGAATGGGGGACTTAATTTTAAACAGAAAGCAATCCTTTTTGATTTTCACCCCAAACTGTAATGCAGGTTTCTCTATGTTGTTTTAACTGGGAAGGTAAGAGCAGGTAGGAGGAAATCCTTTAACTGCCTACCTCTTAATGCTCTATTTTTTTGCATTTCAGTTTGTCCAGCTTTTTATTAAGCACTGGCCAGACAATCACAACTCCTTGTAAGTGATAAACATCAGGATTAGATATTTGCCTTTCTTTAGCAAAAGTAGCGTTCAAGTCACCATCAGTCATACAACTAGAGTATTTTTTTGTGGGAAAAAAAGTTGAAGTCCTTCCTGTACCTTATTCAGAAGGTCTGGAATGTATTTCATTATGTTCAAAGGAACCAGCACCTCTTTGGTGTAATGTATGCTACTACAGATTGAGCATGGACTACTGCAATCATCCAATCATCTTTATAAAAGTTCATAGTGGTTTATAGGCACTGTCATTGTTTCAATTAATACACATTTTAGAAAATACCAACTCTAAAAAAAGAATCAACAATGCTGTACAATCTATTGCAGTCCTTGGTAAATGATGCTCATGACTGAATCTGTCTGTCTTCATCTTCCTGCCACTGTAACTTACCTTTTTTTCAGCCAGACTAAAGAGCCCATTATCAGAGCTTTGTTATTTACACATGTACTGGTAGACCCTGATCAACTCAGCCCTTAACCTCATTTATGAGGAAGTGCAAAGATGAAGCTTGTTAAATCTTTCAATATACAACACATTTTCTACTCTTGTAATTAGTGCCATTGCTTTCTCTGAACTTTTCCTGATTTACCCACATTAATTAATGAACTACAGACCTCAAAACGGACATAGTATTCAAGTACAGATAAAGGCATGCCAAATTAAGAAAGATATGCCTACTCAAAGAAGTTCTATGTATTCCACTAAACTTCACAAAAGCTGAGACAGAACTCACCTGCTAAGTCATATCTGATGATCACCACATCTCCCAGAGAAATATAGTAGTCAGCGTTTCCTATTACCTGAGGTCATATCAACGCTGATATTTATCTAGAATAAAAATATAACTCAGATAGTTACAAGGATCCCTTCACAGAAATGCAACTTTTTCCACAAGTATGTACCTCTATTTTATTTTTTCTTTTAGATTTTATCCTTTGCTCCAGCCTCTGCTTGCTTAACAATCCTTCAACCATTCAATTCTCAAACCACCAGTAGCTATTACATTCATAGTATCAAAGGGGTGAGAAAGGATACCATCAGGAGTCTAAGAAATATACCTTCCCTTCCACCTAGAAATTTGCTACTCTTATTAAAGAGTACAGTTGGTCGCTCACACAAGATTTCCACTTCTAAACCAAAATACCATGGAGTACTATTAAATATAATCTTCATAGGAATCAGAGTATTTCATTAACACTTTCAGCTTTTTCAACCACTACTACTAATTTCATCAAAAATACATCAAGCTAGTTTGAAGTGGCCTGGTTTTTCTGTAACTTGTGTTGATTGGCACTAATTACATAACATTTCTTTAATTCATTATTAATTAAGTCCCTTATTATTTTGCCCAGAAGTGATGTCAAACTGACAGACGTGTAATTATCCAGGTCATGCCTTTTACCCTCTGTGAATGCTGGCACATTAGCCATTTTTCATTCTCTTCCTCACAAAGCTAATCAAAATACAATTTTAATGATCTAGGAAGCTCATTGGACAGCTCCATGAAAACTATCTATCTGGGCACACCAACTTAAAAACATCTAAATTTAGCAGCTATTAATTACCTGTTGCGATGTAATCGTTTTGTTGACTTCCTGTTACATAGTTACATAATAAACAGATACATTTTTAATCTTTGTATCTTTTAACACTCAATTTTATCATATCCTTCTCACGTTAGGTCAACACATCTGTTAAGACTTTGTTTCTAAAATAATTATGTGCTTCCTATTAGCCTTGATTACACCCACTATTGGTCTTGTTTCACCTTTGTTTTCTTCCTTTTCTTTCAGCTTTTCACGATACACCTGCTTAGATTTATAGCCCTTCTAGCTATCCTTCGAATATGGGATTAGTTTCTAACAGTAGGACTCCCTCAGTGTGACTCTAGGCCACATTTCCTTTAAGAACTCCCAATATATATATATTTTTAATCAACTTCTTTATTAAATCTGACCAGGAACTCTCAGAACCAGTTCATCATTTGTACAAACATCTGTGGTATAACTTTTAAAATATCTGATCTACTTTTGCCAACCACTCAGGATTTTGTAGACCTCTATCATAACCCTAAGCATGCCAAAAAGCATTCCAGGCTACTTAGTCCATCCTTCTTCATACGCAAACCTTTTGTGTCTTTGTCTCATTTGCCCTTCCCTAAAATTTCTCCTATTATAATACTTAAAAAAATATATTTTATTTTTAATAGGAGGATCACAACTATACAGAAAAATACAAAGCATGGTTTTAAACTAAAATTTTACCTAATTTGAACTCCCACCCTTGAGTCTCAGAATCTGTTACTGAATCTGAAAATACCAGATTTCACCATGTTCAAGTTATAGGTACCAATTTGAAGTATTCTATACCTTCAGAGACACAGCTGTGTCTCTATGTAGAAGAAACAAGAATCCTAATAAGCTCAAGGAAGTTTATAAATCAATCAATATATTAATAATACTATAGGTAAGAATATTCTAAGTGTAGACAGGCAATAGCATCTTTCCTGATCTTCAAGCTAGTGCTTCCAGCTCGCCTTTATTACACAGAGAGAATGGCATTCAATTATCTTGATAATTAAAATTCAAAGCAACTCCCTTATTTGAGGTTCTGCTAATCTTTGATACTCCAACTTGTTTACAAATGCATTTTTCACATCCAAAACATTTCAGATTTTCTTTCAGCAGTTGATGCATGAGAACCAGGTTTCATAATGTCTAAAGCTGAAAAACTCCAAAGAGGGCCGCACAGTGCAAAGATTGAGGTACTTCCCAAAGTCTAATTAGGTACTAAATCACAGTTCCACCTAGAGCAGCAGGAGAAGATGCATCTTATTGAAGGGAAGAAAAAAAGATTACAAGTCCTTCCTAGAAGGAAAAAAAATGCTTTACTTTCAAGTTTTCTTTGAAAGAGACTCTTTCTTACACATCAAAGTTCAGAAGAACATATATGGTCATTAAAATTACGTAAATTTTATTCTTACGTTCTTAGCTACATCTTCTGAAAGAAGCTATCTTGTCCCAAGCAAACATACTTACACAGGCCTCTACGTTATTTTCTCCCCTCTTCTCCAATAGAGAAAATAAATTTCAAAAGACAGTGACTAATGCTTAGATAGTTAGCACAAATGGAAAATACTTGATGTTAAGATAAAAACACTATGTGAAGGTTAATAAAGATTATGCAGTATTTTGCCAAGTTGCAATGCCATGAGGTCTCAAATATCCTATTAGATTTTTCATCTAAACGTGTAATTATTACAAGAATAGAGACTTCATTCTGATCATTAACCACTGTAGTGAACACAGTTTTAGATTTCTTGATCCAGACAAGCTTAAAAGAAAATCTAGACAAATGACTGCTTCCTTAGATCATTTCAATGCATGCTTTAAACCTACTGATAGTTTCAAGAAGAACATGCATTTATACTAGTATCCAATTGCCAGTGGCAATAAAAACATAGGCACAGCAAGATGATAGGATTTCCTAAAGCAAGGTGTAGTATCAGCAGGATAAGTGCAGTTATACATATTCTCAAAGAATTTTCATGATGCTAAGGCACTGGGGAAAGTTTATAAGCAATGCTCCCAGAGTTCCATCACAGTTTCCATTCTGCAGAAATTGCATTTTTGGTTCCTCTTACATAATCTGTTCTTTCACATGACAGCGTTTGGTTTGTCATCTCAATTTTTGACACCGGAATGCTAAGTATTTCAGATGGCAAAACGAGTATCAAGTCATCGGATGGCAATGCAGACCTGGAGTAATCAAGAATGACTGCAGAACTTTTAGGTGCAGAAAAATAAAGTTCCTGTTACTGTCAGTTAAGTGCACAATATCTGAGCTCCATGAGCTGTTCTCAGCATGGCAAAAAACAGCACGTTCAACTTGCAACTTCACGTTGCAATCACTCAATAGAAAATTTGGAGACTTGTGATCTAGAAAGCCTGGAACAAAAGCTGCCACTACTTGGATGCGCATGTTCTTCGTGCATCTTGTTGCACCAGCTGCTAAATGCTGAACAACACTTGACAAAAAGAAAAGTATGTGAAAGTATCATCATCCAAATCAATGACATTTACAGCAAGGATACATATTATGGTTTTGATTATACTTTTCTTGTTGTGATATATTGCTTCTGATGAAACCGCTATTCTTCCCTAATTACACAAGTTCTGGTGGGTGTCTGACAAGGCATAATAATTTACACCATAATATTCATGACAAGTTGAATACAAGGTCATTTCTACCCCAATCAATCCATTCCACTAGCAAGGCTGAATTGACAGATGCAATTTTCAACAATCCTTGGCTTCAGATTTAGAGAACACACTCAGAGGCCACCACAAAAATTTAATTACTCTTAAAGCTTTGCAGATCAATAGCAGAGAACACACCAAAGAATGCCAACGATGCAGCTATTACAGAACTAAACATTTCTACTGCTATTACTGTATGCTGTATTTTATTTAATATTTGCACAGGAGGTGTAGGGATGCTGTCTGCTAATTTTGAGAAGCATGTTACAAGAGCAAACTCCAGAGTACAGTCAGATGCTCTATGATTCAAAGAAACTTTAAAAAGATGCACTTGCACATTAAAGTCAGTTAGATAAAATAGTGCTTTATACTTTTTACAGACTAACTGGACTCAGTCTATAAACCAATTTTTAGTTGCTTTTTTAATTAGAGGATGGAAAATACTCCCTATTTTCATAGTATCTGAGCAAACGTTATGGTTTGTACTATGGTAACTGGAACAAGAGTCTATACTTCCAACCTTGGAAGAAGTTATCTATGAAAAACAGAATAGTGACTGAGAATTCAGGTCTGTATGTTTTACTCCATACTGCCTTCTAATCAGAATTTTTGTCTCAGAAGCATAATGCTGCTTTAATAATTCAGTGTTTTAGTCTACAGTCATAAATCCATTTCCACACACATCCACTTATAGCAACAATAATTTCTGGTTTCCCTCACTTTTTCTTCATGCTGATTAAAGTTGTTTTTTTCAAATATGTGGATGGTAGGACCTGAAGTGCAAGAGACTTCATATAAACAGCCATGCACAACTAGATATGTAAACCTAGCCGCCAGGAAACATGTAGTGAAGTCTGGAGTTTTCCTATGACAATTGTCAGTGCAAAGTACAGACCTTCCCTGCTTCACCAGTGGAAATCAATAGCTCTACATGAAACAAGTACTTTAGAGAGAACAAGAACAGAATTCCATAGCTGAGACCGGTGGGAAGGGATTTGTCAGAGTCCTCAGCAGATGCTGTGCCAACTTAAACATTGTTAATTTATTATGAACAATAGTGACCCAAGTAGATAAATTATTCATAAGAAAAATCAAAGGCACAAAGAAGACGACCACATACAACAACGTATCTTTTTGCAGAGATGATAGCACATGAGTGAATTTCATCAGTCATGTACAGCAACATACTTATAAATCATTACCTCTTTAGCCTACATCATCACAAAGAATGAAGGCCAGTCTGATGATCACTGAAATGAGCATCAATGGAAGTGACAAAGAAGAAAAGTGGAAAGAAATAGACAGGAAGATTAAGCTCTCTGACATGGAAGTTTTTGTGGTTGTTTTTTTTTTGTTTTGTTTTTGTTTGTTTGTTTGTTTTGTTTTGTTTTTTTTTAAAGAGGTGCATATGCATATAAGGAACTGCAGTGATAGCCTGTAAGTATAACTTCTACAGACAGAATAGTTTACGCCTTCCCTTAAGACTGATTGCAGTTGTTTAGCTTCATCTACAAATTGACACAAGTTAGTTTAGTAGCAATGATTTGATTTTATTCAACTTGACACCATTACCAATTTAGTTAAAGTAATACGAAGAGCAGCTTTAGTAGAATCTATCCCACTGAACTTCAACCAAGCAGCAACAACTGCCTGGGACCACTTCTCATTACTAGAGTTAAAGAAAAGTCACCTGACAGCAAGAGATTAAAGCTCTCTCTGAAGCAGAAGCCGAAGTTCCCATCCTTCTCTGGGCACATATCTTGTCTGAAAGTCATTCTGGAATGCTACAGAAATAAAATTAAGCAAGAAGGCAGCAGTGCAGAGCAATGAGTTAGTCAGGGATCTGGAGCACAAGCCTTGTGAGGAGCAGCTGAGGGAGCTGGGATTGTTTAGTCTGGAGGAGGCTCAGAGTTGACTCTGTACAACTACCTGAAGGGAGGTTGTGGTAAGGTGGGAGCCAGCCTCTTCTGCACAACTAGAGATAATATTAGATGGAATGGCCCCAAGTTGCACTAGGGGAGATTCAGGTTGGATGTTAGGAAACTCTTCTTCTCTGAGTGGTCAGGCGCTGGAATAGGCTGCCCAGGGAGGTGGTGAAATCACCATCCTGGAGGTGTTCAAGAAATGTTTAGATGTTGTACAGAGTGACATGGTTTAGTGGATTCTATTCCATGGTTCTAAGATGATGTCCTTCAAACAGCCTAACACTGCTTCAGTGGCATTACACAGCCTGACAACTAAGAGCCCCCACCTAACAAAATACTGGAGAAAAAGATGGTATCTGAAATGGAGCAATAACTCTACTTTCTTGAATCTGACAAGACCAATTCCTAAAGTGGCTTCAAATGTGTGAAACCCAAGCAAAATTATTTATATTCTAATCTTCTCATATGGAAGAGAAGTGCTTATATCCACACCCTTCAGCTCACGCTTGTTATAAAATAAAGGAAGCACAGCTGCTTAATTCAAAGACCACAGTCTTGCTTCTGAGATACACATCTGTAAATGTTACAGTGCTGAATATTCTATTTTTCTATTGCTTTTATTTTTGAACCTAGCTAGATTCAAAGCCATGAGCAAATTAACAGTGTCAAACAACACCAAAAAACAGTATTCCAGGATAATCTACTGCCCAGTCATTTAAATCCAATTCACTGTTCAAAAGAATACAAGTCCACTTGTCACAAACCATCTTTGCTGTAGTCTAATGCCACCTTCAAGTCCAAAAGAAGTCTGCCAAACAAGACACTTGTGCCATAAAAACAAAAATAAGTACCATACAGATAATATGCCTTTTAGGTCATCAATACTTGTAAAGGCAGGTTTTAAAGCTGTGCAGACTGGACTTTCCATAGTTAAGATAAACACAAATGTTCATCTTGAGCTTTTAAGCACACTGTTTATTTATAGTTAAGCATTAACATCTTAACAGATATGTGCAAGCATGCAGGTAATCATTCAGTGATGTTTCTGTTTAAACTGAAGTCCACAGTAGCCACACGTTCCAGTCTTTGTGTCTTTGTCCTGCAAAAATATAAAAACACAGAAGCTGCTAGTTTCACTTTACAGAACTTTCTGCTGGTATTAGCATTCAAGATTTAAACTACAGATGTTGCAGAATTTGTCTGTTAACACAAAGATCTCAAAAGTAACAAAAGCTAAAGAATTCCTGAAGAAGAGTGTAATGCAGGGCAAAAGGAGTCAACAAATCAGCAGTGTGCTATAGACATTAACTTCCTAAGACTAATAAAAACAAGCTTCCAAGTTTGAATCAGGATATCAGAACATCTGCTTTGAAGAACGTAAAATGATTCATTATAAAATGCTTAGTTTGTTCAAATATAAATGTCTGTGTTTGTAGTTGAGAGTTGCAACAACACTGCTGCCAAAGGACACTAGCGTCTCCCACTATCCTCTTGAGTATTAAATACCAAAGTTTAGATGAGCAAGCAAAGACAAAGTCATCCACTGCAAGAGTTTGCCTGAGAACAAAACTTAATCAGCTGGAACTCTACCGAGTTCATTAGTAGTCTCAATGTTATTACTCCCCAGAAAGACACTGTATCACTACTGTCAAGGAAAATAGAAAGATATAGGCCTTATTTCTTCATTGATTCTCTGCAATGGAATCTTTCAATCTTCAGAACTACCAGGATTCCCATGAACTGAAAATACATTTCATTTAGTCCTTGAACTTGAAACATTCAATATAAGCTGCATGATCCAAAATATACAGCATTTAAACACCTAGACTAAGCACCTCAAAACAGAGCGAGTATTTCTGCTTATAGGGCACTGCTAGTTCATAGTACTTTGCAGTTAACTTCTTTTTTCAGAAAAGAAAAAAACATCATTTCTAACAAATCAACATCACAAGAGAAATTTTTAGTAACTTCAAGCGGAAACTCTCTAACTTCTCTTAATTTTACATCAGGCACTAAATAAAATGAGCTGCTCTGTAGTTATTCTTTTACTTTGTTCAATTAACATGCTGAAAGATCATCTTACAGATAAGAACTAACAAGTAAAACAGGCTGTATGAAGAATAGCAATATTACCAAGTTTATGTACACTTTAGGATGTCCCAAAGCTCCACCACCTCCATCACACGATATAATTCTGCTTTCAACCTCACTCACAGGCTGCTCTGCTATTAAATCAATTGCAAAATTCTTGTTCACCTGCAAGAGGGAAAACAAACAAAAAAAGCTTTTGAGTGGTAAAGTTAACCAAACAGAAAACAAGTGCTGTTTACTGTTTCCCCAAGTAGTTCCACTGCAGCCATCTAGAGAAGCTCCAAAATGTTTCCTTCCACCTTGCCCACAGCTGCAGTAATTTAGGTTGTGCTGTAAAATAGATCAGCAAATTGAAGACATTAAATGCAGCAAAAACCATCCCCTTTCCCTGACACAGTGCTCAGGCTTACAACATGACCTAGCCAGATTCAGCAAAGAGGTGAGCAGGAACAAGCAAGCAGCTGAAAATAGAAAATATTTAACTGATGCTGCCTCTGTACTGTACTTTTGCCACTAGATGATAAAACTGCAAAAAGACTCTGCACTGATAAACTCAAAAATAACAGTGGGACAAGTAAGGTTAGGAGAGAAAACTGCCAATAGCTTAGAGCCTCCTATTATACAAATTATTCCACCACTGCACATGAAGCTGGAAAAAAACCATTACCGTGGTGCCTAACAATTAGAAAAGCAAATTGTTCCAAATCAGAAACAAAAAAAAAACATCTGAACATTATGCTGCTCTGTAAATTCACCTTATACACAATTCCTGAATTGGATGTCACTGGCTGTAGGACTTTTACTTGAGCATGTCTACACAACTTGACAAACATAACCATTCCCTGAGTGTGTCAGAGGCATGCAGCTGAGTGACTTGCACCTGGGTAGAATCCATAGCATTTTTTTTTTTTCTTCCATCCAAGCTACCTTTGTCTAACGAGGTCACAAAACTATTTCCATCAAAGATAACGTTACACATACAAGTTTATTACAAAAATATATGAAACCCCAAATAAGGCATTATGTATTACACTGCATGTAAAATTCACTAACATGCAGGAATCTGAGTTTTAGGAAATTTTTTTTGTTAGTTAATCTCACAGCTTCAGCTGCTGCGCTGGCACAATAGGAAAGGTAGAGCTGAAGTGGAAGGTGTGTGTGGTATTAGATTCTCTGGTATCTTTGGGATTACACAAGAACAAGACTACACTGTTCTGGCTGCAGCAGATGCAGTTTAATAGCTGCCATTCTCAGTCTTCTCACAGTGACTGTTTCAGATCCTTACCAGAGATCATTAATCCCCTGATTCTCTACAGTTAAACATTCAAGACTCCGCATAGAGAACAATGATTTCAACTAAAACACATGGATTCCATTAGCCAAACAATTAGACTGACAGAACTGAAGGGACAATACAAATAACCTGGACCTTGTCTCCTAGAGCCTGGCATGAGCTCAGAGAAACCATGTGCCAAACCAAGGCATGTAGTCAGACTTCATTGAGGACATGTGTAGCCAAGGACTGCAGTCCAAATTGTGCAGCCATTGAGACCGTTTTTCTGGTAAGTGCTCCAGTTTAATTAAGGAGAGCACATTAAGGAGAACAGAACTGAGAAAGCACTATCATCAACTCAGCAGGCTAGCATCAGAAACAAGACAGCATTAAGATTGTAGACACTTCTGCAAAGTTTCAACACCACCAGTCAAAATGCATTTGGGAAACTTCTAAGATAACCGTAAAGCCATGCAAATTTGATTCAGACATCATGATTGAAACCAAGCATTTGATAGTGCTTAACAGACTTGCAGTTTGCCATTTGGTGGGAAAAGTGGAGCAAAGGATGAACTACAGAATTCCTTCATATAAAAAGTGAGCCAGAAATAAATTGTTCACAAAAGCACATCAGGGAACTTTCTCTGCATTTTTCATGGATCAACTTAAAGATTCAACCATCACCTAACAGGAATAGGTTGTCAAGAATTAAACGTGTTACAAGAAGGTTCTAATCAGAACTAATGAACTACGGAGTTGCAATAACTCAGAATTAATATCCAGGGTTTCTCTAAAAGTAATGCCTCCTGTTTAATTACACTGGCTCACAACATCTGAGACAGATGTTGGTGGTATGGCAGTAGAAGCTCACTCTCTCTAGAGAGAGAGATTCTCTAGATCTCTCTCTCTAGAGAATTAAAGACAAAGTGCATCTCCTACTAACACAGAAACAAACATGGCATTTGGAAAAGACTTCATCAGGATTCTCTCAGAAGTAAACTGCTTAATACATGTTCAGTGGCATTCTCATTTAACTATTTCCCATGTAGAATTCCTACTTTTGCTATGCAGTATGAGTCAAATAGCTCATATCTTATGAAACTCCTGCTTCAATGGAGGAAAATTCAACATAAAAACTCAAAAATACAGTTAAAATAATTAAGTTAATTAGAACGGTAATATTTACGTATGAACATGTTAAAAATCTACCACATCTTAATGCCTTTTGTATGCATATATATTTACAGCATTAACACTAAGACATTAATGAGATATTCAGGTACTGGTGAACACGGACAAGTTAAAACAATATTTAATTCTCTCCTAAAGGCCAGCAAGTGAACAAGACCAGATAAAACATCTGAGGAAGTCTTTATTCAGCTTATTCCAGTTTTGAAATTTAACTGATAGTTTGGAAAAGAAGAAATATTAAAAACATGTTTGAAGGGCCTAACTTCAGTCAATAACCAAGCAACGTCACATGTCGTGTAACACAATCCCTACAGAAAAACAGGGCCAGGTATTTCTTACGAATAATACAACACTACTACATGTTGAGAACTTTCTGAATTTAGTTACTCTTAAAGGATATATTCCTTAAACAGAGAATAATTAAGAGTTTTGGATTTCTTTCCTCTTCTTAAACGTAGTAAGTCACAGAATTCTTCTCACCATAATTATGCATGGAAACATTACCATACTAGCATTGTGATTTCACTAAAATCTGAGTTTCTAGGACAAGTCACAGGTAACATATAACCTGAAATATCAAAATACACATTAAAAAAATTACTGGTATCCTCAGTGTACTACTTACCCATAAGATAGTTTGAGTACTCAAAAATATGTCTAGTATGTGTTTTCTGGGTAGCTATTATTGATTATCATTTATAATATGCAATGCTTTCCTGCCTAAAGACATTGTAAGCGCATAAAAGATTGTATAAAACTAAAACATGCTACAAATCCAAGTAATTGACAGGTAGTTCACATTAATAAAGTTACTCCCACTCCTCAGAGAGAAAGCAGTAGTAGCTTACCTCCTTTTGCCGTCCAACAAATCTAACTCTCCTGTAATCCTTTTCATCATACACCTGAAATACGAAGCAAACTTCATGTTATTTAAAAAACCTTGACCACAAACAAAGCTTACAAAAGCTAAGAACACTATCATGATTAAATTATTTAAAGCGCTTCACAAGTTTCATCTTGCCAGTATGCACTGCACAGGAAAAAAAAAAAACAATTCCCCTTTCTCCTCAAGAAAACATAGGTTGGAAAACAGAAGATAAGGGGTAGGAAGCAACAAGGCAGAGGTGGTTAAAGCTGGTAAATAGAAGCCTTAGCAATGACCAGAAACACCAACAGATTTATTACTTGTTCCTTGATCACAGTGTCATCTGGAAGGTGAACTGAACTATGAAACTTAAGTTTTAATTTTTTATGTATGTACACACACATATATATATGAATAAAATAAAACTTTCTAATATATATGAAAAACAGTCAAGTAGCCATATATATGGCCTTCCAACATCAACTGCACAGCCACACCTCTGTCAGAACTCCACAAAACATTACATGGCTCTCTCTAGTACTCAGCTTGTATATATTTATTGAAGAATACAAGAAATGAACTTAAAAGTTACTTACACAAGATTACCTCCTATCTGCCAACGTTATTTTTGTTTGTTAACTACAATGCTTATGACTAAAAAAACATGTACACAAGTTTTGACTACGTAGCATCCAACAACAATGAATTCTATAGCATGCATTAAATAAGGAAGCATTCAACTCTACTGTAAGCCAGTTATCTAACAGAAATTGTATGCTGTCTAGATACTCTGGTTCATAACATTGTGAACATTTAATTTCCAAAGAACTTTCTCTGCATTTTTCATGGATCAACTTAAAGATTCAACCATCACCTAACAGGAATAGGTTGTCAAGAATTAAACGTGTTACAAGAAGGTTCTAATCAGAACTAATGAACTACGGAGTTGCAATAACTCAGAATTAATATCCAGGGTTTCTCTAAAAGTAATGCCTCCTGTTTAATTACACTGGCTCACAACATCTGAGGCAGATGTTGGTGGTATGGCAGTAGAAGCTCACAGAATCACAGAATGGTCAGGGTTGGAAGGGACCTCAAGGATCATGAATCTCCAAACCCCCTGCCACATGCAGGGCCACAAACCTTCCCATTTAATACTAGACCAGGCTGCCCAGGGCCCCATCCAACCTGGCCTTGAACACCTCCAGGGATGGGGCATCCACAACCACTCTGGGAAGCCTGTTCCAGCACCTCACCACTCCCTCTGTTAAGAACTTCCCCCTGACATCCAACCTAAATCTTCCCTCCCTCAACTTAAAACCATTTCCCCTTGTCCTGCTGTTATCTATCTATCCTTTCAAAGAGCTGATTCCCCTCCTGAGTTGAACCTTCCTGACAATATTCCATTACATTTTCTCACTGTGTGACAGATGGCAGCAGTGTGGCAGTCTGACAACACAGCATCTAACAAGGAAACGAAGACGAAGTGAGGACATGCCATCAAATTTCTCTATGAGGAAAAAGTAGCACCCACTGGCACTCGTGGATGCATGCTCACTGTTGATGGAGACCAAACAGTCCATAAGAACACAGTGATGCAGCAGGTGCTGTGTTTCAGCACTGGCAACAGCAAATCACCTTGGCTGGTGCAGAGTTTTATGAGTTCAGCATGCAAACTTTTGCTCATCACTGGCCAAAATGCACAGCTAATAGTGGTGACTATATTGTTAAGCAGCTCTTTGTAGCTGAGAACCTGCTCTACCAAATAGTATTATCACACTCGTATCTGCTGTGGGTTCTACAGAAATAAATAAAGACATTCATTATGGAGTGACATACATACACTCAAAATGAAGGGAAACAAGTAGAAAATGCTTGCCTACGGAGAAGTACTTTGTTCAGGCCACAAAAAAAGGGGATTTGCAAGATGGGTACATCAGCATAGAGGAAAAAAAAAAAAAACAACAACACAAGATCATGGATGGGTTCAGTCTATCCAAGGTTTCTGAGGGCAGAAAATGCAAACAGTGTAGCTTCACAACGACATAAGATAAAAACGTTCCCTCAGCTACTGCCTGCCCGGCTCCACGCCCAAGAAAATCTAGAGCTCCCCGCACCCAGCCAGCTCCCTAGTGGGCTGCTCCCGGCCCTCAGCCTACAAGCACTAGACCCTCCGCCACAGCCCCTCACCTGCCCCGTGTGCGTCACCAGCTCGCCCGTGGCGGCAGCCCGCACACCATAGAACCGAATGGAGACGGCAGCAGCCTGACGGAGCAGCACCGACCGCCCCCAGGGCCGCAGCAAGCAGTGAAAGGTCGCCCAGGGCGCCGCCATCTTGGGCCCACTTCGGCGGGCGGGCGCATACTCGTCCTCCGCCCCTTCTTCCGCCTGGTCTCGGTATTGCGCATGCGCGCGGCTCACGCGGGAAGGAGCCCTCGGCCCGACGGGAAGAGGAGCGGTTGTCGTTCTTTGGGGCGGCGGGGTCGGTAACGGTCGGGCTGCGCGCGCTGCGCCTTACTGAAGGGAGGGAGAAGAGGGGCAGGATGGAGCGGGGCGAGGAGCCGGTGGCGGTCGGTGCGCTCATAGCTTGCTGTCCCCGCAGGGCGTGGATCATGCTGTCCTTCCTGGCCAGGGTCACCGCCGGGCTGCTCCGCTCGCTGGGCCGCTCGCCCTTGTGCTCGCTGGCGCCACGGTGGCGGATGGCGGCCATCCCCGTGCCGCTGTGCAGTGGGGAGGCCGCCCGCAAGCGGGTACTGCTGGTCGGCCCGCCGCTGCCTGGGCTGCTGCAGCTCTGTGCAGGGCTGAAGACTAAAACGTCGATAAAAAGGCGCTGCAAGGACTGCTATATTGTTCGCCGCCGGGGCCGGCTGTACGTCTGCTGCAAGACCAATCCCCGGCACAAGCAACGGAAGCTGTAGCCCCGTGTGTGCGGCGCTCGTGAGTGGCTGGGAGTGTGTCCCAAAAGGGAGGAAAGCAATAAACGTGGTGCTTGCGTGCAAGGCCTTGAATTGTATGTACGTCCGTGTGGCCGGGATCGCTCCTTCTTCCCTGGTTGTCCCAGCTGGCTGCTGGGGACAAATCAGAAAGTGACGGTGTTGGATTTTGACTCTAAAAGCGAAGTAACCGAAACTTGTAGTGTAGCAGTCACTGCACTGACCCTGTTTCAAACTGCGGATGCTGAGAAATAACATGGAAAGACACAACTCCGGACCTCTTAATTTCTTAGCCTCAAAGTCTCTCTTACTATCAGCTTACTTTTAAGTTAGTAAGAGTGAAGTGAAATCCTCTGACTCAGAAATATATTTGTGCTTCATACCAAACAAAACAAAAATAAATATGGTTGATAGTGCCTTATTACAACACACTATAATTCTTCCATTAAGAAAACCTTAATGTTGAAAACTGGTTACAGAACCAACAGTATGAAATGTAGTTGGGCTCTATAGTGGGAAAAAAAATATGTTATATTGAAAGTTGATGTTTCAAGTTTTGATTTATAGTGGGCTGCTCCTCCTGCTTCATTATGTTGGCCCACAGTGTGAGAGGTGGATGTTGGTGGTATGGCAGTAGAGATAGAACCTTCCCACCAGTATTCTGCTGCATTGAAAAAGTGTTTTCATGTCTTTCACTTCACTGTTGCCACTGCTGAAACCTTAATAAATGCATATTTCTACATCATACCCCATTTTGTCATACTGTTCCTTGTCTGTCTGTCTCACAGCATCAAAATGTAATGGAATATTTTTGGGAAGGTTCAGCCTCTACTGCCATAGTATGCCAACATCTACCTCTAGTATTGTATTCCAGCATAGTAAAATAGGAGGCATTACTTTTATAGTAATACTTTCCAAATGCTTGCGCGCTTAAATGTAAGCAGAAGAATTTCCTGGAAAATTTTACTCCTGCTTTAATGCACACTACCAATTAAGCAATCTAACTGGAGTCTTTAAAAGCTCTCATTTTCCAATTCAAGTTGACAATTCCCTTTTATTTTAGGTGTCTGGTGTATATTTTCCTTTGGCAAAAAAAGTCCCATATGTTGTAAACCCCTATGGTAGTTGATGAGTGTAGCTATTAAGATCCCTTTAAGATAAACAGCGTAAATAAGTTTAGAAAACCCAGTGATTTTCTCAACCCTTTTTCTAGATGATCATGGGGAATATGCTGGGACTGAGCCATGGGTTAAATGAGTTGCCCGTCTGATGAAGTGAGTCTGTGAGATTTCTGGGGGAAGGTAATTGCCTCTCAAACAGTTCATCCAGCTCCATGATTCTGTCAGAAATAAAAGATTGGTGTCCTGTTAAAAGACAGATGTATGAGAATTGCTGAATCATGGCCTGAACCTCTGATTGACCACCTGAGGTGAGCAGTGAGTCAGCCCTGGGAGCATAGGTGAAGGCAATTCAGCTGCGCCACGGGAAGACCCCGTTTAAGAGCTGACTACCAGTGGGGAAGGGTCTCTTCTGGAGATCACTCCTCTTTGTGAGCCCAGGACAAGGGTAAGCCTAACTTGTATATTTCTTAATTATAACATCTGTATATTCATTGATTATATAACAAATTGTGCTGGATTTCAGACTGAGCAGCATTGAATGTTGAAAAGGGAGATCTGCAATTTTGAATTGTTAGGGATAGGAGCAGCAATTGATCACAAGTTTGAATCACAATGTAGTTGCACATGGAATTCAGGGGCATGTTTACTCATATCAGCTTGATATTTGTTAAATTCAGTTATAATTCCTCTCTGCAACAGGGAATGAAACTTACAGATACAATTACTGTAGTGGAGAGAGGTGCACAAAACACTATGCTTACATTTCCTCTTCAAGCCCAAAGCTTTAGCTCTGGTTATTGTAGAATACAGACTCAGCAGCCTGTTTCAACAACTTATAATTAGGAAAAAATGTTTTTTCAATTAAAACTATTGAATTTAGTGCTGGTCAAAAACTTAAAATTTGAAGTAATATCAATTGTTTGATACGGCTATGGATTATTCATGTGTCATCATCTGAATGGTCGGTTTGTGATACCTGGGTGGAGGGTTCAAAAGAATGGAGTGTTTATGGCTATCATTTAGACAGCTTAGTTGGTACCACGTACAGACTTTTGGAAAGAGGATTATAGGATTATAAACCAGAAGGCTTGGAATTGTGATTATACTCTGCCATTTACTTGCTGGATAATCTTGAAAAAGTGATTTTTGCCTTTGTCTCTGTTTTTCTATCTATTAATTGAGAGTACTGAATTTCATGTTTTTCAGTAGGCTTTTGTTGTTGATGATGCCCACAAATTGTCATAGAGGTAGAAAAAAGAAAGATTTCATATCTTTTTGTAATCTAGATGATGTTGTGAAGGTGACTAGAGCTGGAGGAGCTGTGTGTTCATTTTTGGTTCATCCGACTACTACGAAGTCAGATGTCAATTATGTCAGTCAGCCCTGTTGTTGATAGCTAAGGGTTTACATCTTCTATTGCAGACTTTCCAGGTGCCGTGTTACTTAATAGCTTTTTACAGAGATTAGGGCATCCAGCTGCTGCTTAAGCTGCTCAGGCCAAAAATGTAGTCCTGAAATACTAAAAATACCTATTGATATTAGTTCTATAATTGTATGATTTTTCTTTTTATTTCATTGTTTTTTTGCACAATGTTGTAAGGGCGGAAGATGAAAGGTAGGCAGTGATGAGAGGTGCAGTTAGACTGTAATGTGGTTTTGGGGGAAAATAGGACCCAATAGCATAGGAAGATGAATTCTTACACTAGATAATGAATAAGGCTCGGGCTCCAATTACAGTTTCAGCCTCTAGTTTCTTGCTGATACTGTGTTAGGATACCCCTTCCAGTAATTCTTCATTCTTTAAATCCCCACAGTGGAGTGGGAGTGTGACAACTGATGTCTCCTGTGACTGTCTCCGTTGTACAGTTATGAAAATAATTTGCAGTTGTGAGTGACTGAACTTGCTTAATTCCTCAAAACTGTCCTAGGGAATGAGACTGTCACATTCTCGATACGTAACAGGTGGATATGTATTTAGGTCAACTGGAGGATAAATTGTAGCACTCATGTATATTAATGACTGTCAGACTTTATGTGTATGGGAATTGCTGCATTGGTTGCTGAATACAGAACAATGGCTTGTCAGTAATGACAGGTGGGGAAGAAATCTTTGGGAAATGTAATACTGGGGGAGCTGTATCTGCTTGGATCAAGGAGGTACACACAGAGCTGAGCTGATTGACAGGTGACTTTTTGAGATTCTGACACCTCCGAAGTCTATTTCTCAGACTCAGTTAAAATAGTAGCTGTCTTTTGGTTCGGTATGCACCTTGTAGCTATTCCAAATATTTTATCATATATCGATTGGAAAATAAAAATAAGTACAAATGAAGGGCTAACTTTAAAGGTAGTTGCTCATGCTTTTATGAAGTACTAGCATTTGGAAGCTTTCATTTGTAGGGAAATGAAATGTGTGATTGAACTGTCTGTAATGTCTGTGAGTCTAACTATGCAAAGAAAACAAAAAGTTGGAGTTACAGATTTACAACAAGAAATACAAAAAACAAGTGCTCTTGATAAGGCATAAGAAGGTGAGTAGCAGGCTGCTTTCTAGTAGGAAGCAATGTGAATGGACGCAACAGCACCATGGGAGGCATGTTCAGAATGTGTTCAGAGTAATTCCAAAGTTTCTGAAGTTTCAGTGAGCTCCATGCATTTGATATGAGATAGACTTCATTACCAAAAGCTTGGTGACGTATATCTGCAGCGTAAGCATTTTCTAAAACTCTGAATCAGCAAGGCTGGGCGTACTTTGTATGCACTGATGAAAACTATCAAATTACTTTTAAGGTACAAAATAAGAATGCGTTTGTCCCATTCAATTTAATAAGGTGATCATCCATTCAGATATTGATATTCATTCCATCACAGCTATCAGATTATTCATTCAGACCTCAGAATCTGTACCAGTAGCTTAAATGTAGTTGAATGTGATAGTCCTAGAAAGTGAAAATGGGCTGACTTCCTTCTGGCTTGAAAGAATGATTTACATCACTACCCATGAGAGATTGTGCCCTCATCTGTCCAATCTCTCCTGCTATCCAAGACAGGATTTTTCTTCTTGCAAGAATAGGTGAACTGCACAAGAAGCTGCTATTGAACTGTCACAGTTTCTGCCCAGTTTGTTTAGGAATGTGGTATTCTTTTATACCTCTGGGAGATAAACTGCAGCGGTTTAGTTATTGCTCCATATCCCACTCATAGTGGAGGCAGAAATCTTTATAGGAGATTCATCACAGTGAGGACATTGAACCTGATCTAAAAATGATGAAAATGGGTATGGAGAGAATATTGGTACCCTAGATTAAGCTGTCACTTACTGGAGTTATCCACCAGCCTCCAGAAATGGAAAACTCACATTTCACTGAAAAGCTTGGGTGTCAACCTTTGAGCTCTGTTGCCTGTAAATGTGAATACAGTATTGAAATAGAACACTATTTTTCAAGAAAGAACCTGTTTTTATGTGCCATGTTGTGCAAGAAAGCAAGGGGAAAAAGATGAGCTGCGTACTTGGTGGAGCTGTTTGATCTAAAAATGCACAAGTTCCATTTGGTGATTGAAAGTGAGCAAAGAAGCAGATAGGAAATAATTTAAGCCTCTCTCTGAGATTAAAGATTGGTAATGGACAATGTCCAAATGAGACTACTTGTTCCTAGCCTTTTCCTCAAGTTTTAAAAGGGGTTTATCATGAGGAAAATAACTTGGGAAACTTTTTCTTTACAAAAGCAATGTCTGCAGTGTCTAAAATAGGTCACTTTCCTACAAATTTCAGGCTTTAGATAAGAACCACTGTAGTTAGATTGTGTGTCAAGTATTTTACTTTTGCTTTGAATGCTCATCCTGCTATTAAACGACATGTTGGTTTCAGGAGAGTTGTCTGGTCATTCATCCCAATCTGCAATTGCACTGTCACAAAGAGGGAACTTATATGATGTGTTTAAGTGAACTGCAGCCACAGTAAATACAAAACAGTAATTCCAGGGCTGAGTCTGAAGGCTGAAGAATTCCATGAGTCAAAAAGGCAGAGCTGCAGCCAGAGTACAGAGTGGGTTGACCAGGTAGCTGGTCATGCAAATGTGAGTCTGCTCTGAAACACTATCACTTCCCTGTTAAAAATGTAACAGATTTGCTTTGATATGCAGTTACTCAGTTTTCTGTCTTCCACTGTTGGAGTCATTTATTTTTTCTTCATAAGATACAGAGACTAAATTCAAGCCACTCTTGTCTTTCGGTAGGGTATTTAGATTAATCGTCTTAAATTCTTCAGTGTAAAATATTTTTTTCTAGCCTCTGAATAATTATATTTCTTATATCTTTCCCCCACCGTTCCCCATTTCTTCTCTTATTTTTCCTTTTTTAAATATACAGATATGGGACCTGTATGCAGAATCTGCCTTAATATCACTGAGGTTAAAATGCTCCTGAATTTTGTGCTTGCCAATCTTCTGCTTTTGTCATCTCTAAGATCAAATTAACACTACAATTTTCTGTTTAGAGTTCAGGTTTGTTGTCAGTTTTTTATGACCAGTTGAGACTGCTTCTCAAGGCACTGTTCTGTACTTATATCTGTAATATCTACTTGCCACCTACACATTTGAATGTAACTAAATAAAATTTTGATTACATTGTGTATTGAGCAGCATAAAATCTTCCCTATGACTTCCCTGTAAATGTTACTTTTTGCTGATTTTATTACCCTGCATTTATCTGTCCTTGATCTAGATCACTCCTAGATCCCTGATGTAGTATATCACTTGTCCTTATACTTCTAAAAGCAAGTTCAGATGTCACGATGGTTTGCCACTTGCGCTTTCTGACATCTGTTCCTGGAGCAGTAGTTAATTCATACACACATTAGGTTTTCTTTGGATTTTTGAAACACAGGACACTTCCTAAGTCAGTTTGAAACATTCTGTTTTTGCTCCTGTGAATTGTTTGCTTGAACATCCGCACTGTGTACATGATGGACAGCTGCCAGGATGCTTTCATAGCTCAGGTGACACTCAGAAACAGTTCAGTTTCTAGACTGGTCTGACTTAAACATGCAGCCTGGCTCTTACAGCCTATCCTGTACTATTCCAGTCTGCCTTCATGTCTTCCAGGACTTCATGCCATGTCTTTACACTCAGTGTCTTCTGATCAAAACACACACATGGAGGACTGTCTCATCACCCATCTCGTTGTCTTGATCACACAGCAAAGAGGTTTTATTTTTTAAGGAACTTGAAATCTGTGGTGTGCATGATGTTCAAATGGGGCAGGAGGGAAAACAAGCCCAACTGGCAGCACAATCAGCTATGAGCAGCCCAGAAGACAAGCTGATTGTAGTGGAGAAACACTTCTGGCCTCTCGGTATGTGGTAGAGCCCCTCTGAGTTTTGGCTGCATTCCTTGATACTGCTTGAAAAATTAGAGAGCAGAACTAAAAGCAGCTCACGTTAAGGCTTGTAGTGATGGCATAGTTGGGTGCTCAACATCTGTTACAGAGGGGCAGGTCCAAGAACTGTAGTAGCAGGGGCCAAAATAGGAATCGTTGGTGTTAAGGGCTATCAAATTCAACATCTGGAGTCTCCGTAAGCAGTATGTGTTTGTACTGTCTCCAGTTCCTCCAAGAGAAGCTGCCTGTGAGTAGCGTGGTAACAAGCAGCTCTAGGCCAACTAAGTGAGAGAATGAAGACCCCTGAAAAAAAATCATAGAGGCAATTCCACCACCCTGCTATCCTCACAACCACTTAAATAATTATTTAAGAAAATCCGTTACATTTTTGCTTGGAAAACTGTGTCTTCTGCCAGCACCATTCCTTGAAAGATACTGTAGAGCTGCCCTCCTCTTCCCAATCTTCTAACTCCACCTCTAAATTTTTTCAGGAGTTGTTTATACTTATGCCAGCATTATCTTTTATGTTTAATATTACTGTTCCTGTGGATTTTACCCTCTTGATATTTATTTCTAGGTAGCAACCTAGAAATAAACCGTGTCCTTTCTCAATATTTGTTTCCCTTAGCTAACCAAGTTATTTTGATCTTTTCTCATGAAACAGAGTTTCAGCTCCTCTCTTCACCTTGATAGACCTTTTGTGTAACTTCTGAATTTGTGAGATAAGGTTTGTAAGGAGAAGTAATATATTTTATTAGATCACTGATACAGTTAGAAAAAATAGAAAAGCTTTTGGGTATACAAGTTATACTCACATACGCCCAAAGCTTACCAGATTTTTTTTCCAACTGTTTCAATTGTCTAATAAAAAATATTGTCTCTGCCTACGAGCATTTCCTCTCAAATGTTCTTAGACATTATTGACTACACCATACATCTTTTGAGTTAATCTTTTCTGAAATATTATATAGAATTCCATCCTCACAAATATTTCAAGATTTGCCGCTATGGCAGATGAATAGCTGCCTCTGTGTTTCTTGGAAACACCTGGTACATCTTAGGATTACCTTTGAACTTACAGGCCAGCTTATGTTGGCGGCTCAACATCTGTACCTGAGACATTATTATGCACAGGTTTTGTCCTACAAGTAGTCAGCAGCCCACCTTCCTTCAGTTTGTGAGTGATATTTTCTTTCTCTACCGTATTCCTGTTTTCCTCCACTTTGGTTTCCTATTGCTACCTCACCTATGCATGCATCTTGCTTTTTATGCTAGGTCATAAGAGACACCACTTGCTTTTCCTTTCAATAGAAGTTTGCTTTTTTGGCACACCCAGGCTTTTTTTAGCTTCCCAAAGTATAAAACCATAGAAAACTCTGTGCTCACTCAAGAGCTTTGATATCCTCCAAGTAGTATGTATGAGACAGTGAAAAGATCCCTTCATTACCTTTCAAAAATGTATGTGAATTTGAATACTGAAGTCCATTTGAAAATAAATACTATTTGTTGCGTTAAAAAATATTTTTAAATCTCAGTAATACAGTAAAGCCTAGTCTACACCCTATTGAAGTAAGTGAGAAGAAGCTGAGCAACTTGAACAGCAAGAGTGAGATGTCATGCATATGTTCCCAGAGAACACACCGTGCCCAAAGGCTTTCCCTGGAGGAGCGGGCATGGTGAGAGCTGAGATGCATGAAGCTCATCCAGTGGTTCATGCCCATGCAGAACAGCTTATCTAAGGGGGCAGAAGATCTGTCACTGACACAAAAGGTGCATTTCTGTTACAATTTTGAGGGGTGTTTTTTTTTCCTCTCCAAAAGTCTTCCTGTTCTCTGCTCCGAATAATAGATAATCCGAACATTATATAATGAATAGGTTTCTCATATGTAGGAATGATATACTATGTAAGTATTGTGCATGCTCCTCTTGAACAGTCTCTTTTAAGTGATTTTTTTTAGGAAATTTTATGCGTGTTTGTATATGCAAAGATTTGGCTGGACTCACCAATCTTTTTTTTTTTTTTTTATAAACCAGCATAAAGTAGAATTTATTTACATAATGCAATGATCCATGAAGGTTACCATAACATCAAGGGACCATATTAACCGCTTGAATGGAATTCATTAGAAATTAACTACCACTTAAATTAATTTTCCCACATTCACAAGGCTGTAATGGTAGAAAAAGGAACCGTCCATCAGCATGTACTGACAGGAGAGCTGTCACTGCTTTTATTTATAGATGAATACATTAACCCAAGAAGCAGCCTTTTTAGACCAAATCTTGAGCTTCTATATAAAAAAGCTCCTTCAGAAATCCAACCTCAGTTTAAGAGGAACACATTCTGCCTAATACTTTTGCTGCTGGCTGTGTATTGTAGCCTTTTCATAAGAACAGTAGAAAAATCTGCTCCCAGAGTTCCCAAACCTCACACTGGTTTATTTTCAAGAGTTCATATTTTTAATGAGATTCCAGTTATCTTGTGTTATTACTATTGGGGAAACCTTATGAGCAAAAGATTATGGTCCTCTGAATTTTTTAGCTCTTACATGTGCAAAAGTGTCCTTACGATGGGATGAAAGCTAATGAAACTGCACTGAAGTCTGACCAAGTACTATGAACAAATTTACTTCAGTACATTGCTGTAATTGATCTGAATCTAAGCTACAGTAAGAAGGAACTTTGTGGCACCTGCTAAGTGACCATAGTCACTACAAATGAATATGGCATTAGGGGGTGGAGTTATTACTAATACGTAAAGCTCATACCTGAAATGTGCTTTTAGTTTCTTGAACAGCTTTTTCATGTGTGATTATATTTTATATATATATATATATTTTTTTTTTTTTTTCTTTTTTTGACAGAGGAACCTCAGTAAGGAAATGATAGGATTGTCAGTTTTCAAGAAACATCCTCTATCTTTGTCTTTTAATATTAAAATAACTGAAGGTCAATTTTACAAGCTTTTTAATTAGATGCTCTCATATCATACAACAGTGATGGTGTGTCACAGATGTGCCTGTATGCTAGCAATATTGGTCACTGAAGTGTTTCGCTTTTGCTGCTGTCAAAAGAGAAAATATGAAAGTTATGGAGAATCAATTGGTATTGCGAGCACTTTCTTTCAGTTCTCCTCTACAGTTTCCAGTGTGAAGGAAGCTTCCCCAGCCCCTGTATCTTGTATGAGGACTTTGGAGGGCTTTCTCAGGTTACCGCTGGCTTTTCTGTGATTTTTATTGCTGTACTCAGACACTTGGAAAGCGTAAGAAATATATGAGCTTTTTCTGGGTTACTGACAAGTCCCTATATTCCAGGGAACTAAAGGCTGTCCTGTTACTCCAGCGATAAAATTGCATGTTGTTATCTTTTATGTTGTCCCCTCTCAACATATTCTTTTTAACAGCTTCTCAGAGGTACAGAGATGTTACATGCTCAGGGCTAAAAATATAAGCTGAGTAAATGAAGATAAGATCTTTTATAGACTTTGTCCCACAGTATATATGTGTTGTTTTCCATTTCATTTATTTAAGTATTGCTATACTATGCTGTCCAACTACACTGAATTCAAATCTTAGTGCCAATATTGCCTAAAATTATTATTTTTGCAGCTATGTCTCAACCTGACTTCACAAAGCCTTTTTCATGTTCATTTTTCTTATTTGGGTATAGTTATACCCTGGTCAGTTAAATCAAACACTTGTAAGTACTTCTACCAACAGCTTTGGGTGCTGTTGGTTTACAAACTGTGCACGTGAATCTCTCATATTCTTCTGGAATGCTTGGAGCTGGGACCAGACTAATCCCTGTCCTTTCAAAGTAGTAACTATCACCAGTCACAGCCTGTCACAACCTCTGATTATGTTAATATTCAATGGATTTATTACACTTAAAATTTTTGCAGTTACTGTTTTTCTAGTTCTACATTTTCTACATCTAGAATGTATTCTACATCTTCTACATGCAGAACAGGCCCTGCCTAATCCATGATGAGATGGTTTTGGATCTGTTCCGAAAGTGGACACTCACAAGTCCATGGGGCCAGAGGGGACTGCACCCTAGAGTGCTGGGAGTTGGCAGATGTGGTTGCCAAGCCACTCTCCATCGTTCTTCGACAGTCCTGGCTAACCAGGAATATCCCAGTGGACTGCAGACTGGCAGATGTGATGCCCATTTTCAAAAAGGGCTGGAAAGATCATCCTGGTAGCTACAGACCTATTAGTCTCACCTTGGTGCCAGGGAAGGTTATGGAACAGATAATCTTGGAGCCATCATGTACCAATTAAAAGTCAACCAGGCAATCAGGCCCAGTCAGCGTGGGTTTTAGAATGGTAGATCTTGTGTGACAAATCTGATTTCATTCTATGACAAGCTGACCCACTTAGTGGATGAAGGTAAGGCTGTCGATGTAGTCTGTCTGGACTTTAGTAAAGCCTTTGACACTGTCCCTCACAGCATCTTCATGGAGATGCTGGCTGCCATGGCTTTTGGACAGGCGTACTCTCTGCTTGGTGAAACAGTGGTTTGATGGCTGGGCCCAAAGTGTTTCGGTCAATGGAGTTAAATTCACTTGGCAGCCAGTCTTGAGTGGTGTCCGCCAGGGTTTGGTACTGGGGCCACTCCTATTCAACATCTTTATTAATGATCTTGGTGGGGGGATTGAGTGCACCCTCAGTAAGACGCAGACAACACCAAGTTGGGAGGGAGTGTTGATCTGATTGCGGGTATTAAGGCACTACAGAGGGACTTGGATAGATTAGATAGATGGGCCAAGGTAAGCTGTATGAGTTTCAATAGGGCCAAGTGCCGTGTCCTGCTATTTGATCACAATAACCCTAGGCAACTCTACAGGCTTGGGGAGGAGTGGCTGGAAAGCTGACTGATGGAAAGGGACCTTGGGATACTGATGGACAGTCAGCTGAATATGAGCCAGCAGTGAGCCCAGATGGCCAAGAAAGCCGATGGCATCTTGGCTTGAATCAGGAATGGTGTGGTAAGCAAGACTAGGGAAGTAATCCTGTACTTAGCAGTGATGAGGCCTCACCTTGAGCACTGTCTTCAGTTTTGGGCACCTAAGTATAGAAAGGACATTGAGGTGCTGGAGCAGGTCCAAAGAAAAGCAACAGGGCTTGTGAAGGGCTTGGAGAATATGCCCTATGAGGAGAGACTGAAAGAACTGGGACTGATTCTGGGGAAGAGGAGGCTGAGAGGAGACCTTATTGTTCTGCTCAAATACCTGAAAGGAGCTTACAGCGAGAATGAGGTTGGTCTCTTCTCACTGGTGACAGGTGACAGGATGAGGAGAAGTGGTCCCAAGTTGTGCCAGGAGAGGTTTAGGTTGGATATCAGGAAGCACTTCTTTACAGAAAGGGTTGTTAAGCAGTGGAATAGGCTTCCCAGGGAGGTGCTTGAATCACCATCCCTGAATGTGTTCAAAAATCGTTTGCAGGTGGTGTTCAGGAACATGATTTAGCGGAGGGTTGTTAGAGTTAGGGTAGTATGGTTAGGTTGTGGGTGGACTCGATGATCTTTAAGGTCTTTTCCAATCTGAGCAATTCTAAGATTCTATGATTTTATGTGGCACTGCTTCTTAGTTTGTCTGATTTGTATACATTAATGTAGATATACATTACATACAACATGAATGACTCAGACAAACTAGAAAATTGTGCCGTTCTATGTAGTTCTCACCAGGGACTATGGTTAATTTGGTTAATTGATACAATATTGACTAAGTAATGATTCTCACTCCCGTCAACATCTTTACATTTGTTAAATTCCCCTGCCTGATTCTGCTTTTCTACTTTATTTCCTTTTAAAATTTAAACATGTAAAAAGAAAAATCTCCTTGCAATTAATGCATTTCATCATTGAGGAACACTGAAATTAACTTTTATCCAATTAAATTTTTACGAGTATTTGCTATTGTCGACAGTAGTAAAAACTTCTGTTCCAGCCACATCAATAATAAATTCGGGAGCACATGCCTGAAATACTTCTGCACAATGCAAAGGAGTTGCTGTTATCCCATTGCTTCCCTCACAGCCATCTCGGTGATTCCCTTGGCGCTGGTTCGCCATTATTTTGTTGGCAGCATTTTTGATTTCTGCATGGTTATGATTAACCTGTACAATGTGTTCCTCTTAATGCAAAGCTGTTTTTTTGTCCTTTCAATTCTACAAACTGGAAAAAGCACATAGCCGGAGGCCACACAGAATAATACCAGTGTCAAGCTTTAAAAAACATATTTGTTTTGTGTCCTCTAAGGACAAATGACAGACATGTAAAAATGTTTTCTCTGTTTCTCTTTCAGGGAATACTTACTTTAGAATTAACTTCTGTCACAGAAAACATAATTTGAAGCATCTACTATATATTACTTCTGAGCATTTCTGCTATAAAGAAGGAAAATAGTACACTGTGTATGACAAGTGTGATTACAAGGTTATAGAACCTCCTTATGTTTCTCTTGCTGTTATGGTTTCTCCTTAAGAAAAGCTTGTCACTGAAAACAGAAATGAATTCTTCTTTTAAAAGATGCAAGTATATCACACTATCAAGTAGTACAGTGTAATGAATGTAATTTTTAATTGATTTATAATACTTTCAATTCCCATATCTCAAAAGCCCTCAGTATTCTACGTGCAATCCAGTTATGTATCGCTTTTGAAATATTTCAGAGGAGGAAAGAGATTTCTATGATACATCCCTAGGTGCTCTGATCATCATACACGATGTAACAGATTTCTTCATAAATGCATTCCATCATTAATTTTGTCCTCCTCAAGATTCAGTCATCATGGCATACTTTTATTCATAAATATTTTTCTTTTACATACTTCCTCTGTCTTACCTATTTGTTAATTCTATTTCCCTGTGATATCAAGCATACTTCGTGCTTCATTGTCCAAGTTTTAGTTTCAGCTCCAGTATATTAAATGTTCCTACCCTTTTGCTCCATATTTTATTGTCGACGGCACAGAAGCGTTAAAAGCCTTTCTGAGGCAAAAAGAAAAATTAATGTTCTTAATGCAGAATTCTCTTCCTTCGGAAACTTGATTGACCCCAAATTTTATGCCGTAGTTCAAAGAAAATAAAACTCATTCAAGACAAAAAGCATCTGAGCAACACTTCTCTAAAGTGAAGACATTATAAGCTATGTAGGTCACTTCAAAAGTCATGCCTCGCATTCATGGGAACTACTGCAGATACAGAGAGTACAATAATGCTGTATAATAGATCAAATCTCAGCTACAAAACAATACTTTTCAACATAGCCACCACCAATAGCTATGCATTTTTGCCTGTGATGAACAAGAGCCTGCATGCCACACTTGTAAGAATATGCACCAGCAGAGGTGAACCACTGTCATTGTCATCACTGCTGAAACACAGCATCGCTTCACTATGTTCACATCTGCTATTTGGTCTCCACCAATGTTCAGCAAACATTTATCAATGTCAGTGAGTGCCATTTTTTCCACGTAGTGGAATTCAATGACACACCTTTACTTCATCCACATTTCCGTGTCAGACACCATTGTGTCAGACTGCTTTCTGCTGCCATCTGTCATATGGCAACATGTAGTGGATTATTCAACCTCTACTGCCTTACCACCAACATCTGCCTCTGAAATTGTAGACCAACAAATTAAAACAGGAGCCATTACTTTCAGAGCAGCCCTTGTATCTCTTTTCTCCCTATTTTACATAACTATTGAAATACCAAGTCTTGGCTTCAACCAAATTTTGCGGGGAAAAACGGTGAAAAAAAGCCGTTAAAGAAAGAAACACCAAGAATCCCATCATGCAACAGCTTAGAAATGAGGAAAAGTTGACAATAAATAAATGATGAATAATGAAAGTGAATCCAAAGATAGCAGCAGACTTAAAATGATTTTAACATACTGGAAAAAAAATGCAAAATAACCAATTGCATAGATCTTAGTAATCAGTAGAAATGTTTTAAGCTAGAATGTGGAAAATGTAGATGTTATTTTTATTGTGCCTTATTGTGTTTCCTTCAGAATTAGAAAATGTTATCTCCCTGATGGTACTGGATAGAGGAGAAGGATGTACGCATGTTCTTCCTGGTCACTGTCCCAGGACAGTAATTAAAAACCAAGAGGAAAGCAAAGATTTTTCTGTCTATAATAGTTGGCCTCATTAACGTATCAGCTACTCCTACTTTGATTTAATGGAATATCAAACAGGTTGTACGCTCTCTTACGGTCATTAGGCTTGGAGTGCTGCTTGCTGTGCATCCCAGGCCTCCAGCTTCTCTGCTGTGCTGTCACAAGGAGTAGCCATAGGTGCCTTGTTTATTGTTCAACCAACCTTTTTGAATGTACATAAAAATCAGATTTGTCAGTGAACAAAGCTGATTTTTGGGCAGGTTCAAAATAAATTTCTGTGGATATTAATACTGTTAAAAATTCCTAGATCAGATCTCCTCCATATGACATACTAATGGTTTTCAGTATTTTGAGCCAGCAAGTAAGGAATTGAAATAAATGGTTATATATAATTATGGCATCTCTTGCAAGACTAGGATATACAACTGGATGTTTTGGATCACTTTTACAGGGAATATTTGACCCACTTTAATGTTAAAATAAGAATTACTTCCCACAAATAAAAGGACTGTAAAATGAATTAAATGGCGTACTTGACTGTGCTCAGGCCATCACATTTAGGTTTGGCATAGAGTTTGAAGCTATGTCGAAGATAAATGCCATCTGTTTGTTGCTGTAGAAATGCCTCTTCCTTTGGAGGCTCAACTCTCTCCATTGATGAATCATAGAGCTTGTAGGGAGCAGAGTTCACAACTCTACTTTATCTTGAACTCATGCATCCGTCGAATATACCAGAAAAGAAAATTGTAGAAGTGCTTGGGTGGTCTTTCCATTTTGCTTTTATGTGACTGCATTTTAGTAATTAGTAATTTTGGAGAATAAACAAGATGACAAGTGCTTAACATCAGAAGGTATAAAGAAGGAATTCATCAGGGCTGGCAGCCTCCCACTGCCGTATCCCATTCACATTATCTCTGTCACACCATAATTGGAAGTTTAGGCAGTAGCTCTTTTATTTTTTACACAGCATAAAGTTATACAAATAACAAGCATTAAATAAGAAACATTGCACCACACTGAGATTAACAAAAGTAATAATGCTGACCTTGCTAGCACTCAAGTCTTTTCAACCGCAAATAATCTTCCACCCTGTCAAGGAGGAGCAAGTCACCTAATCCTCTAGCATGTTCATGATAGAAGAATTACCACTCCTTCCCAATTAATCATTCTCTGAGACAGTTTTCTTACACTTGAAAAGAGTACTCCTTAGCCTTTTGCCAGCCAGTGTTGCCCTTGTACAGAGAAGAGCCAGCTAGAGGTCTCCTGAATTTGTTCCAGTGATAACCCTTGTGTTTCAGGTCTAGCATGGCCCGAAAGCCCCTTAAATGGCTTGCTGCAGCATATCTAAAGAGAAAGCATATCTAAACCTTTGTGAGGTTTTTCACTGTTCAAAACTAACATCTCTTTGTAGTTTTTCTCAGTGTGCATTGGACAGAGCTTGCCGTTTTACTATGGTATGAAGATTAATGACCCCTAAGAGGAGCCCTGTGGATTTCATTTGTATTCTCGATGCTGTGTTTTCACACTTTCGAAGAGCGGAGCTGAACTTCTGAACCACTCCTTCAACCTTCTTAATTTGACAGTGATTTACCTCTCTCTTAATTTACACTGGAATATCATCAGCTGTGGATATTTGTTCGTTACTCTGCTTATAAGGGGAAATCCTTGGTTCATTGCCACAGCACAAGGTCTTAGCACACCCAAATGTGTGAATGACTTTGACTGGGAAATCGGCAACTTTTTTGAGCTCATGTTAATACCTGAGTATACCTATAATAGCTGTCAGGTGCTTCATGTATTCTGTTTCCATTTCTCATTGAGGACCTAAGTCTCTAAATTCTTTCTCTTTCTCCCTGGAAGTATTCCATTTCCTGGAGAAGAAACTATGTTCAAGAGATGAAGCTGTCATCACTGTTTATATTTATACTCATGTGAGTTTTGAATATTAGAAAAGATGGAATTCAAAGTTATGCCCAGTGAAAACCTTGTAAAGGCCAATGCAATTATACCTATAACTAAGAATTTTTAGTGTACATCAAGAGTGTACATAGACATCATACCTCACTTCTGCCAAGCTGTACTCATTCTTGCCTGAATATACTGACAGTGCTTCTGGAAACACTGGTTTCCAAACAAACAAGATGCAGCAACATGTGCAACTACAGCAAGCACTGAACTTTGCAGGATGGCATTTCATATTGGAGAACAAGTTAAAGCGGCGTCTGACTCCTCAGTGCGTGTTACCAACTTTACAGCAGGGATGTTTGAGGACATTTCTACTGTGAGGCTTCTTGATACGCTTTTTGAGATCATGAAACACCAAAACACAGCTATCAGCTGAAGGATGGTCTCAGTGCCAATAACTGTAACAGTAACAATGCATGTTGGAAAATAGATCAATTTGATTACACATTGTCATTTACAATCACCACTTGAGATCAATATACTGTGATTAATTCTTTCAGCAAGACTGGAAAAGAAAGGCAATGTGTCTCAACAGAGCAGCAGAAACAGCTGAAGGCAACTGACATCTACTGCAGACCCAATGGAGAAGAACCAAAGTTCCAACAAACTCCAGGCCAGGCACAATTGCTCTTCTACTGTGGTACCACCAAAGGAAATGTCCAGGGGCAGCACAGGCTGCTGGGTTTCCCCTTCCTGGGGAAAACTGAGTAATCATGCATGTAAGAAGCTTACTTGCATTATTTTTAAATGATTATATTTTAAAAGCACTATGTCTTTAGTAAACGCTGCTCCCTTTAGAATAACAAAATCAATGGAAAAAATTAGTTAGCTGCTTCACATGATGTATGCCTTTCAAAATATAAGCTTAGCATTTGTGCTTGATGCTTTAGTAAACTTGGCAAGAAATTGAGAACAGAAAATCTGAAAGTATGATTTTCTTTTAAACATTGTGCTCTTTTTTATTAATCTTAATTAGGCATAACACAAAATCAATGGCAACTTGAATTAAGAAATAGGATGTCAGAAAAAGATCTCTGGAAGAGCCCTTTGCATCAGAGGGATTCTGAAGGTATATCCCAGTAAGCAAAGGATAGCATGGGAGGCAGGGGTGTTTTGTTTGTTTGTTTGTTTCTTTATTTTTAATTTATGAGATTACAGATCATAGATTCAGAGGGACTGTGTAACAGTACAAGCACAGATCATGAGGAAATCTGGATCCAAACCAAAAATACTTCTAACTTGATAAAGCTTCTCTGTGTACTTTCAGTGAGCAGTGAAAGTCACAGAAGACACATCCACTAGCAGAAAATAAAATAAGATTTCCAATATACTGAATCACTATTGCTTCTTTAATGCATTGTACCAGCACAGGCTAGGAATAGATTTATACTGTTAAAAATAGTAATAATGCCACAGTAAAGGCAAAATTATTCTGCAAATACTTCTTGTCTAGTCTAATAGGTAGAGAGCTGCAGCCTGCTTATGGTTAGCACAGGAATCCTTACATGTCTTGTTTTCCTCCTCATTGCTCTCTAGCCCTACAAATCTGTTTTCATTCTCCTTTCCTCTTCAAGTAGTTTGCCATCTCAAATAGGAAGAGCAGACTTGTGCAAGATGTTGGTTTAAAACTTTCCAGCCAAGGAAGGAGTAGATCCCAACTCTCATGCTGTGGGTGAATGTTTTTCTTACCAGATAAAAAGAGGTCTGTACCTAGCTTGGATTTTTTCTTAATGTGACCTCCTTTTGACAGAACATGTTTTAAGTGAATGTAGCTATATTTTTGGCTACAAATCCCAACCTGCAGGGAGGCTTTGAGCCCACTCCTGGTTCACCTCCCAAGGACAGGCAGGCAGCTGGTTTCAGTATTCTGCCCAAACAAGGGAACAAACAAGCAGAACTGACACAGGGAAGTACTCTATGGCTGGAGCAAAAGCCACAGGAGGAAAGATCTTCACCCCTCAAAATGTACAAGGGCAAAGGCAGAGACATCTAAGAAGTTTAGTTATGTCAAGAATAAAGAAGGCCAAGTGTAGGGGATGGCAGCTAGCTTGCATTCTGCACAACTTTGCTTCAAACCTTCTGTCCTCTTTACGTGGGGGCCCAAAATGGCCAAAGTCAGATTGTGAGACTTGCCATCAGTTGCACAGACCAGTTTGTAACGTTGGCTGTATGCAACAGAGAAAGCAACACCCCTCCATAAAATGGGAATGATGATTCTCTTTCCCTTTGAAATGTTTTGAAACATATGGATGAAAGTCTTAAACAGGAACTAAGCTGCCATTTTGAAACAAGCCTGCAATATTGTTTGCCTTCAAAGAAACAAAGGTTACATGTTCCAAAAGTTTGCACAGTAAGTACTTACAAGCTGCGCATTGTTTTTCATTACCAATGATTTGTTTTCTCGCGGAACAACTTCTTCTAAAATATTAAACATAGTCAAAGTGACTAATGCATTTTTTTAATCTAAGAATTGCTCAATTAAAAATTTAGAAGGCACGCAATTTTGATTTCTGCCGACAATAGTCAAAACTTGTGTATAAAGATTAATTACTTATAAAGCAAAACACATCTTTTAAAAAGTGACATTAAATTTGCATCTGCGCTGTATATTGGATTTTAGTTGACGGTCTACGCAAAGGACTTCTGGCAGACTTTGCATGGAGTTTTAAATGCATGATGTGGACTGTGAGTTGCTTGGAACAGGTAGCACTGAGAAACAAAGTATTTTGTGCTGTTTGGTTTTTGTGTTGTACTCATGGATATCTTACTCAACAATTTGGGAAGATACGCCACATTTTGAGTTTGCATTATGTTATTGGGAGTTGTTATCTTACAGGAAAAAAGGTATTCATATTTCATATACATTTAGGCAACTGTTGTAACATTTCATACTGATTGTATTTGGTTGAGATGTCTAAGTCAGAAAAATATACATCTCTTTTACTATACCAAGAGTGCCCTCTAGAGTCTTATTGGGCCAAATTAGTCTCTGGTGCAACTCCTCTCTTCAGATCAGCTCTGAAATATGCGCGTTTCTACGGATCACATTATGCAGCAACCCAATCTGAATGCTACAGTGCTTGCTTGAAGAAGTGAATAATACAGTTCCAAGACAAAGATGGATTTTTTTTCACTTGCTAGGAGCTCTGATAATTCATTACAAAAAATTGCTTGTAGCTTCTTTACTTCAGATATTTAGAATTCCAATCAAGTCATAAAATATTAGGAAAATGATGAAAAAGAGAACAGTTTAAATCTCTTCCTAAAACCATGTGAGAGATGTATACGTCTATGAAAGATGACAGAAGGAACGCATACAGGATAAATGAACTAGGCTTGTGCTTGTTCTATATTTACAAGTGTTAAAAAGCAGCACTTCTCCCCTCTGAGGGTTGGATTAAACTTCCACTGAAGCCAATGGCAAATTTAAGTAATCAAGGAAACAGAATTATTGCACTGATTGCCAGAAGGGTTTGTATTCAGTTGTTAAATTAATAATGGGGATCTGGTTCAATAAGCAGTTGTGTTTCCCATTAACTTGTAGCTGCAGTGCTGCTTCTTATTACTTACCAATATATTATGCAAAAAAAGGCAGGGGGAAAAGGACAACTGTGAAGTAAACAGGCTAAAACAAAATGGTTTTAAAATCTATGATGAAAGGAAACAAAGTCAGCACACACTTTAAACTGTGTACCATTTATGTTGTTCAAAAAGAGACTTGTTTTCAGATCAGAAGAATGTAATTCTTAACTACAATCCTTTAACTCCAAGTATATAATAAAAGTATTAAGTATTCCTTTTCTTCCTTCGAGGAACTGAATCTTCCCTTTTTGTCTGAGCTTCCAGTTGGAACGGCTGATTCAAACCAGGTTACGTTTTGTCTTTATAAAACATTCTGAGGCAAACTGGGGATAAATAGCCTCAACAAGCCAACTGAAATACTCTTCACTTAGATGAAGTCAAGAGGGTTTGGCCCTATTGATGTTTACAGCAGATGCACATGAGGCTGAGACATGGTTTGTTGAATTATTAACTAGAATATACGCATATTCAATAGTGTTCTTTTATTCTGATCTTTCTAAAGGAAGAAAAAAATAATCAATTTGAATGATGGCACAGAAATTATAACTGATTCTTTTTCCACTATAATATTGTTGAGAATAACCCTCACCCTTAATTCATGTTCTGTTTTATGTAGTCTCAAGTCCTAGTAATGGAAGTGCAGCATCACCTCTCACACCAGGGAGTTCTGAGGCCATTCCCTTGTGAAGAGAAGCTGGCAGTTATTCTTAGTCACCATGACTGCCACCTGCAAAGCTACAGGCAGTCACTTGGGTCAGCTAGAGCTGATTTCATGCACTGAGGCAGGGCACAAAGGGAAAAAAATATACACACAATACATAAAGATCTTTATTTTGTTTTGGTAGGTTGCACACAATATGGACAATATTTCATTTGTATAGCAAAAACTGAAATTTATAAGCCCATTGAGATACATAATAGACCTAAAACTGCAAAAGCAGCCACCAAATAAACTATTTTTTTCACCTACAGGAAATGATTGGAGCTCAATCTGAAGGCCAGTGCAAGTCAGTGCAAGTCTCTCCATTAACATGAATTGACATCTTACCTGTTCCCTCCTTATTCTGTTAATAATTTCTCCTTATTCCACATCTCCCCCATCTGATCATCACAGAACACAGAATGAAAGATCTGAAAGCATAATACATCTTCCTTTTTTTTTTCCTGATTCCAGGAAATCAGTTATCATATCACTTTCTTCTGTACTTCCCATTACAGTAACAGGAAAATATTCCAAATTTCTCACTGTCTCTATTAAATTAGAGTAAGTCTCCTATTACACTTGATAGTTTGGATCTTCATTCTCTGGCTATGCCTGGGAAATACCTGCAATCATTGCCAAAATAAAGATGTACTTTCATCTTCTAGGGAGCATTGCTTTTTTAATCTTCTCATTTTGTTGCCTTTAAACTGATCATTCCTTGAGGCCTCTCAAATGAGGCATTTTAAGCAAAAATCTCACCACTTTTGTTGAAAGTCACTTCAAATATTTTTTCCCCTCCTCAACCCATTACAACCATAGTTTCACAAATAACTGATAGTTCACTGGGTTTGGGTGCTAAACAAAGTGGCTGCTATATTTGGAATGTTCAGGAAAATACAAAATGTTTTATGCAATCACCTGCATGAAAGGTTTGAGCTAGTTCTGTATTTCATTGAAGAACTTCCTAACCATTAGCCTGTACTGCATGAGAAACAACTTTCCTATTTCTCCAGTCAAAAAAACCAGGCTCACTTGGTTGGAAAGCAGTGTGATAACAAATGAGATTATGAGCGCGTCTCCACTGCTTGATATCAAGGCAGCTTAATTGGGCTGTGCCGTGGTCATAGTGGTTATGGTGGTACTTTACCTGATGTTGAAAATGCTTGGTTATTATAGAAATGAGGCGCTGTAAGGAGGAAAATAGCTAAGGATTTGTCCTTTCTCCTTTGCACAAAAGTTCTTAGTGAATGAGACATTATTGAAGTGTAAGATTTATCATTTCCCCCCTTGGTCAGAAAAAGGAGTTGTATGATCATGACCAGTTGCCAAAATAAATGGATGAAATATTGCAAATGAGGGTCCCTAGGCATTTCAGCTTCTCTGATCTGGAGATGCAGAAATCAGAGCACATTTCTGCTCTGTGCTTTGTATTGGCATGTTCCCATCCCTAGAGGCATTTAAGAGGCATGGATATGGCAGAAAGTGAGATGGCTTAATGATGGGATTCAGTAAGCCAGGTTGCTGGTTGGACTTGATGATCCTGAAGGTCTTTTTCAACTTAGATGATTTTAGGATTCTATGAGTTTAGTGCAAACAGGTGAACAGCTATGTCAGGGACCCGGTCCAGTTGAAACCTTACAAAAAGAGTGATGAAATTTTGGGAAGATCAGCTTGCAGAACAGGTACATTTTAGCCAGAAACTTCAGCTAGAAGTTAAACTACACACATGATATCTGTGAAGAAACATCACCAGAAGAGTTTTCAAATGGGAAAACCACACTTTCTCCCAGATTGCAATTGCTTTCCCATATTCTTTCCAATACTAACTTTTCTAGATTAAACATTGTTGCTTCAAGAAGGGGAGGAAAATAACTTGAATATAGGAAGTAAGACCTTCTTCATTCTTCTATTTATTTTTTCCTTCCAGAGTACTTTCTGTTTAAGCAAGCATTTTTCTTTTTACATCTTAGCATTACCAAATTCGCACTCTAACATCCATTACATGTACAAGAGTTATACTGTCTCTTCTGGAAAAAAATATTCCACTCAGTGTTGTGTAATTGACTGTCAAATACTACCTCATCTCTGATTACTGTTTAAAAATCTTATTGCCAGTCCTAGTGTAAGAGAGGGAGTGTCCTTTCCCAGTATGGTATGTCTACATATACAACTATCATAGTCTTTAAGCAGGCAGATGAGAGCACTAGTATTGTACATGTCTGTGTGTCCATGCCTAGGTGTATTCATAATGACAGACATTCATGTATGTAAATTAAGTTGGAAAAGGTATTACATATATACATATATGTTTTGTAGACTCTTAATTTCTTGTTCTTGCTACAAAATGTTGATGTCAGGTAAGGAGTAATACATATAAAATTCCTTTTATATAGCAAAACAACAATGCTACAGATAGTCTAAAATAAATACTGAATTTGGGATGAATTCTTCACACACAGTGCCCTAAAGGCAGGACATCATCCTCAATGCTGTCCCAAATTGAAAACAAAAATACAAAGTGAATTTTTTCCCAGCACTGTCAATGAGTCTTGTTCGTTCTCACAACACACAAGATGTTGTATGTAGTTACACAGAAGGCATATCACTGGAGACAATGATGTGTATTGCATTGCTCTGACCTCCTCATTAGTCTGCACCAGTGGAACAGGGATTAAATCAGATCTTGGAATGATTAAAACACATGTATCTGAAATTCATCTTGTGAAGACAGCTCAAAGTGACCACATAAACTCTTTGAGTTCTGAGGTATTCTGTCACAATGTCGTGATCTCAGTGGCTTTGACTGCACTTGCAGTAAAGAAGCTCTTTCTGAATTCATACAAACTCCTCAATAAATTTTGAAATCTCTTCAGAATTTCCTTCAAGCTTCCTTCAAGATTTTTCTGAATAATTCCCTGTACACACTGTCATCCAGATAACAAATGCAATGTACACCTTGTGTTACTTGTTCTACTGCGCTTCGTGTCCAAGGGATGCTCTGGTTACCCTCCTAGACTATCCTTTGTAGCTGCTAATGTCGTTATAGTCCCCACAGATTCTCACAGTACCTTCACTGCATGAAAGGTCATCACATTCAGTCCTACAAACAATTCTGAGTTTGCAGTTTCTTCTGGTGCTTTCTCACAGACTGCCGTGGGTCTATTAAAAAAAATACAGGAACAGAAATATCAGCAAAAACTGGCCTCAGAGTTACTGCCTTCTACCAAATGTACATCTTTGCCTGACATTAGCCCTATGCTTCTCATTCCAGTTTTGTAGCCAATTTTTAACTAGTGCAGAGCAAATTCCTCCACTATAAATAACTCCAGGATTTGCAGGAATTTTGTGCCTTTGATAATAAATGCCCTTTTCAGCCTAATTCCAACCCTATGAAAAAAAACATTTTTTTTTCCTTCAAAAATGTGCAGTGCCTTTATTCCTAGAAACACAGAGCAAGGTGCATTCTGTAGTCATTATTCTATTCCCATAAATAGAAATGTTCTTAAGTATGATTCTCTGAGACATAGGATCTTGACTCTTTGCCCTCAATAAAACAATCTCACCTTAAAACCAATTTAATAAATGCATGGGGTTTCATTTTAAAAGTTAGTTCTTTTTAACTGCAGCCCTTTCAGTGACAGACTTCTCTGGAAGAACCTTTTTCTAATTTCAGGTCTGAATGCCCTTACAGTCTTTTTATTTCTTTTTATGCTAACGTTGCCTTTTAATTTAAATAGATATTTCCCTTCACTATATTTACACCCTTAATATATTTATAGATTGCAATCACAACCTCCTCTGCACTGCAATCTACTAAGATAAACAAGTCAGCCTTCTGCAATGTCTTTTCCATAAGGATGGGTTCTCTTTATTTCTGTCCTCTTAGCCTCTCTCTGCGCCTGATCCTGTTAATTCAGGAGTCTCTTCACTTGATTTTTGTCCTTTTTTTTTTTTTTTTTTACACAAATTCAAATCATAATAGCTATAAGTGTGTTGATTTGTGATCACTAAACTGCATTTTTGGTCTGTTGTCTGTTTTGCCTAACTGTCCTTAACACTAACCAAAGGAAAGACGAAAGTGATATCATCCATTTTAGCAGTGAAACTTTGATGGAAGATGTTGTTTGCTTCCATACTAACATGAAATATCTATATATCTCTATATATCTTTATTGTCCATTTAGCTATTTTAATATTTTTGTAAAAGCTGTCCAAACCTCTGTTTCTTCTCAAGTCTACATTACATTTCTGTTCCTGACAGACATCACCACTGTTATGCTGCAGTAGGATTTGCACTGTAACAGATCATAGAGTCATAGAATCATAAAGTATCCCTAGTTGAAACGGACCCTCACAGGTAATCAAAGCCAAATCTTAGCCCTACGCAGGATCACCCAACAATTAGACAGTGTGTCTGAGAGCATTGTCCAAACACTTCTTGAACTCTGACCAGCTCAGTGCCATGACCACAGAACTGGGCAGCCTGTTCCAGTGCCTAACCACCTTCTAATGAAGAAATTTTTCTAACACCCAACCTGTCCCACTCATGTCACAGCTCCGTGCATATTAATACTGCCATTCAGTAAGACAATCTTAAAATGTAAGCACCATTTTTTCAACTTTCTCAACTCAGTCTCAGAAATGTTAAAGCTACAGGGAACAACGTTATGATCCTGATGTTCATCTTTCACCTGCAATGTAAGGTGCTGCAATTTGATCCACTTAACTCTCTCCCAAGATGGTTCCTGTATGACAGAAGAATATTTTTTAGGAATCCATAAATTTTGGATGTGAAGCTGGAGAATCTGTTTCTTCCAATGGTAATTTGAATCTCCTTATTTTTAACTTCAGTGTTTGATTCTATCATTCTTCAATGGAATTTTAAAAGTTGTTTTTTACCTGGTATTTTCTCACTTTAATAACACTCCATTCACATCCCCCCTCAGCCTTCTTTTGGATAGACTAACTGACTTATTTAAGTTTCTTATTTTACAGTATTTCTTCCAGCTCTTAAGTTTGTGACTCTTTCCTCCAATTTTTGTACATCCTTAAAACTAGGAACTGCATGAATCCAGACTGCTTTTACTATAACTTGCTCTTCTCCTATTCATTTATACAGAAAACAGCCTTATTAGATATTCTCTGGGGAAGTGCATAGGAAATTAGCAAATTGTTACTACTATCAGCTTGTGAACACAAAGGGAGCATGCCCAGGTAAAATTAAAACAAACTAAAAAATAAGAAAGTTAAAAATCATCCATTCTGGCTGGCATCATAGGAAATGGGCCTTGCTCCCCATTCAAAAAAAAGCAAAACTTATATCACAAATTGTGTTGATTGTCTGTGTTGCCGTGCTGCTGCAGTCTCCCTGAGATTTATTTTCACAGTTGTGTAAACACACATAGAGTTTCACACACATCCACATGCAGAAGTACTGCTATTGCCTCAGGGGAGGAAGGAGCCTTGTGGAAATGGAAGGTAAAACGTAAGGCGTTTTCTCTCTCTGTTGTATAATCTGAGAGGAAAGTTAGCAACTAGATTTAGGAGCTAGGCAATGTAGCAGTCTGCTGCTTGGCTGCACTGTTAACTATCCCACTCCTGGAAGAGAAATATTAATGTGGTCCCTGATAGGTGACTCACCTGAATGAAGGAAAAATACTATGACAGTAACAGCTAGCGAGTGTGAGTCAAAATTAATATTGCAGGATGAGATGTCTACTTTCTTGAATTTATAATTGCTCAGCAAGGAAAATATGAGATTATAGTTGTCAGATAGATAGTCCGCTTTTCCTGACTTAGTCTTGCTATCACTTTTGATACCCAGATTTTGTTTGAAATTGAAATTCAAGAATTGAAAAATTCAATAGAGTTTTAAACTGTAATATTATTAAAATTAGTATAAACTAAGGTGAAAACATACAAAATACAAGTAAAGAGAACGTCAGAATAATCCTGAAACAGAAAACCATTTGTCTGATGAATCTGTCTAATTGAATACTACGTTTAGATCCACCATTTTCTACCAAAGATAAGCTCTCAAAACTACAGTTTTACAAGAAGATAGCACTCTGGGCATCTCTCTTAGATTGAACAGGATAAAGAAATTGATATACGCAATAACATTTAAACCCTTCAGCAAGAAAAGTTGGCCACATGGATATTTTATTACTCTTGGCCATGTTTTTATCTTAAAAAGAAAAATGTTACTCTTTTTAGTATTTAGAACGTTGTGTTTCCGTGTTCAGGTGCTTCAGAAACCTGCTCCCACACTGAAAATGCTTCATTGCTAACAAAATCTTAAAGATGCCCAACCGCTTCTAGTGGAAATGTGAGCTGGTAGCAAAGGTCTCCAACAGAGCCAAGAGCTTCTTCTTCCATAGACGTACCAACGTAGGGACTCAATGCAGAGCACAAGGGCAACCAGCATTGTGATTTTTACCAGCCCTCTCTACGAGTTTTCTTTGAGTCTCTAAAGGCACCTGTGCAACCCCAAGTGTATCAGGGTGAAAGATGGGAAGGTCAATGAAGACTGTTGAAGTTTGAGGAGAATATCATTGCTTTAGTGGCTATATACAATACATTCTTCATTCTGCAGCTGTTGAAAAATCTCAGGAACAATAATGTTTTTGTCTGCTGCACTTTTCTATGTTTTCAAAGAAGCAACATGACTTACTTTATGTTTAACTGCAAAGTATAAGTGCGCTCCGTAACAAATAAATGTAAGCGGTGTAGGCTGGAGCCCTGGGACACATATTATTTATACATATCTTGTTGGTAACAGAACATAAATACTTCACTAAAGTCTCCATTTGTAATTTGTGCTGAACGTTTCTGAACATATGAAATATGAATTACATTTTGTAATGGCCCTTTGTGTTGAGGTCTAGTGGGAAAATATTTTTCTCCATGAGACAAAGTAAATTGCAATGATTCCTGAAGGGACTTGACTTTTGTACAAGAAAATACATTTAATCTGACATAGTTACTCTAATGATCTCTCATGTTATCTTTTATTGAACACAAAATGAGGTACAGCCATCAAAGTTTAGCATGCTACTGAGTGCACTATCATTAGATTACCAATATGGAGCTGAAGGGAATTGACTTAGTTCTGCATACTTTTAGGGACTCACAAGGTTAGGAGAATGGTCTGTACCACCCAATATTTAAGAGAAGAAGGCATTAAAAATGCTGTTTTAGAGATGTTTACTCCAAAAGAAGTTAGAAACAGTGTTCTTTTTTTACAAGTGTGAGGAATTAAAGGATCTCATCAGAAGAGAGGACTAAGTGGAGATCTTGCCACTGCCTTCAACAGCCTACTGGGATGGTATGGAGGAGGCCAAGCCAGACTCTTCTCAAGGCTGGATAGCAAAAGGACAAGGGGCAACAGGCTTAAGTTGGAAGAAGAAAAATTCCAATTTAGTATTAGGAAAGCAGTTTCACAGTGAAGTGATTCAACATCAGAGTGAGCTGCCCAGGGAGGCTGTGGAATTTCTCTGGGGAGATTCAAAACAAGGAAGGGCCAAACTCAACTCAATGAAACTTCAGATCTTCTTTCAAAGTCAGCCTTACTCTGAACAGGGTCCTGGACCAGATAACACCCAAGATGTCTGTTGTTATGTGATTCCATGTGATTCCATGCTCTTATTTTATCATAATTATAGTGTATTTCTTATTTCCTCTGTAAAATTGAGCATGTTTATCTGTGACAGACAGCCTGAGGAATGCAAATGCAGTAGAAATCCAAATGAAGAATACAAAATAGCTATTGTCTTTTATTATAAATATTACTCACAACAATTCTTTATGGCTAAAATATGCTTCCAGTTAGTTCTGTCATAATGAATCTGCTTCAGTGGAGGGTTTTATTAGCTTTTAAGAGAATAACTGACAGCATAATCAGACTTTTTATTATTCTGATATTCTTAATATACAAATGATTGTTCTACATGAACATCATAACTGTTTTGCTATGTCCATGATATCTCTTTCTTCATCTGATTACTGTTGCTTATCTCAGCAGAGGATGAGAAAGCACTCTGGAGAAATGAAGGGGGTGGAGGGCGGAGAGGAGAATTGTAATGTATGTAAATGAAGCCTGCTGAAGCTACATTTTAGAGTCTTTTGTTTATTTTGCTTAGTTTGGCTTGGTTTATCTTTCTCCTTAAAGAGTGATCAGATATTCTTCCTCTTTTAATATTCTCATTTGCAAAGCTTTTACAAACAGCTTTTTTTTTTTTTTTTAACCCAGAAATATCAGCTTCGACATCAAAGCAAGCTCAGAGGAATCAGCTATGCACTGTGCATTGATTTTAGTTAAATTAGCACAGAGAAAAACTGTTCCTGATACTTGCAAAGGCCCTTTGCAAAACCTAACATCGTCTTTGACAGTGTACAACTTCTTTCCAGATTTTTGATGCTTTGAAAAATAATTTGTGAAACTATATAGCCTGTAGTGATGTTTGCAATAACATTAAAGATTAATCTCAGCTCAATCATGATACCATAATACAGAGCCTGGCAAAGGTTTGTGGCTTTGGAGTACATTACCATGCCTTCACATACCTGACTTTATTTCGTGTATGACAGTGGTAATGAATAATTTTAAGTTTATAAGGCTGATTTTCATCATTATATCCTTTAAGCAACAATACTTTCACCTTTAATTTTTTGTGAATGCAGTTTTGAGGTGGAAATGGTTTGAGGTCTTTTCTATTTCATTATAAAGGATAAAGAAATCAATAAAGTATAAAAAAGTTTTCAAGAGCAGTAAGCCTGTTACTCCTGCAGGGCTTCATCTTACACAGTCCAGACCCTCTGAGATGTTAGGAATAGTGAATGCTTAGTCCGTGGTATCTTGACACAGCTTTTTGTAGTAGCTGATGTTCATTAGTTACTTTTCAAGATGTTAAGGAATGTCCAGGGCCGGGATGAACACTGAAGGAAACCGGAGAGGGGTAGGAAGCAGGTGTATTGGTTAAACAGGCACAGTAAATGGGGAGCTACACAGCTGTTGCTTAATTCTCTTTGCTTTGTTTTAATAAATGTAATACATCATTGAGGAGATTAAGGAAAAATGTAAACCTCTCTATTTACATTGCAGTCTGCTTCCATTACAAAGTTGCATATTTTCTACACTGTAATATTCTTACTGACTACAGATTTTAATTCAGTGTTGCTCCATCTTAATCTGAAGGCAAAAGTGAGGTGTTTTGCGTATTTTAAAAAGAACATAAAACATGGTGTACCTGTAATTCTGAAACAAACCTCATTTTTAAGCTAGACCCATGTTGGAGTTTTAATCATAAAACTACTCATTAATGTTTTTCTGAAATTTGAATATAAATTACAGTAACAACTGTACTTCGTATTTCCTCCAAATTTCACTCACCAATGGCATGCAGAAGGGGTTCTAGTTAAAGCACTTAACATTAGTTAATGATAATGCCAAGCCCCACTTTCTGTTCAAACTTTACTTGCAGTTTTAAATCAAGTGATCCCTGCCTCATAGGCCAAGCAACATGGTATAACCTGTGTCTACTGCAGACCATTGCTCTCCATGTGCTGAGGAAGTCATATCTGCCTTGGTACATGCCCATGGTCCCTTTTTCTTGCTCACCAGCACATTTGAAAATATCATTGCCAAGGCTCATATGCTGTTGAACCAAACTCTGGAAGGAGACACATGGTTCTCTCTCCTTAGCACTCTTGTCTATACACTGCCCACAACTGCTGCACCTGCATTTGCTGCTTGTGGTCATGCCTGACGTCTTACACTGTCTCCATCCCATCAGCAGCCAGCTTCCTTCTCCACAACAGAGTATAGCTCAATGAAATGTGTCATGGGGTAGAGCCATTGGCCAAGACATGCGGGACACAGAATACTCCTATCAGAGACTTGGAGGTGCTGCAGGCCTCTGATTTCTGTGTGCCCACCAGCACCCGTCATCAGGGGCAGATCAGAAATATAAGATGTTCAGCTTACATGTGAGGCCAGTTAGCACTGAAAGAGCATCAGAGAGGAATTTCAGCACTTACGCCTTTTCATAAGTCAAAGAGCATCTAACTTACATCTGGTTTTCTCCTCTTTCTTTCTGTCTGTACTGACCTCACTCAGGCAATGTCAGTTCCTTTTCCTTCCCTTGTACATTATCCAGGCACACAGTTCCTCTTCATGGAAAAAAAAAAAAAAAAGTTACATGCAAGCTTTTGATCAGGAGGTTGATCCCATTCCCAGAGCAGGTTTGAGAGCACTGAGCTTGCATTTCCAGGAGTCAGTATCGGGTTTTTTTCTTCCCCCCTACCCACCTCCCACTCTAAATCCTGGAGCTTCCCAACACAGGCTGGTTCTGCTCTTGTTTTTCTTGTCAATGGATCCATGACTCCTTGCGAGCACCACTACCTTGGGGGTGATGGAATGGATGCAGGCGGTGCTTACGCTGAGCCCTGGAACTTTGAGGTTACATTACCATGGCATATGACTGGTGGCTGGCCATCTAATGATGCTTCCCCTGAATATTTCCCTGGCTTCTTAAAATCTGTAGCACAGAAACATCACAGGCTACAGAAGATAGTAATTTTTTACCTTACATCCCCTGAGGAATTATTATTTCACAGCTTTGTCTTAAAAACATTTGTCATTTATACAATCCTGAGGCAAGTTCCAAAGTTTTAATGAACCTCAGCACATGCCCAGCACTTGGTTGCAGTATTAGTTTGGAAACCAAACACTTTATCTTCCTGTCTCATGACAATGACCCATTTAATTCCACAACAATCAAAAAAAAAGTTCTTCTTTTTTAAATTTAATGAAATAAAAGATTTAATACAGTGAGAACTTAATAGCTATTTTATGTTATTTGACATCCAGGAATAGTATTTAAAGCCACATGGTATTTTTCTGCAACAGTAACAGCCGAACAACACAAGCAGGACAAGGCTTTTAGGAATTAATATTTTTTATCAGGACAGATAGTGCACAAATACTGTTCTAATCTAAGATATTATAAATGATAATACTTACAAATATTCTTGTTCCAACTGAACTGAGTATGACTTAAAATGCTATAACCAAGGTCACTTTTTGGAATGCATTTGTAGCATTGGGTTTTTACTTTAAAATGGGACAGAATTTTCTGTCAATAAAGTGTAGCAGAGGGCAATATCTACAAAAATCCCTTTTACCATGAGTAAATCTAAGCTTAACTTTCCAGTGATGCAAAGGAGAATCCAGAAGTTTTCCTATCTCTTTCTATATGCCTTTCTGGGATGGAAATAACAAGGAACAGAAAGCTTGTGATTCATCACATACATGCAGAAAAAAATCTTGGATCTTGAAGCACCATCTTGCCACCAGATTCTAATTATCCAGTAAAGCATTCACCAGACTAACTCATATTTCCCAGCTTGGCCCAGTTCAGAATTCCCCCTTCTTGTCTACAGAGCATCTACACACAGATTCACCTGCACGTCATATTGTGTAACTCAAATTAAGCAGCTGTCTAAAACATTTGGGGCTGCAAATAGACAACTAGAGCAAACGATTAACATCCTAATGTTTGGATATTTTATTGGAAGTTCATAGTCCAGCAAGGAAATATTAATGAAAGTTATCAGTTTTCTAACAGTTAGGCCCAAGCTGCCATCAAAAAGCCAAAATTTAGCTGTAGTAAAGCAGTTGTTCTATTTAAAATGATGACAAAATCAGCAATGCCATTAGAAGTAATAAAAAAATAATACTAAAGAGCTATTTAATTAATAACGTAGATTCTATATTAATAACATTATCTACCAAGAAACACAGATGTAAGACAAAGGTATCAATATGGTTTTTATCATAATCTTATTTCAGGATAAAGACAGATAATTTTAACTATCCAGCAGCAGCAAAAAATATCCTAACGGCTATTACAAATCCATTTCTTCCAGTTAACAGAATTTGTAAATGTTGACAAATAGCCAGAAGTGTAACATCTGGGGGCTTTGGTTGAATGGCAGAAGAGTAACATTTACTGAAATTTTCAGTTTATGTCATTGCTTTTAAGAGTATCTAGATTTTCAAGGCACTGCATGGAAAGCAATAGCTGGCACCATTTTTAGTAGCTACTAGAACTGGAATGAAAATCTTGGGGTTAGGAAGAAAATCACTGATGTATAGATATTTTCAAAGGGAGAGTGGATTGATCTGAATAATTACAGCCTGTTGAGTCTGGTGTTGATACTAAGCCCGATAATATAGCTATTGATATTAAAATATTATAAAGAAATGGTTCTCTGATGTACAACCAGTCTACATCCAGTAGTAATCCTACCAGTTCTACATCAGAGAACCAGTCTACGTAACTTTAGTCAGCAGTACTTACTTGCTGTCAAAATAAGCTCTGATTACTTGACTTTGGAAAGGTTTTCCATCATAGAAGACCAACAGTGACCAAAAACTAATCTTGAAATAAAGTGTCAGAGAAAGAGCTAGTGCTACCATAGTTTTGGAAAATAAATCTGACCTGACACTGCATAACAATTGCTGGGGTTGGTCCACTGAAGAGTTGTGATGATACAAAAAAAATCAAGCAACAAACTGAGCAGAGTTTTTACATGCAAGTTAATTAAATCATTCTTCTTAGCGTATAATAAAGTACTAGGAATTAATACCTCTGATCTAAAATATCAGTGCAGGGAACTTTGTTACCAACCATAGTTTGGTCCTTTGCTATTTGATAATATCTAATACTTCTAACAAGATTGTGCATTTTTCCCCTCTGAATGCTTATAACTGGTCTTACAGTGCCTGTTCCTACAAATCATAGAATCATAGAATTGCTCAGGTTGGAAAAGGCCTTAAAGATCATTGAGTCCAACCACAACCTAACCATACTACCCTAACAACCCTCTGCTAAATCATGTCCCTGAGCACCACATCCAAACGGTTTTTGAACACACCCAGGGATGGTGACTCAATAACCTCCCTGGGGAGCCAATTCCAGTGCTTAACAACCCTTTCTGTAAAGAAGTTTTTCCTGATATCCAACCCAAACTTACCCTGGCGCAACTTGAGGCCATTTCCCCTCATCCTGTCTGCTGTCACCAGAGAGAAGAGACCAGCCCTGCTCTCACTGTAAGCATTTTTTAGATACTGGAAGAGAGCAGTAAGGTCTCCCCTCAGCCTCCTTTTCCCCAGACTAAACAGCTCCAAATTGAAGGATCTGAGCCATAAACACTTCCAAAGATGCTCATCATTCAAATAGACCAAAGGGATGCACTGCGGTGCCATATCTAAATGTTAGCTGTTTCTGCTGCTCCGATGCTTAAGCATAAAATATGCTTTAAGAAATAACAAGCTGAGTTCCAACAATTCTGTTGGAACAATTCCCTGTGTAGTTGTTTTATTTTGGGGTTTGTTTGTTTTTGTTTTATTATTATTATTATTATTATTTTAGCTAACAGAAATATCAGGCTGGCTTAAAAATATAATCAAATTAGGTAGTGGAAATTGCTTTCCTTAGTGATGGAAAACTGAATCTTTTACAGAATGATTAGATTAGAGAAATAGCAGGAAGAAGGACAACAGCTATAAGAATTTCACCCAAAAGCTGCCAACTGGTTCAAGGCAGGAGCTTTTTGTGTACTCTGCCTAATAAATCATGATTTTGAATCAAAAAATTTCACTCGTCATTCTTTCTTAGTACCAACAGAAACTTTAAAACAATATTACAAAGATTTCTCAAATAGAATTTGCCTCAAGAAAACAGTCTGATTTGTCCAGTAGGATATTCTCGGTGTCTATCTGTGCTGCAATTAAATGAGGCAAATGGCTCACAGGGTTCAGTTCAACTACTAGAAGTGCTCAACAGAGTAAGAATTTGCTTATCCTGAGTGATAAATATGTATTCTGACCCTCTGCTGTCTAGTAAAACACATAGAGGATGGATAACATTGCATGTAAATGCCTAATGACAAGTGCCAGGATTGATGTTACCAAGCCTTGCAGTGAGATAGACCTACTTGCTGCATATTCTGCTAATGGATCAAAAGAGGAATTGTACTTGCACATCGAGTTGCAGCAGAGGTTAATGCATCTTGTAGAGAAAGTGAAGATCCCAATCTCCTAACAACAGCTCATAGGAAAACCTTCCTCTTCGACTCTTCCTAGGACAATTACATCTAAAATCTAATTGTTGGGTTTTGCTTTAGTTCAAAATCTAACATGTCTACAATGTGTGCAAGCAGTTCACTGTTCAACAGAAATATCATTTGTTTTATTAATGGTATCTCATAAAAATTGATAAAATATACATATGTATGTAAGGACACCACAAAGTCTCACTTACAAATTGCCTATTTATAAGCAGCCTTAAAATGCTTTGTGCAAAAGAGGCGGGCTTATTCATAGCTTGTTCCAAAAGTAACACTTACTATTTACTATAAAGGAAACTACAAGAGATACAAAGAGCACAATAACACTATCTGATAGAGAAAACTGTCAGCTAAAAAACAAAATGTTATAATATAATTACCACCATTACCTATGTATTTTTGCCAGTGATGAATAGGAGTCTACTGCTGCGCGTTTAAAAACTTGCCCCAGCAGAGGTGACCCCATCTTTCACAGCATCTACGACAAAGTCACAGCTAGGATAATGTTGTCCACACTGTCCAACTTTCACTGTGTTAACATCCACTGTTTGGTCTCCATAACATGGGAATAGTGTCTTGTTAGGTTGGTAATCAGACTATAATTTAAACAGTCCTGCAAGCCCCGGTGCCTCCTTACTTCAGATCTCATTTGTGTCACTCTTCTCTGCACAACTTCTAGTTTTATTATATCCTTTTTTGTGGTAGAGAGAGCCAGAACTGTTCACAGCACCCCAGAACACACTGGTGTTTTATATTATGACATGATAATGCTTTCTATTTTGTTTTCTGTTTCTATCCCAATAGTTCCCAACTGTCCCAACTTACTATTTTGATAATAACTGAGTACTGAGCAAATGTTTCCAGAAATCTGCCCACAAAATTCATTTCTGGCTAATAAATATTTTAAATAAACACATAAATAAACAACAAGCCCAGAAAATGGAACCAAAGCATAACAAAACAAAACCAGAAGAACTAATCAAATCTGATTATCTACATGTACATGTGTAAAATTTCTCTTTGTCCAAAGAAGAAAAGGAGAACTTTGTACAATGCAGTCCTTAAACTATGAATGACTTAATATTACTTCTATAATAGCTTTTCTATAAATTCGTTGTACCCATCTATCAACTGCTAAGTCTTGAGTATCAAAGCTGTCGTTCTAGATGTTTCATATGTACTGTCATCTGTTCTTTCTGCTCACACTATGAACTTACCAAAGTGAATCCATCCAATGAATCAAGAAAATCTCTTAGGTTTCCTTAGGGATGTTGATTTTAACTTCATACTTATGAATTTCCATTAGATACTCACAATCCACTCACAATCTTTTCTTGAGGACTCCAACATTTCCAATGTTTGCAAAAGACCTTCTTTGCAATTGAGTCATTGAGGGTGGGCAGATGCTTCTGAAATGATATAATTAAACTCAGATTAGACTTGTCATGAAATATTATTACCAGTATCTGGCTTTGCACAGCTGGATGATGTCAGTAAGGTAGATATCATATAGAATATCATATATATATAATCTCATTACTGCACTGGGAGAACAGGTAGCAGGGGCTCAACCTTGTAACTCTGGGTGACTTCAGAGTATTCCTTGTTCCCACACCTGCATTTTCTTGATGTTATGGGCTGTGGGTTGAAGAGAGGTCTTGAACTTCAATTGAAGACGATAGCTTTCATCAAGGTTCCCAGAGTTAGACTGACAAAATGCTATGCAAAATCATGTAGAATCTGCAGGGTTCTCAGTCAGCAGAGGAATACACCAAAATAGCTGCAGAAAACATCTGAAATGTTCCTTATCATATGTTTTTCTGGCAAGTGAGGAGGAGGGAAAGTAACTGCTCAACTCCGTAAACTAGATATGTATAAGGACCCACACTGTTGCAAGGTTTCAACTATGTCTAATTATTTGTTTTTATGTATGTGATGGTGCTTATTGGTTCTAATTACGTTGTGCTAAGCTTTGTACACATTCATAATAAATAACAGTCCTTTCCTCATGTCTGCTCACAAGAACCTTTGGTGCCCACCGCACTGATGATCATCCCTGTGAAGAATACAGCTAGACCTACCAAGGCCATCTAGCACTGCTAGCCAGTGAGACTGGATGATGCAAGAAATATCCAAGCTAATCCCTATCATTATGCTTCCACCAAACAAAGAGATCTTAGAAACCTCAAAAGGAGGGAAGAAAAATATACCTAGGGGAAAGTTGGTCACAGGAATCTGTAGGGATTTTTCTGAAATAAAGAATGTGATCATAAAACATATAAGGTGCATGGCCAACTCGCTCTTTGGAAGACGTTAAAAATTCACGTGGACTTAAACTAGACTATCAGAAAGAGTTGATAAGGAAACCACGCCATGATAATCACAGTCATTGTACAGAGGACTGGACACAGAACATAAGATCAAGTTGAAATTAAGGTTTGAAGACACACTAGGCCTTTGGGATGCCAGACATTAATCTGTATCAAAACCAGTGGCCCTCTGTTAAACTGGTGAATGTACAGCCAGGCTTAATGACAATGTTGGAATGAGTGCTGCTGAACATGACAACAAGGCCCAGAACCTTTGTCATTTATTGATGGTTTTCTCTATCTTGACCTCTGCAAATAAGAAGAGAACGTGGTTACACTGGCAGTGCCTAGATCAGGGAAACAAACAAAACTTGTGGGCAAAGACACCTGGAGGTTTCCATCATAGAAGGAGGGGTGTTATCTCAAAGAAAAGCAGCCCTCAGCTACTCTAAAGACTGCATTTGGATTCTCAATGAAACAATCTGCATTTGTAGAAAAAATTAGGAAGCAGAAGTGAGGGAAAAATTATATAATAGTTCCATTGACAATCTTCATATACTTTCATTCCAGGACATTAAACCAAGCAGCATGTTCTAGCCTGCAGTGTTATGAATAAGAAGATGATTTTTGAAGAACTGAGCAATGTCTTTATAAGGTAGAAAAGACTGAAGGAAAATCATCCCATCTGCAGAAAATGCTAGAATTAGGGAAATTTGATCTGAATTTTAGGAGCTTTCAGAATTCTGAGAGGCCTTTCAGAGGTTAAAACAAATTGTGTTGGCATACAATACACACTTTATTAAATTCACATGACTAGAGGGAGAAAATCTGCTTTTTGATACCTGCATTTGTCCTAAGAAATGCCTTCAAAAAGGGATTACAGAAAGATTTAAAGGAAACAAAGTAAAAACAGCCATCCTATATATGTAAAATCTCATGAGCCTGCCAAAAGAAAAAAAAAAGATGCATTTTTCCTTGCATTTGTTTAGTTGAAAGCAAATTCCCTAAGCGTAGCTTGAAAATGTGAAATGGTTAAGAACTCCATTATCATTCATGCTTCAACAACTTCATTATGTACACAGGCCCAGTCTTTTACAGGCTAAAAGAGCAATCCTGATCCATGCTGCATGCCATCTATAACGTAGCCTTGCTGAAATACCCATACCACTAACATCTGTCTTGTGCAATGCTTGAAGAAAAAAAAAAAAGAAAAAAAAAAGAGAGGGAAAGATTCCTTAGATAAAATGCACATAAGGATGACAGAAAAAGGAAAATACAAAAACCTATGACAGACAAATTTTATTAATGGATCAACCATATGCGTTCAGGGCATAATTAACTATTCACAGGTGAAATTAGCAGATAGGAGTGTCTGTCCTGAGCAAATTGAATAGACCATGATTATATCAATAGTTTTCAACCAGTGTCCCCTGGTTATCAAACTATCAAATAAATTTGTCCACTCTCTCTCTTTCTGGGAGGAGTGGGTTAGAAGGGAGGGAGAACTTTAATTATCCGGCCACGGTATATGGCAGGTCATTAATAAAAGCTAGTTATCTAGCTGCAGGTTTTATAGTTTTACTGTTATCTATCTTTTATCTAAATAAACATTTGGAAAATGTCCTTAAAATTACTGGAGATACTTTGTCCCTTCTCCAATAGATATTTGAAAATGAAACTTTACTGGATTTTACTATACAATACATAGCATCACCTCAAAGGCTCCCACCTTTTTCCTCCTACTACTATAATGGAATTACAGAGTTTGGCGGTACATACAGTGATGGATCTAACCAACCTGCAAATGCAGATAAGGGTAAAATCACTTGATGGGTTAGTTCTCCTTAATGTATATTTACTCAGCCTTTATGTTATGTATGCATTTTTTACTTTCATGCCACATATATCAATGACAAATGTAAGAATTGAAAAGCCAGTAATAATATAAAAGAACTGATATTTCTTTCTCTATGGTGCAATTGCCAGAGACAGTATCTTTTCATTTGAATAAAGAATAGTAGGAAATTAATATTTTGGGGGCCCTAGTCCTGATTCTGCTCCAAGTAAATACAATTTCTAAACCAAAGAATGACTTCTATGATATGATTTCTTTCCAATAATAAAATTCTTACTTATCATTTATAATGTATTTCTCAACAATGATGCTGCTTATAAAAGTACTTAAATGTTTATTGTCTATTTATACAAGCTCATTATGTAATTAGCCCATGTAAAAATATTTCTTTGGAGGATAACCAATTTATAGATGCATCTGTCCATCTGACAATTTTCAGAATTTTCTGTCTACAGGACATAACTTACATTTTATGACTTTTAATATTACCCTTTTTCTCTTCATTATAGATCTTCAGAAATGTCAATATTGTGGCGTTCTATTAATTAAAAAAACCTCTTCCTTATCCAATAATTTGAGAGAGTTTTATATTCTAATATAATATTGTCATATACAATATTCCATAAATCTGTGAATACTTTCCTACAGTTTCTAGGTTCAAAACAAAAACAAAAAAAAAAAAAAAAAAAAAAAAAAAAAAAGGAGCAAAAAAGGGGTGACAAAAGGTTTGTGAAAGCAGCTTTATTCCTGCTTTCAAAAACTGTAAGCCTCAAGCAGTTATATTTGACATTTCATTGGTAGAATTACCAATTCTGATGAATGTGAGTAGGAGCACACTGATATAGGACCAGCTGTTCGGATGGGAAATGAAAGATGAAACAGAGAAATGCCTTTAGAAGTAAATTGGGATTACAAAGAACCCACTGCATTTGTCCACTGTTAGAAGAAGAAAAATCTAGTGATACCTCTTTATGTTCTTACTTACACTTGCAGCACTACAATTCCTTTTTTAAAGCAATACAATTACTCATGATTTAAAGAGAAAAGGTAGGGATGGATGAAACAGTAAAGACTCTCCCATCTTGTTAAAAGAAGTGAGAGATTGTGTTTGCAGAGTCCAGAAACCACAGGGGAGAGTAAAAGAGAGAGTGGACTTTGGGATGTCACACTTCTTTTTGAAGCATTTATATTCTTTTTCCAGATTGCAAATGGCAGTTCATACTTAAAACATAAAGTTCAGATAAACAAAAGTAGTAAATAAATTAGAACTCACTTAATTATACTAATCTCAAATGAACTGTCAACTTGTTGAAGACTTAGGAGAGTTTTCTTACATATATAATACAGAAACACAGGTATTTGAAAAAGTGCATGGCGGTCATAAAAGAAAAGGAAAAAATATCCATAAGTGAGATAATAATAAAATAATTAGTTTCTGGTAATAATCTTGTAATTCTTTGTTGCCTAAGTTATTCATATTCACATTCCTTTATTTCTAGAAATACATCAGTCTGAAACATTTTTTTAAATGATGATTATGCGATCCATTCTCATATCTTTTTCGCTAATTGTATTTCAGTATTATTTTTATATTTTCTGTATTAACTGTACATTTTAAGCAAATATTTTCTTCCTTTGCAATTAAAGTTGCTCTGTTTTCCATACATTGGGCTTAGGTGGTGACATAATTAAAAAGTGGTGCTTTGCACAGGCAGTATTGCACATAGTGAAAAATGGCAGCTATTTCCACACTTCACAGATCCAGCTGCTATAAGCATTAAAAATTACTTGAAACAAAAATTTATCGCATTGTGATTACAATGGATTGTGTTGTTATATATTAATTGAATTGTAAATTGCTGTTTTAAATTAAAACACAGCTTATTAGGAATGGCAAGAGAATAATAAGGGATGAAGTAATGTTTCACGTAATTGCCAAAATAAAATAAAAAATCTGAAGAGTGAGAGAAGAAAGTGTGTTCCAGACAAATACCTCTAATGAAAAATTGCCCTGGAGATGTTGATGGACTGTATGTTTTAGCTTCTTCTGTGAATAACAATCTTTAGTCTCAGAACTCAATGAAATTTCTGTAGCAAAACAACAATAGGAGTAATAATAATAATGATAATCACGATAATGATAACAACAACAACAACAACAACAACAACAACAATAATAATAATAATAATAATAATAATAAATACTTATTCTGGAGATGAACTACCTGCAGGGAAAAGGAAAAAAAAACACCAATATTTTTACTAATATGGTATTTTTCCATGAGGGTTCCATGAGGGTTCCACCATCACAGAAGAACAGAACCACTGCCTATTACATTTATGGAGGAAGTTGTGATGATTATAGGAAAATGGGGAGAATCACAGAACTGAAAGAGTTGGAAGGGATCTCTGGAGATCATCTGGTCCAAACCCCTGCTAAAGCAGGTTCCCTACAGTAGATTACACAGGAAAACATCCAGATGAGTCTTGAACATCTCCAGAGAAGGAGACTCCACAAGGTCTCTGGGCAGTCAGTTCCTGTGCTCTGTCACCTTCATAGTAAAGTTTTTCCTCATGTTCATATGGAATTTCCTGTGTTCCAGTTTGTACCCATGCCCCTTGTACTGTTGCTTGGCACTGCTGAAAGATTCTAACCTCATCCACTTGACACCTGCTTGTTAGATATTTATAAACAGTGAAAACTGTAAACCCCTCTCAGCCTTCTCTTCTCCAGACTGAACAGACTGAAGGTCTCCCAGCCTTTCCTCATAAGAGAAAGGCTCCAAGCTCCTTATCATCTTTGTGGCCCTCTTCTCAACTCTCTCTAGGAGATCCCTGTCTTTCTTGAATTGAGGAGCCCACCACTGGACACAGTACACCAGATGTGGCTTCATCGGGCAGAACAGAGGGGAAGGATCCCTTCCCTCAACCTGCTTTAAAGGTTCTAAAAGATTCACTCAGAACATCTAGAACATCTCTGCAACAGATACCTCTAAGTAGGTATTTGCAAAACTAGTCATTCATACATGTTGCAAGCATTAAACTTTCACAAGAGTGCCTAGGTTTGATGTCACATTTGATTGATCAGGCTTTAGTTCACCTGAAGCCTTTAAAATCCAGTTGCAGGTAAAGAAAGTGCTACTTGGTTTCTCTATAGTGTGGAAAAAATATATATATCAAAATTAAAAATGCATAAACTTTTGGAAAGAACATTGTGTCATTTGATATGTGGTTGTCCTAATGTATATTCATCAACTTCTCCCCTCTTTTTCACAATATTTTTATAGCATATAGTAGAATATCCCAAGTTGGAAGACACCCATAAGGATCACTGAGTCTAACTCCTTGCTCCCAACAGTCAACCATATATCAGGTAGAATTTGAAGCTTGGTCCCTTACACTTCAGGTGCATAAAGATATTTAAAATCTAAAACTAAGGGAGAGAAGCTCCCTCTTACAGCACAAGGCAGATGGAAACACAGATAACGAGTTGGTTGGCACCTACTGTGACAGAAGGTAGATAAATGGAAGGGGCAAAAGTGCACATTTATTTTCAATTGCTTTTCAAATTCTGCTATATTTGAAGGGGGGTATCCACTTGCATTGATATATTTCATAAAGTTGAGAAAATTATGGTAATGGCAGTAAGGTGTGAGAAGCACAGGCAATAAAACAATACTTGGACTTGCCCTTGATGAGCAATCGCTCTAACTTCATGCAAGGCTTCACCCCCAGGATGCAGAACTCCTACACAGAAGAAGAATTGGTTACTCCAGGGAAGGTGATTTTTCTACTTTAACAAGATCTGAATGTAGATATTCAGTGCTGCAGTATTCCTGTTAGGAGCTGAGCATGATGAAGAGCAGAAAGTTTCTGCAGTGTGGCAGAGGGAATCACTACCCAGAACTGCAAACCAGGCCTCCTAACACAAAGTGCTTAATGTTTTTTTGTCAGGATATATATCTAGCCCTGTAACAGCAGGAAAGTACAGAATGATGGTGCAGGAGATTTTTAGAACAGAGTTAATTTTCAGGATAGTACTTGTACTGTCAGAACACACTTTCATAATCTTAGAGGAATTAAATCTGGCTCTATTTACTCAAAACCAGAGTGTCACAGCATTTTGTTGGTATTGGTAGGAAAAAAAAAAGTGAAATTAGTCTAACAAAATATTTTCAATACAGACTGAAAAATGAATGCTTTATACAAGACCCAGGTGAAATGCCCCTGCAGAAACTACTACATACATTTCCAGCCACTCACTGTAAAATAACAAATAAATAAAATTATTTCAATAGGTGTAGGTACAAAAATGGTCCAAAAACGTTGGTTGAGTGAGAAGGCAGTTGGGAATATAGGAAGAAATATAAAAGGGTGGCCTTTTTTAGCCTAGAAAAATGAGAAGCAAGAGGACTTAAGACTGCATAAACTGAGCAGACGGCTATGTGCCTCAGAAGGAAATGAGCTACTAAAGCAGAAGACAATACTAGCGTAAGAACAAATTAGTATAAACCAGTCATGAATAAAATTAGACCGGAAACTAGAAAAGGTTTTCTAAGTTTCTCTTTTTTTTCTTCTCTTCTCTTCTAAGAGAAGAAAACAGCCTTCTAATAGGTGTTGTGGGGGGAAAAACATCTATATAATGTTAAAACAGTCTCAGATGTGCTAATAAGGATTTCTGGTGTGGTTGCCTATAGCATGAAGGAATGTCTCAGTGCCCTTTCAGTTTGCTACCAGTCTCTCATCCTATGTGGTTAAAATATTTGCTGAAAGATCTAAGGGAAAGTAGTTCTTGGTTCTCCTAGATCAGAAGTCAACATTACAGAGTGATTTTCCTTTCTATTCCTTTATGGTTTCAATTTGAAAGATTCATCTTATGGATGTTGAAAATACCAAAGTCTTTCTTTCTATCACTGTGTACACCCTCTTGGTTCTTTTGCAGTTTAAAATGAAGAAAAAGTGACTTTAGAGCTGGTTTGGAGGAAATTTTGTTAATTTTTTTGTTAATTCCCTCTTCCTGTCTCTCAGTAGGGAAGGATATGAGACTGCTTTATTACCACCTATCTGTCCTCACCATCTCTTGTCTCTGTGCCCAATAATGCAAGCAGTCTCTTCTGGATGTCCCTGTTCATTATAATTGTCACTGTATGTGACTCTATACATCAGGTATTGCCTTCATCAGTAGCAGAATCCAACCATGTGTCTTGTTTGTCTGGACATGGTGATCACCTTTAACTATATTATTTTACACCACAGTTGATACAATACTCAGCTGTTGACATATGCTCTTCTCTTTCAAGTACAGGAAAAGTGTCAAAATGTTCCTCTGACACTGTGCTACATCAAGCCTGAAAAATTAAGTCTTGGATACTCTCGGATAGCTTTCCAGTTCAGTCAGAAATCTTTCCAGTTATTCTTTGTGATCCCCGTGCCATTATCCTTTTAAAAACACTTAAATAAATGTATCTGCACAGCTGTATCTGTGACAGTAGCACTCATTCACCTCTAAGCCACAGGGAGAAAATGATTAAAATAAAAATATTACTTTAATGGAAGAGGAATAGGTAAAAATAGAAAATACAACATTATTAACCATATATTGTTGAGATATATACACAGGAAAGGCTTTTCTCACTCTAGAATGTGGAAAAGCCTGAGGCATCCTGTATTTACCTTTAAAACTCAAGCACCCATTGCAAGTTTAGCATTACCTCCAGTGACCCAAGACAGCCCATGTGGATTTTAGCTAAGTTTCTCAGGAAAATCAAGCTTTTGTGGTCTGCCCCGTCCATCAGGCTGTCCCTCCCACCACATAGCACAGCACTCCCTGATAGCTTACATTCTGTCAGGCCATTAGATCCAAAACTGACACTTGAGAAAGTAGCCAATATGGAGTGTGCATCATTGCATTACACCTATTCTCTGCTCCTCCAGCTTCCATTCTCAAGAATTGCACTATTTATAAGATCCGCTGGAGTCCAGAGGGAGACTTCTAATATGCACACAGAAGAAGAAGCTCTGGACCTAAACTTTTACTACTGAAGAACCACACTGCAATGGTGTGACAACATATTTCAAATTCAGCTTTCCTCACAGAGCATAGAACCCAAAATATCTGCTAGATCATGTTTTAAATTTGAGTGGAGAATTGTATAAAAGTGAAAAATAAATTAAAAACAACAACAAAGTAAAATTATTGTCATAAATATAATATTTATCTTTTCAATATACATTTTATATTATAGGCACTATATTAGAAAATCAGTGCGTAGTTACAACTATCAGAAAATGCACCCATACCTAAATAGAGTGGAATAATAATGCTCATACTGAAATGATACACTATGAAATCTGGAATTCACATTTAAACAATCAAATTAAAATGAACTCAGTGGTGACCGAAATACAGCAACATAGTAATGCAAGCCAAAATAGATTGGAGAATAGTACTGACAATAACTGGAATTAATTAATAATATGCTAACAACAGAAAATCTATATGAATTACAATACTACAATTAGAAAACATTTCCAAAACTCATCCACAGCAGGGAACTCAGCAGAGAATCTGCGTGCCCTGTACCTAGTTAACTTTCAATAAGAATGTTCAGAGAATGAGGTAATAACAGGAAAAGCTCTTTGCTTCAGTGTTCACTGAAAACAAAATAAAGGAAGGAAGGTCACAGTGTGAAAACCTTCATTTCCAGGCAATATGCAAGAGAAGTTCCCTTAAATTGAAAATTCAGTAGGAAGTATTTTCAGCAAATCAATAAGATAACAAATAAAAGTTATCAGCAGTAGACTGTGCCCACTGCTGAGTACTAAGAAAATATAAACATGAAATTGCTAAACCATAACTATGGTATGATGAACTGTTTAAACTGGGCTCAATAACAGGGAAACAAAAGGTGACAAATCTGGTAACAAGTATTTAAAAAGAATGATCCAATAAACAAGAGGCTGACAGCTGTACAAGAAAAATGATAGGAATTAGAATAAGTAACAATATTGGAGAGAACATGGATAAATGTAGTGCAGTGGAAAGACAGACCTTTGCAAATCAAGCTATAGACCCTTCATTTGGTGGAGCTCTTTGAAGGAGCAAAAAGTGTGTGCCTAGGGTTCTCCTAAGTGACAAGGTGTTAAGATTGCCAAAACGCTTTTGTCAAAGTTCTCCACCAAACACTTGTAAAGAATGCAACTGATAGGATTTGGTGGACTGGATGAGAGGTTGTTCAAGGCCCTCAGCCCCTCAGGCAGGCACAAATTTTATAAGCCCAAGTAACTGTATGGCTAAGGTGACATTTTGCCCCAAGAGCCAAGTAGAGATCTACTTTCTCTGAACGATGGTCTCAACAGTCCTTTGGAAAGCATAAGAGGACACTGGTGCCAGTGAAAAAATAACCGTATTTTCACTACCTCCCAACTCCAGCTTTGGCAAAAGGAATTTAGCGGTATTGGTTCCCTCAGTGCAGAAGAGATGCTGGCACACTTTTGTTTTTCCAAACCAGTGAGGAAGATTGTCAAGATCATCAAGAACAAGAGCTGGGCACAGAGCCTGGATGGGGTCTGTGAGGTCCTCACAAGCCTGCAGCCAAAACACTGCTGAAGATTAAACCAAGCTTGACCTGAGCAGCTCTAATGATGGCAAGTCATGGGCCACGTACTGGTACTGAAATGGTACTGCAGTACCATTTCTACCTGACCCAACTCACTGATTAAATTATTATTCACAGATCAGTCCACAAAACTCTCTAGTGTGAATTCAAATTTTCACTTCTATAATTCCCTATGGCAGTGCATTCTAAAATTTAAACACTTTGCTTAAAACTATTCCTGATAACTTCCCTAGGTTGTCACTGTGTTCTCTGGAGATGATAATCATAGAATCACATAATGGTTTGGGTCGGAAGGGCCCTTTAAGATCACCTAGTTCCAACCCCCTGCTATAGGCAGGGACACCTTCCTCTAACCAGGTTGCTCAAAGCCCCATCCATCCTGGCCTTCAATGCTTCCAGGGATGGGGCATCCACAACCTCACTGGGCAACCTGTTCCAGTGTCTCACTACCTTCACAGTAAAGAATTTCTTCCTCATATCTAGTTTAAACATACTCTCTGCCAGTTTAAAGTCATTTCTCCTCATCCTGTCACTACACGCTCTTATAAAAAGTCCTTTCCCAGCTTTCTTGTAGCTCAAGAATGAGGAGTCAGAAGTAAGATCTGATGGCATACCCACATATTCAACTCAGCCTGGGACACAGCCTTGGTTTGAACTCCTCTTTAATGTGAAAAATTGCCAGGGGATCCTGGTCCATGTAAAATTATGTTCAGTAGGTGGATGTGAGGAGCTGCCAGCCCTCATAGCCCCTGCAAAGCCCTCACCCTGCAGTTTGAGACCTATGGATCTCCAGATGAGTGCGCGCAAGGCATCTCCCCACCACTGTGGCTTTAGCAGCTGCAGTATTCACATGAGGCCACTCACAAGCCAATGGTAAAGCCCAGTGGCAGATACTAATAGCAGCAGCCTCTTTCCATTTCTCAAGTCCATTTTAAATTAATAAGAATGTTCTCCTTCTGTTTTTCATCCACAAAGAGACCCCCTTCGCATATTAATTTAATGTTAAATTGATGGATTAAATTATACCAAGCTCAAAATCAATTCTGCACATATTCATTAGAACGAACTAAATCCCTTAGTAAGGATAAAGCACAGAAAATGCATTTAGAGACACTGATAAGTCCAGGTCCATTATATGTCATTTTAAACAAAGAGCAAAAAAAAGCCCCTTTGGAGACGCTCTATCAGCTATTAAACAGAGACATCGCATGCACAGGGAGATTGATGATTAGCATTTCCATTCTCAGAACGGCTCTCCCTGGGCTGATGATAACAAGTAAATGCCTCTTCATGTCTTTGTCACAGTTCACAGAGAAGCAGATGCCTAGACTAAGCTTTCCTCCTTTGTCTTTCCTCGTGCAATCAGTTAACAAGTGCAAAAGCACAACACTTTCCAATATTTGCTGGAATTCTTTCTAGAAGTATCAGGCGGCGATTTTACCTCTTTTTCCTGTACTGGTCATTGCACTTCTGTAGGTCCTCCCTGTTCTAAGCTCATAGCGTCACTCACTAGCATGGCAGGTCTCCCATTTGGTAGCATGGGACAGGCCATGGCTGCTGGCCTGGAGAACCCTTCAGTCTACAGAAAGCCAAGCTCAAACCACATGTGCCTCTCGAGCTTTTGGCATTCCAACACACAGCTTTGAATCTGAGACCGGATTTTATAGATAGCTCCTGTCCCTAAAACTGAGTTTTCTGCATGTGAAAATTCCAGAAACTTGTACATATTTGCATCTAAGATCAGTTTCCTACTTCAATTTTACAAAGTATGAGATGTTGTTTTGTTCTGTTTTTTAAGATCTTGGCTTATTCTGCTATCAGAGACTGTCAGGAAAGAAATAACTTTATACATTCTTGAGGAAAACTGCTTCATTTGAAGTAAACCTTCAAGTAGGCAGGACAGCCCAACCTTTCTTCTGCTTGACAACTGGAAGTGTTCTCAAATAGCCAATGAAAGAAAGAGGGGAAACAGAGTGCTTCGAGTCATGCATTTTCCAGATCTAGTCCCCACAGACTGCCTTGCCTTGGTTTGAGCTCTAGGGAGTGGGTTAACCTCTTTTGTTTTAAGCACAGATTCACAACATTTGATTTCACAAAACTAGTAGTACTGTACCTCTATCCTGTCTTATTTTTTTAGTCCCTACAGCCTCTCCACTAAAAAAGGTCGTGGATCATTATTAAAATTTATTGTGTTTTCCTATTCATGTTTATTTTTTAAATCTAAAGTGCAGTGATTTCTAGCATAGAGGGGAAGAAAGAAGTTTGCAACTTTGTGCAAGTTAGCATAACCAAATGATAAAAACATTACTAAAATTATTATTATTATTATTGTTATTTTCAGAACATTAGTAAACTCAATGGATCTGATCTCATTTTACCTATCCAGAAATTCATAGTGATCAGTCACACAGGTCATTATGCATGCAGATAGGAAATGAAAAGAGAGAGTTCTGCATGCCTTAAAACAAATCACCGAGTGGTTATAAAGATCTTACTTCAGTATATAAGAACTTATATTTTGGAAAGGCGAAACAACTTTTTGATTAGGTGGACACTTTCAGAAAACTGTGTTGTGTGTCCACTGTTGGGTAGTATGTGAGATGAAATATCAAAATTCTCAACCCAGTTTTCTCTGTAATCCCTGCTGTACAAAGTGAAATTGTGACAGATGGTTGCTGTACTCATTACCCCTTTATTCACAATGAGTAATGATTTACCATTAGATCACGCTAAAAAGAATGTAACTGTCCTTGTAACAAGGCTTACTCAGTGTAACTATAGGATGTGGTCTTTATTTTATCAGTCTTATATTTTGAATCCATAAATTTGGGCTAATAGTGTTCATTTACCATATGACCAAAACTACAGGCAACTTGAATTTAATACATTTACCTTCAGATACTGGGAAAAAAAATATATATATATATATATATATATATATATTTAATATATTTTTAATATATATTTTTAATATATATATATATATATATTTTTTTAATATATATATATATATACACATATATATAATATATAAGGAACAATATTAGGGAACAAAGATCTGTACTGTAGATAGGATGGAAGTCTCTATGTTTGACCTTAGTGCAAGAAAAAAGTGAACTTCTGCCTTACAATAAATATGCCTGTGAAATTCCAGTTCAAAATTATATTTACGACTAAGGTGAGAATACTTTGTTCCATACTTAATCCAAGACCATGGGGTTTCATGGTATATTTTGTATTACTAAATGGAAATTCTGATTTATTATTACTTTCGTTCTTTTTAACTGAGAAAAACTTTTATTTTCCAATGATAAAGCGTATTTTGTACTTTCCATTTTTTATTTTGAGAACTGCCAAAAATAATCCATGCAAAATGTGATATTATAATATTATAATGGATATTATAATGCATCCAAAATAATTCTCACTGCTATACACCTATTGATTTGTAACACTTGAATTGTACAGGAAAAGCAAGTGTTTTTGCAAGAGAGTTAAATTTCCATTTACAAAAAATATCTACTCGTGATCTTATGTTTCGCCATTAATACTTCAGTGTTTCTTTCAAGTGAATAAATACAATGTTTTTCTAAACATACAGTCTTTGTTGCTACATTGTGAGGGCTGCTAATCACTTGGAACTGTCTTGGTTAGACAGCTGCCATTAAAACCATTGGAGTTGAATAACCAATTTCAGCACTTGGTGACAGGAGAAAGAATGAGTTGAGGGCTGTTTTTTGGCTCCTCCCTCACCCCACCCACCTCTCAAAAAATCTTCTGCTCTGAAATCTTACTGCTACACTTCAAAGGACTTGCAATTTTATATGATGCTCTTCTTTTCCTCTTCTGCATATATCATCTCCCATTTATGCCCCATATTAGACACATAGTTGCCTGCTCCCTCTTTCTCTCACACTAAACAGAAGCCACTGTCCATGAGGTACTGATCTATGAAGGACTTAGAAAGGCAAGAGATACTCTATGTGTAATGCCTACAAGAAGTAAATCTTTATGGAATTTTTCAGAGCTGCAGTCGTAAGAAGAGAAAGAAGGGAGATGGGAGATATGAGAGAAAAGGTTAAAATAAAAAAGAGAGAGAGAAAAAAAAGAAGAGGAAAAAAACATTTTTTCCTTGCCTAACTTTCCCACAGAACAATACTTAGAGTTGTTACTTTCTGTTGTTGTTGAGTTCTTCTCATTTGAAATAGATTGGGATTAATGTTCTTCGTATCTTCATCAAATGACATTGACAGTGGATTGGGTGCATCCTCAGCAAATTTGGAGACTACGCCAATAGCAATCCAATAACATCTCATAAAAATCCAATTTCAGGAGTTACTTCCAACCAGTCATTGCAGGCTGCTATGAGTTGCATTCAGAACAGCTACAAGTATTTATAAATAAGGTTTGAACAATTTGGCACAGCTCATAGGATTTTTACAGTAACAGCAACAAAGCTTCTTAAGAATGAGTAAGTCTGAGTATCAGACTGTGTGGCAAGAAGTGTGAATGCAGATTTGGGAACCCAGCACCAGGCTGCTCCCTTTGGAAACCTTAGCCTAACTAAAAGTCCTTCTGTCTCATGTAAAATAAATTGGTAGAATACATGAAAACTTAGAGGGAGGGCCTTATACGCTCTAATAAAATTAGGACAAAGTTCTGTTGCAAGGATCCATGAATCCTACTGCAGTGTTAGCTCATTCTATCTTTTGAAATGCACATTTTTGCTTTTCTCCTTTACCTAAACATAAAAATCTTGGTTCAAACCCGGGAAACTCTCTGGTAATAAATATTTTCACCAACTGATCTTTGTTGTTTTTTTTTTAGCATACTTTTTTTCCCCACATCTTTTGTAAGTAATCTTTTGTAAGGTTCTGCAAGCAATAGTAGAGGTAATACTCTTCTTGTGCTGAACTGCTTAATGTTGAGTGAATAAGTTCTTTCCTGCCTGGGACTTTCCAGCTTCACATCTGCCTCTGAGCTGAGCTGCACCCACACATCTCTTCACTATGCAACAGGGGGAACGTTCCTGTTTTGAGTCCAGAAAGATAGGGGGGATTCCACTGTGATTTGTTGCTCATGGGTTGTGTGGTCACATTTGAGGAAGAAGGGACTCTAGATCCTGCTGCAGAGATTATTCATGTCATTTATTCATTGCACATGCAAGTTAGAAAGTGAATTTAGTCAGTGTGGCACACATTGACTCTTCTTTTCTACTACATGAATACCATAATCATTCATCCACAGAGCCGTGTCTTATGTTCTGGCCCAGTTAAATCCTAAATAGTCAAGTCACTTCAACAGGAATAGTTAACAATACAAAGCTGATGGGGGGAGAGCAAAGAGTGAAATACATGGGTAAAGGAGAGAGAGAGAGAGAGGTGTCCCTTGAGCTTCTGGATGGAAGGGAGGCAGCAGTATCTCACTTGCTTCAGGTTTCTTACATTTTAGAAGCCACCAGCCTGACTGAAACAAAGCTGGAATTAGACACTCCTCGTGCACAGAGACTGTGGAAGGGCTTTCTTATCCTTGTATTTCTGTTCTGGTGTTGTAGGGAAGGAGAGGAGCTTCCCAGACTGCTGGTGTCTAAATTTAATTTTCTTCCTTTTCTAACAATTCCAGAATACCTTCAATAGTTGAGCTTTTTAACATTTGCTGGAAAGTTTCTAATTCTTTGACTGTTGCACAGACCTTTGATGAGTGCCTGCAGATGTACGTAGGTGCATCACACCAAAGCAATACATAACCTCACTGGGATATTAATACATTAACCTCTCCTGATAAGCTTAAACTAAAGCTAACATGTATGCTTATTACATATAAACGAGGAAAAAAAACTGATTAAATCCCTACAAGTTGGAAATGTTAATGATCAGATGCTGCATTGCCTGCATCCCTCTACTGCTCCAACCGCCACATTCTTTCTAAAATCACGTTTTCAGTTTTAAGCATCATAATGCTTGTAAATATGCTATTGAGCGAATGACTTGGAGCAGTTTGAACTAAAAACATAAAATCTGAGAGGTGTAATGAACAGAGCAGTGGATCAACAGCGGAGATTTTGTTTCTGTTACAACTTAATTTGTAACGAGGGTAAACTATGTGATTGAACTTGGGTCTTCATAGCATTTTTAGGATATTGTGATAAGATTTTCTATCTCATTATACCTCTGAAATGAAATTTTCACTCTGAGTTTCTTGAGAAGATTTGACTTTTCATCTTGTCTCTAAACAAGAATGCTTAGGCTGTAACAGCAAAAGTATTTGCAGTGATTAGGCATAGCATTGGGAAGAAGCATAAAATTCATCTCCATTTTTGCTAATGCCAGAATCATAATATATAATTTTTTGCTGTAGTCTTTTTCCTATTTCTATGCCTGTGATGTATATGATGGATGCAGAAATCTTAAAAACAGGTTAAAAATCAGCTTATATTAAAGTAAAGAATACACTATTTCTGAGATTGTGGTTTTCTATCTTTAGGAGCTCATATGCATTTATTGGTCCACTCTCTCAAGTACATTTCTGAGTGATACAGCTACTAATTTCCAAAAGCAGGGTAACCGTCGATTGATTCTGACAGTTAATTTCCTGATTCAATCCTGACTGTAATCACAGTGATTTGATGCATCACTTGTTGGCAGGAACATGATTCAGTATTCAATTGTAATGCAATGTTTTGATGAAAAGTTCTCCATACAGTAAAATATAATTGCAGTACAATGCATTTAACTGCCCACTGCTATTGAAAGCATATGTTGTTTTAGGATTTCTCGTAGGAAAGGTACTTAGTCAAACATACTGAATGATAATAACTGCTCCTACATCAGGACAGAGCTAACATTGTAGTCACTTAATGTAGATTAATTTAACTAGTGCTAATGCATGTAAAAAATAATTAACCAGAGGTTCAATATGTATAAACCGTATGCTTTAGCCCTTAGAACAGAAGTAGCTAATAAAAATAAATCCTGTAAAGTTCACTCACTGTTCAGTAGACCTTAGTAAAAAGTAAAGGATTTCTGAGGATCGTTACTCAAGGACAACTTTAGCATCAGTCAGCATCTTCTGTTCATCACTGGAATGGCAACATTCATGCAGATTTGGAACATTCTTTGTTTGCAGTAACAAAATCTTTGCCTTATACTCTTCTTATCTATGAATTATTTCCAAGAAACCTTCTGATAAACTATAATGAAAAAAAATAAACTGCTCTGAGATGTTGATACTGAGTACCTGAGAGTGTGAAGATAGCAAGTATTATTTAAGCAGTCTGTTTCTCCAGTATAGCCCACCCAATATTAGATACATCCAACAGTGTAGTGTCAATGTTCACCCAGTCCCAGACACACATTTTTATATTTTCTAAATATTTTATACTTTCTAAACTCGAAGGTTTTCATTTGGATAATTCTCTTTCAGAATATTAAAAAAAAAAGAGTAAATATAGTGCAAATCTGCCTAACATCTCTTCAGTGTTTGTATTGTGCATAGATGCCTTTGCAGACTAACCTTAACTTCAGCAGTTATGGGGCTGCATCTTTTGCTAGAGCATACAAGCCGCTTTGCATCGGTGTAAGATCAGGGCCTATATATTTTATTTAGGAAAAAAAATTATGAAGTGAATTATCTTAATAAATGCTGAAGAGTCTAGAGAAAGATGTATCACGGGTTGAAGAGGCAAAGCTAATGAGGTATGACAGCTCAACTTTCCCGGAATATGCCTAGGGTATCCCCTCAAGAAGTAGATGATTTCAAAATCAACATCCTTGAGTGAGCTTTTGCATAAGCTTTACCTTTCTCCTCCTAAGTGTTACAGGGGAAAAAAGTTAAGTGTCTGTAAAAGCAAATAAAGAGAAATTTTAAGGGCAGATGAAGAGATCCAACAGTGTGTTCCCAGAGGAAATGTGAAAGGAGAGCACAAATGAATCTTTCTGTAGGCAAATGGAAATGAAATTTTGTCTGGTTTAACTAGCACTGGGTATAGCTAGTACTCACAAGAATATCCTGGTGCCAGCTTGTCTATAGCTATCAGTACTTATACACTGCAGTTAGTGTGGATGTGACAGGCAAAGAGTGCTGTGTAGTAGAAAAAAATGTTAGCTAGCTTCTGTCTGGTACCTTTTGTGGGAGAACAAACAGCCATGGGGCTGCAGAAACAGTGTAGTAGAAAGAGAAAATCAGCCTGAAATCAGAAATAACCATCCAAAATGAAGTATAATAGAAAATTAAAAGGAAGTATTCTGTGCTGCGCAGGAAAACTGAACAATTCCAGTTGGCCACTGGTCTCAAGCTTCTGCAGACCCTGATAACTGATAAATGGCTCAGTCCTGGCCATCAGCCACCAGCAGATCCATCTTGCTGAGAATTCTTGCTTGAGAAATACGTGAAGATATTTGCAGAGGTGCTGATTTGGCAAAAAATGAAAAGTTTTCACATATACCTGCTCAGTTTTGTAGAACTGCAGCACCAGAAGTTAACCAGCCACTGCCCATTTCTCAATCACTTACATCTGCTGTAAGAAGAGTTAATATGCAGAATCCTATTAGAATAATTCATCAACCTGAAACCCATGACTCAAGCATAGCCTCAGAAATAATAAGATATACTTCAGTTTAATATAAATTACACTTAACTGCATTGAAAACTTCATAATCATCTAATTTAAAGCACAGCACCACAGGGGAAAAATCTTTCCAGACAGCTATTTAGAGTAGTTTTCTCTGACATTAGCAGAGATGGAAACTGATGGAATGGATCTAAATGCCTCCTTCCAAGCCACTGACTCTAATGAAGATCCCAAATCCACTTCCAACTAAGCACCTTCCAGTTATAATGTCGAATTGCATTTCAGTCATTTTTTATAAAATATGAGAAATTTAATTGAGGCATTCCATCACCAGACTATAGTAACATATCAAAAGGAGCTATTAAAACCATAGCACAATCTGCTCCAGAAGAAGACTTTGAGAAATGAGAAATTTCTGAGCATCTGAAACACTGTGGCTCCTGGTGAGCAAGCCCTGAGTTCAATGTTTGTCACATCAGGCTGTAAGGACTACCTGAGAACTCTACTGAGAACTCTTATTAGGATTGCAGCATGGGTTTCTTTGGTAAACAAATAAACAAAATGATAAATGCTTTCAGAACTGTTTCCTTTATGAGATACTATTGAAAACAGTACATTATGAAAGTAGAATGTTTTAAATACAATGGTTTCTATCAGCATACGGAGGTAGATCCTTCAGGGCCTGAGAAAACCTCAGCAGGACTCAGTGCTAAAAGCCATCCCTTCACTCAAGGAAGGCCATTGGAGGCAGCTGTTATCAGACAGCAAGCAGTGACTGCCCTCTGAAGAAAAAAGGATGACTGAGGGGAAAGCAGAAGGGGAAGGCTTTGCTGGCAGGCACCTTCTACATGGCCATGCAAAAACACATTGCTCTGAAATATTTCGTGTTGCTTGAATACAGATGCAAGTCTTCTTACAAGATGGAAAACTAAGGTTTCTGTTGTGTTTTTCTTTTCTTCTATGTGGAGCAAGCAACTTGCAAATTACTGAGCACAGTGCTCAGTGGAAAGTCCAGGGCATATTAACAAATATGCCACATCATCAGTGTCTTACTATTAAATAGCAGTTGTATATTCCAAGTGCAACTTGGGGGTGTGTGAAGGATAACACAGATGGTTTGATCCCAAATGTGTATGGCTTTCAGGAGCTGGAGTGGAGCTAGTTGGCACTTTGGCTGTGCCACTGGTGTTAAGGCATAGGGTTATATATGTGTATGGGGAGAATGGCTGGCCTGTGTTGCTCCTTCATGTAGGCAGACATAGCTGGGTAAATATGTAAGCATACACAAAAATATGTTTCCTGTACACATATGAATATATATAGCATCGTTAAGTTTGAGGATCTGAAAAGCATAAATTTACCAGCCACATAGAATTTTATTTCACATGAGATAGATTACCTTCACTCTTTCAACCCTGACATTTGTGTCTTAATCGAAATGAAAGTGACGTAGACATTTATTAGGAAAATATCTCTGCAGTGCGTTCAGATAAAAGTTTGCACAGAAGCAATTACAGGTAATGCAACACTAAAATTCTGTCTTGAATGCTGGAATAGTCTTACTTTAAAAAATCTGTTTTAACGCCAGTTCATACCAGTTTCGGAAAACCGAACATACCCAGGAGCGTGCTTTGGCTACAGTAGCGCCCTTTTCCATGCAGGGAAATGAAAAAGAAGCGAATCTCGCAGGCTGCAGGGCTGCGCCGACGCCATTCCCCGGCCCAAGAGCTCCACCATTTGGCGGCCGGGGACACTGCGGGCCTGAGCTGCTGAGGCTGCGGCGGGTCGGGGAAGAATGCGGGCCGGGAGAGCGGCGGAGGGACGGCAAGGAGTTCGGGTTCGGTCCAGATGGCGGTTGGGATTTCAACCAGGTACGCACTGAAGGGATTGAGGGTTTCCTTCAGTTTCCTGCAGAGCGTGTGCCTATGCAGGTATCGTGCTTTGTGAGGAGGTCAAGACTGACCTCAAGTGGGAACTTCTCCAGGCTGTGGGGTGAGGGAGCTGGGAGAGTCAGGAGCAAAGGAGGGGACAGTCACGTCTCTGCCTCTGCAGGAGGGACTCATGCTGGCCTCTCTACATGGTATTCTGATTAATGCTGATCATAGAATCGATTGAGTCAGAAGGGACCCTTAAAGGACATCAAGTCCAACTCTTGCAATGAACAGGGATGCCTGCAGCAGGTCAGGGTGCTCAGAGCCCCATCCAGGCTTTGAGTATCTCCAGGGATAGGGCATCCACCACCTCTCTGTGCAACCTGTGCCGTTCACCGTTCTTACCGTAACAAACTTCTTCCTTACATCCAGTCTAAATCTCCTCTTTTAGTTCCTGAAGCATTACTGCTGTATGTTTGTGTATTCGTGTGTATGTGTGGACATGCACGTGTGCAACAGAGACGTGTGCGTGTGTGTTTAGAGCTCTGTGTATATCATTAGGTAAGTATGGATATTATCATCTTCCTACAGAGCGTGCCCTGTATTATCTATCACATATTACATACCACAGGGCATGTTTTATATGAGCCAGTTTCCATTCAGAGTCTACAGTTGCTTTGAGCAGTGCTCATTCTTAAATACTTAGAGGCTGGTGCAGCTGAGGCCATGCTGCCAAAGGACTCCCTGCCATGGCCGTGGCCCTCTCCCAGATGATGGCATCTCATGGCACGCAAGCATATAATGCACTCATTCTTTTTAGGGCACAACTGAAAGTATTCCTGAAATACACATCAGTGATTCCAAAAGGGTACTTTCGTGATAAGAATGGATCACAAAACTGTGATTTGGAATAGATTCAAAAAGTTGCCATGCATTTGGAAACCTTTTGCTACAGTAAGGAGCTGAGGAAATTCTGAAGAATTGCAAAAGCTTTTACAAGGAAAATGAGAATATTCCTGACACTGAATTATCTGCTGCATAATTAAAGACATGATAAATGTTTTCTTTGGGCACTGACTAATGAAACACATTTAAAAATCTGTAAAATCACAAAAGAATTGTAGTACAAATATATTAATAATTAAGAAACCTTAATACTCTGGTAAGGAAACAAATGTTATCAGTTTGAGAATATTCACAGGTGTTGAATTGCTTGAAATAATAGCAATGGCTGTAATATGAATTAAAAAAAAAAAAAATTTTAATGCTTCTTTATAGACAAGCTGCAAACTTCTGGTATCTGGAAAGAAAGTTTCCAGTGATTTCTAGAGAATGTTGAATGTAGTGAGGACATCTCAATTGCTTTGTCAATCTAGTGCAGGAAACAGACAGCAACAGTGTCTCATACTTTTTATTTGCACCTTCATGCCAGAACATGCTGATATTTTTTTATATATACAGCATAGATTTAGGGTTTTTCTCACAAGACTGGCATGTCAGTTCAACTTTCAGAGCATAGTATCAGAATAATGCATTTGTTACCAAAACTTACTAACAAATAAATCAGAATATTTCTAGAGTCATATTCCATTGTGATTTTTTTTTTTTTCACTCTGGGGAGAAGAAGAAGGGTGGAATGTCACACTGTTGTGACAAATGAAGATGACCCGAGCCCTTGTGCTTTTATGATCTGTCAATATCTTTCTGGTAATAATATGCCCATAACTGAACACAGCATTGCAAGAACATGTTGTGCATCCTAAAACCATATAAAGGAAGATTATTAGCTTCTTGCTCCAATAGATGATGATAGGGTGTCTGGTGAATGCAACCCAAAATCACATTGACCTTTTTTCACACGCGCAACATATTGGAAGCTCATGTCTCATTTGTTACTTAATATCCCTTGGGATTTTTAAAAATTGGACTGGAAAAATTACAAGGAAAACTACTGCAATGAATCTCACCAGCAAATGGATGGGATTTTGATTTTAAAGGATCCTTTCCATCCTGAGTATTGTTGTTATCTTTTATTGCTGTTTCAAGACAATCAAAATATACTGAATGCCATTTATTTTATTTCCAGTTGATGGCTTCATATGACCCAAATCCTCACTGCATTTCTAATTATAGGTTGGACGTAAAATCGAGGATACTTTTTCAGTGCATGAAGTAAGCAGGAGCTGGTTGTAGATTTGCAAAGAATGCAGAGGGAAGATGTAAGCAGCAAGTAAACAATGTTTCAAAAATTACAACAGTTAGATATGTAAACAAAAGAAGCTGCAAATTAATTGAAGAGCCAGGCAACATAATTAAAGGGACTGTATGCTTTCTAAATTTAGTTAAGTGAGTGCTCATCACAATTAGCTGCTATTGCTGAACTTGGAGCATTAAACACAGGTCTGTTGCCTTGTTGAATGGTACAAGATACTGTTGCCCTAACTTTGTTTCACTAAAGGGAGTATGTAATGCAGCTGGAATGCTAATGGATGACATGTTGCATGGAAGAGGAAGCAGGTTATCATATTCACAGCACTGACAACTCAAAGTGTTGTGTGATACTAAACAACAATACCTACTTGACTAGCACGATAGCACTAGAAAAGCCAAGCCCTGAAGTGTAACTAAGATATGTCATGCAGAGAAAGTGGATTAAGTTCAAAAAGAAATGTCCTGAATACAAAAAGAAAGCCTCCTGAACGACAAGATTCAGTGGAGGTATTATAAATGTGGAATAACAAAACAGTAGATGCATCTTATCTCTGCAGTTACAACTGCAGTGTTCAGTCCCATCTACTTTCATATTGATATCTTTGCAAATACCATTCTCTTGGGGAACAGGACATAAGAGACACAGGTCCATAAAGCAGACAAAATGGTGAGATTCTTGTTACAATGCATCACTTAATGTTTTGTGAAGGCTAAAAATATACATACAGTCTTTGCTATTGCTCTGAGCTTATGTTCTTCGTATGTATAATTTAGATACAATAGTTCCTTTTTCCTGAGACGGCAGTGCAGGTTTTTATGTTGTTCTACAACAAAGGCTTGTAGTTCAACAGGGAACACACCCTCCTTTGTGCTTTACATGCTTATATGAATCCAGACTTCAGCAATTTGCACCTACTCACATGTTTTTCTCACAGAGACGAAATGCTCAGCAAAACTCTGTTTGAATGATGACTAATTATCATTAAAACTGCAGTAGTAATTAGTGGGAAAGTATTATAACATACACTGTTTTCTCAGTAAAAGAAGGATCAGGGTCTCCTCCCTGCTCTCACACTAAGATTAAGGATGCCTGCACCATCCTCACAGAAGTTTGCATGATCTGAATTTAAATATCCCCAAAGAGGGAGGCTTTCTGGCATCCAGGTGGAGTTTTCTTCCAGGGTTTCAGTAGTGTTAGTGGGCAAAAGTTTTTCCTGTTCTAAGTTGTGGCTGCTGATGTGCAATTTGAACTGCTTATTCTCATACAGCTCCCCATGCTTCTCCTGTTTTCCCTGTAGTCACCTTCTGCTCATTTAAAGGTTGTCAGCAAAGTTTAGTGCTGCCTTCTTGTATTTAGGCTGCTTGTTTCTTCAGACTCCCTTCATAGGTTATATTTTACAGACCTCTGATTTTCCCATTTCTTTCTCCAGTTTGACAGGACACGCATCAATTCCAGATTATGTCTCTCCTCTTTGTACCCACTGCAAGCTTCATAGCCATGTTCTTTATCCCATTTTCTAGGTCATCCTCTGTGAAAATATCAAGCAACTGTGGGTGCAAAGTAGGTCTTGTCCCTTCAGCAGTTAAATTGGTGGTAAACAATATTTGAGCATAGTTCTGCAAACATTTTCTACTCCCTTATTGTAGTTTGTCCAGACTGTAACTGAACCATGGGAAACAGTGACAGAAGACATCGACTACCTCTCATCCAACTTGGAGATCTTCCTAGAGAAGTTTAACAAATTAACACAATCTTTCTGACAAATCTGCACTGTTTGTAATTTTATCGTTTATATCGAGATGCTTACATGTATTGCTTGCAACATTTTATTTTTCGGTAATTCAATTTAAGCTGACTTTTCTGACATAACCCCACTTCTCTTTTTTTTTCTCTTATTTTTTTCCTCACATCTTTTCTTCTTCATCACATCATGACTTAGTGAAATTGTTCTTACTTTGCTGTACTTTTTCCCTGTACAGGACTATTTCTGTTTGATGCTGTTAATATTGGTCCTCACAGAGCAGCTGCTGTCTCTGCCACTGCTACTAACCTTCCTGAAACTCACTGCCTGCATGTTGTGATTCTTCCTCCATCCTTTTGAAGGGATTATGGACTCTTTTCACTGAGTCATCTTTCACCATCAGCTCTGCAGCCAGCTCCTCCCTGCTTGTGAGGATCATCCTTTGGAGACCCCTCTGCTACTTGTCTTTTCTGTCATCCAAAATAAGATATCTGGCTCATGTTCTCAGGGAGAGCTAGGCAGTCTAAGTTCTCTTCTAGCTGTAGCTGTCTCACTTGTTGAAAAACAAGTTATCTTCAGATTGCTGCTTTGAATGATTTTGCCCATTGCTCATTCAGGTCTTGCTGTACAAGCTTTGAAGCTTGTAGCAGATTTCCCCTATAAAAGTACATGTATGCTTGTCCCTTCTGCCACCACATGAAGATTGCTTGCAGCAGATCAGCCAGGCTCCCAGGACAAGGGCTTCAACATGTTTTGCCAAAGTCTTTCTCTTATCTGTTCTTACAGGGCAAGCCTTTTATATTAGTAGGCTAATTGATGCCACTGTAAGACAGAGACAACAATGTGAGGTGATCTAATACATTCACCACCCTTTTCTCTCACAACAGCTGCTTTCAGGACTCAGGATGTCATTTGGACCAACTCCTGTCTGATGCCTGGCAGTGCTATCATACTGAGCCAAGGGCCTTCCCCACCTTTCTCTCCACAGCCACAGCATGTCCCGCTCAGCCATTCCCATTTCCTAATTCCCCCTCACACTCCTCCTCCAGCAGCTGCTCTGAGTTCTGCTTCCACCAGCACAGAGCCCTCTGCTTGTCAACACTAGAAGAGAAATTGCCTTGTTCTGTTTTTGTGAACAGCAAAATAAGGCTTGGCCCATACTACTGAGGATACAGAGGGATCAAGTTCTGACTGTGTGAATTATTCCACAACTCTGTCACATTAAGTAAATCATCATTTTGGACTTTTATTAAAATTTCACTATTTCTGTTTATTTGTCTGATTTCTTGTGTTAGTTAACAAGCATCTTAAGATGACCTGCTGTCCTCTTCCTTATTGTTTCCAGTGTAGTAATGAAGTAAATGTACACCTTAGCATTGTATGCACTTACCTGGTTCACTTTGAATCATACTAGTAGGCTTAATGCATCTGTTCTGTATCTTATAAAATGCTTTTCTCCCTAGATTAGTAAGCTGATGTGTAAAATTACCCACTTCTTTTATTTGTGAAGTAAACTTTGCTCGTTGGCTTTTGGAACAACAACTCATCTCCAGAAAAACCAAAAACATGGTTGCCAACACTAGAATTAAAACTAGAATTGTCTACAAGGTGTCTGCAACCCTGCCAGTGCCTTGACTGCAGAGAGCGGTGAGAACAACATTTTGTTCCCACATCTGTGCCCTGTTAGAGCATCAGAATCATTTCAGCTCAGCCTTAGGCCTTTCCCAACCAACACCAACATGAGTGTTCACAAGGATGTGCCACATGAAGTACTGACGGGGTAGACAGCTGAGCTTTGGTAACTGCTCAGCATCATCTCCCCTTCTCTTTGCACTCAGTAGCCTACAGCTGCTGATCCTTATACCCATTCCTTTGGGAACCCATCTACCACTAGATGGTGGTAGAGCCCATCAACCACCATTGCCTTTATGTATCTCCTGGAAATGCTAATAATCATGTCGCTCCCAGTGCATGTGTTTTCTCGCTTTATATTTGGGTACGGATGCTCACTGCCCCACTCACAGTATTGCATAGATGTGCTTGGTTTCAGCTGGATGCACTGTCATAGACTGTCATAGAATCATAGAACCATTAAGGCTGGAAAAGATCACATCTAGTCCAAACTCCAACCCATCCCTCAACCTTGCCCACTAACCCGCATTGCCACATCCACATGGTTCTTGAACACCTCTAGGGACAGTGACTCGACCACCACCCTGGACAGCCTATTCCAAAACCTGACCACTCTTTCAGAGAATACAATTTTGACAACATCCAACCTGAGCCTGGTACAACTTAAGGCCGTTACCTCTCATCCTATTGCTGTTACCTGGCAGAAGAGGCCAACCACCACCTCACTGCAACCTCCTTTCAGGGAGCTGCAAAGAGCAGTTTCCCCTGAGCCTCCTCTCCAGACTCAACAACCCCAGTTCTCTCAGCTGCTCCCCATAACACTTGTGCTCCAGACCCTTCAGTTTTGTTGCCCTTATTTGTAGGTGAATGTGGCTGTCACTTGACCTCCTCTACTGAAATGGTGAATGACAAATAGCCACTGCTTCCTCAAAAAACTTCTGGTTTTCTAAAGAAGCTCTGTGTTGTTTTTTTTCCTGGACAAATTTCACATGGCTCCATGTGGTTTGTCAGCTTCATGCACTCCAAAAATAGAATCATAAATGTAGTAAAATTTATCTCATTCAGATTTCAAAAGTAAAATATCTGCAAGAAGCAGCAGAGAAACAGAGGCTCAGATAAATCTCATTTATCTTTCTAAAAAGGGAGAATAAAAGTCAATGAAACAAATAAAAAAAATGAAATATGGAAAATAAAAAGAGGTAGCAATAACTTCTGGATTTTCATTTTTGCATTTTTATGTATGCTGCTGAATACAATATAAATATATTGAACAGTTGCTGTTTTCTGACAGGACTTATATTTCAGGTCCTTTTGTAACACAGCAAGTCACTCAAGAGCAGGTAAGCGTGGTGGTGAAAAATTGTTTCTTGGGTGACTGCAGCCAACAGCCATATGCCTCATAAATCTGAGGTTAAATAAAACTCTTGGTGCTCTGCTGCAGCAAGGGAGTAACCCCACCTTCCAGAGGCACCACGTACTGCTACACCACACACGGTCAAGCCCAGCTCCACATCTGGCAGCTGTGAGGTGCTCTGTTCTTCAGCCATGATTAATTTACCCAGAATGTTAAATTGGCCCAGTGTTTTCAAAAGAGCTTGTTGTGGGTATGCAGCTGGTAGAGGGCATGTATAGCCAGCGTAATACAGTGCAGCTCCATACTCTAATGTCACCCACATGAAGCCAGCACACCTATATGGAACAGGGAAGTACACCGCCACCATACAGACCCAGAGTCCCCTTCACGGTACAGCCACACTTGGGCATGTATGAGGATTAGTTCAGTTCAGCATTGTACATATATAGTTTCTTTCCCTTGGAGTGCAAGAGTCACAAAGATCTTCACAGTGCTGTATAAGGCAGCTCCCCACAGAGCTGGATATGCTGCCTTCTCACAGTGGCAAAATGACTTCTCTCAGCTCTTTTGTGTAGCAAATGCAGGAGTAGCATCTGCTTTTTACCACTGTTACTGAGCACCAGTTATAACCAAGGAGACCCCTGTCAAAATGTACTTAGGATACAATTTATGCCTCAGATTGTTGACATACCTTGTCAAATAATGGATTTATATCCCACTGATTTGATGTATGAAGTCAACCTGATTTATAAGTCATGCCACTTTGTATGCTATTGCATTCATTTAAGAGTCATCAAACTGATTTATGCCTTGAGCTTTTGAATTATAAATCACACTGGTATTCTGCATTTCCTGTAACTTATTTGTAATCCAGCACTTTTTACATTGGTTGTAATCTTTGATTTACTAACTTGTCTATGAAAATGGGGGAAAAAAAACGATGACATGCATGATGAGCCCATGCCCTAGTCTATACTTGCAATGCACATTGCACCTTTAGAACCAGCCTGTTTCAGTGGCCGAGGCAAAACCACTCTAGTCCTATCTTTTGCATATCCACATCACACACAATCCCACAAGCCCTTCTGCAGTCCTGCTAAGGTCATTGCCTAATTTAAGCCAGTACTTCTGAGGCTGGACTTGTGTGGCCCACTGATCCCCTACTGGTCTGATTGAACCTGGTAGCCCCAGAGGACAAACAGCCAGCAGCCATTCACACAGGCTCAGGATGCACGAGCTGAGCCTAAGGTGTCTTCTTCTGGGATGAGCTATGTGTCCTTCTGAAACCCAGACACTGTTCATTAGGTTTCAGTGACTATTTTTCAAGCTTATTTTTAATCTGATACTTCTTACTTGAGACACAGGGGTTACTCCACCATATCAAGAACACAGCTTTGCTATGCTGGGAAAATCAATGTCTTGAGTATCCCCATATAAAATCTGAATTTACTCATCCCCCAAGCATGATGTGGCCATCAGTTTTTATCTCACAGAACCATGTGCTGTGGCCACTGGAATTATTGTGCTGTTCTACAACCTTACATAGAAGCAATTAAACACACAAAGAATGCCCTCACAAGGGATTAACCCCTCTTGTAGTGCAAAGACAGCTCAGCATCATTCTCTTGGACTTCTGCTCTGTTCCTCTATTTCCACATGCTTCTTACTGCAAAATTTCAGCTAATCATGGGAGCTGAGGCCACTCACAGTTCCATGGTTATACAACTCTCTATGAATGCATAAAACTAGAGGAGCAAAGGCTAACAGGTCTCACAGGGAAAGGGCTATCAAGTCCAACTGGGCACAGAGAAAGAGTGCTAACACAATGCTTGAAGCCCAGAAAAACAGCAAGCCATGAAAACCAGAGGTTTTTACTGGGGATAGTGATCAACTAGAATTGCACAGTTCAGATGTTGTGTGAGTTACTGCCTGAGTATTTTGGTTGTGATTTCTGCTTGTTAAAACTCCATGCATTTAAAAGAGGTAAAGAGGTAATAGTCAACAGTCTAAAAGACAAAATAAAAGGAATGCTTGCATCAAGTTCAGGTACAATTATCTTTCCTGAGTTTTCTATTTAACATAGATGTAAAGTTCAGCAGGTTGCTGGAGGTGAAGATCTCTCTTCCTCGTAATACTTCTTGGGAGCTAGGATGTGAAACAGGCATGCCTTTGTATAATGTATATTAATCTGTATATGAACTGAGATCTCTTCTGCTGTTGTACCCTGATTCTCTATATTGGTCAGGTATCTACTTGCAGGGAAATGGGTTGTGTCACTCATTTTAGCTTTATCCATTATATTTTAGAATGAGTTGGGATATTTTAATGCCAACAGGTTACAAAAGCACGCTCAGCTATAACAACTCATGTTCAAAGCAATGAAAAGGAAACCTCTCTCATCAATAACAGCTGGGTATTTCTTTATACAAAATAACAAAATTGTTCATATGAGTAAGAAATGCCAAAGCCCTGAGGCAAGCACCCACTGCCCTTGTCCCACTGTTCATAGTGTGGGATGTGGCTCTCAGCCCTCCTAGAGCAGCCACGTTTTTTGACCATGCATGAGGGTAAGCACTGTTGGCAAAGCTACAGAAATATCTTTACAGAGGAACACGTTTAGTTCTGTATTTGAATCGTGTGATTAACCATGCATGGGAGCACTGACCAAAAAATATAAGTGCCAAAATTTCTCTTCCAAAGAATGAAACTGCTGTTGAGGTATCATTATTGCTACTGCCATTTTCACTCCTACAGGCTGCTTCTGCGAATGCTTAGAGTATCAGGAGTTTGGAAGTAGAGAGACTGTGAGTGACACACACCAACCCTCTACATATTCCTGGGAAACCAGGCACACTTAAGAAAAATACACAGCAGTAATGGCCTTGGTGTACATATCGTCCCTGTTGGTGCTGAGCATCCTGTGATGCTTTCCATGGGAGAGAGTGGCACACACCACATCTGCACAGTGACCTCCAACTGTTTGCTGATGTTTTGGTATGATAGAATCATAGAATATCCGGAATTGGAAGGGACCCATAACGATCATTGAGTCCAACTCCTGATCATAATTGTAGAATCATAGAATAACAGAATGGCTTAGGTTGGAGGGGATCTTAAAGCTCACCCAGCCCCACTCTGTGCCGTGGGCAGGGATGCCCCCCACCAAGCAGGCTGCCCAGGGCTCCATCCAGCCTGGCTTTGATTTCCTCCAAGTACGGGGCACCACAGCTTCTCTGGGCAGATGTGCCAGCTTCTCACCACCCTCTGAGGAAAGAATCTCTTCCTAACATCTAACCTAAATCTCTCCTCTTTTAGTTTAAGGCCATTCCCCTTTGTCCTGTGTCTCTCAGTCCATCTGCCAATGCAGGGCCATGCTGAAGTTTTTTGAGTGGGAAACAACCGGTGAATTCAGAACATGACTGAGGATGCCAGGAAAACAAACAAACAAACAAACAAACAAACAAAAAAACTGGTTTCCAAAGGGAAGCCATACATACAAGCAATTACCAAGGAGGGGATTTCCAGAACAGAAAAACAGATAAAACAGAAGCAGCACTGACCCGGGTGGTTTCCCAGACACAATATTTTACTCTTCCTTTTTCTGCAGAAGTGTTTTGGGGTGGCTGTTGCTTCCAGGAGTTTTCTGATTGGTGTTGTCTAAAGCTTTCAATGAGAAGAAGAAAACTCTGAGTCACCATTTATTACTTTAGGATATAAGAAGAAAATCTCTTCCCATCTCTGTCTCCGAAAGCTGGTGTTTTGGGCTCCTTTTGGTTAGCTGCCAATGTCAGCATTTGTAGGAACAGCAGTGACATAAGAATAACTGCTCTGAAAGGTAAGCGACCTCCTGGAGCAGATGTCCAAATACTTTCAAGATAAATTATTCAGCCAGAAGAAACATATCTGTCAGTGACTACACTGATAATTTTCATTCTCCAGTCTTTGTTGAAGCACTGGTCTAGAAATCACAGCTTGAGAAGCTCTGAGTAGAATTGCAAATTGTTGTCACAGCTGTCAGTGTTTCTATTCTGTACTGGTATCTTGCTCTTCCCCTGCATAGCACTGAATTTGACTTGGACTTTCTGAAATCAAAGGAATATGACTAGATGGTGTTCTACACAGTCTTCTAATTTTTTTTAAACCAATAACCAGTTCAGTCTTGGTATAATGGCCAGCTTTGAAAGAGCAAAGTCCTTAAGGAGCTAGAAACATGATTATTTCCCTACTTTGATCTCTGCATATACTCACCTTTTGAGGTGGAGACATTCCCTGGGAGCCATGTATTGACATAGACCTAAGATTTCCAAAAAAATGCATTATCCAACACACTGCTTCACCACCACCAATGCTGAGCTGGTGTTTATGGTTAAATAAATCAAGCTGGAAGCACCTCTGCACACTCTTTTCTCTACCTTGGGCAGCTGTCTGCAGGTATCGTTGTTGTTCAGCTTTCTCGTATTTGTGCCCATGACAATGAGCACAAGAGAATTGGGTCATTCCCGTATTTTGTCACTTTTTTTTTTTTCTGATTTTTTTTCTAATTTTTTTTTTCTAAAGTATACCCACATCCCTAACATAAAATTGCTGGAGGTATTCTGCTGAAGATGTTTGACTCTCATTCAACAAGTAAAACCAGAACCCATCCTTTGACTAATTTTCTCGGGGAAAAAAACAAAATATAATCATAAACTGTGTCATAAATCATTGTTTTAGGTTCTCAAATTCAGCTTGTTTTTAAATCCAAATAAATAGATCTGCCAGCCTTAGATACAGCATTTATTAACATATGTAAGAGGAATCTTTTTCTGTTTTTCTATTATAAACATTTTGCAGCATCTGCAGCAGTTTATGTTCATGTGAGAGCTATTAGGCAGGAGTACCTTTCCATTGCCTCATAACATTTCCTTTACCTTTAATGAAATGCAGTGTTAAAAATCACCGTACTTTCCAGTCATATTTTTGTTGCTCTGATAGTTTTGGCATTATCGGGCTATGGAGACTGAACACCACGCATTTCCAAGGTAGGGTCTATGTCAGTATGTGCATCATGAAGCTCTCTTTAATTACAGTTACAGATGCACCACTCCAAATGGATTGGGAAATTTGGCTATCTCTCTGCAAGTGACTAGTTTGCAGATGTTATCAATTTTCATCATTCTGCAGGGGATGCTTTTTGAAATTCAGAGTCCAAAAATGCCATTAACAAAATTCCAGGAGCAAATTTTACAGAGTAAAAACTTAATGCATGATATATTTCAACAAATAATTTGCATTCTTGCACAAGTCCATCACCAAAATACAAGACAATTGAGTAAAATGAAATATTTTACAGGCTGTGCCTTGCCAGGCCAAGAAAAACTGAAATGTATCCAATGCTTGCAAGCATCAATCGGTTTGCTCAGCTGTCACGGCCGCCATCATTGTGTTTTATAGGGCTGTAGCAAACATATTCCTATCAGTAGTGCTACTTCAATAAACAAACAAAAAAAGTGCTTATTGACATAAAAGCCTGATTGAAGAATTGATACTGAGTTCTCAAAGCTGTCTGTAAATTCTGAGTGCGACAGGTTCGTGGTGATACTTCACTCTCCCGGCTGGATCCAGCAGGATGCCAACAGTTGGCAGCTATGCTTCAGCCGGGCTCCAAGCTCATTTTTGAGCTCGTTGCCTGCCAGAGCTGGAACATCTCGCTCAAAACATGCCATGTCACCAGTGGATGACAAGATGTTCCTTCCCACCTAGAAATAGTCATCCTTTCCTGCTGGCTGTGGTACAAGGTGATGAGAAAACAAGTTCAGCCACTAATATTTGCCACTGTGGTTATATCATTGACCTCAATGACACCGTTATCCCCTGAGTGGGCACCTGAGCATCGAAACCTAAAACACCCTGAAGACAGCACTGCCAGCCTAGGTCTTTTTTAAGGCTACAATGATGGTGAAAAGCATAGCGGGGGAAGATATATGATGAGTAGCTGAGGTCCCCTGGTTTGCTCAGCACAGAGCAGAGGAGCTGAGGGAAGGCCTCGTGGGGGCTGCAGCTCCTCAGAAGAAGCGGAGGGGCAGCGCTGAGCTCTGATCTCTGTGGCAGCAAAGGGGCCCGAGGGAACGGCGTGGAGCTGCGTCAGGGGAGGGGCAGCTGGGGGTCAGGGAGAGGTCTGCACCACAGGGCGTTCAGGTGGCACTGAGCCAGCCTTGAGGAGGCTCAGTGAGACCAGCCAGCCAAAAGATACCATCTCACTACAGCTTTTAAAGCAGGATTTATTGGGATTTGGCACAAAATGTCGGTGCAAGGCAACTTGTCGGGTATGTAAGTCTTCTTAGTGAATGACGCAAATTGTCAATACAAGTATTTAAACAGTCCTCTGTAGGGCAGGTCCCTCCCTCAGACAGCCGCACCCTGCCCCTCTCTCCCCCTGACCAGGCTCACTGCCCTTAGGCAGCAGCAGCCACCCCTCCCTGCACAGGATTCCTGTCCAACAGCACCTGCAGACCACATACAGCCTGCATTTTTTCTCCAATCTCTTGGTTTTGCAACAAGTACTGTATCACAATGCTCTCTGGCCACTCAAAGCCATGCCCAGCATGCTGGATTCTTTCATATATCAGATCACTTATCTGTAGGTATCTCCTGCTCAGCTTCCCATTTCTTGCTCAGTGTAATACTTAGATAAGATGTTCCACTCATCATTATTGCTGTTAAAAGGTTGAGTCTTTAACTCCTATCAGCCCCTCTGACTGCTTGCCATCTGATTTAACAAGCCTCCTGACATGGGGGATTTAAATCCTCATTGTGTCTTCAGCCTATAACACTGTGTTTAAGCTGACACAATCATCTTTTAACAGCCAAGAATTCACTGGGAGGAAATCCCAGTATGTGTCCACAGTTGGCAGTGACAAATTTTTACTTTAGCCATTAACAAATAATCAAAAGTCTCTTATATACAAATGATAATGGTCATGGAAGAGACTCCTTTACCCAGAATAAAGAAATAGTGGTGAATTATCCCAAAGACGAATAAACTGGATTTACTATATGTAAGTATGTGCAACTTCTCCTGGATGACTCCAGTGTCATGTATTGTACAGGTCAGAAGGGCAAGTGAGCTGAAACAAAAGATAAACAGCAACTGTAAATGGGGCATTTCCAGACTTGTGCTTACCGAGCCAAAGCTATTCTTTTTACCACATTGGTATGCAAATGTATTGAGTTAGCCCGACATTCTGCCTCCAGCACAAGAAAGATGTGGAGCTGTTGGAGTGGGTGCAGAGAAGGGCCTCAAAGGTAATCACAGGGCTGGAGCATCTCTCCTATGAGAAAGGTCGAGGGTTTTGAGTTTGTTCAGCTTGGAGAAGAGAAGGCTCTGGGGAAACATCATTGCATCCTTTCAGTACTTGAAGACAACTCACAAGTGGGAGGGGTACCAAATTTTAAGTGGTCTAATAGTGATAGGATAAGAGGGAATGGCTTTAAACTACAAGAAGGAAAATTCATATTAGATGTTAGGAAATAAATTCTTCTCTCAGAAGGAGGTGAGGCACCGGAACAGGTTGCCCAGAGAACTTCTGGATGTCCCATCCCTGGAGGCATGCAAGGCCAGATTGGATAGGGCCCTAGGCAGCCTGATCCAAAGCCTGGTTTAGTGGTCCAACCTGGCAGGGGGATTGGAACTGGATGGGCTTTAAGGCTCTTTCCAACCTAAGCCATTCTATGGTTCTGTGACTTTCCTGAGGAAAAATTAGCTGGTAAAACTTCTTTTTGCACCACTCAGCCAAGTTTCACACATCTCTGCTAAGTCTGAGCAGAATTTGGTGTGACAAAAAGAAGCTGCCAAATTTCATGAGGCGAACAATGCAAAATTGCTCAGTGTATATCTGTACTCTATCTGCATGAGTTTGTAGCCTGACAGCTACTGGAATGAATGCAGCACTCTGTCATTTGGTGTCTGCTGGCAGACTGAGGTATGTTTATGTGCAGCGGCACTTGTCTGCCCAGCTATGGCTGTCTAGGAAGGGAATAGCTTACACTCCCTGGAAAAACCCCAGTGATGATGTAGCTAGCTGCTACATGGAGATATCCTTCCAATAGTGTTGTCAGAGTACAGGAAAGAGCATCAAAGATTGTTTCATTCTCTGATGTGCATAGCCTGGATGAATGGAAAGAAAAGTTTCTCTTGTGTAAACATGAATTAAGTATGGACAGAGGAGAGTGTGTACCAGCACTAGATCCCAGTCTAGTGCAAAAGGCACTACTCATTCCAAGTGTCCCCCCAATCCCTCCAGAAATGACACTGGGAAAGGGTGGTCTGTAAGGCAATCCAGAAGGCAGCTTCTCCTTTCCATTATTGTCTCTTCCTTCAGGGGCCAGGAGAACCAAAATATACATCATTCTTCTCCAAGGTTTAATAACAATGGCCCCAAGCCTGTGTGATCATGGGTAACGAAATACTCCTTTCTGTACTTGACCCATTCACTTAAGCAGATGACAGTGATAGTTCTGATTTCTTTAGATAACTCTATGACCCCACATAGTTTTTTGTGAGTTTAACACAAAGACAGAAACTGAATTTTGAGCCAGGTACCCGAAATCATGAGAAGATGCTGTCTTGGTTGAATTCTTGTAGCAAGTGGCACCAAGTATGTCTGAAATGTTGGGCATGTTTATGAGGATATATGGAGTCTGTCAAAGTGAGAAGCAAGAGGTTAAAGTGAGGTAGTGTGCTGGAAGACCATTCCTAAAACTTTCCTACAGCAGTGTCTATGCTTTCTGTGAGGTTCAATGCCTTCAGTGACTTATTCTTATACAAAGCATGGTTAGTAGCATCACAGTTTCACTGATGAGACTATTTTGTGGATCAGGATCATAAAGAAGCCCTAATGAGTAAAACCGATGTAAAAACCAACCCTGCCTTCATGATAGATTTTGGTTCCATTACTCACCCACAAGGCTGCAGAGTCTGTATTATTTGAATACACAAGGCAGCTTGAGAGTAAGGTTCTACCTGAAACACCTTGTCTTCTCTTTAAGGGTATGAAGGGTCATGTGTAGCTTTCAAATATAGGTCCTTCCTGGAGTGTGGAAGAGTGGATCACAGGTCACTCACAAAGCTGTTATTTTGTGGTCTGAAGAAATAACCTTGTCTAAGTAAAACAAGTCTCATAAGGCAGAAAGGAAAGAAAGAAAGAAAAACATAACACAAAGAGATGGTGTATGCAGTGCTCTAAAAGGAAACAAGGGATGTGTGTGTCTGAAAAAGACTTGGAAAGGGACTTGATAAAGCTGTCATTTTCCTAGAAAAGTCAACATGATGCAAAATTTGGGTAAATGATGTTTCTTTTTGTGAAATATCAATATTTGTAACAATAATACAATTGAGAGGAAATATCATGTTTATATCACTGAATTGGATAATCATACCTTTGATTTTCTGCTTTTTTTTTTTTTTTTTTTTTGTATCTGCTGTTCAATGGGAGAGACTGAACTGGGAACAGGTGACTTACTAAGTGGCTGAAAGTCCATCAAAAAAAAACAGAAAATCCAGGCTGGAATTTTGTAATAACTTTTTCCAAAAATTTCTAAAGAAATGTTCTTGGTAAGGCTCTGGGTATGTGTAAGAGTGCATTTTCAAATAGTCGTTCCCAGAAAGAGGTTGGAGATCTGGGAACCGTAGTTACAGACACACAACAGCTATTCGTGTTGTTAATGCAGAGAATATCACAGATTCATGAGGAAACCCTGGAGCAAAACAGTTAATAATATCGTGTAAACATTTTCCATACAGAGGTCACATATGACTGACACACAGTACTACCGATTTGATAAAACACTTTTGTAGACTAAAACAACATAAGCCAGGCTGTCACTCATTTGAGCCTTAGCCTCAGGGCTTATTTAAGATATAGAAATGGAAACGAAGTGTATTTTAGTGATACTCTTTCATGTTTCTCATCCCCTGGTGCTAGAAGGACTGGTAGGAGTTCAGTACATGTTGGAGGAAATTGTGGTACCTATTGGTGAATGACACTGCTATTTGTATTCTGTGCCCTACATGACCCAATCAATTCTCTGTTGTAATAAACACCACTGCCTGACTAAAGAATTTAACCTGAGAAATACTGAACCTGAAACAAATGTCATTTGACCTAGATTGGATTTTTTGTCTGTTTGTTCATTAAAATTGTTCATAAGGTTCCATTTCCCGAGGCAAGCCAAGGGTGAGAGAAAGCAAATATACGCATCTGAACATAATCCTTGATGATCTTATATTGAAATGCTTGTGCCATACATCTTAATTATCACGCTGTACTCAAACATTCAAATTAGCAGTTCCAACAAGGTATATTCAGAAATATCTAACCTTATTTAAAAAGACATTCTACGTATATTTCTACTGTATAAAGTACTATATACTATATCAAGCAGTCTGCATCCACCTGGGAGTTAGAAATGATGTGTTTGCTCCTAAACTAAGAGCTTACATCTTTTTGACAGCAGACTATTTTTTTGTCTTCTCTTATCCTTTTTGTAAAAAAGCTTTAACTTTTTTTTTACTTCAATTGAGTGGTTTTATTGCAGTTAGCTATCTGGATCAAGAGTTTCCTTGCTATTTCTGTTACAATCAGTTTCTCTGGATGTTTTTGCTCATTCAATGTTTTGTTTAAGATAAGAACAGAATATTACTGAAACTGAGCTAGCTAGTGACTAAAACAAATGTATTTGTCCCAGTCCTTTCTAATGCCAGTATCTAGAAAGGTTCAGAACACTCCCATTTATATCAACTTGCAGACTGATTGGCTAACCTATCTTAGTGAAGGAAGTCTCAAGTCTGGCTGACTGGTATGTGAGCAAAATAAATACCTGCCACCTACTCCAGCATTCTAAGGAACTGTTAGTTGAAAAAACAAGCCCAGATGCATTCTAGAAGGCCAAAAAAAAACACCAAGACCTTCCCAGTGATAATGAAGTATATAATTAAAACTATCAGAAAATTACATTTGTAACTGGATAGTGTATGAGACTATACTTCCCTAAGCCTAATTTTCAAATAACATCAGTACTTTCAAGCACCAAAGATGTATGGACAAGTCCTTTCCACACTGACACCACTAAGAGAGCAATGCTTACACCAGAAAAGGAGCCTCGGCTTTATAAGAATATTGAGATAACTCCCTCTCTGGATGAGCTCTCATTGATATTCTTGTCATCCCCTATCTAGACTCAGATCTCAAAGACAGATGTTTGGATGAAGAAGATGGAAATTGTTTCAGGCTTATAGTCGGAAATCAGGAAGTGTGATAAACAGAGAGCTATCAGCATTAACAGAGTGGGGAAACAGAAAACTCACGTACACAGAGATCTACTTTTCAAAAGAACAACAAGCCTTTTCAATCCTTAGCCTGTAATATTATACCACATTGTGGTTCTATCACAAAGACTAAAAATGTAAAAAAAAACCCAAACATATAGATAATTATACTATTCAAAGTTGTATTAATATATATTCTTTTAAAAGTTAATGAAATACAGATATGTATAACTTACAATTCTTTTAGGGTTGATTAATAGGCATTTTTAATACAAATTTAATGTGGTTTTGGAAAAAAAGAATTGGCTTTCACTCATAAAAACAATGGTATCCTGCAACAACTCTCCAGACAAAATAAACCTGTGAAATGAATAGCTGTTCTTATTTAAAAGGACCAACTGATAGCCTAGAGCAGTAATAAAAGTATATACCGCATCATTTTTCACTTGTTGCTCATCTGAAAAGATCTCCAGTTCACACAGAGTCGTTGGGAATCAGACAGGATTCTAAAGATCAGTCAAAGCCTAGTATGCTTCATTAGTAGAGTTTAGGAAGCAGTAATTAAAAGCATGCAAGTTGTAATACACTGCTGCAGGATTAAGCAGAATGATGGATGTCATTATGTCACTTTCAGAAAAATTCCACTTTCTTTCAGTACTGGTATAAATCTGCAGTAATTCTCATTGCTTGAATATAGCAGCTCAAGTTGGATGATAGCAGAGAATAAAATTTAGGCCATTGTCTTTTATCATTATTCACATCTCCTGGCCATCAATCCCAGTGCTTTTTTTTCAAAAGTAATAACATCAAAAGAAGTGATCACTGTCCATATATAGTACTGCTAAACCAAGGACTTTTTTGTGTATGTGATTATGCAGTATCAGTCTTTGTAATGTATAAATGAAAGCTACAAACCACAGAAAGGAGACTTCTTCTAGGTATCTATTCATATTTGTTATTAAACTTCCTCCAGTATTAGACAGCCATTTATTTCTGAGAAAATACAAGGTCCACATCCACTGGAAATATGTTTGCTAACAGACCAGATGGAACAGGATAAACATTAATTATGTAATTGTTAAACTTCATGAGGATCAGCTAAGCTGCAATTTGTCATTCTGGTTTTGAATAGTTCATGGTAATGTCTCTGATTACATAAATTGATGCTGGCTCTCACATTAATGGCATTTTTACTTTGGAGCAATAAAGGACAAGAAAGGATTTTCTCTCTAGAATCTTTTAGGGGCAGGTTTTCTACTGAAACACTGTTTTCCTAGAAAAATTTTTACAGGAGATTTAAATTGAAATGATATATATATACTTTTTTTTTTTTTTTTTTTTTTTTTTCCAGAGAATACATGGCCTGTAATTGATTTTACTACTCTTAGTTTGAATAATTCTTTCCTTTATCTAAAATGCAGGAACACATTTACGTCTATGGTTGACTTAGGCACAAAACTACTCTGAGCTTTCTCTCCAAAACAGAGCTGCTTTCTGCCCACATTACTTACTGTCTTCCCATCCTTCTTAAAAGATTTACTCAGTACCACAATCAATTGCCGACCATTAAGTTACTAACGTTAGTATTCTTGGTAGATTGTTATGTTGTCCTGCTCAAAAGTGCCACACAGAAATAAAAAATACACAGTAGGAGAAAACATGTTACTCTGTATAAATACGCTGGTGGAAAATGTGTTGTTACCCACAGCCATGAGGCCTTTCGAAGTCTGTCATCATGGCTGACAAAGTCAAAGGAGGCTGTATAGAAGACTGTAATTTGTTTTAAATATACTAGTTTTCTGAAATTGTTGTAATGTTGTTACAATAACTGCTGATCTAACAGATTTTTGAAGTTGCCCAATCAGTACTTGCAAGTCTCCACTTCACTCTAATGCAGAACTTATATTTTACTGTAGGAAATCTCCTTGCTCTTTTGGGTTCTCCCCTTGACTCCCCTGCCTGCACCCGATCCGAAAACGAAGACGCATGAAGATGCATGTGGGAAGAAGAACAACGTTACTGTGTTTTGGGTTACGCTATAAAAAGAATGAAAAATTAATGTAATAAAAAAATCAACTCTTTCCTGAAGTTTTTAAGTTCCAGAGCTCCATAACCTGGAGGAGCAGATCTCAAACTGCAGTGAGAGCAGAATGCACTTCAGTAATAAGTCTGTGAATGAATAAGTCCATGAGATGAAGAGTAAAAAAATCCCAAAGACCACATTTCCTCTATAATAAAGAGACACAGTGACACTGCACTGTCATTTGCAGTGCATAATTTGGAGATGGCTCAAAGCTTCAAAAACTTATTCAGAAGCTCCAGAAAATGCCTCTGAGAGAGAAAGAATGAGACTCTCAGTCTCTTTAACTTATCAAAGAAGACTGAGGAGAAATAATTACAGAATGCAATTATCTCCATGAGGGAAAACCACTAACGCAAGGATTAAGCAGCTTTTAAACTGGCAGTGAAAAGTGAAATGAGAACTAAAGGCTGAAATCGAAACCCTGACAAATCTGTGTTACTAAATAGGCAGAATAATTTAATGGCTATAGTAGTTTACCTCTGAAACACAGCAATAGAGAAAGTAGCAGGTTATCCATCTCTCCTGGTCTTCAAATTAGCTATCCTGCACTAAAACATGAAGGAACTATGGTTTCTTAATGAAGCAATTATAAAAGAAATGTAAGCAGGTACAAAACAGGCTTCTTGTAATCTCCCTCTGTGAAATGACCAGACTGCTTCAGGGGAAAGTCAAATGTATACAAACACAAAACCCGCTTGGAAGAGGTTCCTTAAAGCACAAATTTTGCAAGGCTGTGGACAAATCAAATCAGACCTTAAATGTAAGGAGTAGTACAAGTTCATTTTTTACAAATAACTTTCAGGTTTTACTGTTCTGCACAGAAGCTCAGGCAAAAAGGATTTCCACAGCCCAGAGTATTCAGCAAAAACTACTGACATTGCTGAGGTGATTGTTTTCAAATATGTACAAAATGACTGCAGCTTCATATCCATATTCCTATGTTAGTTGAACAGTCTTGATTAAAATTTCAAAAGAAAATAAGATTTTGGATTCAAAAAAGAAATGTTAATCTTCATGGAGGCATTAATCTTTTTTGAACATTAAGACAATTTCCTAGTATATTGATTGAAATAGAAACAATCTGAAACAATCTGAAATAGAAAGCAATTATACAGATTGAGAAGATATTTTTAAATAGTGGAAATACATCAGATTTTGAAAACTAGTTAATTTTTGAAAACTTTTTTTTTCCTGATTTTTTTCACGTAGCTTTAAAATGCAAAAATCAGAGACTGGTCTGATCCAGAGTCAGACACAGCCACTTACAGATCCTAATGTGCATTCGTACACATGGGTCAGATGCAAGTAGCAGAGTTTGGCTTCATGTTTGCAAATTGCATTTTTTTCTTTTTTTGTTTCCCTAAAATTCAGCTGTTATAATGTAAACCTTATTAGATTTTCTCCTTATTATTAACCTGGAGGTCCTCCAGCCTCCTCCCTGCTCCCTTTCTTATTCATTTTTATACTTCTAACCTGATGCAATCTGCCTGCAGGGGCAAATACAGTTATCTCCTTCTAAATTAAAATTGTAACTCATTTGGTACAGTTTACACAAGGCCTCAGCTTTGACACATGCAATTACATTGAACATAAGAGGAACATGATTGCTGAGAGCCACCAGAAATAGAGTTTAATCAGAGAACATGGACTTGTTCCAACAAATTTATAATTTCTCCACTTGCTATTCTTTTATGTTCCTGGGTGTTCAGATAATTAGAAACACTGGTTTCTTTGCTTCCCAAGAGGCCAAGGAAAGCAAAATTCCTTCTTTTACATTAACAAGATAAATTTATATTACAAACAATCCATAACTTTGTTGTTGAAACAACAAATACATAAAACATTAATTTTAGTACTTGCAGAATGTTGCAAATAATTAGGTCTGTAGTATTTGTATGTATCTCACAACATAAACTTATGTGAATTAATTACCCATTCATATGGACAGCTCGGTCTGCCAGCTCTTAGTCATGTAAGAATGCTTAGGTATCTCCTATAGCCTGCCTGAAAAGGCAAATTTTAAGATAGGTCTTGTGTGAGGTTCCCTTCTTGTGCTATTGTTGTGAAATGCTTCTTCAGCAGAGGGGATCAGATTGCAGGTCTGGAAAAAAACTGAGATGTTAAGGAGGCAGATCCAGTTCTGCTTCTCATGCTTTGAGATTCGCTCTGAAAAGGACTTTACATTTATTTGGTCAAGTTCATTGAAATGTAGAGCTGCACAAACAGAGACACTTCTTGCTGTAATTTGGAAAAAAAGATGCACACTTTGGTCAAAGGATGCCCTGGGTGATGGCATTGTATTCTGCTGAGGGTAGGGTAGAATCATGGAATCACAGAATGGTTTGAGATGGAAGGGACCCTTAAAGATGTTCTAGTGCAACTCTCCTGCAATAAACAGGGACATCTATAGCAGATCGGGGTGCTCAGAGCCCTGTCCAGCCTGACTGTGATCGTCTCCAGGGATGGGGCATCCACCATATCTCCAGACATCTCTGACTGCTTATGACTTGATTTCTGTTACACATATGAACCATGAAACATAAATTAATAGACGTGCAACATTTCAGGATTTCGCAGTCTGTTTATTGTGGTCTGAATGCATTCTTTTAAATTATATTTTAATGTCAAGTTTTCCTGGGTTATGAGCAGGCCTCTGAGAGGTCTATGGATCAAGTATGGAGTGAGGTTACAGAAAATACAGAAAATACGGTGAAGAAAATGTATGGCTTACAATGTGCTCTGCTGTACAGACACAGTCTTGGAGATCTGGCTTCCTTTAAAAGATGCCACCTGTTTTCTATTTCTCCTGTTGTGTTAGCCATTAACTTTGCTGCCATGGGCACAATTCAGACTTACAAGGTCAGGGCTCGGACAGCAGCAGCTGGTGTTTCAAATGGCTCTCCTTTTTTTCCAAGGCAGTCAGCTTAGATGTGACAACATATGTGACCAGGATATACCAAATTCACTAAAAGATAGACTTTCCTGTCCCTGACACACTTTTGCTGTATAGATAACAACGCTGCAAAAGGATAAAGATGGAAGTGAATTGTGAGACAGTTATTGAAAGAAAGAAAAGCATCTGGAAAAGCAACAAACAGAAGGAAAAAAAAAGAGGGAAAATGGATTATACAAATATTGTTGCTGAGATTGTCCTCTTTTGGAACTTCCTCAGAGGACATCTTCAGCAAACTGCTTAACCAAAAAGTGTGTTATTAAAAACGTAACTTAGGCAACAGTTGCAGTTACCAAATTTATTAAGAAATGGCAAAGTAGAGGCTAACAAGTTGGTACCATCACATTTGTATAAGTCTGCAATGGCTGAGTCCATCTCCAAGGCATTTCTTTTATTTGGCCCCAGGAATGATTGTAGCCTTGGTGAGTGCTTCTCTGCTTTTTTCTCTCAAGCCTCTTTGGTTTCATCTCAGCCTGTTGTGGGAAGATTCAGCCTAGGATCCCCACACCACATCTTCAGGACTGGAACTGTAGCACAAAGCACTGTAGTATTTGCTATTACAGGAGATGCTCTTAGATGTGTCATTGTTGGTGCAAGGACCCACTTTTAATAATTAAATAATAATTAAATAATAATTTTAATAATTAAAATGAATTTAATAATTCAGGCTGGCGGCGAGGAAGTTGATAAGGAAAGCCTGAGGTCTATCAAGAAAGACTTCAGGGGAATGGGGCGAATGCTTGAAGGTGCTGGGGTGCAGGTGGTCTTTTCTTCTATGCCCGTGGTGTCAGGGAAAGGTACAGGGAGGATCCAAAACACCCAACTCTTAAATAGATGGCTAAAAAGCTGGTGCAGACACAAGAATTTCGGCTTTTTTGACCATGGGGCAATTTACACTGCACCTGGCATGATGGCTGCTGATGCATGCAGCCTGTCCCTGAGGGGTAAGAGGATATTAGCTGAAGAATTAGCGGGACTCATTGACAGGTCTTTAAACTAGGAACGAAGGGGGAAGGGGACAAAATAGGGGCTACTGGGGGTGAACGGGTCATTCGAGGGCTTGTACCAAACTCCATGAGCAATGACGGCAGAGTGCACAGGGAAGGAGTAGGGCAGGGGGATGCTGGGGATGCTGCTGTTCTAGGGGATCCTAGATCCCTTATAAAGGTGGTGAGACGGATAGCCCGGCTGAAGTGCCTTTATACCAATGCACGCAGCCTGAGTAACAAGCAGGAGGAACTGGAAACTGTGATGCACTCGGAAAGTTATGACCTTGTTGCTATCACAGAAACATGGTGGGATGACTCCCACAATTGGGATACTGCGATCGATGGCTATAGACTCTTTAGGAGAGATAGGCGAGGTAGGAGGGGTGGGGGAGTTGCTCTCTATGTCAGAGATTGGATAAACTGTGAGGAGCTCCCTACGAGAAACAGTCAGGAACAGGTTGAGAGCCTGTGGGTTAGGATTAGAGATGGGACTAATACAGGTCAGCTGGTGTTAGGGGTATACTACAGGCCACCTGATCAGGGGGAGGCTGTTGACGAGGCTTTCTTGCTCCAGATGCGTGAGATGTCTGGCTCACGGGCTCTTGTCCTGGTGGGGGACTTCAACCATCCGGACATCTGCTGGGAAAACCACACGGCGAGCTGCAAGAGCTCCAGAAAGCTCTTGGAATCCATTGACGATAGCTTTCTGGTTCAGGTATTGGACAGACCGACCAGAGGTGAAGCGTTGCTGGACCTGCTGCTCACAAACGCTGAGGAGATCATCAAAGGTGTCAAAGTTGGAGGCTGCCTGGGCTCCAGCGACCACGCCTTGGTTGAGTTTGTGATCTCAAGCGATGTGGGCCTGGCAAAGAGCAGGATCAGGACGCTGAACTTTAGAAGAGCAGACTTCAAGCTACTCAATGGATTGCTAGCCAAGATCCCCTGGCGCGCCGCCCTCAAAGACAAAGATGTTGAGGAGAGCTGGCTGCTCTTCAAGGATGCCCTCCTGGAAGCACAAGAGGTCTCCATTCCTCTGAATAAGAAAGTGGGCAGGCGAGGTAGGAAACCGGCATGGCTCAGCAAGGACCTGCTGAGAGAACTGAGGGCGAAGAAAGGGGTGTACAAGCTCTGGAAACAAGGCTGTGTCACCTGGGAAGAGTACAGGGATGCTGTCCGGACTTGCAGACGTGGGATCAGGGAAGCCAAGGCGCAGGCAGAACTGAACTTGGCAAGGGATGTGAAAAACAATAAGAAAACCTTCTACAGGTACATTGGCCAGAAGAGACAGGCCAAAACGGGTGTACCTACTTTGGTAAATTTAAAAGGAGAACTGGCTTCAACAGATGAAGAAAAAGCTGAGGTGCTGAATGAATTCTTCACCTCGGTCTTCACTGGTGGCCAGGATTCTAGTCTTTTTCACGTCCCTGAGCCCTGCATCCCCAAACCTCTATGTGGGGACCAAGGAGGTAAATCCCTCCCCACTGTAAGGGCAGAGCAAGTCCGACAGTGCCTCCTTAGACTGAATGAATATAAGTCTATGGGGCCGGATGGCGTGCATCCCAGGGTCCTGAAGGAGCTGGCTGAGGTGGTTGCCGAGCCGCTCTCCATCATATTTGAGAAGTCGTGGCTGTCAGGTGAGGTCCCGGACGACTGGAGGAAGGGTCACGTCACTCCCATATACAAGAAGGGGAGCAGGGAGGACCCGGGGAACTACAGGCCGGTGAGTCTCACCTCCGTGCCTGGGAAAATCATGGAACAGATCCTCCTGGACAACATGCTCGATCACATAAAGAATGAGCATGTGATCCGAGACAGCCAGCACGGCTTCACCAAAGGAAGGTCATGCCTAACTAATCTTGTGGCCTTCTATGATGGAGTGACGGCATTGGTGGACGAAGGGAAGGCGACCGATGTCATTTTCCTGGACCTGAGCAAGGCCTTTGACATGGTCCCCCACCACATCCTCATCTCCAAATTGGAGGGAAGTGGATTTGATGGGTGGACGACCCGATGGATAAGCAATTGGTTGAAAGGCCGCAGACAGAGGGTGATGGTCAATGGCTCTATGTCCAGGTGGAGGCCGGTAACAAGTGGTGTCCCCCAAGGGTCTGTCTTGGGACCGGTGCTCTTTAACATCTTTATCAATGACATCGATGAGGGAATTGAGTGCACCCTCAGCAAGTTTGCTGACGACACCAAGCTGAGTGGTGCGGTTGATACGGTGGAAGGAAGGGATGCCATTCAGAGGGACCTCGACAGGCTGGAAAGCTGGGCTCGGGTGAACCTAATGAGGTTCAACACGGCAAAGTGCAAGGTTTTGCATTTGGGCCGGAAGAACCCCAGGCACCCGTACAAGCTGGGAGGAGTGGTCCTTGAGAGCAGCTCGGCAGAGAAGGACCTGGGGGTCCTGATGGACGAGAGACTCAACATGAGCCAGCAGTGCGCTCTGGCAGCTCGAAAGGCAAATGGGATCCTGGGCTCCATCAGGAGAGGGGTGGTCAGCAGGGACAGGGAAGTGATTGTCCCTCTCTACTCGGCTCTTGTGAGGCCCCATCTGGAGTACTGTGTCCAGGTGTGGAGCCCTCAGTACAAGAAAGACATGGAGATTTTGGAAAGGGTCCAGAGGAGGGCGACTAAGATGATCAGGGGGCTAGAGCACCTCCCCTATGAGGACAGGCTGAGGGAGTTGGGCTTGTTCAGCCTGGAGAAGAGAAGGCTGCGGGGCGACCTCATTGCAGCCTATCAATACCTGAAGGGAACCTACACCCAGGAGGGGAGTAAACTCTTCATAAGGGCTGACAATAGCAGGACTAGGGGAAATGGATCCAAGTTGAAGGAGGGAAGATTTAGGTTGGATGTTAGGGGGAAGTTCTTTACGAGGAGAGTGGTTAGGCCCTGGAACGGGCTGCCCAGGGAGGTTGTGGATGCCCCGTCCTTGGACGTGTTCAAGGCCAGGTTGGACGGGGTCCTGGGCAACCTGATCTAAATGTGTATGTTTGGTGGCCCTGCTAGGCAGGGGGGTTGGAACTACATGATCCTTGAGGTCCCTTCCAACCCGGGTGATTCTGTGATTCTGTGATTCTGTGATTCTGTGACACAGGGAGCAGGAACCTGTGGCCAGAAGCAAGATCAGGGAAGAGGAAGAGGAAAGAGAGAACTGTGACAGCCCTGATGGGTCTGCCTTGCATTGCAGTGCAAATAGCCCCAAATCAGCCAAAATTTCACCGCAGTCTTATGCCCCAGGGAAGTTTAGAACTGGAGAGCGGTGTTCTGATAACATGCAAAGAGAGCAAGAGCTGACCATGAGCAATTACACAACATCCTGGATGAAGAAAGGACAGTCTGTTCTCTGTCTCTTTCAGCATGTGAAGCAAAAGCCATCAAATATATTTAGTAGGAGCCAAGTTCAAAACAAACAAAAGGGAGAGGCTCCTCACACAGCTCATACTAGAGCCAGGAAACTCCTCACCCAAGAGTCTGCAGATGCAAGTCCACTGAGACTTAAGTGCAAGCTGCAGAAGTACTTAAAACTTCCCCTGGATGTTATAAAAGAGACTACAGCAATCTTAAGAAGTATTCTTCACTGAGGAAGTTCCAAAAGAGGACTATTCTATATATTTGCTTTTGTTGCTCCAAAGCCCCCCTGCTTTTGCACACTGTTGAAGATGGCTTAGTGGGTTTGACGGGCATGATCTGTGCCAGCCCAGCCACTCCACCAATCTTAACCCAGATCAGTCGCACTAGCCTCCAGTCTCTGGCAGATGGGATGCTTCCAAGCCCAAGACCTCAGCTGAACTGCTGTCTACAACAGCCATTGCTAGACCTACCCTCCAAAAATAGGCCTAATTCATTTTTTAACACGTTCCTGGTCTTTGTGACATATTGTGACAGTAGAGCAATGAATTCTAAAATTAGTGCATAAGCTGTGTATAGAGGCACTTTGTCTTTCTTATTTTAAACTTGCCACTTGGTGCCCCCATTGAAAACTGTCTACTTGGCACATTGGAAGACAGTAAAAACATGGAGAAGATACTATATTCTCTCTCATATGTCCATGCAACTCTTTTCCTGCTTGGAGCAGTTCATTTATTTAAATTTGTCTACAACTCAGTGCAAAATTTTACTCATAAAATATTAAAAAATACGTATCTTATGAAGTATTTTTGACAGTTTAATATGGAATTCTTCTACAGCTAGCATGTATGCATAGGAATTTAAAGGATAAACATTTATCTCTATAGATGATTTACATTTCCTATTATGGTGTTCTCTTGTGCCGAGTTTTCACCAAATATAGACTCTTTACATTTATACTAGATTGTTCTGCACCCTTCTGTCCTAGTTCAGACATTCTCAGGCATATAAATTGAATGTAAGGGAGTAGGTTAAGGCACTGAGTACTGTAATGTGAAGGTGAAAACACCAAACCTTGAGTGTAGCAGTGGAGAAATACACAGCACTTAAAAAGAAAGGACTATAAAGAAGGATATACTGTACTTTTTGTTGGTCAGAAGAAAAAAAAAAGATAGCAATAGTGGCTAGATAAGAATGGGGATGGACTAAAAACACTTTTAAAATTTCATTTTATTTACGAGCCCACACTGAAACTATTCTCTTGTGTTTGTAAATAGAAACAAGTCTGCGTTTATACTTCTGTGAAAATCTACCTTCCTTTGGAAGCAGGGTTTGAATTTTTTTCTGGGCCAGCACAGGTTGCCACTAGATGGTGTGCTAGACTTAAAAAAGACATAAATGGATGAATGTATGCAATGCAAAGGGAGAATCGAATTGTCTCACGGCCATGAGAGCCCCCCCCCCCCCCAACATGCGAAGTGGCTTCTTGCAGATCACAACCGACCTCCCACAGACTTAGACTGTACTAATTTTCTCTTTTCTCATGTCTCCTAGGAATTCATGAATGATTTTTTTCCATTTTATTCTCTGCTTCTTACAACATCACCTCCCTATCTGTAAGCACTCTGCCTGGAAATCACATGCAAGCAAGGAGATAGCAAGAAATATCAAGAACTATGAAACTCATTGAATTTGGTGCAACAACAACAACAACAACAAATTCTGTCCATCCAATCATTGGATTTTTGTGTGTAAAAAAAAAATAATAATAATAAAATCAGCCTCTGAAGAAAAAAGGTTCAAACCAAAAGTTGTTCATTCTGTGGTTTGCAATTAAAAGTTGCCGTATATAAAGACTGGCTAACAAAATATACTGGACAAAAAACAACAAATGTCTGTTGTAAAAATTTTCCTTGTGTTTTTATTGCAAAATACAATGCAGCTGATACTTTTCTATCAGGAAATAATACTAACAGCAGTACTGAGTGAAGAGCACCTTGTCTGTGTAAGATATATTTGGGTGTGCATGGAAGAACACAAGATACCACAGGTCACTTGGTCTTAAGCTTTCGCAAGGGAAAATAAAACTGCAGGTTTTGTCTGTGGTCTCCAGTATATTTAGCCAGTTCCTGTACAGTAATTGATGTGAGACCAAGAACTGAAAATATGGTGTATGCATATGTATGAATGTATTTGAAACACCTTTTCCTGATACCCAGAGGAGGATCAGGCTGGATATCAGGAAAGGTTTCCTTGCCAAAAAGTGCTGGTGCACAGGAACAGGCTCTCCAGGGCAGTGGTTACAGCCCCAAGCTTGCTGGAGTTGAGGAAGCATTTGGACAAAGCTCTCAGCCATATGGCCTGATTTTTGAGTTGTCCTGTGTGCAGCCAGTTGGACTCAATGATCCTCATGTGTCTCTTCCAACTCAGGATGTTCTGTGATTCTATGATTCTATGAATTATAACTATATATTATACTTTCATATATATGAAGAAGTTGTAAAGCTTCTGCTTAAGTGGGATGCTACTGAGTCATAATTTTTGCATCCTGAGAAACAAATCAATGGCTAGGAATTTAGCATTCATCACTAAGGCAAGTGTTAAGCCAGTGGTGTTCCCCCCATGCATTCTGTGGCTTCTGTCATAACTTGCTTTGGGAATAGCAGTATGGAAGATTGTCTTCATTATATCAGATGGCAGAAGACAGAAAACTGATGGCAGAAAAGAGGAAAAGTTACAGAAACAAAATTTTCTCCCATTTTCTGAAGAATCCTGACAAGCAGTTAGAAATAAGGGGGAAATCATTTACAGTGAAGGTGGAGTTTATCCGAACAAATAGCTGTCTTCTGAGAAATCTCTGTTTAAGTTATTGTAATTTGACTTAACAAATGCTTCATGTTGAAACAGGCTCACTGATACTACTGGGCAGCTGCTAGCAGGTTCACCTACTACTTTGAGGGCAGTTGAGCCCTGAATTACATCTCTGCTCAGCTCCTGTCATGTTTTGCTTCTTCTCCGTGATGCTGACTGTGACCATTTTCAGAATCTTCAGAAACTAACATGCTTCCTCTGCAGTTCATTATTTTAACTTCTTAGCCAAAGAGGTGAAGTCCACCACTTCTGGAGCATTGGCCAATCAAGCAAAACATTACATGACTGTCTAGATTGATTTCTACAACTTATGCCCCAAATCTCAGACAGTGACTTTGGCATTAATTTCAATTTCTGTCTAGAAAGATGCCTAAGCCTTTAAATGTTTAATCATTTCTTTATCTCTACTCATTCCCAAATCTCTAAAACTCTGGGAAAACAGCCTGAGCAAACCAGTATCAGCACAGTACAAGGAAAAAGCTGATAATAGAGAGCTCCTGCTAACAGGTAAGTGGGTACCTGGTGCCAGCTTTTTATACCTTACATAACTGACATAAAAAATCAGTTACCTTCTGGCAAAAGCCAATAAGAATGTGTTAAAATCTGAGTACAAGAATAGTATAGAAAAGGCATTCAAAATAATTACTAGATTTTTAATTTTCACGTTAAATTAATACATTCTATTTTGCTATTCTTTATTGTTTTTCATCATGGCTTACTGGTGCAAAACATTTGCATTTAAATGTTACCCTAGCAAAAAATATTCTGTTCAAAGAATTGCCTTTTTATTGGTGAATTTAAGAAAAGCTGTAGAAAAGCTAAGTACAAACAACCATACTAATTAACCACTCAATTCTCCAACATCTAGGAATCATCCAGAGCATAAGTAAGAATAGTTAAATCATACTGAGCTCATCCAAGAGCCTATCTAAATTTAACTACTGTATCATGTTAATGAGAGATATAATGCCCTGTGTCCACAAACAGATGGTGTTAGCCCACATTAATAAACTCAGTGGAGAACTTAATATGCTTAGATTTAGATGGGTTATTCCACAGGATGACACAGCTGATGACGCATCCTGAAGCAACATATCTGTATTTGGCAGTTCTTTATCTCTGTGCTTCTGGCTATGCCGTCTGCTCTCCCTGCGCCCTGCCTGGCCTCTGGGTTATCCTGATGGGCACATAAACACGTGCAGCCCTTTGTTGGTCTTATCTGTGGAAGCCAAATTGTTGCACAGCCATATGTAATATTTTTACTTGCATGATCCCTGGATTTCACTGACCTCAGGGAAGATCTGTGCATTCATCTGTTTTTGGAGAGAGGTCAGTGTATGCCCATTCTGTATACATCTATACCTCCCCATACACATACCACATATTTTCCTTTTTCTCTCACTCCAACATATGCACTTGCTTTGAGTCCCTCTTCTCCTAGCAGAGCGGGGCTAGGTACACAAGTGAGAAAAATGTGGCTGCCTGATTCTGCCTTGCCCTGCCTCATCTGAAGGCTGCAGCTGCCAGGGCAGGGGCATGAACTGGGCATAAAGCCACTGGCACTACTATGAGTCCCATATGGTCTCATTTTCACTACTGGCTGTGCTTTTGCTCCCCTAATATTCTGCTTCTGAAGGCAACAGATTGGGTCTGGACGTTCTTGCCCAGGGATCTCTTGGCAGATCATCCTTTTTGCATTTCCAAAACCATAAAATGTTTGTATGCTATGTTTTGCGTATTTAACCACTGTTAATGTCTTGCAGTAAATAAATATTTAAAACATATTAAATAATAGACCTTACTACCTCAGAAAAATTAAATGAAGTACTTCATGTGATTGTAAAGTGGTATTTGATGTGATTGAACCACGGTAATAATTTTACTAGGGCTGCTTCTAGTGAATTCATTTATATGAATTTGATGCACCTTACCAGAAACATACAAAATTATTTTTCCCACTGTTTCATTATACAAATAATGCACAGAGCTTCCTAAAATAAATCTTTTCTATACCGCTTCACTTATCTCCTGAATAATGCTAACCTAGTGTTTTCTAAATAAAGGTTGCCTAATATAAAGCCTCTGTAAATACATACTCTAACTTAGAAATGAGAAATCAGAGGAAGCATGTGAAGAAAAAACGCCCGTGTAAACTAAAAGTTCAAACGTGCTGGAATTCAAAATGTATTTTCATAAGATATTTTCTTATTTGCACAATGGCATAAGCGTAAAGTCTGCAGAAAGCTTAAGATGTTCTTATGTGGTTTATATAATACGATCTGGAATATGGAAAATGTTGACTTGGTACTTAGTGTTTGGACTTGCAGAAATTACCATAATAGTATTATGGAGGTTTTGCTGCTGTATAGTTGGGCATAGGTTTTGGCACAAACTGAGGAAAATTGCTTCTTTCAAGAATAGAATTTGATGAGCACGCATATTCTACTTGCTAACAAAACGCATATCAGAAAAGATACAGAAAATAATTTCAGGATTTCATTCCCTACCTTGCAAGATTATCTTCTGTTAGTGACAGAGACTTTTTGATATTCAGGGAAAGAAGAGGGAGAAGTATGAAGGTGAAAAAGTAGTTAACATAGACTTGGAAGTCTACAAGCACAGTTCAGCACTGAAAATATTTGCTGCTTTAATTTGTACCCAGTACACATTATTGCACTATATTTTCATCTTCATATACCATGTGTGTGTGGCCATCTACATACATTGCTCCAAAAGTGATGCTTTCTATGTATTTCTATTGACTCTACAGCTGATACAAAGAGCACAATAACACTATTATATGATAAAGCAAATTCTCAGCTACAAAACATGATTTTTCAACATAGTCAACACCATTAAACATGTATTTTCACCAGTGATGCAAAGTCTCCACGCTGCACTCAAAAAAATCTGCACCAGTAGAGGTGATCCACTGCTTCACAGCTACTATAATGGCATTATTGTTAGGAAAATGTTGCCCACACCATTCATTTTTCATCAGTTCAAAAAAAGTGGAAGTCAGAAGGTGCCAAATCTGCACTATACAAAGGGTGTGGAAGGAGGATCAGCCAAGACTGGCAATGTACCACATGATTTCAAACTGGTATGGGGCCTGAGCTAATTGTGTTGCAAGAGAAAGGCTGTATTCTTCTTCAAACTGCCTGGAAGTTTAAGCTTTGGCTCAATCAGTGTTGCAATGTAGTGATCAGAGTCGATAGTTTGTCTGGGTTCCAGAAAATACAGAAGGATAACTAGTTTTTTATCCCAACAGTGCGCATCATTTTATCCACTGAGGGCTGCATCTTGAACTTTTTCTGCAATGGGGAATTCATATGTTGTCATTTCATGGACTGGACTGCTGTTCTGAGATGAGACACCACATCTCATCACTGGTAATGATGCGATACAGGAAACTGTTGTCTTCAGCCTCATATCAGTTCCATAGGTCCTGAGGAACTTGTATATTGTGTTCCTTATTTTTCTCTGTGAGCATTCGTGGAGCCCACCTAGCACAAACTCTGTGATATTCCACCATTGCCACCATTGTTTCCAGTGCATTGAAGCCATTATTTCCTGGTTATCCACTGATTCTCACAGATGAGCTGACTGAGACACTCCTCATTTCATGATGTGACAGCTGTGTGTGGCTGTCCAGAACATCATTGACTTTCACATCACTGCTGCCACTGCTAAAACATAGCTCTCACCACCTCACTGTGTACGCATCCACTCTTTGATCTCCATTGATGTTCAACAAGCATTAATGAATGCCAATGGGTGCCATTTTTTCCGCATGGAGGAATTCAGTTATGCACCTTTGCTTCATACATACTTCCACATAAGACATCATTTGGTCAGATTGCCCCACTGCTGCCATCTGTCACACAGCAACAAAATTTTGTTGAATATTGGTGAGAAGGTTCAACCTCTACTGCCATGCCACCATCTGCTTCTAACTTTGTGGGCCACAATAATAAAAATAGGAAGCATTACTTTTGGAGCAGTCCTCAAATAGGGATGATTTTTTCAAGTAAGAACTGAGAATCTAATCTGCATGTGAACCATGTCTAAAAACCAATATATCTAAAGGTACTACTATGAGAGCCTCTGTGGCTTCTTCCTTCTCAGTTTTACTCTACAAACAACAGGGAGGAATAAAATAAGATGTGGATGCTCTTGAGTAATTATGGCATCATCTCTCACTGACTTCATCCCTGGATGGCCTAATCACCATCCAGTTGCATTTGTCACATGCTGTTCTTTCAGTCCTCTTCATTCCTAAATGAAACTCATAAGTTTTATCGACTGAACCACTTACTGAACGCCAATGTTCTTCTTCTGTATGAACAGCGTATCGAAGACCAGGCTAAAAACATGCTGTGAACACACAATGGAGAGTAATCAAGTGAGATGCAGATCTCAGACCCCAGAGCAATCTGCATTACAGTCTTGGACTTTCAAAAATGTTGAACAAGGCTTCAGTTGTCCCAACTTTCTTTCCATTAACTGGTGAAGGATGGAATCAGCAGAAAGTGTTCCTTGGGCTCAGTCACCTTCTTAGCACTGTCTCCTGTGGCATACAGGAGCAGGATTTATCATTGTATCATGGAACCATAGAATATCTTGAGTTGGAAGAGACACACAAGGATTACTGAGTCCAGTTCCGGTCTGCATATAGAACTTGCCAAAATTTAAATCCTATGTCTGAGAGTGTTCTTCAAACACCTCTTGAGCTCTGGTAGGCTTGGTGCCCTGGGGAGCCTATTCCAGTGCCTGACCACTTTCTTAGTGAAGAACCTTTTCCTAGCATGCAATCTGACTGTCCCCTGACACAGATCCATGACATTCCCTTGGTTCTGTTGCTGTCACCAAAAAGATCAGCACCTGCCTCTCTGCCTCTGTCTCCTACTCTCTGGACTGAACCTACCAAGTGACCTCAACCACTCCTAGTACCTCTTGCACTCTGGACCCTTCACCATCTTTGTAGCCTTTCTTTGAAGACTCTCTAATAGTTTGAAATCCTTCTTGTATCATAATGCCCAAAACTGCACACTGCTCAAAGTTGAGGTTACACCAGCAAAGCAAAGTGGGACAGTCCCTTCCCTCACCCTGCTGGCAGTGCCAGGCCTGATGCACCCCAGAGTACCATTGGCCCTTTTGGCTGCCAGGGCACACTTCTGATTCAGATTCAACTTCCTTCAGACCCCAGATCCCTTCCTGCAGGACTGCTCTCCAGCTCTCATTCACCAGTCCATACATACACCCAGGGTTGCCCCATTCCAGGTGCAGAATCTGGTACTTATTCTTGCTAAACTTCATATGGTTGGTAGTTGTCCAGTCCTCTAATTTTTCAAGATCTCAAGATGTATGCACTGAGTGTGTACAGCTTAGTGCCTAGAAAAGGCTTTATGGCACCCAGTATTTCTGCCTCTGCTTCAACTCTCAGGAGACATCATCTCATGGGAGCCAATGAGTTTGTTCTCAATCTCTGAAACCAACACTGGGAATCTTGAGTTGGAAAACACATGTCAAAGTAAGAGAACATTTCTTAAATTACATTTCCTAATAATTTGAGAATTAGATCTAATCTTTTGGGTTAGCTTTTTGTTTTTGGTTTTGGATTCTGGGGGGAGAGGTAGGGTAGGGAAGAGGTTGGGGTTTTTTTTTTGGTCACAAATTCTTCTAATTTCTTCAGGCTGACAAATCTAAGACTATACAGCACTATCAAAACAAGAAATCACTGTTCTTCCCACAGATTTGCCACTAGGTCCTGCATTCTTTATTGATTCAAGAAAGTAAGGTGGATTCCACACTGCCTCACAGATCAGAAGAAAAACATAAGCATATTATTATTACAAAATCTGTATTACTGCCAGTATTAAACATAAATATGATTTTTATTTTCATGGAATACATCGGTTTTCAAATATATTTTGAATCTGTCTTTATATTTAAACATTGAATATATTTGCATCAAGAATCATGAGGTAAAAATAAGAAAAAATACTGCAAAGAAAAACGAATATGTGAAATCAACTGTAAAAATGTTGTTTTAAGGGCAGAGGTGTGATAGAAGTGTGCTTGAGTATTTATCAGCTGATTTTGTCAAACGGCCATTAAGGTCAAGGACCATCTTAAAAATCAAAGCAAGGACTTTTTCTAGGAGTGAAATTATATTATTATTTTTAAATAAAGTTTAGTGCTGTGGTCAACATATTTGCTCTTTTATGAACATTTATTTGATATATTTTAGAGAAAGACACTTCAGTTCAGCGGTTAAATATTGAATATTCCTTTTCCAACTTCAGGGTTCACAGAGGCATGTTTCATAATGAATATTTGTGTGCTTTTTATATGTGAGTCATCTTATTTGTACAGCTCCCTATAAATCATCTGAATGAGTGACAGAAAGGACCAATTAGAGCTTTTGTGCACTGTGGTAGAATGGCACTTAGATGTTTGTGCAATCTCATTTCAATAGTTTCAGGTTCCACAGTTTCCCTGAGGAGATTATTTGAGAGCTTACCGCAATTTATTCTCATGATAGTCAGCTTCAACATTTCCTTTTCCAATTGTATCATAATACTCTTACATCCAACATTATGTATTACGCATTTTCTCCTCCTATGAAGCAAGTTAGGTTCCATAAATCCTGCAATAAATTGGTCACCTCTTCCTATGTCCTTGTATGTCCTTATTAGATGAGCTATATAACACATGAGTGCCTTGACAGCAACATCATGGTTAGGGCTCCTTTGTGATTTGCACAAAAAGTAACAGTCAGACCTCGATGTTACAGCCATACTTCATTCAATCATCTAATTAATTCACAAGAAAAAAATATTTCTTATTAACTAAGTATTTGGGCTACGGAACAACTAACTAACCGCCTAAATCCAGCGGCTTTGGATTGGTTTGCTGATAGCTGATAGCAAACCAATATATACATTATAAAACACTGCTCATTTTTATGCACACTTGCACAGTGTTAGCTCTGTTTTCTTGGGGTCATATAATAACCATCCAGGAGCAAGTTTCATCATGCATCTCTGAAAGGATCCAGGCAAGCTTTCCAGTTCACTGCACAGAAAGGAGTATTGTCAGATAAGCATGCTTTATTCTGTCCTGTCAGTCCACCTCCCACCCTCATGTTTACTGTATGCCAAATTGGTGTGCTTGCAGACCCCAAGCCTGCCTTCTCTATTCAAGCCCTACTATGAGATTGCCCCTGCGCTAAGGTTCATGCTCAGTTCCTTCCATTCCTGGGGGAATTTTTTTACACAAGACCTTTAATGTCAAAGCAACACTTGTTCCTCTAGTATTACTCATTCATACACATGTAAATCGATTTACTGTACACAAATACCAATAATACAACCCAACAATCATATCAGATATCCTGCGCTGGGACCTTATCTGCAAGTTTGTTTCAAGAAGTTTGTTTGAAGCTTTTAGACAATCCAAGTCAGAGGCTCCCATTCCAGAAGCATGGCTTGTACTGCATGGAAATACACATGTATTTGACTGTATAATCTGCTTGAAAGTGTTAATTTTACTAGGCAATCCAGATGATGCTGCAGTTGCTCTCACAGCAGTTTACCAGGTAACAGTTTAGCACCTCCACAGATCTCATTAACAGCGAGGGTTTTTTTGATCTTTGGTACAAATCTTTGAAAGGCACCAGGAATCTCCCAAATCATGATGGCTAGACTTTCAACATTCCTGGTCTTTCAGAAGTAAATAACTGCCTCTGTAACTTGTTTAAATGATACTGCAGATACGGCATTAACCATCAGAAATGCACATAGAATATCCCCAGCTGGAAACAGCCCTTAAGGATCACCAAGTCAGGCTTCTGGAGTTGGCAAGACATTGATCATAGGACTTACAGACAGTTCTGCACTTCTAAGACTAATGATTACAAACAGCAAAGGCGTTACAGATTTATATTTACTTTTATGTGTAAGGTCATCATTGTTCTGTAACACCTATGAGATGGTCAACACTAACAGCATCGATAAATATTTCTTCATCAACTGTCTTACATATCTTTGGTACTGTTTGATTTGTGGTTGGAGTCAACAGCGAAGGGCTGTGTCAGACACCCAGCTGGATTTCTTGAAATCTGGCACAACACCAGCGCTTTATGAAATACAAAGGAAGTTCTTGAGAACTAAAGATTTATTAAGATCCAACCTTAGCTATTTCCTTATCCGACTCTTTCAAGATGCGAGGGTGCAAATGAGAGGGGAGGGAAAGAAAAAGAAAAAAACAGCCTAGGCTTGCTTGGAGCAAAAGGTCCACAGAACATCTGGAAGCATCTCCTGATGCCTCGTGCTGCTTGTCGGCAGGGAGACGCCGGCCCCACGCTACCTCTCTCCCGTTCCGTTACTGCCAGCGTGAAAGAACCGTCTTCGCCTCAGAGGGATTGCCCTTATCCCTTTTTTCCCGTTTTCCGACACACTGTCTCGCGGTGCCCAGCAGAGAGCTTTCCTACAGCCCGCAGCACCACACGCACGGGGCGAGAGGGTAGCGGGTCCGCCCGAGGTGCAGCCCCTCGGCCTGGGCCCCACGCGAGGACCTCGGCCGTTGCCCCTCGATGCCGCCGAGGGGTTGGGGCGGCCTTAGCTCTGTCCCCGGCGGCGGGAGGTCCCCGTGAAGAGCGTAACCGTCGCTGCGGGCGGCGGCACGAGGCGAGGAGAAAGCGCGCCCCCGCCTCATACCCCCACCCCCCCGCAATCCTCCCAACCGACGCGGAAACCGGCGCCGGCCGAGCAGCTGTAGCCGGCGCGCAGGACGCATGCGCGGTCCCCAGGAGGGCGGGGGCCGGCGCCTAGCGGGGAGCGAGCCGCCGCCGCTGCCCGCCGCCGCCGCCTGCGGAGCAGCGGTCTCCGCGCAGCGCCCTCGCTCTTTTCCTTCCCTCTTTCTCTCTCCTCGCGGCCCTTCCCCGCCATGAAGCTGAGCAGCCGCGGCCGGGGATGCTGCGTGGCCGGCAGCCGGGAGCGCGGGCCGCCGCCGCGGAGTCCCTTCGTGCACCAGCTGCGCTTCAGCCCCCTGGAGAAAACCAAGGTGGGGGCGCGCGGGCTCGGCCCCGCCGCGATGTGAGCTGGGCGGCGGGCGGGGGCGGCTCTGCGAGGGGGCGGCGGGGTGCGCGCAGCCGGGCGGGGGCGAGGCCGTGAGGAGAGGGCGCGGGGTGCGCCTTCACTTCGCTGCCGCTTCTCCTCTCCGCTCCACAATTATCATTTTTTTTTCTATCGTTATTACGTGGGGGGTGCGGGGAAGCGCTCCTGTAGACGCTCCCTCTTCCATTGTCGAGCTGAGGGATGCGCACTGAAGGATCCCGCCGCTCCGAAGTTTGGCCCCGCGTAAAGAACGCCGGCGGCGCGGTTTGCGCGCTGTGCGGGAGGCGGCGGGAAGCGGTGTGGAAGTGGCGGCGCGGATGGGAACCCCCACCCGCCTTTGCCGCCTCCCCGCAGGGTTAGCAGGGGGTGGGTGGCCCTGGCGGGGGCTTTTGGGAGGATCTGGGTCGCTGCCTGGGTGGAGGAACGCCACGAAGGGCTCCTCGGGTAGGGACCGGCCGTCCGTGTTACTTCCATCGCGGTAGCACTTGAGGAACGTTCGTTTAAAGCTGTTGTTTTGGGTGCCTGAAGCCTACGGTGCCTGCAGCACCACACGCATATCAACGCAGAAATTAAGATCTGCTGCTATTGAACCTGTCACATCAAGGCTCTTTGGAGCCAACCTGAATTTAATTTCTCTTTGGATTGGAGTTCGTTGTTGCTTTGCCTGATTGTTGTCTGGGCCCTGAGGACAAGACACATATGGCCTGATTTACAAAACGTTGGAATGTGCCCCGCGTTAAGTACCTGACAGCTAAGGAATTCGTAGCAGGCTGCAATGGAAAGGATTCTTACTTGTTTTGTAATCGAGACGGACCAACGCTGAATTCAGTGGTTGCTGATAAATTGTTTCAACAGGGAGAGGAGGTTTATGTCATTTGTCTCATTCAATTTATACCTGGAGCTTCTTCAATAAATCACAAGGTTGTAATGATTTCAGCATAACCATGTCTCATCCTTTATGCCACGGTCTCTGTGTAATTAATGAGTTAGAAGTCTGTAACGGAGCAGAGGGAAGCGAAGGTAGCATGTGGTCTTGTGCATTCTGATTGTTTTGTTATAATGAGATACAATGTTTTACTTTGTGTTGTCAATGTATCTTTCTAATGCTACTGTCTGCTTGTTTACTTACAAGGAATTTTAGATGGACAATCAGGAAGGCAGAGCAGCGGTTTCATAGTATTTCCAGTCTCCTGTGAGCTACTGGCACTGTTGATCTGTTTGTCTTAACAGATCTTCAGCCACTTCAACTCAGTGACCGCTTATAGAGCATATCTCCCTCCTTATGTAGGCTGCTCTGGACATCTGTATCATATGTGAGCTTTGCCACTGGGTTTCAAAGATTTATTTCCAGTGAAAACTGTAATCTGTGTTTAAAGCTCTGTAGTCTTTTGCAGTGTGCAGACCAAAGGAACAGCCTCATCAAAGCATGGCTCAGTTTTGCTTTTAAAGTGAACGTTATGGGTGCACAGTGGTACAAAGTCATTTAACCTGGACTTTCTCATAATCTTATTTCTGCATTTCTATGAGGAAGAATCATGCAAGCTGACATACAGAACTGTGACAGAGTTTTTTATTTGCTGTAATGATTCTCTCCTAGCCTCTTTTCTTAATTAAGAAAATGGTTATGCTTGAATTAGAAGCTGCTAAAGGAGAGCTGTGAAACTATTTCACTTGCGTGAAATGCTGCTCTCCCAGAAAAAGAGGCTTCTTGAACAGGGAGGCTCCTTCACAGTCAATTACAGCAGTGTGCATTCTCCTTCACGCAGTCCTGGCCCGTCACTAAGAGTTCAGCATGAAGTATTACAGCTGAACTCACTTCCTGTTCAGCTGGAGGCGCAGACTGTGCCACAGGTTTCTCTGTCAGCTCTGTGAATCTAACAGGGCTCAGTTCTGGGTCTGCGCAGCCTAACCAGAGAAGGCCAGGAATGTGTGGGGACTGGAGGTTTCGTGGAGGTAGTGGGGAAAGAGGACTGGGAGACAAGACTGCTTTGTCTGAGGGACTGTTGCCTGTGGCTGATGGACTATTGGATAGATCCATTATCTTCACTGCCACCTCATCCTGTGCTCTGCAAGAGGTTGGATTAACTTTTTTGCTTTTTAATGCAAATCGAAGTAAATGCATCTTGAAACACTTCAGCCTGAGACTGGGCATGAAGAAGTGGAAAATAAATGGACCGAACAACCACAAAGAGGGAAAAGAAGGGCAAAAATAATCCATTTGAGAACTAAGAAATTGTTCAGATCTCTTTATTGGTTTCATAATAACTGGAGGTAACAATGTAAAAACATTGTGTGTCATACTTCCTGTAGAAATTATGATTATTTGGCCCTAATCTGAGAATAACAGTGGAATAATTTCTGAAGCTACATGTTTTATTTTCAATACTATCAGGAAAAGATTCTTTCTGCAAGAAAGGTAGACAGACATGGCTTCATTAATCACAAGTTTCATTCATCCGAATATGCTCTGGACAGGTATCTTGTAAGTCAGATGTTGTTCCTAGTTAGTCCTAGTGTTACAGAACAGGCAGAAGCATACTGAAGCTCTCACAGAGCATTTGTAGCTTTATTTTCCTGCTGCTTTAAAACTCAATATGGTTCCATCTTTCTTGCTTCCAGTATTTCTGGCCTTTATTGCACTAGTGCTGGTGTTCCTCTGGTGTCTTGGTGAGCTGATTTGGCTCATTAAAACGGCAGACTGTTGTGTTTTTCTGTGGTCTGATTGTTTCTCTTTTGTTTTGCTGGGATTGCTTTTCTTCAGTTTAATGAGCTGCGTTGGCTTACTGCAAGCTCAGATGAGTGCTAGAACTGATCCAAGGGGAGTGTGAACAGGACGACCCTCTTTAGCAGCGATGATCGGTTAGGTTGGCTTAGTCACACGTGAAAATATCTACTCCTGTTATTATCTCCATAAATATGTCAATCAGGGCACTTGCAGAGTGGGAAAGCAGGTGGTAAGAGAAGTGTCGAAGGATAAATTTCTCACTCTTTCAGTGCCATCCTTGTTGAGATGGATTTTAGTTAGTGAAAAAGTGAAAGTGTGGGGCAAGATTAGTCTCTGACATATTTAAAAAGAAAAAAAAATCAGAGTGAACATGCAGTTCACTGGTCTGTTTTCCTTTGGCTTTGTAGTAATTCGTGGAATTTTTTTTTGTGAATAAGCTACTTAATGATTCCCACTGTATTGTTAATTTCAAAGATGCATCTCTTTCAACTTTTTAATGAGAGGTATGATGTTGACATTCAAGAGACGGGAAACTGAGACAATCACAAAAAGGAAGTTTACTCTGATTCTCAGGCTCGGTGCTTAGATACGTAGGACCTGATGGTTTAGAGAACTTACAAAGGATCTAAGTTTGTATCTGATACCTTCATTTTAAGTTCTTACTCAAATCAGAATGTGGGGCTTCTGAACAAGGAACACCTGATACCTTTTTAGTTTAAGAGACTTACCTGGAGGCGAACTAGATCTTTGTGACCTTCTCAGACAGCCTTCTTCTACCAGCTTTAAGGCTATCCTCTTCCTTTCTGTTGCCCGTGGGACTCCCACAGCATACCTGTCAACTTGTTAAAAACTAACTAGAATCCTTCAGAATAAAAGACATTAATTGAGCTGTAGTCAAAAAAGAAAATTGGTCATGAGCTGCACCCCCTAAGGTAAAGATCCAGATGGATCTTCAGTTTTCTTTAAAATGTAAATATCTGTGTTTTTTAGGTACGTATGAATGATATTTACAAGAATTCATAATATTAATAACAAATATGTCTGTGTGGCTGAGTGTACTGAATATGTAGAAGTAATGATCACTGTGTAAGACCAGACACTCTGAAACTAAGACACCTGTACAAGGCTGGACCAGGAATGCAGCATGTCTCCTTCATTTGATCTCTGGTAACAACCAGCAGGGACAGGATCTTCCCAGGTTTTAGGGGACTGAAGCTTTCTTACTCAGGAGGATGTCTGAATGCACGCTGAACTGTTTTGCAAATGCTTGTGTCCTTCCTGATTCCAAACCTTCTTCAGGGGCTGAATGTAGTCCTTCTCTCTCCTAGCAAACTTCTTATGCTGACAGGTATTTCACTGCCACCTGCTTGAAAAAAAAAAAAAGAAAAGAGCAGGGGTCACAGTGGGTATGTGGAACTGCTGCTTGTTTGCTTGCTCTCTCCAAGCACAGAAGACCAAGAGACCTTTTCTACACATTTATGACATCGTTCAAGATCTTGTGGATGCAGCAGCCGTTTCTCTTCTGCTGTGTGGCTCTGAAGTGAACATGATACAAAAGATGCTGTGCACGTACAATTGACTGTACAGGTCACTCCCAGTCAGTCAACTGCCCTTTTGTAACTAACCAGAGAAGGAGACTTGGAGGAGTGGGAGGGAGAGTGCATGAATCTCAGGGAACTGAGTCCTCACCTGCATTTTCCTCTTTATTTTTTTCCTCCACAGCTGGTCCCTTCCTTCTGAGGAACCTGGGAGGCAGCTGCTCTCTTCTCTGTAGTTTGCAGATAAATACTCCCCTATTTGCTGAGTTTTCTTGAGTCTCCTGAAGTGTTTGAACCATTGATTGTCTCTAGTTTTTTTTTCTTATTATTGCTTCAAATCAATACTTGTGTCTGTGTTTCTCATTCTCCTCATCCAACCTCATTTGCAAATTCAGATCTTGCTTGTCATTTTTTCTTCTCATGCAGCTTCTAGAACTCTTATGTTTCTTTGCACTCATCTATTTCTTCCCTCTTTCCCCACAGTCTGAGTGAAGCTTTATTAAACAGCTGAGGTGACTTAATTGCTCACTGCTACCAGAAGTGGTGGTCTTGTCTGTGGGCTGTTCTGACTACTGCTACTTAAGGAAGTTAAACTGTTTTATTTGGGGAAAATGTTGCATCCAAGGGGAAAAAAATGTTTTTCTGATGTGGCAAGCTGAAGTTGTTCACCTTGAAACTGGAATCTTGTTTTGAGTTATGAGATGATGGTGCCAGTCCGAACCATTATTGTAAAATCTAGCTAAAATGAGTGGGCTACCTAGGAAACAGGGAGCTCAAGGTTGTTTTTTTCTGCCGTGCATTCCCTCCATCTACCCTAGACCTAGCTTTTGGGCAGCTGTGGAGTTTAGTGAGCTGTTTTGGGAAGTGAGAAGAAGTGTGAACTGGTCAGTGGAAAACTGAGCTCCATGGTGACTGGATCTGCATCATGGAAGAAGAGGAGAATATGAATGATGCTTTCCACAACAGCCTGGACATGCATCCGATTAAACACGATATGAGATAGTACCTCATGCCTCATTTCTCAGCCTTGCTGAGCTATTATGATACTGAGAAGTACTTTTCTATGACATCTGAGTCACCTGTGAATGTATACCATATTTCCTTTGGAATTCTTTCTTCACTTGTTGCCTCTATCATTTCATAGCATCTTATCCATCTTCTGCTAGCTTCCTCTGTATAGCTAGAGGAGCATTGGTGCTACCCCAGTCAGCCATCAGTTTATGATTTCACTCTTTCCCCTAGCCAGTCATTTGAAGCCGTAACCTCCACTTGCTTTTATTCTGTCCTTTGAGAAGGATGGGATTTTTGGCACCTGCAACTGTTTCTTCTAACAGGTCGATCATTATGCAAATGGTTGTTGAGCTGTGCTTTCTGTAAGGTGGTTCCAGACAGCTTAAGAAAGGCCAGGCCCTACATTTGGGAGAATTCTACAAAAGAATATGGGAGAAGTTCCAACACAATATCTTTTGCACTGAAGTTGAAGGCAGAGGACTAGATGGTTGGGATTGGACTCTCTGATAACTGGAGTGGTGAGAGGAGGTGTAGAAGCAACTGGGTTCATTGTGGCTTCTGGAAGAAGACAACTTGTTCAAAATCTCTGCTTTCTCTGGGGTTTATGCCTATTAACACTGATCTGGAGCAGACATTTGCATGTGTATTTGGATGTTTATCTAGGGGCGTTTCTGTACAGCATTCCCCACGGTTTCTGGTTACAAGAATATCCTACAGAGGAGCTGATATCTGCCCCATCCTGGAAAAGCTTTCCAGGTTGGATTGTATTGCCATGTGAGTGCACCTTGCTGAAGAAGTGCACATCACTGCTCTGATGGGCTGACTCCACAACAATTCAGTCAGATTTACAATGCACCCATGCTAAATATTTACTTTATATGATGCTGCAGAGAAGAAAAAAGATGCGGATGTAGTAGCTAACAAACATTGGCTCTGAAGAAGTGCAGAAAGCTGACTGGTAGTTTTTTAAGACAGTGACTGTGTTTCAACTAATTCAGATCTGCAAATACAAAATCGTTGCACATATACATTACAATTGTTTGATTGGGTTTGAAGCACGTTCTGCTGTTTTTCAATGCTAGGTATTTGCTATTTAAAAATGCAGTTTATAGGAATTACTGTTTCTTGCCGTCTAAAATTGTGTTAGATTAACTCATTTGTTCTGTTTTTTTCCAGATTGCCTTCATGACCTTGACTCTATTTCCTATCCGACTCTTCTTTGCTGCTTTTATGATGTTGCTGGCCTGGCCTTTTGCATTCATTGCTTCAATGGGATGTGATGAGCAAGAGCTTGAAAAGCCCCTCTCCTGGTGGCGAAAGTGAGTAACTGATGTAGCACAATACTGATGTAGTGCAGGTACCACGGACCTGCTTTCCTTTTCAAAATAAAAATACAAACAGTATTTACATATTTTCTTAAGTTAGGAGACAAAAAATACCTAACAGAATACCCCGAAAATGTTTGATTTACCAAATGGCTCAAGAATTACAGGAGGAAAATAGCTAATTGTTTGCCTCTTACTATTATAGAGGATGTAGAATGAAGCTTCGTTGTGGTATCCTTCAGTTTCAATTACTTCCATAATGTTAAGAAGATTGACACTATGAAATGTGCCCAGGTTTCATATTCTGTTATTTTAAACTGTTTCACTCCATTGTTTCCTTCTCTGTAACGAATTGACAGAACTTCTGTTGATTCTCTGAGGGCTTGCCCCATGCTTTGGTGCTCATTAATAAGACTGTGCTTGTGTTGATATTGGAATGCTAATTAAGGTACAATGTAAGGTGGTGTTCACCCATCCATGAAAACTGCAGCTTAAGAAGCAAGGGAGGAGTGGTGTACCACTTCTTCTGTAAAAAAAACAAAACAAAAAAAAAACACTAAATGTATGAGCTGGCACTAGAGTGAGGGAAGTTGATTGCATTTTGCATCACAGGAGGTAAGGAGGCTGAGAACTGCAGAGGCATGTCACTTTACATTTAATTTGGAGTGAATTCAGCATATGACTGAAGGAATAATGGATTGCCTTCAGTCTTGCATACAGTTATTTTCAACCTATATCCACGTGAGGATAACAATCTGTGGAGGTTAGGCTTTGCATCCTGTTGTTCAAAGTGAATGCTTCTCTTTTCATGACTGTCTAGCAGTGAAGAATACACTTTAAGAGATAGAGGGAAGAAAGTGAAATATTTTCAGAGCTCCCAGGTACATTCTGTCTGCATCCCCCTGTTTAAGAATCTCTGCCCTTTGCTGCTGCAGTGGCTTTTGGGTAAACTTGAATCCAGGAATGAGGGTTGATGCATTCTAAGCAGTGTTTTAATAGTATTTTTCTGTGTGTGTGGGATCAGTTTATAGGGACTTTTTGGTATTACTGGAAAGCATTATTAGATATTGTATATAAGCAATTCAACAGGCTCAGCCCAAATAAAAATTAATTTAATGAAAAAATAAATGTGAACATTATTATGATTTGAAAATATTAATATTCAGGAATGAAATGAAATGGAGCGGTAGCTTACCTTGAAAGTGCTATTAAGCTTACACAGAAAGAAAATCACAGTGTTAGTATGTAAGCTGTGTCTGTATTTTGTCATGCTAATAGTTCTTATATAATGTTTTTTCATCATTTTAGAGTATCCCTGTAGAAGTGTAACTGTTATTTGAACTCTTTTCAGGGTGGTGGACGTTTTGCTGAAAGCCATCATGAGAATGATGTGGCTTGCTGGTGGATTCCACTGGATAAATGTAAAAGGCAGACGAGCGTTGCCGGCAGAAGCAGCAATATTAACTGTGGCTCCCCATTCTTCTTACTTTGATGCCATTCCAGTAACTATGACCTTTGCCTCCATTGTGATGAAAGCAGAAAGCAAAGATATTCCTGTCTGGGGAAGTAAGTTGGTAGACAGTCGTTTTTAATTTTTAAAGAAAAAATAATTATTCAGTAGCTTCACTAGTTTGGCATGAGAAGGCCTGACACACAAAGAAAAAAACTGCAATATTTTTTCAACACAACTAATGGAAAAGCAAATTAAGATGGGGCAAAGGGCGGCCCACAGAGAAAGTCTACCAAAGCTGTTTTTTTTTCTTTAGTTTGGAGCGCAATCCCAGGAATGTTTCAGGAGTGGAGTCCGCCTGGAAGGTGCGCTGCTCATCTCTCATGCATGAGTAAGCTTGTTTCAGGCAGTTTGTAAAAGAGCAGTAAAGCAGATTGTTGCAGATAACCAAGTCAGTAGTGTTTAAACAATCAGTGTAGATGTTCATGGTATTTTGAGATAGATTTGTGATTTTTATGTACTGATGCAATTGTGCCAAGGATATTTGGAGAGCTCTTAGAATTGTGCTTCTGACTGAATTGTGTGGAAGCACCTTAAAGAAATTCATCCTACTATGTTTAGGGACCAGCAAAGTTTAGAAAATGTTGCTGTGTCTCACTGTGTAGATTTTAAGGATAATCTAAAAGGGGGAGAAAATTTTAATTTGGCCTTTGACTAGAGATGTGTGAACACAAATGCATAAACAAAAGTTCTGTTGCAACTAAGTGGAATCGGGCTGTTTGTGTTGACATCCTCAAATGTCATTGGACAGTGTGGTTTTAAGAATGTGTTTTAAATCAGCATCTGTCAGTCATATTTCTGAGTGGTTACATCTGGAAGCTTCATATAGGGAGCTTCTTGGCAATGTGCCTCTGCATCAAGTAAAACAGGCCAGAATGGTAGCTGTACCTCAATTTCCTGGAGTATTCTACTAACGAGAGGGTAGTGAAAGATCTGTGTGAAAGTTAAAAGAAACTTTGAACAAAAATAATGTAGGCCTGTGTTTTTGAAAATAAATATATACAAACAAGCATAGTGTGAAATAAAAAAAAAAAAAAAAATTAACTCCAGTGTCCAGTATTGAAAGAAAATCTTGTTGTGAGATGGTATGTTGTCACTGCTGTACAGTATACAGGTGTCCAGAGTGAACTGGGCTTTAGGAGCAAGGATAGGTTTATCTTTTTTTCTCAGATGCTTCAGTTGACTGTTTAATAATTGCCTGCTCAGCAAAATAAATTGGTCCATATGGAGCTCTACTTTGCTTTTAACTGGACTCTTTGGAGAACTTAAATGATGTAACTGCAGGTCATGTTCTGATACTGACATATGATGAAGTGGAAGAATGATATTCAGCAGAATGCCATAATTGCTGCTTGGCATTAGATTCAGAGAAGACTAGTGAAAAAGTCTGAGGAACAGCTAGAGGGATACAGAGATTGCAGTTGCTTTGGATTTAGCACAAATAATGCACACTGAGAAGTTCCAACTGTTTCTTGTATATCTCATTTTAAGGTAAAGCTTCAGTTAAAAGTGTAAGACTTACTGCAATCAAATCTTAAAACTATTCACTTGATTTTTTTTCATGTGTGAGCAAAAACAGTTGCAAAAGAACAAAAAAAAAAAACAAAACAAGAAAGCTTTATATAGAGAGTTGATGGAATGTTACTGGTATATATAGCACATATTTATATTAAATATATTAGTATTGTTTTCCTAAATAGCTGCATTTATTTTACATTGTGCAGCCACAAAATTCATGTAATCCATTATGAAGTGTTTAGAAAAATGCCATGGAAACTAGGCATGGCAGAAGTCGTAACTGGGATTCAGAGTTCAAAAAACCCTTTCCTTTTAAAAACAAAACAAAAACTAAAACCTTTTTTATGAGCAATATTAATTACAATAGTTTATGGTGTTAAAGGAAATGGACCTTAAGAAAGCGGTAAGGACTCACGAATATTTGATTTAAATTTTAGTGAAAATTTCTTAGCAGAGTGAGGTGGTTGTTTTTTATATACGTATTATATATAAATTGCTTGAAAGATGTTTTCTGTGGAGCAGATGCTACTGAGCATCCTTTCCTTCTTCGATCTTGTATTTAATTCTAATGTTATTTATACTTCTCTACAAAATTAAGTTAGAAAAAAAGCAACCCATACTGCTGGGCCTCTTACACTCTGAAAATGTGGCCATTTTTTCTATATTTCTCAGTAAACTGTCAACTCTTCGGACACACCTTGAATTTCTTAGAGAAGAATCGGTTTTTATGTTCTTCAGTTCTATAGATCTTGTGAACTTCCTAAACCAGCTCCAGTGGAGTTGTGGAGTCAGCCACTGATAGTGCTAACCTTGCTGTCTCTTAATTGAGGATTGTTAACAGTCACTTGGAATTTTCTGAGAAGTTTTGAATAAAGAGCATCCATTTAATTATGAGCTGACTTCTCAGAACATGACAAATGAAGCAGCAGAGGAAACGTAAGGTAATCTCAGTGAGTAAGGACTTTGGGTGAAGGCATGATCTGCATTGAAACATGTATGGATGTCTGCTGAATATATGTAGTAGATAATGTAATGACACTGTTATCAGGACATTATACGTTGTTTACTAGAAGGATCAGGTGGTGTAGCAGGCAAGGAAAGATCGGAATGCTAATGGGTTACTAGGATAGTTTCCAGAAGTACTTGAATGGGCAAGCTGCCTATATTCTACCCTTTCTTCGCCAGTCATAGAATGTTAATCTTTTGATCCACTGATAATTTTAGTCCAGATGATTAAAAGCTTTTTTTTTTTTAATGGGATTGAAAGTATTCAACAGGTGTTTGTGTATGACAGTTTTATTGCTTTCTAACTTGACGGCAGTTCTCCTGAGCCATGTAACACAGCTTAAGAATCAGACTTAACTCATGACTTCTTCAGACAACTTTTTTCTTTTTAGGAAAAGAAAACAAACAAAATCTTTTCTTGCTCTAACAGAGTTATGAAGAATTCTTCAGTTAGTGATTAGTACAAGCAAAGAAAATCACCCACTTGATACATGTGCAGTGAGTTAAGCTCTCTAGAGAGGATCTGCTTGTCCAGAGTCCCCACCTGAAGTCTTCTATCCAGCTCTGGCATCCACAAGTACAAGAAAGATACTGACCTATTAGAGCGGGTGCAGAGAAAGGCCATGAAAATTATCAGGGGCCTGGGAAAGCAATCATCTGAAAAAAGGCAGAGAGATTTGGGGTAATTCAGCCTGGAGAAGAAAAGGCTTTGAGGAGATCTCATTGTGGCCTTTCAGTGCTTTAAAGGAGGCTTATAAGAAAGATGGAGAAATGCTATTTACCGTGACCTGTAGTGGCAGGACAGGGAGTAATTATTTCAGATTGAAAGAGGGTAGATTTGGATTGGATATAGGAAAGAACATTTTAATGATGGTGTACTGGAACTGGATGCTTAGAGAAGTTGTGGTTGCCCCATCATTGGAAGTGTTCTGAATTGGATTGGATGGGGCTTTGGGTGACTCTATGTCTCCATGCTGTGGAAAAATGTTCCTGCCTGTGGCAGAGGATTGGACAGGATGGTCTTGAAAGTGCCCTTCCAAGCCATTCTATGAAACATACTTTAGATTTTAGTGATTTTAATTTTCAATTTAAAAAAAAAAAAAAAAGGAAGAAAATCAGCATGTAGTAAGTTGAAAATGCCCAGATAGTCTGTGCTCATCGCTGTCATACTGAAGTTTGGCTTTTTAGCATTTTGATAGGTTGGAATGGAAAGTTCAGTACACCAGTACTGTGTAAGCTGTGTAGCCCAAGGAAGAAAACATCCGTGAATCTGTGGCATCTGATGTTGGCTGAGGAAGTTGAATCCATTCATTCATTAGCACAGGTCCTTATATTTTACTGTTTGATATATTGGACCTCTCTTCAAGTCAGAACAAGATCTTTCTGTGAATTTTGGATGATTGCTTTGGATGATAGCTTGAAGTGTTCATTGCTAGTGTGCAAAATACTTCAAAGGGAAGTGAAGGGGATTTATCAGCAAACACAGTTTGGCACAATTTGCTTGTTGGACAACTTTTGTAATTCAGTATTCTTCAATGATTTCAACTTGTAAAAACTAAACTAAATTGATAAGCTAATATAAGCTTTAAACAGCTGCTTCACATTTGTAACTTCATCAGGAATACAGGAATTTGGTACCTGTGAAATGAACAGAAGAATATGTTGGTCAACAGAAATTTGTAAAGGAAAAGGAGGTAATTTATACTTGGCAGAATACAGAAGAGCTGTAGAGGAAGGGAAAAATCATACAATGTTATAATAACTATCAGTTTTTTTCCACATCTTGTAGACTTAAGAATTTTGGTTTAGGTTCACCTTTTGAAGGTACTTTATAGTCCTTTATTGAGCATCATGTCTAAGGGATAAGTAATTCTATGGGAAGTATTTATACGTTTTTATCTTTGAACTTAAAAGATACCAAATTACTTCCCCATTATTTCTGTGAAAAATTCTGCAACCCCACTCCAGTTGTTCTTTTTCCTCATCCACAATACTTTTAAGAGCACCATGGTACAGCTGTAGCTCTTCAGTGAGAATCTCACACTTAAATACTGCAGAGATTCATCAGAACAGTCCTTTTATGTGTTATAAATCTGCAGCTTATAATAGTGTTAAGGTCACCAGCTTGAATGCCAGCATCCTGTGTTGGCACTGTAGCCTGCCTGGAGGACACAAATGAGCTCCAAGGAGTATTTTGAATGTATTGCTAAGCTTATTCATTTCATAAAGGCCAATCTGTGTTCTGATTATCTTTATAATAGTTCCCTAAGTAAAATCTGCTTACTTAATTTCTTCTATTATTACAAAAAAAAAAAAAAAAAAAAAAAAAAAAAAAGCCCTGTTATAACAATTTGTCTTTTAAAAGAGCCATGGAGCTCTGAAGTTTCTTGTTCATTCCATAGCCTGAATTCCATTATTTGGGCCTCATGCAAAAGAAATGCTGGGGGAAGGCTGAGGATGGTGAGGGTTTGTTTGTTTTAGTTGCTGTAGGTTTGTTTTATATTGCAACAATAAGGGAAACTCAGGACTAGCATCAATTAGAAACAAAGCAGAGTTGTGAAACTATTTAAGTGTGGTTTTACTTCCATTTCTTTGTTTGTTCCTTCTTTTTCCTTTGTGGTTTTTTTCTGTGTGAGTGTGCTGGGGTTTGTTTTTTTAACCTTCTCAGAACAGTAGCCCCAGCTGGCCCATGATGACCTTTGATGCTCCTCTAGCTAATACTGTGGATGCTGCCCAAGAACAAGCATGTAGAAAAAAGTACTAGAGTGTTGTGTGGCAACTTCTCTCTGATTAGCTGTCTTCTAGGCTTCAGCAACTTGTGGGATAAAGGTAATTATTCCAGCAGGTGGTCAGATGTCTGGCATTTTCCTGTGAGGTGTGATGGGTTGGTTTCGCAGAAGCATGGAACAATTTTGGCGAATGCTGGTGCAACTGCCAGCGAGGTGCCAACAGAACTAGAAGCTTCTGCTGAGTGCACAAGTGTCATTCTTCACACTTGTTTTTCTTTTTTTTTTTTTCCCCCTCACACATTAAGCACTGGCTGATCCATTAATGCAGCAAGTTTATCCTTGCCAAAAGAAGATTATACAGCTAGTGCCAGTGAATTCATCTCAGAGCAGTTGTAAATATGCAAACTGTCTTTTATACTTGTTTTAGGCAAACAGATTAGCTAATGATATAGTAACTTAAACCTTTGAGTAAGGCTACAAGATATGAACATGATAAAAAATGCATATAAATACAGTCTGCTGAGCTTAAAGCATGAGATAGTAGAGTATATTTGCAGATGCTTTACCTGTAGCACTCTTTGATATTGCGGAAGTTGTAAATACTGGGTTTTTGTTCTTTTTCTTTTAGGAGGTTTCAGTATCCTTGTGATAAACGTGCATGGATTGGTTTCTGACTCTTGTTCACTCTCAGTTCCTGTGTATAAAAATTTTCCTGTATATAACCAGTAAGCCAGAAAAGAAATGCCTGAGATCTGATTAATCTAAGGAACAGGCAAACAGGTGACAGCTCAGAACATAAGCATGTTTTTTTTTCTTTTGCACTGATTCCCCCGGGAAAGATCACATAAACCATATATGCGGTGTATTTGATGGAGTACCTGCAATTGAAGTTGAGCTGTCATAGGAAACAAAAACTCTAAAGAAAGTAGCATTTCAGGCCACAAGATTTGTTTCTGGTAACAGTTGCACCGGCAGGCTCCTGCTGCTTTGCAGGGAGAGGGGAGGGATAGGTTTTGCAGGAGGAAGAAACTAGCTGTAGTCAATCTGCTTTGCTACAGAGAGCTGTGATATGTACAAAACTTTTAAATTGTGATGTGTGTCCATCTAGTGAAGGTTAAACAAGTCAAGTGCCAAAATTGTGAAAAAGGTTTTCCTCATAGGAATTCATGAAAATAATTAAATATAACTCTACTATTTCAGCTGAGAATTGAAGTTTGTTATATATATATATATATATATATATATATATATACATATATATATATATATATATACATACATACATATATATATATATATATACATACATATATATATATATATATAATAAAGTAGTTATATTCTTGTGTCAGAAATTCTCTAGAGGACTGTTGGTGTGTGTGTGTGAATCTTTTTCGAAGGAAGTTGGGGGAAAAAAAAAAAAGCTATTATGCTTGTTTTTGTTTTTCTTTCTTTTTAGCTCTAATCAAATATATCCGACCAGTGTTTGTATCTCGGTCAGACCAGGATTCTCGCAGGAAAACTGTTGAAGAGATAAAGAGACGTGCTCAGTCTGGTAAATGGCCTCAGGTACTGTACAGTACTGCTGTGTGTCAGGTGACATTTGACATTGTCATGCTTTTGGATATGCAGGATGCTTTAGGTGTTTTCTTGGGGGTGGACTTCCCCCTTCTGTGGAATATCAAAGATAGTTGTTCTGTATAGATTAGAAAGTTGTTACAGTAACTTTTCATTGTAGTATTTTTCAAAGGGAGTCTGGGTAAGTTCCTGGGAAGAGAGTTTTATCAGGTGCTGCCAAGTGGACAATCCATGTCAGGTTTTGGAAGTCCTATGAAGAAAAAATAATCATATGCTTGGTAAAATAGCTGGGGAGTATCATGTGTTGTTGCTTTTCATATTGTGACATAGCATATTGTCATTATTGGAGATAGAATATTGGCCAAGATAGTCCAAGCATTTCAAATGTTCCAATAGCTAGAAAATGCCTCTGTTGGGCCACGTAGTGAGAACGCTTCTAAAATTGTCTGGTTTTTTTTATTCATCATGAACGTGACTGCTTGTAACATGCTTTGGAAGACAGTAATGAGGAAGAAGGCATAACTACCTAAGGTCTACAGTTTATAGAAGCATGTGATTACTTTGAAAATGTGAAGCATTCTTCTTGTGAATTTTTTAGATTAAGATAGCAAGATAGCTTTCTTTAATGGCGTGGTTACTTCCACAATGGTTAGGTACACATATTGGACAATAAAGACATAAACAATGACAGAAAGGTGATGCATAGCTGTTACTGCATCACTTTCACCAATATATTTAAAATATGAAGAAACTGAACTGCAAAGCTGAAGTGATTTCTAGACCATCTATAAAACTAGTACAAGTGTAGGCAGTAAAACCATTAATGATAGTTCCCGTCCAGTGGTTTGTCCCTTTATGATGTGTATTTATTTCCTTTAAGTGTCTCAGCAGAGTTTCAGCAGTTCATGGCTTTTTGCCAAGGTATTTTTTTTAAAATAAGTTTCATTTTTTTTCACAATTTAATATCTTCCTCTGAATTTGTTTTAACTTGAACATTTTTCTTCTTGTTAGAATTCTGTTCAGATATTTTAAGCCTCTATCATTCCGATATCTGTATACAAGCCAAATAATAAATGTATTAAATAGACACCAACCTTCCTTTTCCTAGCCTGTAAGAAGACTGGGTGCAGGAATTTTGTTTTGTTGTGGGACACAGTATACTTTACAAACACAAAAAACGTTTATGAAAATTCTGTCTAATGCACAAGTTTTCCTAGTCCCTGTTAATGTTCTGATAGAATCAAAGGCAAAACTTTGAATGAAGGCAAACTTCTCTATTGTAATCAGTTAACATGTCTTTCAAAAAGATGTGTTTATAAATGAATCCACATTCAAATATTTCTTAAGTCAACTTTTTTCTTTTACTTCAAGATAATGATATTCCCAGAGGGCACATGCACAAACCGATCCTGTCTAATTACATTCAAGCCTGGTAGGTATGATGCTCATTTCTCTGTTCTCTACAGAATGTTCTTGTATCTTCAGTTTCTGAAATGCCACTTGCATTGTAATTTGTTTGCTGTTGCAGAAATTGAGTCATAAATCTTGTAATAGGGTGGGCAGAAATTTCCAGATACTGTGGAAGAATTATGCTTTTGCTGTTATGCAAAACATTTATTTGGATAATTCAGATTTTTTTCTTGCCTTCTGTGATTCCTGAGAGCTGGAGGTTTCTTACTTAGTGTTTGTGTTTGAATTTATGCCCCTTGAGTCTTGCTGCATTTAGATAGAACATAGTGGTATCAGCTGGTATCCATTTCAGACTGCTGTGGCATTTGGTTCTGTGTAGTGTTTGTTGTTGAGTTGTGTTCTGGTGAAGACAGCCCAAGAATCTTACCAGTATAGCACTGTTGCAGAGACTGCCTTTTTAATGCAAGATTTTGTATTAAATATGTGCATTCTAGGCAGTTTACAATTAGTAGAACCCTGTTATCTTACAAATACATAACAATGACCACTACCAGAGGTGTGAACTGCAGTTATAATAGGATTATTAACATTGCAATGATCTACCAGTGTTTGTTAGAAACTTGCCTTTGTGGTGTAAGTAGGAAGATAAAAGTGAATAGGCTGCAGTGAGCAAATCAGCTGTGAAATGTGTTTGCCTCTTCCTAGTTTTCTGCCTAATTCATTGTATTCCCTTCTTATTGTGTCTTATTTTTTGTTGCTTGCAACTTGGATATCTGTATTGGAGTATAATGAATCAGCATTGTGATTCTGTGCTCTGATTAATTTGGCTGAAGGAAACTCATTATTATATCCTAACAAAACTTTTACAAAACTTTTCCTTATCCCCTCTTAACTTTTACCTTTTAGATGAATGAGTGATGGTTAGAAGAACGTCCACTTCTACTTCTTTTGCTCTTTCTTCCACTCCTCTCAATCTTTTCCTCTTCTCTAAATCCCAACCATGCTTTGAAAGTCTATCTAAATTCTTCATTAAAGCCTCGATTCCCTTCCCTTCTGTTCCATAGACATTCCAGCCACCGGGTATCATATACTTTTTGCCTCAAATCCACTGTCTTCTTCTCTGGTCTGGTACATGCTGCTCTGTCTGCCTCTTGACTGTTTCACTTTTCCTGCTGCGACTTCCATCCTCCACCAAATCTTTTCTCAAGACATCTCAGTTATATCAAGTAACTTCAGGTCTCCATTTGAATAACTGCTTGAGGGTGCCTACCTGTTCTGCTCTCATGCCCTACATTCATTATACTAATTATACAGTTTTGTTTGTGTTTATGCAAGCTAGTTTTAGAGGGAAAGCTATCTAACTTTGTATAAATGGTAGTGTTGTCACATACCTCTTAGATTTTGTCATTTTCTGGTTCTTTCTAAAGTTGCTTAAGCTGTGTTTCTTGGAGACAGAGGGAATAGGAAGAATAAGTGGGCCAAGTACTGTATCTTTGCAGGATACCATTCAAAAGTAGCCTTCATTAAAGATGTTTATAGTCCATTAACAATTTTTTTTTATACCCATGTAATTATCCATTTTAAAATAAAATAAATAAAATGTGAAAAATAAATGAAATGTGAAGCATACAGTACGCAATCAGTACAGTACAGAACATCATTCTGTTCTCAATTTTAATTGGAATATTAGACAGCATTTAGTACATTGCATGCAAGACATTATTTGAATTATGGAATGGCCTGGGTTGGAGGGGGCCTCAAGGATCGTGAATGTCCATTCCCCTGCCACAGGCAGGGCTACCAACCTCCACGTGTAATACTAGACCAGAACTAGAGATATCTCTTAAAATCAAACTGTTTTCACAAGAAAAAGAACCATATTGTTAACATGAAGCGGCACTTCCGTACAGTAGCTCTAATTCAGTATATTCTGTTACATTGTACAATAAACAAACAGGCCTCTCTGAGGTGAGCTAAGGTGAGGAAAAAATAAACTTATCCTGTTATTTCGTAAATGATGCACTTGCTTTAAATGGGTGTTGCTCAGCTAAGTGTAGATAGCTTTTTACATTAGAAAGCTCAGATTCTTCACCAGAAGATGCTGTTGATCATGGGAATTGTTCTGACTTAACTATTTCTTCTGTACCCATATTTATTTCATTTATCAAGTTTGGTACCACGCTTTGAATTGTGGCATGACAATTTATGTAAATGGAGGATAATATGGAAAATACAAGCAAACATTTTTAACTACTATCTTTTGAAAACATGGATATCACTCTGCAGTGCTTTTTAAAAATTACTTTGAGCCTACTTTACCTTATTTTTTCTCTATCAGCTAATTCCTATGCATATCTATCTGACCATTAATCATGTAATCCTTTCTTTACTGCAAAAAAGTCTACTGTACCTCAATCTGCTATAAATTAATTGTGTGTCATATGTACCTTCTAGGAGCATTTATTCCTGGAGTTCCTGTACAGCCAGTGGTTTTACGTTACCCAAACAAACTGGTAAGTTCAGCTTGCAGTGTAACTGGAAATCTAGTGCTTTTTCTTCTGAATTCACAGATACTTCTGTAACTTTTTAGGTCAGACAATTAGGTTTATTAATTTGGAAAATATTTATGGATGCCTATTTGCTAAGTATACATTCTGTAGGCCTCTAGCAGTGTAAATAACTGAAAATTTACATGCTTTTTCTTTAATTAGGTTGCTCCATTAAATGAGTGCTTTAAATGTTATTTAGGATGTTGCAAAAAGTATTCTATATTTGACAAGACGTAAATCATTTTTTGTCTAGCATCTTTGTTGTGTTTTCTGTTCTTGCTCTGTATGCTAGAGTGTTTTCTTCATTGATTGCTGGAAGATGTTTCTACACCTTCTGCCTGTGGAGATGTTAGATACAAATTAATACAACTAGCTAAATGATAATAGAAAAAATAAGTTAGGGATCTTTTTATAAAGTGTTTGGGGCATTTTTATAAGGTGGCTCCTTGTCTGTGCTTCACATTTACTTTGCATTTAGTTGAAGAGTGCTAGATGCTAGAGTGTTTGAAATAGCCTTTCAGTATAAAATCAGGTTAAGGTAAAATGTGAAGTGTTAATTACAACATCTAAATTTAACAGTTGTTACAAATGTTTGTGAAGTAAGGGCAAAGAAAGATAAAGCTCTTGTGATCTACCTTCAAGATCAAGAAGGATTCTTTTTTTTTCAGTTCACCATTCTTGTTGTAGATACTTTCTTGTCCTACTGCAAGAATCAGATCGTTCTTCATAGCTTAGTTAATTAGGTGATGCTTCCAAGTGAACTTTGTTAGGGTGCTGTGACAAATACAGTAGCCTATTATGCTCAGGTGGGGTAAAGGGCATTGTAGCAAGCTGTCCATGACATTTCATTACATAATTATTTCCAGGAAAAAGATTTTCTCCATAGTTTTAAAATTTTCTATCAATTTCAAATGTAAGGTATATGCCTTACATCATACTTCATATACTTTTTACTCCTATTTTATATTGGTTATAAAAATATCAAACCATACAAGGCTATCAGACATTAATTAGCAAGTATCTTCAAAAATATATTATTGTACTAAAATGTCCTTATTGTCTGTAGTACATAATATGCAGTGTTTGTAAATGAATATTAAATGTTCCTAATGCTCTATTAACTGTAACTGTAAACTTCTTATAATAAAATAGATCAGTGTGAATTTTCTGAGCTCATTCCTAATTTTTAATGTTGTTGTAAAATGTCTTAAACCTATAAATATTCATATAGATAGCCAAAAGAGGTGGCCTGTATGTGTGTGCAGCTTTACTTGTTCTTACTACTTGTAATTACTGTAAAGCACTGCTGAGTTTTTGGTGCCTTGCTGGGTAATTTAACCTCCTAAGATCTCTTCCATTGAGAATTGAGGCAAGAAGATAATTACTGTCACTATTTAAATTCAGATTTGCTTGGGATCTGCAGAAGAGTTGTAACAAGTTTGAATGAGGAGGGAAAGGAAGAGGATGATTTCATGGTATATGAAGATGAGATTTCTGACTAGGATGCAGTTAAGAGTTGAGTAGCAGGAAAGAAGAATGGAGTAGGGAGAGAATACTTTGTTTTGTGGGCTAGCGCTGAATTTCTAGCAAATTTTAATTGTCTCTGGCTTCTTTGTCATCTTGTCTGACAACTGCATATTGTAATTATATGTTTACAAAGGAGTTTATCATTAAAATCTTTTCTTAGCCAGTGAACTGTAGTTAGGCATTGCATGCAGTTTTTCTCTGCTGCTTTTAGCTTGAACTAGCTGTTCTGTTCTGCCTTCAGAGCTCAGATTTCTCAAAATAGGGATGAGAACAGTCTTGGAATTGAGTGCACCTGACAGACTGGGGAGGCTTTTGTAGATCAGAGCTGTGGGTGAATGTCGCTGGTTTGTGTACTCTTACATGCTTATTTCCTTGTACTCTGTGCATTCAAGAACTAGGCAAAGTATTGGAAGAGACTGAAATGTGGAGGGGGGGGAAAGAAAATCAGTTCTCTTATAGCAAAAGAATTATGAATTCATGCCAACTAGAAATAGATTATTTTCTGTCAAGGTTGCCCTTCAGCATCTTTGTAAGGCCTTGTGACTGTTTGCAGCAGATGATGTCTCTGGTTCTTTGCCGTTGTTTATTTAGGAATAATAGTATTTTAGTCTGTTGCTCCTCTTGATGTAAGATCAGAAAGAAATTAAGGCTTAAAAGTAAAGCTTAATTTTAAGCTTACTTCTATTTTCCTAGCCCATTAGTTAATAGTTCATGTACACTATTAACTGTATTTTAAGTAAAGGAAATACCGTGTTATTCTCATCCTTATCAAAGCAGTCTTTTTGCAATTCATTTTTACACTAATTCCCTTCATTGTGAATGTAGCTCTTCTTTTTTTTGAATTTTCTGTCAGTGTGCTGGTAATTATGGGGGGCTATCTGCTTTTCTAAATATCAGAGCCATTTTAAATATATTTTGATGTCCAAGCTTCCTCTGAAGTTAACTGTGCTATTTGATGTAAGGTTTGTCATCATCTCTGCAGCATCACTGTACCAGGGCTGTGTGGGTGTAATTTAACATTCTCATTCTGCTACAATGCTGAATTTTATAGTTGCTGCCTGATATAATTCTCAGTATTTTCTTATATCAAATATAAATAATGTGAAGGATATTTTTCCACTTAATTCAAAGGATTAATTATATAAATAGAAAAGTTTCAAAATGTACTTTCAGTGTTGTTGAAGTGCATACTGTGCCAGTGTAGTGCATGAGTGAGTACCAGAATAAACTGGTAGCTGTGATAAATATTAAAAATATGTAAGCCAGATATGGAAAGTACCACTTCTAGTCTTTGACTTATTCTTTTTATCATTAAAATATTGTAGGCAGGAGCCTGTAAAGTAGTTCTCTTTCCTGAAGAACATGATTCACTTTTCCAGTAGTGAGCATTTACTTCTTATTCCTGCTTCATCTTAACACTGTCAGTGAGAAAAAGCATGCCTGTCTACTGTGGCATTCACATTGGTAATTTCTCACAACATTGTTGATTAAATATGGGACTTCGAATTTGTCAGTGGCCAGCCATTCTGAAAAAAATTCTAGTGATCTTTTGCCTGAGCAAACTCATAGGGGCTTGTGGTTTTTATCTTGTTTTATATTCCTCTGCATTGCTGTAATTTAGGGAGCTGACTTAGAATCATCATAAAATCATAGAATGGTTTGGGTTGGAAGGGACCTTTAAGATCATGTAGTTCCGGCCTGCCTATAGTCAGGGACACCTCCCTCTAGACTAGGTTGCTCAAAGTCCCATCCCATCCTGGCTTTGATTGCTTCCAGGGAGAGGGCATCTCTGGGCAACCTGTTCCAGTGTCTCACCACTCACAGTAAAGGATTTTTTAAGCATGTGTAGTTTGATGTTCCACATGGCAAATCTAGTATCTGATGAGAGAGAACATCAACCCTCTACACTCCAGTGGTCTGAGTTTACAAATGGAAACTTTGTGGGGGAAAAAAATGAGTCCATAAAGTGCTTGATTGCAGTAATATCAGAAATATCAAAAATGCCAGAAGGATTTTGTGGAGTTCTTATGTCTATAGTTTTGCTGTTAAACAAGATCACTGCATGGAGAAGTCTGCTTTCATGCACTTGTGCTAATTGCTGAAGATGGAACACTTTTTCATATCTTGTTTGATTTTTATAATTACTAAAGGACTACCAAGAATTTGTCTTTTCTTTCATGAAATATTGATGTTATTCCAGGCTGTTGCATTTCTCGATGCTGCTTTCACTTGAGATGGATTTTTTTGCTTAAAATTGTGATTAAAAAGGGTTTAACTTTCTTTTTCAAGATCATGGCACATACAATCACCTAAACTCTTCAAAATATGTTTGTGTGGTAGTACAGAACTAAACTAGAATGTTTTTTCTTAGGTTGATAAAAAATATTTTTTCCTTCTCTTTTGTGAAACTGAATTTCCTGAGTCCTCTTAACTTTCTTTTAGTGACTTGTACTTTTTATTCCCCCAGTTAATTGGAACAATAACTTGAAACTCGTTTTCAGGCTTTTGCCTGAAAATCATGCCTCCAGGCATTGCAGTTTTTTTCATATGATACTTCTTAATCTTAGTTAATATTACTGTGATCTCTACTGTAATCTACTTACTTGTCAGTACTCCTTTCCAGCTCTCTGTTTTCTTTTATTACTTGCATCTTGTTAATTTCTTTCACTGTTCTTTGCCCTGTTAGGGTTTTACACCCATATTTTGTTTTTGTTTAGATGTTTTGTTTTGGATTATACCATGAAAGTATAATCTTTATTTCTTTCAAGACCTTCTTAATGCAGTAAAAAAGCTAGATGCCAGTGGTAGTTGGCAGTAATTTCTGAGTAGCAAAAAGGTTGGAACTCAAAGGTTAGACATCACCCTGTACTTGTTCACTTTTGAGCGTGGTTATAGTTCTGCATTCCAAAAAACATTCCCACAGGGCTTTGGGATTTGGAGTTGTGAACTTGTTGTCTCAGCCAGCTAAAAATGCTTCTGGTCTTGCTTGACAGCAGATTGATGAGTTTAGATGTCTTGTAGCTTTTAGTTCTTGGATCAAACAGACATATATTCCCAGTGGGCATCAGGATGACTGTGAGCCAGCACTGTGCCCTTGTGGCCAAGAAGGCCGATGGCATCCTGGGGTGTATTAGAAGGGGTGTGGTTAGTAGGTTGAGAGAGGTTCTCCTCCTCCTCTACTCTGCCCTGGTGAGACTGCATCTGGAACAATGTGTCCAGTTCTGGGCCCCTCAGTTCAAGAAGGACAGAGAACTGCATGAGAGAGTCCAGTGCAGAGCCGCAAAGACAAGGGAGTGGAGCATCTCCTTTAAGAGGAAAGATTGAGGGAGTTGGGTCTCTTTAGCTTGGAGGAGACTGAGGGGTGACCTCACTACTGTTTATAAACATGTAAAGGGTGAGCGTGAAGAAGATGGAGCCAGGCTCTTTGCGTTGACATCCAATGATAGGACAATGGGCAATGGGTGCTTCAAGCTGGAACATAGGAGGTTCCACATAACTACTAGGAAAAACCTTCTTCATGGTGAGGGTAACAAACTAGAACAGGCTGCCCAGAGAGGTTGTGGGTTCTCCTTCCCTGGAGACATTCTAATCCTGCTTGGATGTGTTCCATAATGTGTGCCTAATCTAGGTGTTCCTGCTCTGGCAGGGGAATTGCATTAACTGATCTTTTGAGGTCCCTTCCAATATCTGACATTCTGTGATGCATGCCCTTACTGAGAAAAGTGGGAAAAATGCTCTTTTGAGGTAAGACATAAGGTCTTACTTGTCCTAGTAATTCTTCTTAGTTGAGAAGACTTTCCTTCAGTCATCTGTACAGGTCCCAAACACTTTGGAAGTATCATAGAGTTCATACCTGTTGCTGGGAGATCCAGCTACTATGTTGGGACGCTTAAGGAACAGCCTATCCAGCTAGATTGGTCAGGAAAAAGCATATGGAGTAAGCATCTCAAGTAAAATTGGCTTTTGTTACCATAACTTTATTTTCCAATATTAAAAGCTTTTGATGAATCACTGGATCCTTAGGTGTTTTATAAATACAGATTTTTATGTGTTTAAGACTTGAGTTACTGAGTATTTCCTAGCTTCATAAGAGCAGTTGATTCTTGGCATTGCTGGCTTACTCTTATTGGGACTAAGAACTATTAGAAAGAGAATATTGAATTTTCCATGAAAATCTCAGTCATATGTCATCAGCTAAACTATCCATAATGTCACAAGTTTAAAGTGCAATAATTAACTGCTGTGCTTCCTTTTCTTAGGACACGATCACGTGGACATGGCAAGGTCCAGGAGCGTAAGTGGTTATATTTTATTGCTTGAATCATTATTGCTTTCCTTAATTTGGCTTTATTGACGTGATTTGTAGGAATATATAGTCAAGTAGTAATCGCTGGATGCTGCATTGTGGTGTGGGATTTTGTCTTTTATATAATATTCCATAGGTATGGTAATATTCAGTTAGAAGAATCCAGTTATAAATGATGGACTTCTGATGCTAAGTTTCTGATAGTTTGCAGGATAGATTTTTAGGAGGTTTATTTCATTTTTTTGTTCTGCTTTGCATATTTTATTGTCTGCAGATCAGTTTGAATTCTCTGTATGGCTTTTATTTGAAATTGGTCTAGTCCTGTGAAGGCAGTCATCCCATTTACAGAATGTGGAAATACCATTTCTGTTGTCTTGACTGATTGTAACTTTGACTTATTTAAAACAAAATGTTATTTTAGAAGTTCCTTAGCAAATTAATGTAATGTAAGATATACAAGGGAGGAGTTTGTCATCTTTTAAAAACGTGTATACATACAGACAGACACTCTTTCCACATTAGAATTCATTTAAAAAAAAAAAAAAAGTTGGAATCAAAACCAGAAATTTTCAACCTTAAATTAAGGGGAATTTGATTTTATGATTAGTAGTTTGCTGTTAACCATCTTCTTTGGAACTATTGTTTTGAATGTCTTATATGAGATCCTACAACTTTAATAATAATGAGGTAGCCATTGGGACCAGACAAGACTCAATTTGGTATTTTTTTTCAATCAATTTTGCACCTTTAAATGGGTTAAACCAAGTCTAATTAAAGACACACAGATTTGGAGACCTTGAGGAAATCATCTATCACTTCAAAGGTTTAATGTTCAGTTGAATCTTTACATTGAAAGTAAATGAATCCACAATAGTGTCTAAAGTAGGCAAGTATGGCAGCATATTTACTGCATGCAAACATTTCTTGTCTTTGCTTGTCAATTCCTACCTCTTCCCTCACACTTGCAGTGTGGGCCATCTAGCAAATTAGCTCAATCAGAGCGGAGAAACATAAATAACCTTCCAGCTTAGTGTCTTATCTGAGGAGTCAGGAACATGTAGGAAGAAAAGAAGGAAGGAACTTGTAAATGTGTTGCCTCAAATCACTGTAGCGTGTACAGTACCCTCATTGTAAAATGTTGAACTCTACTAACAAAGTTGAATTAAATGAATCTTAAATAAAAATCTAAAGCAGCTTGTGAAGTTATTCAAGTTCATTCAGTCAATTTCAAACTACAGCTTTACTTAATTAGGATTAATTCTCTTGAGTGACTTAAACTGTATTTCTGATGTCGTAGCAAAAAAATACTGTGAAGGCTGCTGTGTTCTTCACTTTCTCAAGCAAATGTCTGCTGTCCTCTGTTGTAGTATTAGCCAAAACTTAATCTGGAAACGTTGCTTTTTTTCAGGAGAGTTCAGTTTACAAAAGATTGGCAGGATATTCAAAGTTGATGTAATCCATAAAAGTAACTGAAAATGTTTCCTGGAAATTGTACATTTTAGAAAATCATGTTTTCAGTAGTTTGATATTATTCAAAGCAGATTAACTTGCCTCCTCCATGTTAACAAAGGCAGTTTGACAGTGGCACGCAACTTAAGACTGAAAGAAAATTTGAGTTAGATATAGCTTATATCAACTTTTAAATTCATGTTTATAATTTAAGATTAGAATCACAGAATGATAAAGTAGGTTGGAAAGGACCTTAGAGATCATCTAGTCCAACCCCCTGCCATGGGCGCCTTTCACTAGATCAGGTTGCTGAAAGCCTTGACAGCCTGCCCGGCATATTGAATGGCCACAAGGAGGTCTCCCAAGAGCCTTTTCTTGTCCAGGCTAAACAACTCTAACACTAAGGCAAAAAACATGTTATAATCTTGAATAAGTGTATAGCAAAATGAGTAGTACTTTTAGTAATGTATCAAGTGCACTTTGTCTGCCAAAGAGGATTTCGATCAGTCCTCCTAGCTTAATGATTGACTACTGTCAGCTACCCAGATACTGTATAAAATGTGCCAAGTGATGCTGCTCCTTAACCTAGGTTCACTAAATCTTTTCCTGTATTTGAATCCTACTGGAATCAACTCGACCTTGGAGAGCGGTATCTTGTGTCTTAGGCTATTGAAACACATCTACTGCATTTCATTAACAAATTTTTTTTTTTTGAGGAATCATTTGATTACAGACAAATATGAAGATAAAAATATAACGATCGTAATAAATCCTGCTGAATGCAACATCTTTCTGAAAAAGCCTAGCTTTCTTTTTTTTATTATGCATACATAATTTATATTATTGTGTAGATTGGTACTTAATGCATTGTTTCTGTGCTTTTAAGTTTTTTATAAGATGTAATTTCAATATAAAATGCTTTTGTTCCACCTTACGAAATGTAATGTCTTGAAATACTCTAAGAACTTATCTGTTAATTTTATATCTGAACATAAAGAAGCAAGAATGTTATTTGAAGGCTCTGGAGCGTAATGTACTACACTTTCACTATGTTTAAACTTTTTCTCTGTCCTTTTCCTTTTTTTCCCTTTTAGGTTAGAAATTCTGTGGCTTACTTTGTGTCAGTTTCACAATTCTGTGGAAATTGAGGTCAGTATTAAAGAAAAAAGAAAAAACACCGACTTGTTACTCAGCATCATATTGTACTTCAATCTGCAGTAGAAGTTTGCATTCAAACTTTTCTAACATGGTTGGTTTAGAGTATTAAAAAAAAAAAAAATTAAAATACCACTTTTGTAATGGCCTCTGTATCTGAAAATGTAACCTAAAATTGATTAATGCAATATAGTTTTCCCTTCAGCTTAGGCCACTATTTTTTCCCTTTATTTAAAATGAGTTGGTATATTTCTGATTATGTTTAAAGAGTCTTCTGTGAATAACAGTTTTCTCTTGTAATGGCTTGATTGCTGTTCCAGCCAACGAATCAGCTGTGCGTGTTAGATACCTAAATATGTGTACACTGGCATACAAACTAAGGGCTATCTTTTAGAGAAAAGAAAATCATTGTAAGTGGTTTTTATAGGTTAGATAAGTTATTTTAATGTCTGGCTAATAGTTTTTTCCTTAGGCTTTCTTACCCTGTTCCAAATGTGAAATCAAGGAATACAAAACTTAAGTTTATGTATATTTGTAATGTTGTTTTGAGGAAAATACCAGTCCCAAGGGCAAAGACTATTGTAGTGGAAATGTGAAAGCCATTAAAAGGTATTCATCTTTGATGGATCTGATGGCAGGGTAAATAAGTAGGAAGAACTATTGCTGTGGTAATATGCAATATATCCTACTAATTGTATTTAACCATTGAAATTTTGTCTGTTATCACTATATCTGTTAGAGAGACTTGTTATTTGCATTATCATTTTAATTGAATTTTTTAGTTGTTAACAGCTTAAAAAAAATCTTACAAAATAATGGTCTGTCATGTCAAAAAGAAGAAAGTGATTTGTTTTGGTTTGTTTTGATTAAAAAAAAGTGTCAAATTGCATTTAAGGTAATAGGAACTGCTGATGTACAAAATGGTTAATAGTCACCTGAAACTGTTTTAACAGCAGAACTACTCACTATTGCATTTTGATAATCCATAGCAGATAAGATCATATTCATAGGGAAGATATTCTTGTTGTTAAGGTACTCTGCCAGGGTCCTACTGTCTCCCTTTAATAATGTGACAACTGGATTCTCTTTCCTATTATGACTGACTATAACACTTTTTATCCTGTTTGACTTGTATCAGATTTTTCAAGTAATCTTAGTATTTGAGAAATTCCATTGCTAAGATCACTTACCCTGTGTAAAAATTTATATTACTTACACTACTTTCAGATGTGTAGCTTAAGAATAATATTTTGTCTTTTAGTAAGTTATAATAGGGAGCTACTGCCTTAATGAAAATATAGGACAAGCCAGCTGATCAGCAGGCTTTTATTTTATCTCAGGAACGTGATTTTCTGCCCTAGGCAAGAAAATTGAGTCCTTTCACACAAGTGAACACTGCAGAGCTTTCTTGGTGTTGTGTTTTTTGTTGTTTTTTTTTTTTTTTTTTTTTTTTGAGACAGCAGGTGCCAGCAGTCCCTGAGTTCTGTAACTCATAGAACTTGCACAAGGACAAGTTCTGCTCTTTAATAGCAAAATATACTGTACTAGAGTAGGAACTGGCAGAGGATGAAGGAACAGAGTTTTTTGGAAGGCTGTTTGCAAGTGTGAGGCAGAGTACTTCATGAGCTACATGTTGAATCTGGTTTTGTAAAGGAAGTGCTGCAGATTGAGGAATGTGGTGGAACAATGAGTTGTTCTGTGACCACAGTCATGGTTTTTCCTTGTCTCCAAAGTTATTTGGCTTTTGTTCCTACTTTGTTCCATCAACATTGGCAAATACAAGCCAACGTTGATACTAGAATTACTGCTGAATCTCCAGTAATTCAGGGAGGTGTACACCAGGACAATACAATTTCAGTGCATTTATTATTAAATAATAGCTACTAAGGCCTTGTTGCCAAGTAACCAAGTACTGAGGTTTCCTGATCTGCACTTCTCTGTACGAAATGAATGTTGTGGTATGTCAAGTTACATGTAAAATACATCCAGCATGCTTATTTGGAAGCAAACATCTACGTAGATTTTATAAGAAGCTAGGTATATTTTGCACCCCACAACAATCACATACTTTTTTTTTTTTTCTTCAAGAAATTATGTGATCATCAGCACATGTAGTTTACTTTGGCTTGTGTTAGTTTGTTTTCCTGGCCTATTGGCTCCAACATTCGCATATCCATCCCAGTCTGCAGCAGCTGACAATTCTTCTGTTAGTTTTGTTACTGATGCCGAAATGTTTATGCTGTTTTTGTCTAGGCACAGGCATGTAGAACATCTCTGAAACTGCTTCATATTCAAACTTGTTCTGTGGATGAATTACAATGTGTTTGGATGAATAGCAATTTACAACTCCAAGTAAAATGAACAGAGTTGGACTTAGAATTTAAAGGAGCAGTCTTTCTGTCTTTCTTAGCTTCACATGCTTTGTCTTTCTGTATATCATACTGCATCAGACTCATATATGTATCAGTAAATCTAGAGGATAGAAGTCGTATGTTTTCATTTGCAGTGGTACATACAGAGAAAACTAGGAAAATCCCAAATAAATTCAGGATTTGTTTATCTTTGAACATGTCTAAGAAGCAGATAAGCATCTAAAGGCAGCATTTTGGGTACTGCTGACCATAACTAACGTCAGTTATTGAGAGTGACTTACTTAAATGACAAAATTCATATTTATTCCAGTACTTCTATTTTTTTAAAGACCGATACACAATTCCTGGATCACAACTCCAGTTGTGTACTGCTCATAGATTGGTATATCAAATATAGCTATGCTTATTGCAGTTGTTTTTTATTTCAGAAGCTTTCCACATAACTATGAACACTTTGTTCATAGTACAAATTCTCTCACAGGACTGCGCTACCAAAGCATTGCCTTGATGCAGGGTATGGAGGAATTGGAATGATCCCTTCTTTTTCCTCATATCTGGAGAAACTAATTGCTCCACGGAACTGGAATATTCTGAGGGTTTTTTGTAGGTGAGATAGGCAGCGATATTGGAGTTTATGTCATAATTAATAAACACTTAGATTCATAGGCACATGCTGGAGCTACTTTTAACACAGATCATCGCATTCTGAAAACTTCCTCTTACATCACTGGTGTTGAGCAGCTTTACTCTGATTTTCTGTGGCCATCTTCATTTACTTATGGTTTTTCTATTAGTTGAGTACTAATATATCCAGTGTCCAGTTTGGAGGAGAAACTTTCAAAACCTCAAAAACAACAGAAGATGAAAATGTTTCTGAGTTGTACACTGAACAGTGATATATGATTACAAAATATGCAATGAGAGCAGTAAATAGCTGATATCCTGAGAATTTGGGTTCTCAACATTTAAGCTACAGAACAAAGTTCACATAGCAGATGTTTCTTGGTTATCTGCAAAGAGCTGAACAGAAAAGGAATATTAATTTGAATGTAAGAGGCTAACATGAGAAAATGCAAATACTTTCTAATGATTTTTAAAACTTCCTGTTCCCACTTAATTAAAGGAAGATAAAACTCTATTTGGGTTCTGTGAAGTAAGAAAGAAATGAATCTCTGGAATTTGATGCATCTCTAAGCATTTTAATGTTCCTTTTTTTACTCTTTTATAGTTATTTTACTAATATGATTGTGTAAATAGAAACAAACTGTACACATTTTTCATCACAGTGCTGTAATACAGATTATCTAAAATGTTAAGCATTCTTGTTATAATTCAGTTTTCTGTATGCAGTTTCTTCCTGTGTATATTCCTTCAGAAGAAGAAAGAAAAAATCCAGTGTTATATGCCAGTAATGTCAGATGTGTAATGGCAGAGTAAGTATCTTTTAATATGTAATAAATTAAATCATGTTAGTGTATATGTCTGCTTGCAAAGCAGCTTGTATTCCACAGTAGTGCATACAAACTATGTAGCAGTTATTTAATTTTCCTGTATGGGGAAGGCAGGGACTCACAAATATAGCAGTAACTATAGTAATTGTTTTGTTTTATTTTTTTAACATGCTTTCATATAACAAGCCTATTATTTTGCTGCCGTGGGTATTTAAGTCCTTTGTAGTGGAAGGTACAGTTGAATTGTATGAAAGTTAATATAACTGAATCTTCTGCTATTGAGGTTTCTTTTTCAGCTCTGGCTTTTTTAATTGAAGTTAAGCATAGTTCGATGTACTCATTGTTAGCCTTGTAGCCAAATAGTAACACATAGGAAAACTGCTTCTATTTTAGAAATAGAACACTAGCATTCAAGTTCAATTAGTTGCTTGCATTGTATTGATGTGAGGACACTGAGAACACTTAACTATAGAGTAGGATAAAACTAATATTGAATGCACTGACCTTAGTTCTCTTCTGCTGTTTTTCATTACCCTCACATTTAACAGTTCAAAAAATGTTACGTTCATTTTGTGTCCTTGCAGTGAATCTTCCACTAGTCAGCAGATGTTCTTTTTAGTATTTGCAGAGAACCCTTATGGTTATTAATAACTCTTGAAGGATTTAAGAAGTTTTGTACTACTTTTGAAAGAACTTGTAAAATCTTAATCTCTTGTTAAAATTCAGAGAGAAGTTACAGTTTCCAACCAAAAGCCAATTTGTAGACAGTAACTGGTAATTCTCTGGTTTATAAGCAGAACACAACTTTGTGAGTTTCTTTAAGGATGCTGAGCCTATACTATAATGCAACAATTCCCTATCTGTTGTATACAAAGAACCTTTCTCATAAAAGAAAAAGAATCGGTGTGAATCAAGCTATCTTTGAGTTGCAGTAGCCTCAGAGACTTCTGTAGTTTATATTAAGATCGGCTGGTCCAATATAAAGTGATGTCTTCAGGCTTTGGGTAAAGAACACAGTTACAAAGCCTTCATTATGAACTCTATTCCAATCAGAAGATGATAGAAATTGTGTGGTATAAGGAGAAATTTTGAAAGGCTGTGGAAGCTTACAACAAACTGCATATGGAAAGTCTTCCCTTCTATGATTATACAGAGAGGTTATTTTTCCCTTCCTCTTGTTTTTCCCTCTCGCTTCTGAAGAGTAGGCATTTGGGGTAACAGTGAGAAGTGGTGTCTAAAAGGGACACTGTTAGAACAGAAGATAGCGATTATGGCTTGTTTTGAGGTGAAGAAAGAGCTGTGCGTTCTTTGTTGATATGGAAGGAAAATGCATGTTTGGATATCCAAGTTGTGTATTTACAATGCAGGTGGGAGTAAACCAAGATGCTGTGGATTATTGTAGACCTGTTAAAAATAGTGTAACTGTCCTCTTGTGCTTTAGATTCAAGGGCAATGCCATTTGTATGGCCCTTAGACAGCCTACTAATGACAAAGGGAAATGCCATTTTTTTAATTGCTGTGGAGCCTGAGCAGGTACATGTCTTCACTGTATTCCTTCTCCACCAGGACAACAAGAATTGTCCTTTTGAAGATGCATTCAAAAGACACACATGCACCCCCACCCAATCTGTATTGTTCATCTTTGCTGCTGCCGTATACCACCACCTATTTGAGTATGAGCTCACGGGTTTCTTTTTCATGGACCATGATCATCTCATTGCTGTGCATATTATGACCAGAAATTAACCAATCTAGGTTGTTATTCTGAAAGTACTTATTCCTGCTGTTTTTCAGGAGCTAATTTCACAAACTTTTTAATTGAATATAAATATGAATGCATATGTCTGCATTTTCTGCATTCTAGGCCTCAGCTTGTACAGGTAACGTCTCTGACTGTGTTTTTCTTTGGTTTCGAAAGCAGCTTTAGCTTCTTCAATACTGAGTTGAAATCAAAATGCTTTTGTGTTAAACTCTTAGCCCTACGCAGCTTGTGATTTAGCTTCTGAACTCAAGAGCCTCTTGAGCTCCAACTTATCTGGCTTTGGTTGATCCTATAACAGAATTTATTGTGAACAAAAGTTGTTTCTTTCTCTACTTTGCTTTTGATATTTGTAATGCTGAAAGTTTGAATGTACACATACATACTGTTATGGTTCATTTTGCATTTTCTGGAAGTCTGAAGGCTTTTCTACACTGCCAACAGATGAGCAAGAGAAGATGCAATCAAACTTGAGAAGGGCAAAGCATGTTTGACAGCGGGAACCCATGCAGGCATTAACTGTAGTAGCAATTTTTTGTACTAATAGCACTGAGTCTGGTCAAAATACTGCTCCTCCTGTAAGGAGGTGCACTCAGCTATAACTTTTCTTCTTCCTTCCAGTTTGGCTGAGCCTGAGATGTTCTCTGCTTTTGTTTGGAATTTGTTCTCTCACAAGCTTGTTCTTCCTCTTTGGAAAGGCTCCTTCAATATTTTTGGGGTGCATTATTTAGGGGATAGTATTTAAATTTGGTGTTGGGATGCCAGTCAGTCAGGCCTTTCTTTGCCTACCGTGGAGTTTGAGTAGCCTGATCTTTCTCAATCTTCCTCCTTTTGAGGTTGCTCTGAAATGTTGCCTCCTTTTTATGTCTTTGGAAACTAAAACAGATTCACAGAGCACAATGACACTATTTGATAAAGCGAATTCTCAGTTTCTTCAACATATTCACTATTGTTTGCTGTGAATTTTCACCAGCAATGAACAGGAGCCTGCCAGTGTAAGTGACCTGCCATCTCCCCAGCAGAAATCACAGAATCACAGAACTGTAAGGGTTGGAAGAGACCTTTAGAGATTGAGTCCAACCCCCCTGCCAAAGCAGGCTCCTTACAGCAGGCCACTCAGATAGACGTCCAGATGGGTCTTCAGTATCTCCAGAGAAGGAGACTCCACAGCCTCCCTGGGCAGCCTGTTCCAATGCTCCGTCAAGCTCATTGTGAAGAGTTCTGTCACATATTCGTGTGGAATATGCTCCAGTTTATGGCTGTTTCCCCTTGTCTTGTCCTCACAGATCACTGAAAAGAGATTGGCCACGTCCCTTTGTCTCCCACACTTATTTATAAACATTAATAAGATCCCTCTGGGTCATCTTTTCTCAAGGCTAAACACACCCAGTTTGCTCAGCCTTTTCTCACAAGGGAGATGTTCCAGGCCCTTTATCATCTTTGTGGCCCTCCGCTGTACTATCTCCAGGAGATCCTTGTCTTTTTTGTACTGGGGAGCCCTGAACTGGATAGAGTACTCCTGGTGAGGCCTGACCAGGAGAGGGTAGGGGGGAGGATGTACCACTCACTGTGCTCTCATCCACTGTTTGGTCTTCATAAGCATTCTGCAAGTATTGATGAATGTCAGTGGGTGCCATTTTTTTCCTCACAGTGGAATTCATTGATGCACTTTTGCTTCATCTACACTTCCATGTCAGATGCCATTTGGTCACACTGCCCCTCTGCTGCCACACACAGCAACAAAATGTAATGGGATATTGGCAGGAAGATTAATTTCTACTGCTGTACCACCAACATCTGCCTCTGACATAATGAGTCAACAAAATAAAATAGGAGGCATTACTTTCAGAGCAGTCCTTATATTTGAAAAATTCCCAGCATTTATATTTAACAAGTTACGGCTTCTTGCTTTGGTTGCAACTTACGGCTATGTTTTAACTTGTCTGCCATCTTCTGTTTTTTCATAAATCCTTTTTTAAGCAAAAGTAAAGTTTCTTCTAATTGCTGCCTTTCATCTGAATCGTGCTGCTTTTTTTTCTTTTTGTTCAAACAATTTTTTTTTTTATAATTGTCTTTGCTGGTTCCCTGATGTGGTATCTCACAAGCACAGATGTTTTCTTATTTGTAATTAGCTTCCCCTTTTCTGTGCATTTGCCCTGTAATTCTACTGGTTGCCTGGAAGTTCCTGTGTCCCTGTTGCATGCTGTACCTATTGTTGCCTTAAGATCTGATGAAATTTGCTGTAACGTGCCTAGCTGGACAAGACCTTTTATTATTACCACATTCCTTTTTGCAAGCATCTCTGGGTAGTACTGCTTGTGAGTTTTATTGTATCCTTTTGGCCCAAGGAGTTCAGATTTCTACCTGACAGTTGACAGAGGAGTCTTTGAAAAAAAGGTGATCTAGTACACACACAGCATTATCTAAGGGAATAGCAAGTAATCTAAACCAGCAAAATAAGTTCTCCTTCTTTCATTACTCCAGTTTTCTTCTTCCGTATAAACTTTATTTCATATTGTATAATACTAGTGACTTCATATTGTCTAATACTATGCTATATTCAATACCGTATAATAGTAGCTATTGACAAGACCTGCAGTACTTGATCTCTAATTCAGTTTGGAAATTGACTCCCACAGTATGAGGGAGTTATTCTGGATTTTACATAATATTAATTTGTATGCTGACTACAGGCTTATGTGTGGCATGAAATACAGTATCATAAAAATCTCTTAGTAAATTGTCATAATGGAATGACCAGTTTGCACATATCACCAGCACACTGATCAAAGAAACAGTAGAATGATGAAACAAGAACAAATAAATGAAAAATTTGAATGAACAACATTTAATTATTTAGGATCATCCACTTGAAACATTCTAGCCTTTAACAGTCTGCAGTATTTGTTAACATGCTTTTCCCATACACCTCTGTCTTCTTGGTTTGGTTGGCTTTTTCCTTTTGTTCCCTTCCTATTGATTTTTCTTGCAAGGGAATGGCTGTTGATCCAAAATCACTACAGCGTATCTCTTCAGTTTATTCATAAGTAACTTATTTTAAAAACCTATTTTTTAACATACTACTTCTGAGTTTGAATATTGGTGAGGTTCTCTTGCTGAATACTTGACTTTCTCTTTCAGTAAAAAGAGAAACAATGATCAGTAACTTTAATATTAAAGTGTATGTCTTGCTACTGTACTAGAATGCCTGAATTTTGAGAGTTAATCAGTGGATAAAAGATTTACCTCGTATAATAATTACATTGGCATTCAAAGAGCTTGTATGAGGTTCTGAAGGAGTGTCTATTTAACAGAAAGTAATTGGCTGTTGCATAAGAAGCAAATACTATTACAGATTAAATTGCTATAATAAAGTGCAGAATGAAACGCAGGATTTTCATGACAGACAAAATGACTGGTGGCATGTTTTGGACTTTTGTAACAGTCTTGCCGTTAATGTATATTAACTTCACAAATGAATAAGTGGTTAGTAATGAGGTAGAAAAAAACTGAAGTTGAAAAGAATGAAAATAGTCAAGAAATGTGTGGAGTATAATATCTCATTCTTTTTATATGAGCTTTTCTCATTGTTGCAGAACTTCTTGCCATACAAAACAATATTCTGCTCAGTTTTCATAGGCTAACTGGCTTACTGTTTCTTTGGTTTAATTTAAGAGCGTTGGGAGTTCCAGTGACAGACTATACATTTGAAGACTGTCAGCTAGCTTTGGCTGAAGGACAACTTCGTCTGCCTTCAGACACGTGTCTTCTAGAATTTGCAAAGCTTGTGAGAAGCCTTGGGTGAGCATATACAATGTTTGTATATAAGGTGCATTTTTGTTACATGTTTATGTATGATTTTCCTCATATAAAAATACGTTCTCTTCTAGTACACTGCATTTATGGCTACGTGTGGAATGCTGTCATATTACAGTCAGGGAAACTAATATAAAGATTAAACCAATACTGTATTAGAAGTAAATGTCTCAAGACATCCCAGAGAGGATCAGAAATACTGTGGGGCTTGCAATATCTGATACAGCTAAGAGTCAATTGCCCTTTCTCATGACATCTATAAACGAGAATGGTGCTGCCATAATACAATCTTGTGACTGGGGTTAATGTTGTAACAGAGGGGGCAGAAGATTTACTCTTTCCCAAGAAGCACAAGAAAGCATTGGTCTATTGAGTGGGTTACTGCTAAATGTACTTTACAATGAAATACCTTATTTTAAGCAGTTTGGCTCATCTCTTCTCTTACAACATCAGTTCTCTCTGGCTTTACCTTTCTGAAAAACTTCAGAAAACAGTGGAAAAAAAACAAAAAACAGATAAACCAAATATTAGAACTTGCTGTTATTCCAGTTTTTCTGCTTTGTTTCCCCTCTCCTACTATTAAGCAACGAGAATCCAAACTTGCATTTTCAGCCTGTGAACAATTGTAATATGTAAACACATTTTTCCTTTTTTGTCTCTGTAAGTTAAAATACAGAGCATAGTTATGTTTCCATATCATACTTTATTTCATTTCACTGTTTTTCCTTCATCTTTCAGCTTGCTCATAAACAGGATTTAAAAAAAAAAAAGAGGCAAAGATGTATTGTAGACGAAGGGATGCGGGACAGCATACATCATGCATACAGGTTACTGACATAATATTTCTCCATCTGAAAAGAATTCCAGTAGGACAGTAGACACTTCTAAATAGAACCAGAAAGATTCTTGCTTCAGTCCAAGAACTTTGAATTTTCAGTTAAAAAACAAACAAACAAACAAAAAAAAACTCCTCACTTATGATGCAGTTGATAATCCCAGGATTCACTTTAATCCTCTTGTAATATTGTCCAGCTTTTATCTGCTCAGTTTAAAACAGTTTCCTCGAATTAAACATTTTGGAGTATTTATTTGGCCTCTAAAATGATCATGTACATTTGAGAATGATGTCCTCAAAATCTAAAAGTTCGCTAACAGACTTGAGCAATTATGCATTGGTGAGCTATCATTCTGTCTTGATTTGGGTGTGTGCCAGTAAATAAGGCTATTACCATGGATGAAACTGGATGATGCTTGTAATATGATTTCAATTCTAATGCATGATTGATGAAAATGCACTCATTTGCAGCTTATTCAAAGGTTTTGAGGCCAGCAAGGCATTAAGATCATCTAGTCACATCCCTTAATAACTCCAACTGTAAATTTTATCCAATGGATTTTGCATCCAGTCTCATTACTTTATTTTGAACAAGAACGTCTCTTCCAGGTAACAATTTTAAATGCAAGACTTTAAAGGTGAACTCAGACTACTGTTTTTATTACTTTGTAATCTTGTTACATCTGAGTTTGCTGCGCTGGAGAACTGTTTGTTCATATGATATATCTATAGGATTCATTATCATTTACATACTTGTAAGATTTGCTCAGCTTGTGCTCCAGGTAGTGATCCAGTTGTGATCCAGAAGACATGTAGCCAGAGCAATGAAGACCCACGCTACATTTAATGAAGAGCTTGAGCAATTTTAACACAGCTACACAGTTGCTAGGTCACAGCTGGCTGAAACTCAGCAGCTTTGTTTTGAACTCTGTGCTAAAACGACTGTTTTATCAAGGAGATCAATTAATCAGTATTGTCTTCTCAAATTCTAGGCTCATTTCTCTTCAAGCAGTTATGCTTCTGTTGAGCCTGATGACTGACTGGTGTTTGACCAGTGAACAGGTTCTTAAAATACATATAAGGTTTTTACTATAGGTTTCAGACATTGTAAATGTTCAACATCATTTGATGATTTCAGTTAATTTCATTTGATGATTCATAATTAATTGCCCTATTTTTAAAAATTATTTCCTGTTTGTAGTTTGATTGGATCAATTAATATGTTCTAGACATGGAAGTTTGTTCGACTTCTGTGCCTTACAGAGCTCTTCATACATTTTCTTCTGCAAAAGATGCTGGTTTATTATAATTCTTATCTCCATTTTTTTAACGAGATGATTTGTTTTGAGCTGCTTTAATACAGTCACCAGCAAGGAGATCCCTAAGTTCTTCATAATGTCTCAAATTTCTGCTTATTCTGATTTCCACGTTTACTTTACCTGTGAACTAGAAGGACATTCTAGCTTTAGTTGTTCTGATTTCTAACAGAACCTTGATTTGCTGGCCATCAGTAGCTCCTTAATGAGTTTTCCATTTTGGGTCAGATAAGTTTCTAATTTTTCCTGCTGTAATTTTCTTCTTTTCTTAAAATGTTAGAAAGATCTATCCCATCTTCAAAGCGGCTGGATGTAGTATGCATTGCAATACAAGGTAGAAATTTCTTGTTGTTACTGTTCTGTTTGTTGTTAGGCTTACGAAGTCAGGTCTTGGTGTAATCTGACAGTTTGTTCAACTGATTCTGGTGATTCAGGATGTTTGCATCTTCAAAAAACTATACGGAGATCAATTATCCTTAATCTGGGTAGGTGTTTTATGACACTATCTGTTGAGTTACAATTTCTTTTTTTTTTTTTTTTTTTTTTTTTTTTTTTTTTTTTTGCACTGATTTCTTCTAATACCTCTTCTCTGTTTTATCTCACTTTTCGTTATTCATTACTTTATTACATTATTCATAATTGCTTTTTGGTTGTTGGTTTTTGTTTGTTTTTGCCAATTTTTCAATTAGAATCCCAGCTATGAATTAGAATGTGTTGCAAGGTTGGAGGTGTCTTGCATCTTTCTGCTTTAGTCCCTGTTTTCTACTCCCTGATTTTTCTTATCTACTTGCTGCCATTTTGGCAAATATCCTTTAGAAACTAAGATTTTCATCTACTTTTTTTGTTTTTGCATACTAAGCAGCTCTAATACTTGTACGTCACAACACATTTTCTTTCCAGTTTGACAGTTGACTTGTACTTCATGCATCAAAAAGAAATAAGTATATCAAATACAAAAAAAACAAAACAAAACAAAAAAAAAACAAAAACAAACAAAAAAAATATGGTATCATAATATGGTGAATGTGTATCCCATGTTGCTGGTATATGTATAGCAAAAGGCCCTTTGGGCAGATTGTTGACTTGGTGTATACATTTAATACTCAGATGCAGAGGTTCTTGGTGGTTTTCACTGAAGACAGAATGGCTGATTGTCATTTATTTTAAAAGGTATAGTTTGCACCAGATCTTTTTCGTGTCAGATTGCAAAAAATTCCCTTTGGATTTCTGAGCTTTCTTGATGGGATTATTCTATTTTAGTCTAGGAAGTTTTATCTTTAACAATGGATAGTAATTAATCTATTTTCTTAATTCTTTTTTGGTTCCTTAACAATCTGCTCTGCTTTTCTGGGGCTGATCGCTGTTGCTCTCTTAGATCCTTGTAATGAGCACTAGAGATATCTGTTGCATATAATAATTGCCTACCCCAGAAGAATGTTCTACAACATTAGCAAGCCTGAAGTTTACCTTCTTACGTACTCCCAGGCCCAAGTAAGTTTTCTGATAGTCATCCTTATTTTAGAACCTGAATCGGTTCTGCCATGGCTTCAAAACCGCAGTATTTCAGTAAGAATGAAATGAATTAAACAGTAGTTCCATTTTGAACCTCAATATTATACTGTCCAGTCAGCCACAAGGATCCTAAATAGACAGTGCTCGTGTAGCCTTGTAAGAGCTGCGAGGAGAGATTATAATTATTTCTTAGATGTGGTACCCATCTACTCTCATTCAACAGCCCCTGATGCAGTCTTCTGCTGGTCCATGTGTACGTGAAACTGTGGTCCAGACTGTAGGTAGTGCTTTGTAATTCAAGAAGTAGTAACACCTTACAGCTAACACGGTCGTGTCTTAGGGCTGCTGCAGAGGTCATATTTAGTAAGAAAAAATCTCTGGAGGATGTTCTTCATCTGCATTCATGGTCAAAACAAAGCTGTCCATTACAGAAGGTGACTGGAGATTAGGCTTAATGTAGTGAATACCAACTACAGTACACCCTGCCTCATGAGATCAATTCAGGTCAATTTTGCAGCTGTTGAGTATTCTTTCACTAAAACAACAAGAAGTTGCATGGAAGTTCATCAGTAGACAGAAAACTGAATTTGCTGCTTATTTGGCTCAGGGCATGTTTCTCTGAACTTGCAGTTTACAGTAGTTAGCTACAACATCCGGCAGTTCTTATGAGGCTTCCAGCTCTATGAGACACTTAGAGGTTTTTTGGCAGGTTTCCAGTATTTGAGGAAAGAGTCTGTTTTCAGATGATCAAATGTAGCTAAAACTGACTTTGAAGAGATGAGACATTTCACTCAGTAAGAACAGTGGTAATTGTGCTGAAAGTATCCTACCTTCAGGGATCTGGTTTTCCTTGTCAGCTCTGCTGTGGAGGATTAAATGTTCAGTGTTCATCCTGAAGCAGCTCTTTCTGTCTTTAGAAGTTGGCTTACAAAATGAAGCAAAATACCACACTAGCAAATAATGTTGTGTCCCATAAAGCCTAGGTCCTGCAAACACATGGTTTCATGAGCAGAGACATTCGCTGTTGGCCTTCTAGGTTTTATAGCTTCCACTAGGATAAAAGGCTCTTTACTGAGAGGGTGGTTGGGCACTGAAATGGGCTCTCCAGGGCAGTGGTCACAACCCCAAGCTGCTGGAGTTCGAGACATCTAGACAATGGGCTCAGATGTATGGTTTTATATTTGGGTAGTGCAGCGTAGAGCCAGGAGTTTGGCTCAGTGATCTGTATGGGCTCCTCCAAACTCAAGATATTCTATGTTTCTGTAAAAAGTAAAAAATTTAAAGGAATTGAGACATCCAAAACAATTTCAGTTTGAAACTACAGTCTGTTGTAGCTTGGCTTTCAAAGAATTCAGCATTATTTGTCATGGTCATCCAATATGCCAGTTACCTTTTGATTCTGAAAGGGATAGAGGGAATGTACCACCTTGGATTCCAGGAAATACAATGTATTCATACTCAAGCTGAAGCAAAAGTTTTGCCTCTCTGATCCACATACTGTTTTTGAGATTGGCTCACAAGTTTTTTGTATTTATAATCTCAAACCACAAAACATCTAGTAGATTAGTGGCAAATCACAACTACTTTCAATACGAGATTTTGCTCTTGTAACTTCAGCTTTTCAGGCTACTGAAAGGTTGACTGGTGAACAGGAGATCCCAATGAGTCTCTAATACTCGTCACCAAACAAGTGTTTACTCATTTCCAGAAGGTGAATTTTGTGTGACTTTATTCCAAATCAAATCTCTCTGGTTTAGAGACAGATGTTAGATTGCATATTCTGTGTCAGAGATGGATTATCTCAAGGGAGTATTCATATGCCAGCTGGCCTTGTTCTGTGGTTAAAATCCATTTCGGCTACTACAGTGAAGATGTATTATCTATGGACTGGTTTTACATGTAATGCTGCATGTTAGAAGCTGAGATCTGTACGTATCTCTGGTCCTTCGTGGATTCGTTTGATATTTGTACCTGCTCCTTTTTTAGATAATGGAAAATGAATGTTTGTTCTTTATACTGCCTACGAGCAAAACTTATGAGAGGTGCTTTCCTTCAAGTGTGGAGGGAGCATGTGAATTTTTGTAGGGGCTGTGGGCTTTGAAAGAATTGGTGCATAGCTAAGTCTTATAATTCAGAAATACAGTGCTTGGAGTTGTTACTACAGTTTTTGCAAGTTAGGCTAGGTAATGACAGATAGCATAGTATAGTAGTTCTGTTTTTGTTTAAAAGTATAGGCTTTGGGAAGAATTGTTCAGGTCTTCAAGATGTGAAGCTTGTATACCAGATATTCTTCTTACTCTGAGTGCCATTAGTTATTTTCCAAAGCTTAGGTATTTTGGTACTATTTAAATATTTGATCCAAGTCTCATCAATGAGAGGAGGCTGCTGAGAAGGTCCAGCTGCAGTATGGAGACAACTGTGATCTTGCATAAATAATTGCCTCCAGGTGTCTGCAGGAGCAAGCAGCAGAACAGTTCACTGCAGAAAAGTATTGTTATTGGCTTTTTTGTCTTTAGATTGAGAACTTTGAGTGCCTGTGTTACTACACCAGTTCAAATAAACTCACTGGTGACAATTTGGTTGATGTTTTATTAGGCAGGGAATTTATTTTCTCCACATATATGCAGCACCTCTAATATTTATTATTTTGATTGTGAAATTTATTTTTAACAAAGCAAAACCAAGAAGTTTGATTTAGCAAAAACAAACAAGCAAAAAACAACAGAAAACAAGCCAACAAATCCTTGCAGGGAATATTTGCCTTAGTCGAAACCTGTTCTGTCATTGGTCAAAATCTGGTTTTGAAATCAGAAGGAATGAGGTAATTTCTGTATCAGTATTAATTGCTATAGCCTTGTTTGATGGGTAGCCTCATAATGGCGTTGAACTGCAGACTGAATGAGGACTGACAAACAGGATTAACAGTATAATCACCATTATGTAATCCCAGATTCCTTTTAGACAAGATGCACCAAGTCTTTCCTGTTCAGTGACATCAGTAAATTCGGAATCGTAATTGGTTTATGTTACTGTCAATGCGGCTGTGCTCAGGTGACCTAAATCCTACCTACTTCTCTATGCTTAGTATTTGATACTAGTTAGTTCTAGACTCTTGTTTTGCTTGCATGTGTTGGGCTGCTTGGACATATGGCTTATAATCAAGGAAGTGAACACAAGTTTATAATCAGAATTCCTAAAACGTTCCAGTAATTTCTAACATAGTTCAAGAACTAATGGCACCTTCAAGACGTTAGGAATCCACTATTACAGAATAAAGCTGCTTGGAATCCTGCTTCTGGATTTTTGTAGTGCTTTATACCATTATCATTGCTTCATTCAGTATATTGATATCTGTATTCTGAAGTTAGGTTTACTTTTAAAATGTACAAAAATAATGTGCTTTCTAGGCTGAAACCAGAAACACTTGAGGATGATCTTAATAAATACGCTACGCGTGCTATGAAAACGAAAAAGGAGAAGGCTGATCTTAAAGAATTTTCAGCATATTTGGAATTTCCAGTTTCGCACACATTAGAAAGTATGTTTGCCCTTTTTGATGAGGTAAGAAACAATAAGTATATTTAAAAATTGTGTTACTTATGATAAACTTTGTTCTAGCATAATTTTCTTGTTGAATTCACTGAAGTCTAATTCAGGGCAGTGCTAAGCACTTTACAGTCATAGCATCACCAAAGTTGGAAAAGACCTTTACGATAATCTAGTCCAGCTATACACTTACCACCAATATTTCCCCACTAAATCACGTCCCTTAATACAACATCTAAAGGTTTCTTGAAATCTCCAGGGATGATGAGTCAACCACCTCCCTGGGCAGCCCATTCCAGCATCTGACCACTCTTTCAGAGAAGAAGCTTTTCCTGATATCCAACCTGAACCTTTCCTGGTGCAAATTGAAGCCATTCCCTCTAGTCCTATCACTAGAGATATGGGAAAAGAGGCTGACCCTCACCACAACCTCCTTTCAGATAGCTGTAGAGAGCTATAAGCTGTAGACATTTCACTGCAGTATTTGCCTACTGCATTTCCCTTTCAGCAAGATAGTAACATCCATCATCAAATAAATGAAACTGTCGTTCAAGTAGAAAGTAAAAAGAGTATCAGTTGGACAAAACTGATTTTGTTTCTAGATTTAAAAAAAAAAAAAAAAAAGGTTCAGGCCAAACCATTACTACTGCTTGTTGCATCTGTATGTGATGGATGTTGGTTGTATTAAAATAAATAAATAAATAAATAAAATATTTTTTTCCAAGATACCTGGAAGCTTGAAGGACTGAAAAACTGGCAAATGAGCCAGTTTTTCTTTCTCTCTGGCAATTAGTTGGGAAAAATGATCATTATCTTTTAAATCATGAGATGCTGTTTGCACCAGGAGGTGGATGGATGTGTCCACAGTGGTATCCTAGACCAAAGAACAGATATAATGTATTCACGACTTAAATCAGACTAGTTTGACCTCTGGTTCTCTAATTTTAGTTTTAACCCATGTAAGTAAATGTAAGCACGTTAGATATGCAAGTAAAGCCTAACAATAGTGGCCTTGTCTTTCATGAATATTTGAATAGAACTTCCAAGTGGAACTTTGAAAAGCACCTTTGAAGCTCATACAACCCCAGTTTTTGCAATGAATTACATATAACAATGTATCTTGCTGAATATTCTGCATATTAATTGTTGTTAGCTGATATTTTTGGAAGTTCTGAGACAAGTTGTCATATCTAGAGAATTTCTTTCACAGAATGAAGATGGCATAATTGACGTTCGAGAATTTGTCATTGCTCTGTCAGTTGTCTGTAAGCCATCCAAAACTCTGGAAACAATCCAACTGGCATTTCAGGTAATTGGTATTTTCTTCCTATATATAGTTTACTTAATTTGCTTTTAGAAATGATTATTGCTTCCATTAAATTTTTATCAGAAACTTTTTTCCAAATGCCTTTTAAATACTTGATTTGAAATGTAATTAGCATTAATAGAAAGGAGGATAAGGAGTATGTATTCAGAGGGAGCAAACTGCAACTTTGTTTAGTAAAGTGATGGGAGTTTGTAGAGTGGCGTTGTTATGTGGAGCTGGTAAAGTCTTTCAGTACACTAGAGCCAAAGTCTTTTGTATTGATTACTTGAAACTAATGGCTAATGAGTTATGCTTACTGCTTGTAAAATCTTTCAATCAAATCTTTTTTGTCAAATTAAGGAAAAAAAAAACCCAAAACTTGCAGTTCTACATGTTAATAGAGAGCTCCCCCTCCTCTTTAGCTTCTTGATAAGATTCATTTTTCCCTCTTAATCTTTGCAATGTTTCTTTTTCAGTCCTTCATTTCTTCATGTCCTGAATTATTTGCCTACCTTTTAGACTTCTCAGAAGTCTTCCTGATCTTGTTCTAGCCTGAGTGGTTTGTTTTCACATCAGCAGTGATAGCTAATGCAAGCTTTTAGGGAAACCAACAGAAGCAGTGCTTAATGTTTGCCATCCCAGTGGGTTTGTCTGACACTGAAACTTCTTACTTTTTAACTGATTTCTTTAATATTGCTATTTCAAGCTTTGCTGCATTTAGATTACCTTTTCTGATTGCCTTGCACTTATGGGGACTTGTGTCTTCAGTGCTACCAAAGCAGGAAAAAGTTAACAATTGATCACTGGTGAATGCATGGACTTCAGAACTTACAATTGTATCAGTATTACACTGCAGTCTTATTTTCTGAGTGTAACTGTTCTCAGGTTCTTCAGCAAATTTTTTCTATACTTAACCGTGTTTTGCTAAAGAAATGAAAGCTCCTGTGAATGCTTAGTGTCTATCTATCACCCTTTTGCCAGTGTTGAACAAATATGACAAAAGATGAAGTTGCAACAATATTTATTTCCTACAAATCAACAGCTGTCAGAGGGGATAACTTAATGCTACTTGTGAGGCAAAAGCAGATCTCTGCCTTTGCTTATTGTATTTCATTTACGTAGTGGCGTCACTTGATGTTTGGTGATCTGTGTCCTCTTACTAAAATGAACAAGCTTGAATACTCTGTGTTTACTTGTGTAAACTTGAATGTGGCTTTTGGACATTATTTCAGTCATGTTTGATTGTCATTTATTCCTAGGGATAAAAGTGAAGCATTTTACAAGATAGCTGAGCAAATATTCAGAGTGGGACTGTTTAGTGTATGATGGAAGAAGCTGAAAAATAGGGGTTATTGAGTCACCAGAGATCTAAAGTGGTAGTCAATTAAAAGCAGAATTAGGGATTATGGCAATCAATTCCGAGAGCATTGATCCAGTGTAAGTGCTGGGCATCCTCCATTTCTAGTTGTTAAGAAAGTGAAAGAGTGGTGTAAATCTTGCCAATGTGGCACTTCTGGGCTTTATCAAGTATCACCTTCTGATTAATTGATCTAGGAAAACACAGCAATTAAACAACTTTTGTCTTGTCCTTCCTGCTTGTGAAACAGCATGCGAATTGGATGGTAGGGAGGAAAAGGCAAGAGTCTTGACTTGAGTATGAATGTTGTTTTCCACATAACTTCAGTGTTTTTTATCCCATTGTGGTGTGCTGTGTTGATGAAGATTCCACGTTCCTAATGGCTGTAAAGAAACTAAAAGTTTCTAAAGCATTCTTTAACATAGCTCAGTATTTGCAGCCATGTCATGCTTCAAAATTAGACAAGGATGTCTTAAGCTTTTGTTTGTACTGAACAAGCAAAATGAGATATTTCTAAAAATGTAATGAAGTTTGGTACAGATGCTATGAAATACTCAGGTTATTTTTTTCATGGCAGAGCACTGTACATGTAAAAGATAGAATGAGGATAGGAACATTAATTTTTAATTACCATTTGTCTGTAGTGGAGTTTTTATCTGTGAGCAAACTGCTTCAGGACTTGAGAAGAAACATTATTCTTCTCTAAATAATTGAGGAAATATTTTCAAAAAAGTATAGGTTCATCACTGCAGTGGCATTGTTCTGATTACTACAGCTCCAGTTAGATGTAGCTATCTATAGCCAAGGTGGATATCTAATCATTTGAACGTTAATAAAGGGATTCTTGAGTTTTTTATTTGAGCAAGTGGGAAATACACTTAGCTGGCCTAAGAATAAACTATCTTCTGCTTCCGCAGGCTGGCTTGGAGTTTGGAAGCCTAACTCAATGAACTGGTCCTTATAATAGTTGTGTATCTAGAAAACATTTTAGTGTTAAACTGTGTTGTCTCTAAAATATCACTGAAATTCCAGTGTTCAGTCACATAAACATATTCTTTTCCTGGATATAATAAACTTCACATTGAAAATGTACATGGGTGAACTACAGTGTTCATAGGAGACAGTATTCAGCTTTGGAATGACTTAGCTTACTGTTTTGTTTTACAGCTATACCAATCAGAAAATGGTACTATAACAGAAGAAGATTTAGCTCATATTCTGAAGACTGCTATGGGTGTGTCACAGATTAATGTTACGCATCTTTTTAGGGCTGTAGATGAAGAAGAAAAAGGAAAGATTACATATGGTAAGTATGTAAAGTGGATCTGAACTGTGGTAATATTAAAGTTGCCTGAATTTGAGTTGATATACAAACCTGTTACATTTTAATTTGTCTTTGTCTTTTTAGTGGACTCGATTTTATAATCCTAAAAGCATTCCAGACAAAGTAAACTTAGATTTAAAAAAATAAAATAAAGAAATTTGAGTTCCATCTTTTTATACAGTGTTATCTTTACATTTTCAAAGTTTTTTTCCTTCTACATTGTCAGGTAACGCCTATACTGGCTCTTTTAGCATCTTCTGTGACTTCAATACATGTGAATATGTATGTTTAAGAAAATAATGTTAGCTCTGTCCTATTGTGTTGTCTTTTAAACGTTCCTCATTATTTCTGTCCTCTCAGTATATAGGAAAACATAAGATTTTCTTCTCCAATCATTTTTCAGCCTGTTTGAAAGTCAGTCATTCATGCAGAGGAAGTGAGGAGGTATTGAACAGGCTGCTGAATATATAATCTGTAATGCAGGTGATATGGAGGCAAGAAAGTTTTTGGTTTTTTTTTTTTTTTTTTTTTTTTTTCAAATTGAGAGATCTAGGTGAATAGATTATGCGGAGAGTCTCAAAGTACTTGTGTATTACTTCAGATTCTTCATCTCTTACACAGCAAAGTTCTAAATTTAGTTGCATCATTCAAGTAAAGTTGTTGATAGCAGGTGTAGCACATATCTCAAATAGAAGTGCTTATGATATGGCCCTGTTCTAATGGTTTTCCATCAAGATGATTTATGCAGATTTGATTTGTAAAAATGTTAATTAGAACATCAATATTAGTAAATCAGTTTCTACATTAGTATTTCCTATGTTTGAAATACGAGATGTATGCAGTACTTCAACTACAGCACTATTCAGACTCACTGAAATGACTATCGTTGCTTTATCTCCCCTTTCTTCTCTTATCTGGTGCCTCCTTGATTCCCACTGTACTACCCCTTTTCTCTCTGTACTTCTCATCTGTCATCTCCCCAGCATTTCCACATATATCGTGTTATTGCCCTTTTGCTGCCTGTCGCTCCTTGTTGTCTCCCAGCTCACTGAAATGGTGACTCAACTTTTCTTCCCCCCATCACCAAAAATAACAGCAGAGAATCTAAGCATCTTATCTCAGCAGAACTCTAATTTTGGCATATCTAATTATCTGAGGAAAAGCTAACTTTGAAACAAGTGTACTTAAACCAGTCTGTGCAAGTTATCAAGGAATTCATATTTAATGTCATTCTTTGACAGTACCCAGTTGCTCTTAAATCTGCAGTGCCCCTGAGAGATCACAGTATGTTTACATCACAAGAAAATCCAGATGACTGAGCCACAACAGTGACCATTGGAGCATTTAGTGAGAGTCAGAGCTTTTTTTTTTTCTTGCGTTCAAGAGTAGTCCACTGTGAGGCTGCACAGAGTGGGATGGTGTGTATATCACTCAAAATTTTGCTTGGGTCTTTTTCTGGGAAAAATGCTGGGAAACGTTGCACAGAGTTTCTATCTTATCCGAAAGCATATTAGTAAGAATAAACGTCCTATTGTGGTAAAGAATTGACAGATGAAGGTAAACTTTGGTATTGTATTTCTGTCTTGAAAGCCATTTTGTATAAATATTTGATGTCTTTCCTTGCCTGAGAATGCTCATCTTTACATGTGATCTGTTGCACATGAATAGCAAAGAAGAAGAGGGAGAAAGCTTGGAAGTTATACTCCTTCTGAAGGCATTGTCCAGACAATGTGTGAGAAGGAAAATGTTTGTATTCTCTGCAAGAGTGTGAGGAGTTGGTGAAGGGAGTGGAGCTGAAGGAATTTTGTGAATGTGCAGCTTGCATCAGGAATGTTAGTAGTGGGATTGTATCATAAAGGCAGGAGAAAAACCTCTGATTTGAAGTTCATGCAGTGTGAACTTAATGCCAAGTATAGGTAGTTTACTCCACTCACAAGGATGGTGGAGAGGGAAAGCTATGACAGATTCTTTCTGCCACAGCAACCCTGTGGCACAGGGGAAACTGGGTTTCGCTCCTCCTAAGGGTGACTTCAGTTGCCATCTGCACTGTGCTGGAAGCAGCTCACAGTGTTGTGTAGTCACAAGCTCTTCCAGTAACAACAGTGAATTTGAGTGGGCTGCCTGCCACATGCTGTAGGTGACAGGGTGACTTAGTGACAGTGTTCATATCCGGCTTCCTCCAGTGTCAGTTTACATTATAAAATAGCTTCTTGTGACTTGGCTCCTCTACGGTATCTTTTGTTTAAATGATGTCTGAACAAACGGTCATGAAGGCACACTGACAAGGCTTCAATGCTGGACTTTTAATACAAAAATTCTTGGCAGTAAGGAGTCACCTCTACTTCCAGAGGGAGTGAGTCTTGCTCTTTCTATTGTTTTATAGAAATACAAACCCTGAAATTATGGAATTATAGATATTTTAATTGAGAACTGAACGCATCGTCATCTCACGATATCGTTCTCTAAAATATTAAGAGCTTTGGAATGCTAAGATCTTGGAAGTGGGAGGCAGCAATTATAGCTGCATTTGGGTTGAAGAGAATTAACAAGGCAAAGTATTTTAAAGGGCATGCTTGCAAGAGACTTTCCAGATTTCAAGAAGTGACTGCTCATGCTGTTCTTTGTTCCTCAGCTGGAGGGCTTCCTCCCTTCCCCCAGTGAACAGTGAGATGCTATGTCAGGGCATGTCCTCATACATTTTAATGCAAATCTGAGCCTGTTTTTTCCCTTCACCATGCAAGCTAAGTTCAGCTTTGAAATGTTTTAAGATAACCCTTTGTGGCATCTTAGTTCTGGGGACGTGGTAAACTGCTGAGAACCTGAGTGCCATGGAAATAGTGTTATGTTAACTGCTGCTATTTTCTCTGAAGACATCATGTGATTTTTATCCTGTAAGTACACAAATTTAGTGTCCTTCTATTTCAGAGAACTGATTCTGTGTAACATTTTTTTCTAGATGACTTCTACAGATTTGCTGAATTGCAGCCACACTTTGCAGAAGACTATCTCTATCCTGATCAGATGGTAGCTGAGAGTGGATTGGAGACCTCATCTCTTTCTGCTCCAAATGGTATCTGTACTGACTTCAGCCCTGAAAATGCTGAAGATAAAAACAAGCCCCTGCAGAAGAAATGGAACTAACACTACAACTGTTATCTTCCTCTCCTGGTGAGAGGATTATCTTTTCTTGGAATTTTCATAAGTCACTCCAATTATATAGCAAATACCAATTTTGTGTGTGGAAGTTCTTCTACCTTAATACTGTTCTTTGATTCATGTGTGCTATATTTAACGATATGTTTCAGGTTACTTGGGGAAGGTTGTTTTTTTTTTCGTTTTTTTTTTTTTTCCAAAAGGACTTTGAAAGGCAAAAATGTGAATGTGCTTCATTATTAATGTTCATATTTAAAAGGAAGCAGCACTCTTATTTATATTCCACTGGCTAGTTTCATGTACAAAGTGTTGCACAAATTGTGCATGTATAAAGAAACTGTAGTTACTATGGTGTTCAGTGCACTTTGGTGATTAGTGTTTTCCCTAGTTATGGGGATGTTTATTTGGGGCCAAATTTTGCTGTTCATATTTGCATAGTCAGTCTAGTTTTCAGTGGGATTATGCCATTGAGCAAGGCAAGCACATTTTGGCCCCTTTTGTTTTAGTTCCAGTGAACAGTTCAGAAACAGTCATGCAAAAACTTGATGAGGATTACTTCTGTTTTTTTTATTGTTGAATGACAACATTTCTTTTCTTTCAGTCTATTCCATGGTAGAATGAAAAGGAAAGACTCCTTCCAGTTGCTTTTAAACATGATTTTTTCCCAAACTGACATGCCACATGCTGTTTGCAAACAGATGATAAAACTGTGCTTTTGTCTTACAATCAACTCATATCCACCCAATATTTACATGGCAGATGTTTACACAATCATATTTATCAGGAATCAGGGTTTCTTTTGAGGGAAGTCTTTTCTTATATATATACAGATACTTACATACATACAGATACTGCATCTTACATACAGATGACTTGTCATGGAACATACTATAAAAGCTTAATTGTATGAACACAAATTTGAAAAGATTGCAGTTACTCCAGAATCTAGCAACAAGGCATGGAACAAGGAATGCCAGTTAAATATCTATAGCAATATTAGATATACTGTGTATAATATACATGAAGTCTAAAATTTAGAATTAGAAGTTTATAATTGGTGGAAGAAAAAAGAAACATTTAGTACTAACGTTTCTTATATTTCCTTTTATAAAGCCAGATGCCTTAATTATCAATGAAGGTCTCAGAAATTAAAATTAGCAAAGCCACATAGCTCCACTGATGAGGAAATGAGCCAAAGGCTTGAAGGACTAGGAAGGAGAACTGTGATGGCAGCTCTCCTTCTAAATAAAAACTATGTCTATTTTCAAATCATTTATGTGACTAATTCTGCAGGCTGCACTAGAATATGAGGATTTCATAACTGGAAAACTGTCACTGAGAGTTGATTTCCACATGTTAATGCAAAACTAGATTTAAAGGGTGGGATTTCAGCAGAAGGAAGTCTGCTTAGGCCTGATGCTTTTGTCTGTTTTTTTTTTTTGTTTGTTTGTTTGTTTGTTTTAATAGGAGTTTTTGTTGTTGTTTTTTTAAAGTGCATTTTAGGGTATTGGAATGTGTCCTTAGAAATCCTTAACTGTCTGTGAGAAGTCTGCAAATTGAAACTGGCTTTAATAGAATACGTATAGGAAAACATAATGTAAGAAATAATGCTTTTGGGGGGTTATGCAGAGGTACATCTTCATTTTGAGATATTAATTAGATTTTTTTATTTACCTAGATAATGCATGCCAGGCTGGCAGGGGTGCCACTGCTTGGCAGGCAAGATTTAGACTGACATCAATCATGAGAAGTTGTAGGCATAACTTGAAATTAAGACATGAGGAACTACACTTAAATGAGAGTTGTCAGATACACAGAGGGAGTTGGGGATAACTGTGTAAAAGACCTGGATGGTATTGAGCATTGCTAACTGAATACAGTTAACTGATTGCTGCAGAAAAGATGTTCATCATAGTGAGATGCGTAAACACTTGAAGCCTGTGAGATGGGTGGTGGCATTTGTGTTATCAAGAATTGATGAGGCCTTACATAAGGTACCTGTCTGTTTTGGGGCACTTGAGAAAATGAGGATGGCTGGATGGAGACTGAAGGAAAGAAAATTTTCAATGGTTCTTTCAACATCTTTATTTAATCCAGGGAGGGAGATTGGAGGAAGATATGGAACTAGTCTTCAAATATGGAAAAAGCTGCAAAAAGGAAGATGAGAAGAATCTTTACTGCATGCTCATGGTAGAAACGGGAGGTATTCATGTGAAAGACAGGATAAACATTAGGAAAACTGTCTTACAGTACTTCTAGTTAAGATGTGGAGTGGGTATTCTGGGTGGAATGAGGAGCCTTCCTTCACTGGAAGCTTTGAAAACAGGACAGAAAGAAAAGGCATTATTGATTTTGTTGATTATAACCTGAAGGTTGTAGGGATAGATCTCCTGGGAACTATTTTCTGTAATTATATGTTGTGTATTTTAGTCAGTATTTAAGGCAAGGTAGATGAGCTGGAGAGTCTGAGCATATCACATCTCCTCTGTATAACAGTGCTTGGCTCAAGCTGGCTGTCTCTAAGACAGTTTGTTATGTGAGATTGGGAACTGGAGAATTTCAAAGTGCAGAGGGTGAGACAGGGTTCTGTGACACGCTTTTCTGAAAAGGAGAAAAGCTTAGTATCCCATGGACAGCTTTAGTGAGAAAAGCCCCAGGGGAAAAAAAAATTAGTCCTTCTACATCTGGAAAAAAACAACAAAGCAAGCTGACCAAAGCTGCATAAATATGAGCACGTCTGCTTTCTATTATGGTGCTTGGCGTTCTAAAAAGGCAAAGAGTTAACTTTGTCTCTCCTCTCTGGTGAGAGAGATATTACATTCATCACAACTGTTAAATAACTGCATATGAGTGCAGCCAAGCTGTTGCAGAGTGTTTGGGATGAAAGGGTGCTGCAGCTTGTGATAGATGCCGACAAATAAGGCACAGGATGGTGAAGATGGGCTGAGAACTGCATCAATGAGCTCTATCCAGAGCTGCTGTTGAAAAAACCTGGTGAACAGCATCTTGGTGAGCAAGCAACCAGCTTCTATAACGACTTGCATTTGTTCTTGCTTTTGTGAGATTGATCTAGGTAGAGAAATAAGATGAATAAGACATGAAGTCCTGATCAGTCTGCATGAAAACATCGTTAAGACTTCAGATAATGTCAATTAAAAAAATGAGTATCCAGGGGATTTTAGTGTCTAGAGTATCAAGGTATAATACTAGACTGCCTTGTAGTGACAGAAAATCCATGTTAGTGTAAGGGATAAACTCAGACTTCGAGGGTTGAGATCTGCAGGGCATTGCATTACTGCAACACTGTTCACTGCAATTTGTCCATCAAATTCACCTATTAAATGTTTTAGTAGTTCCACATAAAAGGTGCCCAACTGTGGAGCCAGCTGGGTTGTGACACTCTCAGTAGCTTGCTGAACTACAAGGGTAGAAGTGAAAGCTTCCTTTCCCATTCACCAGACAATAACATGTAAGTGCTTTCAACTAAAGTGTTACAGATTTTACAAACCTTAAATTGTCAGGGAAACATACATCAGTGTATTTTATAACAATTTCATAAGTGATCCTTCATTTAAAAAAAAAAAAAAAAAAAAAAAGCAGAGGTGTGAAGACATGGTACTTGTCTGATGTGCATTTTGCTGCTTTTGTGAAATACTGCCATCCCTTGCCAGCAGAGCTCTTGCATCAGACTAAATTGCTATGCATGCTATGAGAGATGCTCAGTCAAGGCTTTGTTATTCTGATATAGCTGCACAAATATACTGTGTGCTTTGAATGTACTTAGCACAGAAAAAAATGAAATCCAAGATATCTAAGAAGTGTTTTGTTTGTTGTTGCTTCACTTGTTGTTTCAATTATAATTTAAAAAGAAAAGAAAAAAACACAAGTATAAATAGAAACAAAAGTTTAGGAGCTACAAAGCCTCTGTCTCTACCATGGAAAGGCAGAGTTCTATTGCAGATTTTTCATGAGTGCAGTCTGGTAAGTAGATACAGTTAAAAGGTACTATAGGCAAATTCTGAGCCTCAAGGAGAAATTATTTGTAGACCTAATTTTGCACCCATTTTACACTATGTATTTCAATGTATGTTTCAATGTAGCTAGAATCCTCTTACTATGATAAAAAAGTAACCAGATCCCTGCCTGTTTGCTAATCCTGATGTGAAGGTCATGAAGCTTACTTGAAAAGGAGATGTGTGTATTAAGGAAGTGATGCAATCTCTGTAGAGAGAAAGCCACAGGAAGTAAATAGTTGTTTTGTCCATAGCTGTTTATTAATATTTTCAAGCAAACTGCATAGACCTGTTAGCTTGTTAAAACGTTGGGATGCTTGGAAAATGTTTTTATTCATGAAGTTTTTTCTGGGAAGGGGATTATTGCACTTTAACACTTACAGAATTTGATAAATTTTCGGAAGATGTTTTTCTGCATTCCTCTGTCAGGCTGTGTTTTATCACTGAACAAAACTTCCTATATAATTTTATCATGTGGTAAGTATGGCTTTTCGTGTTAATTCTGCTCACTGACCCTCCAAAACCGGTATTTTGATTGAAAAAATAAAAAATAGAGAAAGGACTTAAAGAATAAAAGCTGCAGACCTGAGTAGCTTCTGCTGTACATCTTATGATGTCAGAAACTATAAAAGCACAGCTTTGCATAAATTTGGCTCTTGAACTAGGAAGGAAATGTATTTTGGATTTAAAAACAAACAAAAAAAACCTGATCAAGTCAGATTAATTTTCCTTTACGTTCAACTACTGCATTCTGCTTGATCTGAAACCTCTGTTTTTTTCTAGCAGCACTTTCAGGAGTGTTCTGTAATTAAGGCCAGATGTTACAAATATGTTGGCTATGTTCACATTAGCGAAATTTAACTTTGGCTCCTAGACTCAGTGAAACACAGAAGTTCTCTGTGAACAAAGCCCTGCAGATAATTTTTTAATTTTCAGGTGTCTGAACTTCAGCTTGTATGGCTAGTTCTCCTTCCTAAAATAAAAATAGGAAGAGTAGGTCCAACAGTTTGAAAACGAACATGAGAATTAATAATCTGTGCCTTTGTTCAATCCCGCAGTCAAATGAAGCCTCAGGGTCTGGCTCATAGATGAGCAGAAGACTGAAATAGGCATTTGGGTAATTTTGCTTTTCAGGACATGTTCATACAGCTGGCAATTAAATCAGCCATTCCTCAGTCAAAGCATGATGTCCTGAAGGTACCGCAGCCTCTTCTAAGCAATGTCCAAATCACTAGCAGCACAGCCAGCAATATTTAAGTGATTCTTCCTTTTTTTTTTCTTTTTTTTCCTTTTTTTTAATGAAGGCCAGAAAAAAGTACTCTGTGATGGGAACCTTGAAAGACATCCTTAAAGGCAAAATCCTCCAGCACCTCCTCAGAGGAACAAGATCAGTCATTCTGTGCTATATCTAAGGCAGTGAACTAGGTATACAAGTTAGTCACTAACACTCTGATCCAAATGGGCATAAGTGATTTAATGCTGAGGTATAAATGCAGAGAATACAGCAGCAAAGAGAGCATGCCTGGATTTGCATTTGTGAGTATTTCATCTCATATTGTCAAGTTAAGACAGCTCCTTTCTCTAGGAAACCACTCCGGTTTATTTCAAGATATTATTATGTTTTATAAGTGGGAGAGTGTGGTGTTTTGTAGAAAATAGCTTATTTTGCCCTCAGATGTTATGATATGCTTCATTATATGCAATGGAACTAAATAAAAGTGGGTGATGTTGAGAAAGCAGGTTTAAAAGACTTTTTTCAATGGAAGGTTCACCATTCCTGTGAAAAACAGTGAGACCTTTTGAAACAGCTGACTGTCTAGATTGCCTTGCAGGCTCTTTTGGCAAAGTAATTTTGCTATTTACATAATGGCAGAGGTTGCTCATTCTGTGTTCTTTTGCAAAGTGGCATAGTATAGTTTTCCTGTGCAAGCTAACTGGTGTAACTGGTGAAGAGGTCTCTAACAGTGGAGATAAAACAGCAGAATCACTTCAGGACAGGTTGCATGAAAGTTATTCCTTTCAATTAATTTGGGGGTACGGAGGGTGTTGGTTCTATTAATTTGGAGAGAGTAAGTGCTTTTTTTTTTTTCTTTTTTTTTAAACAATGTATTTGTTATGCTGCTTGTTTCTGAGCAGATGTTTGCATGGGGCTGTATGAACAGCCCAGCTCACTTGAGATTAGCTTGGAGATCTTGAGAAGGGTGTTGTACAGTATCTTGGATGTAGCATTAAGCTTCAGTTTTTTTTATCTTGACTAAAAAAGAAGCAAGTCATAATGACTTCTGTAATATTCTATTTTGATATTATCAGTAGGTGTTACTTGAGAGTGCCGTTCCAGGGCCAAAGAATACATTCTAGGAAAATCAGGCTGACCTTCTGCTCCAGAAGCAGAAAGTAGTAAAGTCATTAAGTATGGCATAGCAGGAAAGCTCTCACTGTACAGTTGGCCTTTCCCACAGTAAAGAAGGATATTTTCCATCTCTTGAGCTGGTGAATTTATGTCTCTGTATCTCTAGCTGTCAGTTGTGCTGTCTCATTCTTTGTAGGTTGTCTACAGTCTGAGGGAGACCTCACTGCTCTTAACAGACATTCACAGACTGCTTTTACTGGCCAGTAAGGCACAGGTGAACATGGAAGCTGTATTCTTGTAACACTACCCCAAACTAAGGCCCCTTGTACTGCTTTAACTCGTGTCTGCCTTTTCTTTTCTCACACTTTAACCACTGCAGATGTGTCCAGGTGAAAGCAAGTTTGTGTTTGAGATGCTTAGTGTTTCTATGAACATTAAGGAATTAGATTCAGAAATAAAATACAGTGACATCTTCATGTGGATTGACTTCTGACTTTGTCGCTCTTAGCGTGTGCCTGATTAATTCCAAGTTCAGAATGCAGTATGTATAGATATGTCAGTAAACCAATTCTCCTCATGGATACTGAAGAGAACTGAAACTCTGACGCTTTTCATCCTACCATGGTACTGAAAATGAAATTCATCCAATAGTTTATTTCTGTGAATGCATATGGGGGGAATCCAAATACATGTCTTTTATTTGCTACCCAGCATGAAGGCAATTTTGTAGTTGAAATGCTAAAGAAATAAACTTGTAAAATCTTGTATGCCCTAAGTATATATTTTTGTCCTATGTTTTCTTTTATAGTAAAGTTTAAGCTAAAATTTCTTATATTTCTGGAAGGAAATTTAGTTTAGCCACTATTGTACTTCCTAGACTACAAAAGCAGTTTTTTAAGTAAGCATCTAAAAGAAATTGTATTTTTAAGAAGGTGGATTATGATCCCTTAAAATAAACATCTCTCCTTAGCAGTTGTATATACTTAGACAAAAAGCAAATCAACTGCAGCTGCTTGTCTATATAGTTTGTGTTAGTGATTTGTTTATATTGTTTTCTGTAATTGCTCTACGAGTTTTAAGAGCTCTGCATAAACCACTAATGTTAGCAATAGAAGTCTGAAGTAAATCTCTTTAGAAGTGATAGATTTTGTATCCTGGAGGAGGACCAAGACTAAGCATTGCTAAGTTTTTATTCTGTGCTATATGACTTCAATGTCCCGGCATTGTATTGAAAATATCTGGCATCTGTTCAGTGGGACCACTTTCTAAGCCCTTTTGTAATTCCCAACATCTATCCCAACACAGGTGTGCAAGATGTTTCTAATTGGATCGTAGCTACAAGTTCATCTTTTTTCTGTTGTCATTGTTTGGAGGAATAAAATTCAGTAGCAACAAGCTGAGAAATAATTCAGAAAATGAAGTTCTTCATCTCTTGAATTATTGCTGGACTTGCATTGAGGACGTATTTTAAAGTATTGCTATGTTTCTGAACACACTTGAGAATTTAAATGCAAAAGTTTAAAAAAAAAAAAAAAAGTTTTTAAATGATCCCATTTTCTCTTAATGTTACTGAATTCAAGTTACACACTGCCATGAAGAGGATGCCTTTAGTTGAAAACCCGTGCTGATAGAGCTGGAAGTTTTGTGTTGTAGGAACTCGCTTGCAAGGTAGAAGGTGCTTGTTCCATCAGTGGTACAACTTCTGCTGACTTCAAGGCTGCTCAAGCAGACTTGCTCTGTTTCAATGTGCATATTGGCTGCAAGCTTTTTCTTATAGGCCTTGGATATGCAGTGTAAATCTGTAACGATATAAAGTGCTACTCAATAACAATAATAACCTGATTGCGTTTTTGTGCTGTACATTTCCCTCCTGTGGCTCCGAAGGTTTGTGTATATAGACTGTCTTTGCACTGAACTGACTGTACTTTGTAGCTGAGAAGCAAAAGCAAGTAGTGTACTGAACATGACTGTGGTTTGTGAGTTCAGAAACGCAGATACTTTTTGCAGGATGTGAAGTATAGCTTCAGTGCAACAAATTTGATTTTTATATTTTTTATTAATATGCATGGAAGACTAGGGATGATATTTTCTAAAAACGAACTTGGTTTTGTACATTTTTCAATGTTTAAAACTATATGGTTTAACATTACCTCTGAAATACCGCTATCAGTAAATTCTTAAAGGAAATACCTCAACTTGAGCATTCTTTTTTTCTTGCTAGTTGTCTGGTAGGTTGAAACGGACTGTGGTGTGTGATGAACTAACTGAGCGAAACAGCAATGACGTAGGAGCTTCACCTGTGCTGTAAGTCGTGTGATTTACTGGAAGGGAACCAAATGATACACTCCAAGTGTTGATGTGCAGTGTACAATCATGGCTCGTTCTGCCCGACTGGACCTTTTCCTTGTTACTGGCTTGTAAATGGAATTTTCATCATGAAGCCAAATTAAAAATGAAGGAGAAAATGTTCTGTTTCCTTTGCATTATTTTTCCTTACGCATGTTTGTGACACACAACAAGGTTTATAATAAAGGACGCAGTCATAGGTGTGAATAAAACCAAGTTCATACATGCTCAGATGCACGTTATTGATGTATGCAATGACTGATGTGGCTGTGTGTGTGTGCAGGAGACTGGTGTTTATCTGACACCAGACACGAAATACAGGGGCTTAAGGATTTTTGGTGTGGTGGGTGGGTTGGTCATTCTGTAGAGTTGGATGTGTGTTACTTGGTTTCACTAGTGGGTTTTTTTCTGTGTGTCTTTGGTTGTTTTCCCCTCTAACCCTGCTTCACCTTGTAGATGGCAGGTAATTGAATCCAATTCTATCATATGTCCTTAAATAAGAACACTGAAAGATGGGGAAAAAAAAAGGGGGGGGGGGGGGGCTCTATAGGCCTGGAGAACAAGTGTTTCTTAATTAAACAAAAGTAGCTAATTTGAATTACCCAGGAAACAGTCAATACGTGATGTGACACTTCATTTATTGCACACGTGAGAAGTGCCTAGCAGAAGGGAAAAGTTACAGAGATATCCAGCAGACAGACGGCGAATTAATATGAACATTTTTTAAGAATGAATAAAACAGTGGTGAAGTTTAACAGTAATGACACATTCTTCATAAGGTGAAGATTTCAGATGGAGACTTGTTGATAGTTCTTAAAATTAGTCACATTTCAATTTATTGATGTGTATGTAGATATTGAGTAATGACTGTTTTGAGTCAGCTTAGTAATGCAGTGGTTTGCAGGAAAGAGTAAACTTCTGTGGATGCCAGCAAATGCCTGACTGAGAAAAAGGATCAAATATTTTAATGTTGTATAAAAAAATCCAATTTATTTTTTCTTTCAGTGAATTCCTGCCAGTCATGCAGCAGTGGTGCACGTGTACTTAAAGAAAATCTTCATCACCTGAGCCATTTCTAAACTTAATACATTTTCCTTTATCTTCTGCTCTAAAACGCAAATGATGTATTGATTCTAATCATCTGTATGTAGATTATATAATGATTTTTAAAATTAGTTCCAGAGCATGCTGCAGGAATGGGAAACGCTAATTACAGAATGGAAGGGATTGTCATTCTTCTCAGAACATGACAGGTCTGTAAATGCACAAGATGCGTGCAAGGCTTCTTTAGGGTGAAGGCTCCCTGACACCTCTGCCTCCCTTGCCCTGCTGCACACCAGACAACACCCGGTTCTAGCGCTGCTTTTCTCTGCTCCAGGTTCTTGCTCCTGTGCATAGAATCATAGAAACGGCCTACATGATCACCTAGTCCAGCTGTCCTCTCATTACTATTGCTACCACAAGCCACCAAGCCGTATCTCATAACTCCTCATCCAGACACCTCTTGGACTCTGCTAGGGACTCCACCATCTCCCTAGGCAGGCCATTCTAGTGCCTGGCTCCTCTGAGAGAAACACTCTTCCTTACGTCTAACCTAAAGCTCCTTTGGTACAACTTGTGGCCATTTCCTCAGGTCCTGTTTGTTGCCTGGGAGAAGAGGCTGTCCTGCTGCTTGACCTCTTGGTTCAGGGGTGAGCTGCTTGGACTTGGGGGCTGCAGCCAGCGCTTGCAGCTGTTTTTGTAGGAACGTGAACTGTGGCACTCTTATTTTCCACCCACATCTTCCTTCTCCTGTTACTCTCTCCCGTGTAAACAGCGATAGGACTAGAGGGAGCGGCCTCAAGTTGTGCCAGGTTCTTTCGCGTTCTCCCATATTAACTCCCGAAGTGCCCTGCGGTCACGGCACAGCTCCCCAGGTGAGCGCACAGCGCCACGCCACAACGGCTCCTTCGGCCTCCCTTTCACTCTGCTGAGACCGCCCCTCACGGCTCCTAGAATCACAACGCTTCCAGCCCCACCCCACTTCAGTTGCTAGGCGACGGGGCGCGACCGGAAGTGCAGCGGCCGCTTCCGCCGGAAGTGACGGCGAGCCGGGCGGGGAAGCTCTGAGCGGAGAGGGGGGGATGCGCGGGCGGCAGCGGCCGTGGGGGTGGCCGTCATGCTGAGCCGCAGCTCGTTCACCAGTCTGGCGGTGGGGGTGTTCGCCGTGTACGTGGCGCACACGTGCTGGGTCATGTACGGCATCGTCTACACGCGGCCTTGTCTGGAGGGCGGCACGGCCGCCTGCGTCTGGCCCTACCTGGCGCGGCGGCCCAAGCTGCAGGTGAGCGGCGGGACAGGGCCGGGCCCCAAGCCGAGCGATGCGGTGTCAGGGGCGAGCCGGAGGTGAGGAGCGCTCCGGCAGTGCTCGGACGCTCGGAGAAGTAGTGGGATTGCGTTACTACGGATCGCCGCGCTGAGAGTGCCGGTGGGTGAGCTGATGCTTCTGTGCCGTCATTCGCCTTTGCTGTCTTTGCCGTTTCAGCTGAGTGTTTATACTACCACGCGGTCAAACATCGGTGCTGAGAGTAATATAGATCTGGTTTTGAACGTGGAGGATTTTGATATTGAGTCAAAATTTGAAAGGTAAGTCTTAGAAGCGTGACCTGTTTTTTGCATTTGTAGCCTGAATAACGTGTATGAGAATGCGTATGAAATAAGTGGGCTGACTGTTCATGATGGCAGTCTTGGAAGAATAGAGTTCTTCTTGTATTCTTTGGTTTTGGGTTGAAGCTATTCTTGCATACTCTATGGTCTGTTTGGTCTGCACTTGTATTCATAAAGTGCAAACTATAGAAGCAGTGCTGAGGCAGGGAAGATGTGAATTGAACATCAGCTTTGGAGCTGAGGACTAGGTGCTGCTATAGGTTAAAAGAAAAAAAAAAAGGTATTTTAAAGTATATTTTTTTCCTTAATTAGAAGTTCCTAAGATGTTTCGTGAATGACATCACAGTCCTGCCTTGCAGGTTTGGTACACTGAGTTCACGTAGCGTCAATAAGAGGACTGTTAGGTTTATTACATTCATCATACAATGGCTTGGGTTGAAAGAGACCTCAAAGATCATCCAGTTCCAACCCTGTGCTGTGGGCAGGGCTGCCCCCAACACCAGCTCAGGCTGCCCAGAGCCGCATCCAACCTGGCCTTGAGTAGCTCTAGGGATGGGGCTCCACAGCTTCTCTGGGCAACCTGTTCCTGTACTTCAGCACCCCCTCAGTAAAAAATTTCCCCTTGACATCTAATCTAAGTCTTCCCTCTTTCAGTTTAAAACCATTCTTCCTTTATGTAAGCTTCCTTTAAGTATTGGAAGGTCAGTAGCAGGTCTCTGCTTCTCTGGGCTAAACAGCTTCAGATCTCTCAGTCTGTCTTCATAGCAGAGGTGCTGCAGCCCTTTGATCATCATAGGCCCTCCTCTGGACCCACTCCAGAAGCTCCATATTGAACACCTCACGGTCGCAAGAAAGAAATCCTCTCTAAACAAAGCTTTGCTAGCAAATACAGAAGTGCTTGTTTCTCTCATATAGATTTTACAGACCTCAGACACTGTACTGAATTGTCTGCAATTTTCAGATCCCACTCTAAATACTTTACTAGTTGTGCTGTATCATTTCAACATTAAATTTACATCACTGTACTGTTTTTAGCTACGTAAACAAATGTTTTGCAGTAGCAAACTGATAGTACTGGTAGTAAAAATGGCTTCTCATTGTGAAAATCCTATGTCAGTGTACCTGGAAATGCTCGGGACTTTATAACATGTACATAGTCTATCAGCTACGTGATTTTTTTTCTGAACAGCTGTGCTTTTGGACTCTGAATGGAACCTGGAAGTCATACAGTGTTATCTTTCCTTGTGCTATAAAAACAAGCTTCTGTATAACTGTTTCAGTGCTAGTAATAATAGAAGCAAAACTTTTCTGGTGCTTCAGGGTTTCAAGATCTTCTGAAGTGATGTTAGCACTAAGATCTTGTCCTTAGATAAATTTTTGAGTGCACTCTTGTATTGTTAAGAGACGTATATAATGATTAGAACTGTTTTTGTGCTTTATATTTGCTGCTTCAATTTTGTTATTTAAAGCGGTGGTTTTGTTTTTCACTCTCTTGACAAAGATTTGCTTCAGCTCTTTGTCATTCTGCCTTTTTAATAATAAAAAAATATGAACTTCTGTGATTTAGGTCATATTAATCTATGGCAGATTTTAAAATAGAACTGTTTTACTAACGTGGTCTTGCTGTACCAGTGAAAGCATCCAGAGGGGAAAAAAGCAAAGTGGTAAGGATGCTTCCTTGGCAAACACAAGGAGAGTGAACTGATGGTGCTTGAGGCTCCACACAGCTCTGTGTTCAACACGCTGTAGCTGAGAAGGTAAAGTGTTTGGCTTTGGTTTTTTACTGATTTTTTTTAAAATCATGCCTACAATCTCTGAACGCACTCAGCACCTGGAAGGTTTTTCTCTACAAATCCTAGCGTAATTTTGACAATACAACATAGTGGCAGGGGAAAACATCGATACTGATAATGTGGGCCTGTTGTCTAGGGTAAGGAGGGGCATGCTGGACAAAGATCAATGTGGCTTGAGGTAATAGTAAAACACAGTAAAGCAGGCACTGTGATAACATACTGGAGTATATGAATTGATCCCATCCAGCTGTGGCTCTTTAGGGCATGTTAATGAGGTGTGCATTGTCTTGCTTCCTTTCAGAATATTGTAACATTTTCAGTGATCCCTATCTGTAACGACTTAATATTTCAACGTCTCATCTCATAATGTCCTTATTTTGTATTTTAGGACAGTGAATGTCTCTGTACCAAAGAAAACTCGAAATAATGGCACATTATATGCATATATCTTTCTTCATCATGCGGGCGTTTTGCCTTGGCATGATGGTAAGCAGGTGCATATAGTGAGCCCTCTGACCACGTACATGGTCCCTAAACCAGAAGAGATTAATTTGCTCACTGGAGAGTCAACCACACAGGTAGGTGGATTTTGCACCTGTAGGAGGACAAGTGGGGAAAGAAAATGCATTTCTTTTGTAGACACTTACAGTGTTAGCATCTGCTATGCTTGCATCTATAAATGGTGGGGATGTTTAAAAAAAAAAAAGGGGCAAACAACCTCCCCCCATTCTTCTCATATGTCCTCTCATACACTAAAGGTAGGCCATTTAGCCCAGCAAATGTAGAGCCCACTGTTACACTGGCTGCTATTAAAATATTTCCCTAGTTAATATTAATTTTTAAGGGTTCATTGCTTTTGGTAGAAATAGTGTATTCTTCTGTAACAAAATTCTGCTGCTTTGGATAGTGAATCAGATTCCTGTGAAGTAATTTGCTTTTGCAAAATAGCGATACGTACTTAACTTTGACATTGCTGAGTGACCAAAATGTACTGCTTGTTTTCCTGTAGGATGTTCTCATAAGATGTTCTTTCATTTCAAGAGAATAAGACAGTATTTGCTAAGGGATACTACTATAATTACTCATCAGAGGGAAAAAAATGGTGTTATGTACTGAAATACTTACAGTGTTGTACCTCATATTTAAGAGGAGTGAGAGAATCCTTTGGAATCAGAAATACAGAGGTAGCTATTAGTCCTGTTCCTAAACCCTATTAGAATAAAATAGAAAAGGAAATGAAGCTAGAGTCCAGCATTAAAGAGTCACAGTAGGTGGTGTTCATCCCAGGAAAAGCAAGTAGAATGCCCTGGAGATCTGAAAGCTCAAGTCTTAGCCTGCTTCAGCACAGCTTTATACAGTATTTGGAGGCTCAGAAGTTCAAACCAAGTGATCTGATCTCTTTACTCCCCAAGATGAGTGTAGTTGAGCATCCTTTTGTCTGTTTGGAAGTAACATCTGAATACTGTGCTATCTTCACGTTTGAGTGACTGTTTTCAATACATGCAGATGCCCATGGCATTAAAATAAATTGGAGGGATATTCACTCTCAGTGAACTGGGTTGTGAATGAGCACTGAAGTTTTTCAGTGTCAAATTCTGGTGGATCTTTACAATCATTCTGTCGTAGTTAAGCAAAATACTTGGTGTGGTTAAAATCAAGTTTCTTAACATCTATTTTGTGATACAGCTTACAACTCCATAGTTGTCTGTGCTTTAGAGTATTATCCTGTTCAGAATTCTGCATGGTTAAGCAGTAAGTATGTATGTTTATTGTTTATTGTATTTTTAAAGCAGATTGAAGCAGAAAGACAGACCAGTGCTCTAGATGAGCCTGTTTCTCACTGGAGATCAAGGTTAACCTTGAACGTCATGGTGGAAGATTTTGTGTTTGATGGATCATCCCTCCCTGCTGATGTTCACCGTTACATGAAAATGTAAGTTAATGACTTAATTTTGCTGGGATTGTTAATATAAATTTAATTCACATTTCTGTGAAAATTATCTTTCAGTATTTTTTGCTTAAATTTGAGCTGAAGAGACAAGAATAGGCACTCTTTAATGCCTGCATTTCAGCAGTGACAACAGTGAGATACTATGTACTTGAAAAGCTTATTGGTAATATCTTGATCCTAGGGAGTTAAGGGTTTAAAATATCTTTTTGTATGGGTGTTACCATGGTAACACAAAACAGAACTACAGAGATAAAAGTAAAATGCTGTAGCAGGCTTCGTACCCTCTTGTTCTCAAATCTGAAATACTTCTGGTCACTAAAGCATTTGTCTCTTGACCTTTACAGTTATCCTTCACATGCAGATTAGCTGTGTAAACAGTGAGTGCTTAAGTAGCACAGCTGATCTGCATCCTATCTTTTTTTTCTCCTCTCTATGGCTTGCTTTATTCTATTTTGTCAGTGTTTTTTCATACATTATGTCACTTTTTTCAAGAAAATACTAAAAAGTGAGCTTTTAGATGGGCAGTAGCTCTGCTCGCAGCTCGCTTAAATTGCTTCCAGTGTTAACCATATCAACAGTGCTGTGTTGGCTGGTGCTGCCGTATGCTGATGCCTTTCTCCACAAGTATCCTCTTAAATCCAGAAGGAGTTGCTTTAGTCAGCAGACACTGGGATTCTGAAATAGCTTCCCAACCAGAATAGATAAACCAAGCAAGTCATAAGGCAGACCCAAAACAGGAAGGAGTTAATGAATCTTTTCTGGTCATGTCTAGATATAAGTCAGTGTTGATTTATTGTTGTATGATACAGGAAATAGTTTGGAAATGAAATAGCCTGCTTCAATTCTACTAGCAGTAGCTTTAATTGTATTTATTTTGTAGAAATTGAACTTTCTTCATTTAGAGAATCTGTTTCTGACGCTGAAGTTAATACTTCGTATTATTGTTACTCTTGAGTATTTAGAACACAGCTTTTATCAACATGGGTAGAGACTTCTTTATGAACTGCTAAAATTCTATTTTCAGGCTTTAAAAAGTTCAGTTATGTGACTTCCACTCTGAGTACATCACAGTGTATGTAACAACTGCCTCCCTAATGAAGGACTTCAGGAATTTGTCCCTTTTGGGGCACTAGGCCAGACAGTTCTCTGAGTTACTGACAAAGCAGTTTTCTACTGGTTAATTTTATAGAGACCTCAAAGGATGTTAAACTACTACTAGCTTTGTGCAGATTTGAGAGATGATAAAGCAACCCCAGCAAGTGCTTCTGTTCAGGAAGAGAGAGATTTAATGCTCCTTGTGCAATCCTGCTGATAGTATCCAGCCTTTTAAGGTGCATACCAGCCAGCCATTACTCTACTTAGTCCCATGCTGAGTAGAGCATCTGCTGTCACTGATCTGGTAGATGTCACCGAGGGTGTAGAGGGGTTGGGGAGATGCTGGAGAGTTGTTGCAGTAGGAGAGGAATACTTGAGACAAAGGACACAAATATACGGTCAGCACGTTTCTCTTTTGACAGACTTTTAAAGTTCCTTTATCCTTGTTCATGTGACGGCTTCACATCATCACAGCTGATTCAATTTCTCTTTCATTCTTTTTTGCTTATTCTTTCTACAAAAAAGTAAAAATAAACTGAAAAGAATAAACTGGAATGCATACTGCTTTTACGGACTTCTCTCAATGGGAGACCAGGCTAGCAGTTGCTTCTTGGTGTGTGCTGGAGACTAATGTGCTTGGAAAGATGGTGGAAAATACCTGTATGGGTAGATCTGAAAATGCTGATTGAGTGCTAACTTGAATAGAAAAGTTTTTTAGGTCACCACAGTTATAAAATCCATGTTTAAACATCCTAGGGTTCAGTTGGGGAAGACAGTGCATTACCTTCCAATATTATTTATTGATCAGCTAAGCAACAGAGTGAAAGATTTGATGGTGAGTAATAGAATGCCTTTAATTACATTTAATAGTAATCTTAAATATTGTTGTAATTAAAATTTTCTTCATAAGTTTTTTACTGTAATGAAAATCTATTACAAAGTGACTAAAGGATTCTACCAATGACTGTTGTTTGACTTAATGGTCAGCTGCAGAGTCTGAATTTGGGTTTTGAATCTCCCCATCCTTGCAGAAGTATTTGCCAGACACTTTCTTCCATTCTGCCAAAAGATGGTTGGGTTCCGTTGTTGCTGCCTTTTGGAAGGATGAGGGGAAAACTGCAGCATCAGCTGTGGTGAGAGCAACCACATGACTCCCCTAAGCTGGTTGATGAAGTTGTGTTTGTGTCCCAGAGTGCTTCTATTTTTCTTCTAGAAAAATGAGCATACTGAATGTTGATGGTACTGGAGTAACGTGGAGATAAGAGACCAGCTACTGCTTGTTAAACAATAATGTAATATTCAGCATCTTCTAGGTAGGAGTCTTGGTAGATGAAAGCTTTCCATAGGCCTTCTAGATTCTCATTCCAAATCATGAAGTTTAGCTTAGACAAAGAATTTTTCTGCTGAATGTTGGGAGAATATTATTTAAGGATGCCTGTTGCAGGCTTATTTGAGAAAATAAACCCCAGAGTATTTCAGTTACAAATCTTGGTAGCAGGTAATTCTGTCCAGTATTTCTTTAGGTACACTTGTAATGTCTTTATCAGCAGTCACTGTCCTTTGTTTTGAGTTTCTTAACACAGCTCATTGTTAAGGTTGGTATGTTCATATGAGCTTCTAACTGGTTGTGTACCCTGTTTACAAACAACCTCAGCATTCTCATGTTAATAACATGGCCACAGTTGTCACCTATATCACAGTAAGTGCAATTGCAATGTGCTGCCTTAAAGTGATTGAGATCACTAAACTGAGTTAGTACTTGTAGACTTCTAGTTGTTCATTAAGAAAGAGTTCATCCTACTGATCTGCTGTTTAATTTGATTTTAGTGTTCAGGAAATTCTGTCTTTATCTTTGTGGCAGTCTGATTTTCTCTCTGCATCATTCCTTACTCTTTAGTAGTGTTTTGTCTGTTACTCCAGATGGTGCTTGCTGCATGTTACTTGCCCACGTATTTGCAAAATTTTTGTTTCCTATCTGTCTTGAACAGGTAAAAATTCTTTTCCTTTTCTCCCAGAAATGTTGATGTAAACTTTAATAAGAAGCTGGAATGAGAACGGAGAGATTATAGACATCCCTTTAAAAGGAGAAGCCTGGAGGATCAATATACAGCATTCAATAGAATCTTTCTAGCATCCTCTGCCTTCAGCTCTAACCCATTGATTTTCATCCTGTTTGGATATCCCTTGCAAATCTCTGCTGGATTTGTAAAACCTCTCCCAGCTTTCCTTTCTCTCCCTTGCGTACATGTCTTCTACTGCTCTCTTTGAAAAGCCTTGAGAGGGCAGTGAGACTACTGGAGGAAAGAGTGGATGGGAGAGCCAACATAATTCTCAACCCACATCTGACCTTGGTATGTGGGGACCCTAAAAGCATTTTCTGCAACATTAGGATCAGAAGAAACCCCTTCACCTCTGATAAGTGGGAGTTAAGTATTACTGTAGAAAGTGTAGAGTAACAGTTCTGAGATGGGGATTATGATTGAGGAGTAAGAAGAAGCTGAGATTAATAGGTCTTAAACCACTGGCACTCAGAAGGCCTGCCTGGCTGTAGCCTTTAAGCTCTCCCTGAAAATTTAAAACATGTTGCCTGAACTTGTGCCTAAACAGCTGTGGAGAATTCTAGTATTTCTAAGGACAATTTTATTTTGTTTTAGACCTTTTTGAGAGACAGTTGGTTGTCATGGAGAAAGAGCTATGGCAATGTAAGACTTTTTTCAAAAAGAAAAAGGGTCTTTAGGAGGCCCTACATATCTCTCATAATTGAAATGCTGATGAGACCGGAGAATTAAACTGAACTTATTTGCAGCACCTCATATGCTATGCTTTACAGGTAGAGTCTCTTACTTAGCTTTAGCTGTGCTGTTTTCACCTTTCAGAAAAAGCAGCAGCATCTTGCTTTGCCACCATTGCCTTCATTTATCTCAAAAACATCCTCAGTTTAGTAAAGGTCTGGCTATGTCCTTCAGAATATGATTTTTGTATGTGTGAGTGTCGTGTAGCTTAGCATAACCTTCTTGTCTACTTTCATAGAAGAAGTGTCAGAATGGAAAATTTCTTTAAACACACTGTTTTCACTTCAACTGAGACCAGCAGAGGGAACTTCATGTAAACTTCTCAAGGGCTTTTGTATACAGTAACAATGAGGTTTCTGTAAGAACTTGAACAAAACAAACTGATCATTTAGCATTTCTTGGGGAAAACAAAACAAAACAAACACATAAAACCAAACCAAAATAAAAAAGCCACTCACAAAGATTTCAAACCTTTAAGACATCAGACTTAAAATTATGTGATTAAATCATAATATGGTATAATGTTTCTTTAGTTTCAAAAAAGTGAATGTGATTGGTGCAATTCTTCTGTTAAAAAAGAAGCTGTTTCTGTTTTGAAATGCAGGTCATAAATCGTTCAACGACAGAGCTACCTCTTACAGTGTCATATGACAAAATCTCTCTTGGAAAACTACGATTTTGGATCCACATGCAGGATGCTGTGTACTCCCTCCAGCAGTTTGGTATGTTCTTATTTTTAATGACTCTAGGTGAAAACCAAATAAACAAGAAAAAAGCAACAGTCTTCTTTCCTTCAAGTACAAAGGAGGCACTGTTTTCTGGATAACTCATAAAAAGACTTGGTGCTATAAATCTTAACGTTGCTTTACTGTAATAAGGCAGGGTGGAAACAAAATGTTGACACGTGATACAGGAATGGAGGACAGAAGTGAAACAACTTTCAATGTTGTTTGGATAGTCCTATTGCAAAAGTAAGTGGCTACAATTGAGAGCATTTTGATCAGTTTTCCTCTGTCATCCATGGAGTGAGAAGGTAGATCAGTTCTTATACAAGCTGTGTGTAGCTGGTCACTAAACCGTATACCCACGGCTAAACACAGGCAAGCGTAGCAGAAAGACATTGGGTTTGAGCTGAGAATCAGGAAAAAATCGTGGTTCTGATTAAACTGCTACTGCTACTTCAGAACTGACTTGCCTCTTACTTTGACTCAGGTCAAGTACTTCAGTTATGAATTTATAGGGCAATACAGAGAAACTGAGAAGTGAAAGCCAAATATGATTTAGAAGCTTGAACATTAGCATGCTCTGTGTGTCTAAGTCCTGCTTTTTCTGGACTGTACGAAAGTCTAAATTTATAGACAAGCTCTGTAGCTTGCGAGGATCTAACTTTGTTACAACTTTGAACAGCCAGTTTCCAGATCATGTTAGTCTCAGTTTGTGAAATGAGGCAGAATGGCACTTATTTGCCAAAGGATTTGATGATCCATATTATGAGAACTGCTGAGAGTGCTCAGTTTTTCTGAGAAGTTTAGACTTTAATCATGGGGCCTGAGACTGCTTCATCAAGAAGGTATCTTTATGCTGACTGAAGAAGTTCAAAGCTGTAGCTGTCATTTGCCAAATGCAGTCCTTCATTCTGGCAACCATATTTATCACAGACAGCTCTCTTTGAAATAATGGTTGTCCAGTATATAAAAAAGTAGAAAGCATTCCTCCTTTTCTGATTTCAAAAGTCAGTGGAGAATACATTCTTGGCTTACAGCTTGTGGTTTTTGGAGGATGCTTTTTCTTTCTCCTTTATCAAGGACAAGCTTCCGAGTTAATTCTGCGAGGGCCATCAAAAGATCTGATGCTACTTGTATTGTTATGTTTCTCGCTGACCTTTGTTGCCTTCCACAGTGTACTCCTTTTCTTGTTTTTCGTTTGTACTGTGAAACTTGCTTTTCTTGTTTAGATTGTAAGAGTTCAGAGGCAGAGTTGAAGAATCCTTATTCTTCCTACTTGTGCCAGAATGACCTCCTGCGTCTTGCCATTCGTGTCTCAGTTGTTCAGCTTATGCTCTGTAGTTGTGCAATATTAAAGGCACATCTGTCTGCTTGTAACTGATGGGCTCTGTTTAAGGCTAGCTTAATAACTAGCCAAAAAATGTGTAGATTCAGGTTTTACCAATAAAGCTACCATCTTGTTTTGGGTTTATATTTCCTTACCTAAATATATGATGGTGAAATAAGCCTTTCAAAGGAGTCTCTAGCATAACAGCAGTTAACTGTCTACTACTTCTTTCTCTTAGGATTTTCAGAAAAGGATGCAGATGAAGTGAAGGGAATTTTTGTTGACACTAACCTGTACTTTCTGGCTTTGACCTTCTTTGTAGCAGCATTCCATGTAAGTGGAATAACTTTGGATTTCAGGTATTATAGAATATAATGAAAAAAGGGGGGGAGATGTTTGCACTTCAGCTCTTTTATTTAGAGAGAACTGTTCTTGGAAACAGTAACTAGGTCTTAAATAATAATCTTGACCGAAATATAAAACCTTTAAAGTTATTATTACTTTTTTTTAAGTTGGAGTTCAAGTAGAGATCCAAGAATTAATTACCTGTCAACATTGGCTCAGGCTTTCTGCTAAGTTGAGTTGTCCCAAGGCTATCACTGCAGTGGCATAGCTACAGCAGTAGTAATACCAGTAGGGTATTACGTAGACTCAAACTGATAGAGTTTGAGTCTCTGGCTACTAACCCCTGCAGAAATCCAGATCAGCCTTGAAAGATGTAAATTGCAGAGCTTGTAGTTCTAGGCATAGTTATTTCTTGTTCTGTTTCTCTCCATCAGTATTGGGTGTGACATGGTATAAATGTAAATCTTTGTTTTGGTGGACAGTGCTTTTAGATCTCATTGTTCTACTTTGAACATCTTTGATGTCTACAGTTAGGTGCAATACAATTCCTGTCTTCTGGGAGAGAGAACTTGTTGAGCATGTTATGTTTCTTTTACACTTGCATTACATAAAATTAATTGGGTTTGAAAGTCATAGATTTCTCAACCATATCACTCTTTAATTTTTCATTCTGTTCATCAGACAGTAAGATGTCAGTAGGCTGGGGTTAGATATTCTGGTATTTTTTCTTTTGTGTACTATAAGAATTTCTTGAATGTGTGCTTCTTATTTTTTAAGACAGTGAATGTGTGAGGAAAAGACTGAAAGATGTACTGAGTAAAGGTACTAAAAACAGTGAAGAAAATGTTTGTTATTCATAAATTTAATGCTAAAAAATCCCTACAGTTTAGGCCAAATCGTAGAATCATCATAGAATGGCTTGGGTTGGGAGGGACCTCAAGGATCGTCAAGCTCCAACCCCTCTGCCGCATGCATGGCTACTGACCTCCATATTTCCGCACAAATGTGTGCAAGAACTTTACGGTGAGGGTGACGGAGCACTGGAACAGGCTGCCCAGGGAGGCCGTGGAGTCTCCTTCTCTGGAGATGTTCAAGACCTGCCTGGACACCTACTTGTGTGACCTGCTGTAGGGAACCTGCTTTGGCAGGGGGGTTGGACTCGATGATCTCTGGAGGTCCCTTCCAACCCCTACAATTCTGTGATTCTGTGATTTGATACTAGATCAGGCTGCCCACAGCTCCATCCAACCTGGCCTGACTGCTTACTGGCTTAATGTAAAATCCTTACTGCTGAAATAGAGAGAGAACCTAATTTGCAGCATGGTAGGATTTTGTTGAAACTTTGGTGCTATCCAAGCCTCAGCTATCAGTCTGGTACAAAGAGCTTACTGAATTCAGCATGATTTTCCCTGATCTGTCAAAGAGCTGAGCAATTCCTGCAGGTATTCAGCTCTCTGTCCTCTGCCATGCGTTATCCTGTACTGGGTCACTAACTTTCTTCATGGGATGCAGCATTGTGCAGTGTTAGAGTAGAAACAGTACCTGCTGTTCCTCCTGCTATTTCACACTGCATTTGGAGCCTGGGCTTTTAAAACGTTTTTTTTCTCTTTAGCTTTTATTTGTTTTAATTTTTAGTTCACAGATGATCTTAATGCATTTTTAATTGTTCAGCTTGCAGTCTTTAATTAGTGCCTGTGCTAAGAAAATGAGTGTCCTTCTTGCTATTTGCAGCTTCTCTTTGATTTCCTTGCATTTAAAAATGACATCAGTTTTTGGAAGAAAAAGAGAAGCATGATTGGAATGTCTACAAAAGCAGGTATGGCCCAGCATGCAAAGTGATGTGTGTGCTGTATAATATATACTGTGTGCTTTTATTCTTACTCTAAATTGAAACTTTGTAGATTTATCCAGGATGGCAAAACTAGTTGTTTTTTTGCATAGCAAAATAGCTAGCAGGCTGGTTCTAACTTTGCTGGTATGATGGGGGTTGAATTGGGGGTTGAATAGGATGTAGGAAGGGTGAGAGAAAAAGTGGTGTGACATCACGTCAAGGCTTCCCAGAGCAGATGAAGGTAGCATGCAGCCACAGACACTTGAGATTTAATGCTCCTCAGCCTTGCTTATGGCATTAATAATTACTGGCTGCTTTTCTAATAGATTATCCATTGTGATTATAAACAGAACTGGAAAACCTGAAGCTATCTGGCCTCTGAGATTATCCCTAATGGTGTCGTGTTTGCAGACTGATGAAAGCATGTCAGCAGTATCAATACAAAGAAAAAATAAGGCATTCAAAATCGGGATAAACAGCAGCATGATTTTTATGCGGAGAATCTGCTTATTGTCTTCCTAGAGTACTTTTTATAAGGCAAAACTTACACTACATTTGGTATTTGCAGACAAAAATGTCAATAAAAATCCAAAGTGGCACAGAGAATTTTCACTTTAAGTTTTAATTGCTAGTTAAATAGTTAAGACAAACTGGAAAGACTGAGTTACAAAGGATTTTCTAATCTTACTATCGAAATACCAGTTTTCATTCTCCAGTAACTAACTCATGGTTCTATTGTCCCTTTATTAAACCTTAGTTACCTTTCTGTTTGTATCTCTTTCTTTTCCTAAGGGAAAAGTGTGACAGGCAATTACCCTGAAAAGGCACAGCGTGATTGTTGGTGTCTGAGTGTGCTGTAACTCTTCCCCTTTTCTGTCCCTGCTTAGTCTAATCAGAGACTTGCTTGATAGACGTTTAGATGCATTCAGGATGTTGCAAAATCTGAGAAATAAACCTAAAATGTAGTTCTTACTATTTGCATAGTATTTTGCATAAGCATGAAATCAGTTTTATGAGGTTCAAGAACTGTCATTACCTCACAGCCTTTCAAATGTCAGGAACTTAGTTCATAATACTAATATAGTGTTGAATTGTTGGTTTTCCTTCCATCTTGCGTGATGAAGATTTCATTTAAAAGGTTTTTTTCCTTAGTTGTCTTTTTATTCTGACTGTCTGTGTCATAGAATTGTTCAGGTTGGAAAAGACCTTAAAGATCATCAGGTCCAACCACAACCTAACCATGCTACCCTAACTCTAACGACCCCCCACTAAATCATGTCCCTGAGCACCACGCCGAAAAGGTTTTTGAACACATCCAGGGATGGTGGCTCAACCACCTTCCTGAGGAACCTATTCCAGTGCTTAACAACCCTTTCTGTAAAGGAGGTTTTCCTGATATCCACCCCAAACTTACCCTGGCACAACTTGAGGCCATTTCCCCTCATCCTGTCACCAGTGAGAAGAGACCAACCCCGCTCTTGCTGTAAGCACCTTTCAGATACTGGAAGAGAGCAGTAAGGTCTCCTCTCAGCTTCCTTTTCCCCAGACTAAACAGCCCCAGTTCCTTTAGTATCTCCTCATAGGGCATTTTCTCCAAGCTCTTCGCCAGCCTTGTTGCCCTTCTTCAGACCTGCTCCAGCACCATTCTGTACTGAGGTGCCCAAAACTGAACACAGCGCTCGAGGTGAGGCCTCAACAGCGCTGAGTACAGGGGCAGGATGACTTCCCTAGTCCTGCTCATCACTGATACAAGCCAGGATGACATTGGCCTTCTTGGCCATCTGGGCTCGCTGCTGGCTCATATTCAGCTGACTGTCTATCAGTACCCCAAGGTCCCTTTCCATCAGGCAGCTTTCCAGCCACTCCTCCCCAAGCCTGTAGGCTTGCCTGGGATTCTTGTGACCAAAATGCAGGACCCGACACCTGGCCCTATTGAAGCTCATACAGTTTACCTTGGCCCATCTATCCAGGTCCCTCTGTAGTGCCTTTCTCCCCTCTATCAGATCCACACTCCCTCCCAACTTGGTGTCGTCCGCAAACTTCCTGAGGGTGCACTCAATCCCCTCATCGAGATCATTAAAAAAGATGTTAAATAGAAGCAGCCCCAGTACCAAACCCTGGGGGACACCGCTTGGTGACCGGCTGCCAACTGGATTTAACTCTATTGACCACAACTCTTAGGGCCCGGCCATCCAGCCAGTGTTTCACCCAGCAGAGCGTGCACCCATCCAAACCATGGGCAGCCAGCTGCTCCATGAGGTTGTTGTGGGGTCTATAGATCACTGGCTGTTTCTAGGACTGTTTGATCTATCAAGATGTGTATAGTTCATGCTTAAACAGCTTAGGACAGAATTAAATAAATGAGCCAACAGTCTTCCTTCATCTGAGCTGTTTATGTAAATATTAATAAGCCTTCTGTGGTTTGTTTTTTTTTCCATCTAGTGCTTTGGCGGTGCTTTAGTACTGTTGTAATATTTCTTTTCCTTTTGGATGAACAAACGAGTTTACTGGTACTGATCCCAGCAGGCGTTGGTGCTGTGATTGAGGTGAGTTGGTAAAGCTCTAGAACCAGGTAGCAGTATTCTCTGCAACATCTGTCATCTGTGTCTGGAGTTTTCCAGTATTGCTTAGCAGAGTATTTTGTGGCTTATTGTAGAAGAGGGTCTTACTGGAAAAGCACTGCTGTGTCCCTTTATTAAATAACTGAACTGGGAGTATAGGTGTTCTCTGGGATGTGTCAGCACATATTGTGGAAGCCAAGCACAGAGCTGTGCTGAGCCTCCTTCCTGTCACATCACTGATACGCATCAGTAGTGAGCAGGCATGTATGACCACGTCAGCAAACTTTCACAGACACGTTTGGCAAAGAGCTGGCTGTGGCCCATCACACACTGCCCTCAGGGCTGCAGTTTTCTCCCTGGCTGTGACTGAGGTGCTTGGGGAAGGAGGGAGGGACTGATGACTGCTCACCAGGCCAATGGGCTGCAGGTACTCCTTAAGAGCTCGCTTAGGTGCAGTGAAGCACAAAATCAGCCCTAATAGGAAGGAAGAATCTCTCTACCTAGTGTTGTTTGCAGATCTAATGATTTCTCAGTATATAAAAATAAATTTGGGATTCCCATGTGGAATTTTTGACTACACGTCTGTTGTTGTTGCAGATATGAATGCAAAGTCACAGTGTGATCCTTAAGATTTTACCTTCATGTATAAAACTAATTAAGCTTTTGTGAAAACTTTGAACAGTGGTGCTATGTAAAAACTTGCTTAACAGGTGGCTGCTGGAGCTCTGAGGTTCACAGTGGCTCTGAGCAGCTGACTCCATGGAGGCACTGCAGTGCAGATGTCCTGAAAGGACTCTGTTACTTCACTTACAGTACCTCAACTGATATGGGGACTTAGTAGTACAGTTTCTCAGTGTTGTGCTTGTCAAGGAACACACCATTTAGTTTGTATCAGCATTCAACAGTATGTTGAAGTCAGACTATTACAACTTTATGCAGTGAGTGCTTAAAATAGATATTCGAGGATCTTGATTCTGATCATCTGAACCTTGCATTAAAAATTCCTGTGGGTAATTCTTTATGTGCAAATTTTGTTTTCGTTAATAACAGCTCTGGAAAGTGAAGAAGGCTTTGAAAATGACAATCAAGTGGCAAGGCATACGACCCAAAATTCAGGTACAATAGACATCAACACTTCAGTGGTTTGCACTCTTGAGCTTTTTACCTTCTTAACAGTAACTGCAGGATACTGTGACTTGTGGTTTTCTGTGATGTGAAGATCTTCTCTTATGGATAACTGAAATGAAATAGCAGAATAAATAGGTTCAAATGTAAGAATTTCTTTGATCAATTCTGTAGAGGCAGCAGCAATTTGTATGTATTTATGATGTGAGAAGCCTCAGAATTCCCCATACGTGCTGAATCTTAGCAGGTGGACTGTGCTCTTGCCTACTGTGTTGAAAAGTAGGTAACTTTACTTAACTGGCATTTTAATTTAAACTTAACTGGCATTTTGATTTAAACTAAGGAACTGAATTTTTCATGAAGCCATAGGTATAACTTCTCTATTGTAGAACTAATGGTAGTTGTGTCATGCTCTGGGAAAAAGACAAGTGTTTTATAGGTCCTCTGGGTAAGAACTGTAAGACCAGGCCTTGCAGTGTCAGCAGGGGTTAAAATAAATGCAGGTAATATTTCCATTTTTTTGACATGAATGTAGTCTCTTTCAAATCTTTCATTGTCTGGTGAAATTTGGGGAAAAGACACCTTTGATTAAAGGATAGCCTACATTTAAATAGTTCCTTTTGTTGGTGAGAAACAGTTATTTAATATTGTTTACTTCATAGGATGAACTGGATGGGCTTTTGTTCTGTTGGAAGTCTTTACTTAAGAAGATTGTGGCTTTGTTCCTTTAACAACGTTTGAAGAAATGTGTTTCTTTTAATGCGACTTTGACATTTTTGTAAGACTACAGGAACACAGCTGGTTGAATTGCCTGTCTGTCTTGTTAAGAGTAATCTTATTTTGGTCTGGAAGCAGAAATTGATTAGTACTCATATTGACATTTAAAAACATCCACATGCTCAAAACAACAACTTGCGGAAAAGAAAATCCAGTTCATCACATATTTTTCTGTTAAAGTGGCAGTATTTGCACGGTAGTTGCACTTTGCAAATTGTCTTGTCACTTGCCAAACGTTGATCTTTTGCCTAGAGGCTGCTGAACAGTATTTCCAACAGTAGAATTGTTGGACCATTTGTAATTCTTACGAAAATGCTGCTTTAAAAATAATGCTACCACTAATTATAGAAGAATTTAGCCTTTTATCTTGAGAAAATTTTTAGTGAACGAATAGACAGACATGGAATTGAGGGTGATCCGTAAGTGATGCCTTCATGTGAAATGGTCATTGTTTTCATAATCACTTCCTCTAACTGCCAGATGCTGTGTCATGCTGACTCTGCTTTTGCTTTGTGAACTGTTTCAGCTGTATTTCCTAAGCAAAAAAGTCCTGGATGTTGAGTGTAAAATATGAAGGAAGACATTAAACCTTTTGGTTACCCTGCTGCTGTGCAGCAGACTGAGCAGGATACCTGTATGACTGTTGTACACAAGAACTGATAAGGTCTTTGAACTGTTACCTTGCTGACTGTATAAGCAAGTGAGCTTGCAGTTTCATTCTCTATTTAGGGAGTCAGCCTTTTTCTTCCAGTTCTGTCTTGATTATATATTTTATATGTATTGCAGTTTGGCGCATCCAACGATTCTGAAAAGAAAACTGAGGAATATGATACCCAGGTAAGAGGGAATCCTTGACTTCTGATCGATGAAGTCTATAAATGTGGTCTGCTCTTTTGCTGGTTTTATTCCTACAAGTGTATTTTTCATCTTCTCGTACTTGTTAAGGGGATCGTCATCATGCAAATGATCACATAGTGAAGATTCATTCTAATGATTTATGAAAAGAAATAGCAAAAGAGTTCTTTGTTAGCTGGATTACAGTGTTTGAAGAAAATGTCATCTGTACTAAGGATGTCAAACTAGATGAAACTAGTCACAAAATTTTGTCTAGCAATTAATATGTCTGCACCAACAAGTCATGAGTGATTGAAAGCACCTTTCCAGAAACTTGTCCTCTTGTGACTGTAAAGCTCATCAGGCCTCAGATAAATCTCATCAGATTTAAGGAACACCATCTGCTTTCTTTAATGGAAAGATTTAGAAGTTATGACATTAATCTATGGGTCACGTGCAGATATCAGTACATCCGTAACAGGCCAGAAATCTTGAATTACTTCTGTGTTTGAAGCTGGAATCTGGTTGAAACATTTTTTGAGAAGCAGAATGGCAAGCAACATATCTGAAGAAAAGTTACTCTTCGTGTGTATTCCTTACAAAAATCAGTATTTGTACTTGTTACTCATGCCAGTAGAATGATTGATCATAGGTAGCAATGGTGGTGTTAAGTGGAGAGCAGCTCTCAAACTGGCCCACACTGCTTATGTACTGAGGTTTTTGGTGGTCTCAACTGTGCACTGGAATTTTCAGGATCTCTTGAACTGAAGCATTCTGGAAATAATAGTAGACATTTAGAAATAGGAAAAGATGTTCAGGAAAAAAAAGATGTGGCTATCTTTGAGATGATGCCATGAAAAGTCTGCTGTATATAAAATGTGAACTAATAAACTATTTTCTTTGTCCTTCAGGCTATGAAATACTTGTCATATTTACTCTATCCACTGTGTATTGGAGGTGCAGCTTACTCCTTGCTGAATGTCAAATACAAAAGGTACTGTCAATCTATAAAGGATCTTATAAAAGGTTGAAACATCCCCCATTTTTTCTGTATTGATTAATTGGAGTTGATGGGATATAGAAATCAGTTCTGTTTGTGTGACTTAGAAGCTAGGAAGTGTAGACTTGTATGGAATTTAAGGCTGGAAAGTGTAGCCATTTTTTAACACCCTGTAAGCTACGGCTTATTTCAAGCTGTGTTTTTTCACAAGTAATCTGATATTTCTGTAGTATTCAATAACTTGCATACAAGATTAAGCTGTCAATCACAAGAGGAGGAAGAAAGCTTCTCTTTGATGTTCAGAGAGCAGATAAGATGACAGGGAGAGATAAGAGGTTACTGTGGTTGAGTTCAGTAATCAAAAGAAGCAAAAACTGTCCTCAGATTATTTGCTTTGACCAAGGGATTTCTCCCTTGAGAAATGTGGCAGGTAGGATGACAAACAAGCAGAAGTGTTTTTAAGAAAGGAGCCTGTACTCCCTCAAACCACAGACTTACTGTGAGACATCAACAAGAGCTGAAGGGTCTGTATTTCAGGAAAAGGTGAAACTCCAGTCAGCCTTCCCTGAAAACAGTACAGCTAGTTCATTTTTGACTGAGAAAAGCAGACAAGTTAGATAGCTGTGGGACTTTGCTCTAGGAAAAAAATCTGCAAACACATGCTTGGTGATGGCTGTGTAGGCTGTTCTCATAGTTTCTAGGCCCAGAAGGGATGTGGAGGAGAACAAGTATAGCCTTAAAATAACAGGAGAAGAATCTTCTGTTGCTGTCTACGTGTTCTGTAACTCTTGTACCAAAACTTAGGGCCATTTCTCTGCTATTAGAAAATAGCTTCTTCAGAAGGTTCTTGTCTCATGAGTTAACAAATATATGGCATATAAAAATTCTGGCACTCACTCTCTTCCTGCAGCAGATAGAACAGCTCTCTGTTATCTACTATTACATGCAGAAGTATGGAATTTGTACCATCTAAGCCATCTGTAACGTTACTAATGCTGGAGCTAAGGGTTTGCTCCATTGAACGTATGTAGGGAGGGATTGTTAGATTTAAGGAGAGAAAAGTGTAGATTTCTTGTGTTTTCTCATTATCTTTTATAAGTGCTTACTTTTAGGGGTTTGCATCGAACAGTATTTGTGGTCTGTAATCTGTGAACTTCTTACAGTGCCTTGTCAAGTGCCTCCTTAACATTGAGAAGACAGTGTTAGAAATACTGACAGGACTCAGTGTGCAGCATTGCCGGGTGGGGTGCAGAAATCTTAGAACAATCTCCAAAGGTATACGAGTACTTAATAAAGCTCTCCAGAATTACTGGATGTGAAGCATCAGCTGCGTAATGGTCAGCAGCATCTCTGGAGCCCTTCTACTCCAAGGGAGGTGTAAGGTGTTCGGTTTGTGTATAAAGCAGTTCTCAACAGATCCACTTCTCAGAGTTGTCAGAGTCTTGCTGTGTAGGTGTTGTATGGCAGGCACACGTTTTTAGTTGAGGTGAGAAAGTAACTGGATTGTCTTGTTTGTTTATAGCTGGTACTCCTGGCTGATTAACAGCTTTGTCAACGGTGAGTCCCTTCTTATTTTTCTATTATTCATGCTTCTTCCATTGGAGACAAAGACTCAAAAATAAAAAATCACCAATATTACCTGCATCTGCATGGAACAATAACCTGAACATAGGTTCCAGAATTATTGCAGTAAGAAAGGGAGAAGAATCAACTAAAATTGAAACAGAAGAATTAAATGTATTTTCTCATTAGGAAAATCTGTAATTCTCTAATTGTGAAAGGATACTTCTATTCTGCCTTTGTCTGTTAAGTTTTCTGTATTTTATCTTCAGGAGTGTATGCTTTTGGTTTCCTGTTTATGCTGCCCCAGCTGTTTGTAAATTACAAGGTGAGACTGAAAAGCAATAAAAGGCAACTGCTGTAGTGTCTTCTTCCAGGCTTTAATACAAATGATACATTCTTTTCATCCTAGATGAAATCTGTTGCACACTTACCCTGGAAGGCTTTCACATACAAAGTAAGTAAAGCTTTAATTTAAAGACTGGTTCTGTCATTTTGAAAACAATTTTCTGAGAAAAACAACTAAGTATTATGTAGCTTAAGGCTGTGAGTGCTTTTCTTTTTGTTTCAAGAACTAAACTGCCTGTAAAACCAAATTTGTTTGCAATCATTCTTCAAGGAAAAAATAAATCCATTTCTCATAACGACTTTCCTATAAAGAGAATCTCATCCAAATTAGGGTGTGGGTAATGTCGCTTTTTTACTGTCACCTGTCTTAGGTATGTACAAATGTTGGGCTTGCAAATGATCTAATGTTCAATTTAATACTTCAATAAAGCAAAAAAGAGATTACATTAACAAAGTATAATTCTCAATATTATAAGAGCACTGAGAGGCCACATTTTAGCAAGTTGTGGGAGATACCAGAGACAGAAGTAAAGTACAGATTGTTTTCTGCTTGTGTGGTAATTCCCAGCTTCTGGGAAAGTGCAGTGACAAATGTGTGCTAGGCTGTGGTGCGTTGTCCCCACTACCCAATCTGTAGGAAATGATGCAGCACTGTGGCAAGGCGCAACGTGAGGCCTTGGGGCAGGGGAAGCGAGTTTATTAAAAATAAATAAGTCAGCTTACTGACACTTTGATACCTACACGCCCACAAGCACCTCCTGTGTGTCTGAGGGGTTGATATTGTACTCATCCATCCAGATGTCTGTGCCCAGGTATATTCCTTGCATTGACAGGGAGGACAAGCAGCACCCGCTATTGAGTTTCCAAGTCTGCTTTATTTGCCCTTTGGGCCAGTGTATTTCAATTCTCCTGAACTTAAGTGCTTCAAAAGGAAGTATTAAAAGCTGCTCAAGATACTCTGTTCAGTTCTGAAAAGATAGTGTGTGATAAAAGAAATGAAGTCTTAAAACAGAATGCCTGTTATAACTTTTCCATATCTGTGAGCCCACAGCAACAGCCCAGATTTCTGATATTTTATGTGTTGAAGGAGTATTGAGCCATCTGGGAGAAACAGATTGGAGTATAGATAATAACGGCATAGTAACTAAATAGTTTTCAATACAGTAATCAGTCCAAAAATAAAAATAAGGTCCTAATTTTTCAAACCCATAGTAGGTAAATCAGAATGTTTTTAATAGAGAGAAATAAAAGGCGCGGAGAAGGAATTTCACAATTTTGGCAAAATTTATAACTGCAAAGAGATATCAGCAATTGAAGGACAGCAGGATGCAAGGGCAGTATTGAAGGTAACCTTCATAGCAGAATTTTGCTTCTGAAATGCCTTTTCTTAAAGAGCATTTATGGGGCTGCTGTTAAGAGATGCCAGAAACTACCACAGTGAAGCGTGGCTATACGTAGAAAAGAGTGTTTTCAGCTATGTTCAACTTCTTGGGCTATTTCCTAGTGGGTATTTAAAGTTGCTTGCTCTCTTCTGTGCTCCTGCAAAAAAAATAGTCTGAAGTCTCTTCTGTTATTGTTTCATTTTGGTTTTTTTTGGAAATAAGAGAGCACTTTTTTCCTTTAAAACTTAAACTTTTTTTTTTTTTTTTTTTTTTTTTGCTAAGGATGACTTTGGCAAAAATGCAAACATTCCTAAATTTTTGCTTTCTGTAGTTTTACATTTTATACTTTCATGAGGCATACCTTCAAATGAAGTAATCCCAAAAGAAAACTAGCTAGACTAAATACTATTGTATGAGTTGCCTTGATGTATTCAGTTTCCATTATTTTTGAGGACTGCCTAAATGCCCATGGGAGGATGAAACTTTTTCTTCCTTTCATCATCATAGGATCACTCACTTGGGAGTTAACTTGGAAAGGCCTCGTTTTCTAACTAGCCAAGTTTTGGTGGTTTTTTTTTCCTTGACTGATCTTTGCACAGGCTTGAGAAGTGCCATACATATTCTTTGAACACTTTGGATTGATGGATTAGTTTTGACTCGCCAGAAGGAGCTTTCCTGTTGGAACTAATAAGAACTTCTTCCTGTCCAACACCTCAGTGTTCTTCTCGTGCTTTGTTTCATAATACCAACAGTAGTTTAATTTTCAAGAGCAAGTCTTTTTTTCCCTTCTTATGACATGGATTCATGCACTGTGAAGCCAGAATAACAGCTTTCTGATAATGAAAGGAGAAGCCATTGTAAGGGGATTGTTTGCTAGCCCAGTAGTGAATATTCTTTGCTGAATTGGTTTTCTGGATGTTTTTAGTGAGCTTATTGCACCATCTTATGAGTACTAAAGCTGGTATACTGTGAAGAATTGACTAGTCTTCTCTATAGACCAGAAACAGATGCAGAGGAGTTGCCCTGCTCTTCACTTCCTTTACCTTCTCTCTTGAAATAATGTCATCTTTGCGTGTTCAAGCCTCTCTGCGTTGCTTTCCCAGCAAATGTCTGTTAATTTAAATTTTGTCACTGATGAAAGTGATAAATATTTCATAATTGCTTCAGAAACAGCCTAGAGTATGTCTAGCTGAGCAGAAATGGTGTAGAAAATTGCATCTCAGATAAGGGATGGATGTTTGCTTCCAGGAAAGCACTGAAAATGTTTTAAAATCTCCCCAGGGCTGCCAAGTTAATGTTCTTAAGAGCAGTAAATGAGTAAGTTCTTACAAAAGTTTCAATTTACCCACAGAAAATGAAAGTGAACTATGACATTTTGTAAATCTTAAATCATTTGAGTAAAGTGTTTGAATACATTTTTTTGTCAGTTTCTTTTAAAAATTTTGCTGAAGTTGAACACGTGTTTTTCCTCTCATACAAAAGTACTCTCATTTACCTCAAACAGTATCGTGGCATGGTTTGGGTTGGAAGGGACCTTAAAGACCATCTAGTTCCAATCCTGCTGCTATAGGCAGGGACACCTCCCTCTAGGACAGGTTGCTCAAAGCCTCGTCCAACCTGGCCTTCAATGCTTCCAGGGAGAGGGCATCCACAGCCTCACTGGGCAGCCTGTTACTACAGTGTCTCACCGCCATCACAGTAAAGAATTTCTTCCTAATACCTAGTCTGCCAGTTTAAAGCCATGTTGCTTGTCCTGTCATTACATGCCTTCATAAAAGGTCCCTCCCCAGCTTTCCTCTAGATGCTGTTCAGATACTGGAATGTCACTGTGAGGTCCCCATGGGGCTTTCTCCAGGCTAAACAGCTCCAGCTCTTTCAGCCTTTAATCGTAGGGAAGGTGCTCCAGCCCCCTGATCATCTTCATGGCCCTCCTCTGGACCCGCTCCAGTAGCTCCATGTCCTTCTTGTGTTGGGGTCCCCAGAACTGGACACAGTACTCCAGGTGGGGTCTCATGGGAGCAGAGCAGAGAAGCAGAATCACTTCCCTTGACCTGCTGATCACATTTCTCTTAATGCATCCCAGGATACGGTTGGCCTTCTGAGCTGCAAGAGCACATTACCAGTTTGTGTTGAGACCTATATCCTTTTTAATTTAACTGTAATTCAGTAAACAGTATGATCTTCATTTAAAAAAAGCACTTCAAAGTTTGCAGTGGTTTTTCAGCATTAAATGTTTTTATAAAAAAGAAATAGTCTGTGTATCTGCTGAACAACACTGGTAAGCCTGTTTCCTATTGCTTTGTATTAATTCCTTGCTTCGTTTTGTCTGATTTTGTTTCTTGACAGCTAACTGAAGTGTTCTGTTCTTTTATTTGTAGGCATTCAACACGTTTATTGATGATATATTTGCTTTTATTATCACTATGCCAACATCTCATAGACTGGCATGCTTTCGAGATGATGTTGTGTTCCTGGTCTATCTCTACCAAAGATGGTATGCCTTTCTTCAGTATTCCTAAGAGTTTTTACAGCACTTCAGATTGGCGTAAGAACTACAAAGCAATCTGGAAAGGCTATATGCTGTAGTCATTAAATCATAGAATCACAGAATGGTTTGGGTTGGAAGGGACATTTAAGATCATCCAGTTCCAACCCTGCTGCTATATGCAGGAACCAGCGTGCTCAAAGCCTTATCCAGCCTGGCCTTGATGGATTCCAAGGAGGGAGCATCCACAACCTCACTGGGCAACCTGTTCCATCACAGTGAAGATTTTTTTCCAACTATCTAGTCTAAGATAAAGTTCCCGAGGACAAATATTTCTCTAAAGAAACAATAATTTTAAGCCAAGTTTATGTTATACCAAAAATGGTAAATGCAGATTTCAGTTTTAGGTTTATATGCTCACACTAAGAGTAGTAAAGTAGGTCTCCTTGCAAGGTGAGTTTTTTTTCTAGAAATTAAAAACTCAACAGCTTCTGAGAGGGGCTGCGCCCTGGTTTTGAATCTGTCTCTTAATGATAAAATGTCTCTCAAGAGTCCCCCCCCTGTTACAATACAATTTGATAAGTCTTAGTATTTGGTGTTTCTGTAGCTAATTTTTAAGTCTGTCATATTTTTAGGCCAAAAATGGAAACTGAAAATATGATGAGAAAGGAATTCTGTTTTAAAATTGAATAGTAGAGAACTGATTAAATGTCCTTCAGACAGCAGACAAGTAACTTGTGGGTAACAAGTTTTATTTTATTTTTTCCCTGCCAGGCTTTATCCTGTGGATAAGAGCAGAGTGAATGAATATGGAGAATCCTATGAAGAAAAGCCAAAAAAAAAAGCTCATAGGGAATAATTAATAATTAAAGATTCTGACCCTGGACTTCTACTGATTACGTGTATTATCTGGTCTTAAGGAAGAAAAACTTATTTAATAAGAGTATTTTTAGAGCTTATGACAGAACTACATGGACTATACATCTTCTATATTGCCAAAAATCTAGTTTTGATATCCTTCTATTTCAAGATCCTCGTGTGTCCTCACAAGGTCCACAGTCTGACAGATGTCATTAAATAATCTTCCTGCATTTAAGCTCCTCTTCAGTGGAAACCTTAAGTGTCCAGAGCACTGTAATTAATATCCAGATCTGTGTTTTTAAGGCAACTCAGTAAGTGGAAGAGCGGTGCCATGCCACTGTGAAAAGTCAAAAAACTAACCAGTGTGTTACAGCAGTCAAGCATTACTGCCAAACTGGAGGCTTTCAAAAAGAAAATGTGTAATTATCCAACTGTATGCTAATTACAAATCGTCCTAGTCTGATAACAGAAATCATGGGAATTATAGAAGTTAGTATTAAATTTATATGTGGACATAGGAAGTTCGGAGCTTCAAATCTGTTGGCAACAAATGAGACAGATGGTGGTGTTAAAATTCAAATTCTAGCCATTTTCTTAGCCAACAACATTGACAGAGGGTATCAGTTGTCTTAAATGGAATGAAGGTGTGAAACAGCTGTAACATGATTTCTTTTAATATGTATCCAAGTTCATATAAATCTTTCTGCATTGTTGACAAACCTTTTTTGTTGCCATAGTAGGTATTCATGTAATGCAAATCACTGTTGTGTGCTAGGAAGCTCTCTTAAAACATCTTAATTCTTCGTAATGTGGTATCTGAGTGACATAAAGGGCCAATTCCCTGGTGTTTCAAATTTAATAATTCCTTGATCCTTCTCCTGTTTCTCCTACCCCCATTGTATTTATGTGATTAAACACATCATTCAGGTGGAATGGCTTTGCTCACTTATATACCGAGCACTTCCCGGAAAAAGGGAAGAAAACCAGCCTGGTGAAGAATAAGCATCTTACTTTGAAATAATTTAAACAGAAATATCCAGAAGGCAGAATTCTAGTTTGTAGTTCTGCTTTTCCTTTGGTCAATAACTACAGAGTAACCCTAATCATTCTTCAGCTGCCGTGGCAAATAGTACCCTGTTTGTACAAGGCTATTTAACTGCTGTTTGCCACTGATTGAAAATATTAATTGAATAACTTCAAGGAACACAGACAGACTGCAGTACTCTTTAACTGCTCTATGAAGTAGCTTTTATCCAGATATCTGATACTGCAGAAGTGCTATGCATACTCGAGTCTCAGAAGGAGATGGAAACGCACGTAAATTCTTCTGTCACAGAGCACAGTCTTTCTTATCCTGACATCCTTATGCACTACTGGCAATGGAAAGGAGTCTTGAAGTGAATATTTACCTCATGTTTATGTTCAGACGTCTTTACATTGTTAATTGTAAATGAGGAGGACTGTAGACCTGTTGATGTTGGCATTAAATATCCATAAGTCTATGCAAATCTGAGGTTGTGGTTGTTCTGTCTTGTGTGTTTTGGATTTGTTTGGAAGAAGCTCTTTGTTGTTAAGCAAATTCATTTGGGACACTTACTTCATAACAGTAGTAAAAAATGCAGGGGCGTGAATGAATTTCCTGATACAAATAATGCAAATGATACGTTGCCGTTTTGGTGCCATTTCAGAACAGTCAATAATTGATTCTTCTAAAGTGGCTTCTGAAAGTCCAGAATACGATATTTGGGTATTTCTCATGTTTCACCATTTATTTTTTGCATGCAGCTGTTGAAAAGTCACTCTTGCACCTTTGCATACTGTGAGCTTATAGGTCTTTTGTCTTGCATTTCTGATGACAATAACCTCATAATATTCCACACAGTAGTCATAAAGAATATAAAATTAGAACATTTTAATTTTAAAATGATTGAGACTTTCCTGTTCAAGTCATTGTTCTATGCATTCCATTTCCAAATAAAAAAACCTCACCATATGGAATACAGTTTTCTTTTGTTGCTGGAACATCGATGAAAACTTTCAGTGGTGTAACTTTGGAGATTCTGAATGTTTAAACTTCTTTGTTGTTGGCTTAAAACAAAACTGGATTTCCTTATGTTGTTAAGGCAGAAGAAAAAGTACTTACATAAAATGTCGTTAAATGCATGGCAGCTCATGCTGAATTATCAGTGTCTCGCCTATTTGAGAGTTGGAGTGTAACCGAATAACTTCCTCACTTAGAGGATTCACTGTGATAAGCAATTAGCTCACCATCATACAATCTTCATTGAGTTAGCAGTAGGTTTGGAAATGGAAAGATTAGCGGTTTAGTTTTTTGTTTTTGATGAGTTAATTGGGAAAGTCGTGCTTCTGGAGATGCTCTTGCACAGTAGTGCTTAGTGCAAAATAATGCACTGGTTCTGTCCTTCCTTATTGACTCCCCTTTAGACACTGAAAGGCTGTTCTCAGATCTTTCCAGTGCCTTCTCCAGGCTGAACAGCCCCAGCTCTCTCAGCCTGTCCTTGTAGAGACAGGCTTGAGAACATTCTTTGGAATTGCAGCTATGCTTTTCTGTCTGTTCAGAACATTGGGCCTGATACAGCTCCAGCTCAGTGCTGAGTTACGTTAAAAGCTGGGATCGTGGCCAATCAACAGCTTATACAGGAAGCATTGCCTCCTTGCTGCTCTGCAACTCCCCATCTGCATTGCCTGAAAGCTTAAAGATGCAGATACCTAGCTTGGGCCGACCTCCATAGGATCTTTCTCTATGTATGCTATTTAGTCTCCATCATGCACAAGTGTTTCTATTGAGTAGTGCTGACTGTAGGAACAGAAAGGAATAGTGTTTCCATGTGGTAAAGTCAACAAACTCTTCAACAAATTGCTTAAGAACTGGTTATCCTCTCCAGCTCTGCCATCCTAGTTGTCACAATCATATGTGGAAGAAAAAACTCGCATCAGGAATTGGTGTTGTTTGAAGCCTTCTCTGACTTAAATTTATGGATCTCAGAACAGCAGTGCTGGAGAAGCATGTGATCTGAATAACAATCCTGTTCACTGAACTTGACTCCATTACCCTTGGAATGCAGTGAACGTTGCACTGCAGCCTCATATAAGCTACATATAATCCTCTTAAGCTACCCTAATGTGCAAGCATCAGCAACCCCTATGGATGCCTTTGCTTACTACCAAGCTCCTCCACAGGACAGCACCTTGAAAAGTAGCTTGAAGATACAAGACTCTGCAAGTGTCCATATTTTTCACTGCTGTTCTCTTTTATCTCCAGCTTCGCAGATTTCGAATTTCAAGAAGCATCTGTCATTTGCAACTAGGGAATAGAAGCACATTCACCCCTCTGAGGGATGGAAGAGTGGAAAAGAAAATAAATACTTTGGTTATCCTGTATATTTAAATGGCTGATTCTAAGTTCCTCTAGTGAGAGTGCCAGCCAAATCTCTTTCTCAGACTTTCTGGCCTTCTATCTCAGGAATTCTGATTGGGGTCTTCTGTTTATCATTGATGGCTACTTTCAGTTTGCAACAATATATTTGAAAAGCCAAATTCTGACCTCTGCATTTCTAAAAAGAGTACAGCCTTTGGCTTAAAGTATCTGAGTGTGGAAAGCTAATTTAGCTGATACACAAAACAGGTACTTAATCCTGCTGAAAATTTCATCTTTCATGTTCTTACACTCAGCTACCAGCAGAATCTTTTGTCTCATTCAGATTTTTTCCCAGGTGAAAGGTAGCTCAGTATTCTTTCTGAGGCTGTGTCCTGGCATCACAGTAGTGGGGCTGAGCTGTGAAAGGCTCAGCACAGAAGTGAAAGGACACTGCCTTCTCTACTGAAGCTGCCAACTACCAACTCTTTTTTAGTCAAATTGAAAATTTCAGTCAGATTCTATGATACTAAAATGACACACAGCATTTGAAAAACATCCCATATATGAGTTGTTGCAAGGAAAAATGTGCTCAAAAAGTCCCCTGCAAGAACAGAAAAGGTAAGTTATAAAAGTGAGAGAATGCTGCAGCATTAACTCTGGGTAAGGACACTGTGATCAAGCTCATGTCTTAAATATTAGCAAACAGCAGGGCTGCAGAGATCTTTGCCAGAGGGGATGAGTTTGTGTGAAGGTTTCAGCACTCAGGAATCTCATCTGCATGAACAGAAGCATGTCAACACAGCGTGAGCTTTCAGAAGGCAGTAAATGAGTTGGAAATGAACCCATGGAAAGTGAACTTTCCCCTGAAACTCTGAGGTAGTTTCTCAGTGACGGCTAGCTAAGCTCTGCCGTGCTACTCTCTCACTCCCCCTCCTCAAAAGAACAAGGAAAGAAAATACAATGAAAAAAGCCTCCTTCGTTAAGGACAGGGAGATCATACACCAATTACTGCACAAGCAAAACAGACAACATAAAGGAGATGAATATCATTTATTACTTATTGCTAACAGACTGGAGCAGCGAGAACTAAAAGTAAACTAAAAATGCCTTCTACACATGCTCATTCTCCCACCTCCTCCCCCTCAGCTGTGCTGGGGAATGAGGAATGGGGGCTGCAGTCAGTCCGTAACACTTCATCTCTGCCACTTCTTCATGGCTGCTCTGCCCCTGCTCCAGCATAGTGTCCATCCCACAGATGCTTATGTTTGCAAATGTATCTTTCTACTGAGAAGTGTTCCTTTCCCTGCCTTCTTCACTGAATACTGGATGATAGGAAATCTCCAGATTCAAAGACTCACAGAACAGCCGGAGTTGGAAACAATCCACAAGGATTACTGAATCCAACTCCTGGGTGATCCCACATAGGATCTCCAGTATTTAAACCCTATGTCTGACAGCACTGTCCAAACTCTGAGAGCATTCTCGAACTCTGGCAGGCTTAGTGCCATGACCATTTCCTTGGAATGCCTCTTCCATTGCCCAACCACCTCCTCAGGGAAGAATCTCTTCCCAGTACCCAACCTGAACCTCCCCCCTCCTTGGGGCTCCACAAAGAAGAGATGCCACTTCATCATGAAGGCTGGGAGATGGAAAAGAAGGTCTTACAAAACCATCAACAATCACCAAAAGAATGGTTTATTGCTAGGTGATCTGACACATGAGCCTTCAAGACGTCCATATTGTTTGCTGTGTCCAAGTTAGTGGGGGGAGCAGAGATTGATGCAGACAGCAAGCTGACCTGGTACTCCTGCAGTCCTATTGCCCTGATTTTGTAGCAGAGCCAAGGCACGCTGGGGATGGTCATGCGTCTTACAGGTGGGTCCACTTCCATCAGTTCTCCATCTTGTGGTGGATCTACTCCATAGATTCCTCATCATAGATCCTCTCTAGTGGATAGACTTACCTGGGCCCCTTGCAACTCACTGGATGATTGGTGTGCCTTAGCCATGCATCTTTCTCCAGGCAACTGACATGACTGAGCCTAGTGCTGTTTTCTGTCAGATCCACATTCATGACCCGCACACCACTGGTCATATGAACACAAGCCACCGTATTTGTGGCTTCTTGTTCCCTTGTTTGGAGGAAGGTCTCTAGTCTGGTTTTAAGAATCATTAGTAGCACGAGAATGGGAGCCTGCAGGTGGATTTCCAAGGAGCAGCTCTTGGCCTTCAGCCAAGACATCTGCCAGAAGATGGCCCTGAGGGACACAAAGGGGACAGCGATGTCTGGGAACATCCAGTTTTGTTCTTTTAGGTTCAGATTCCTCCAAGGACAGAATGTGAAAGCTCTTTGGACACCTTTTCTGTTTGGGCACCCTTATGGGGACAGTGTTTTCATTAGCTTCAAAGGAACAGCTCTCTTTTTTTTCATTGATCTGCTGCTGTTCTTCGTGCACCACCACGGAAGGTCTGGCTTCACCTGTGAGCACTTGTTGGGTAGCATTCACATCTTCAGGCTGAGACACCCCACCTCTAGGGCTCAAGGTCCACACCAGCTCTCTGAGGGGCACCTCCTGTAGATACAGTGAAGCAGCCAAAAACAAGCTGAGTCCACATTTGCCTGCTTCCTTGGGAATCCATGCAGAAGAGATGCTATCTCTTTACAAGGGGCAAGGACAGGGGATGGGAAAGGAGGCTATCCTGCATGCAAGCCCGCAGGATGTTAATGAAAGGTCTCCCAGTTAATTCTGGGTGCAGAAGCTGCAGAGTAGACAGGGGGCTGGGCACCTGGACTTTCAATGCTGCTGCTGTAATCTCACTCTGGCATAATGATATGCCTAGACAGCTGTAGCAGAGGTCAATCCACTTCCATTGGTTCTTCATCTGGAGTGCATCCACCTCCATGGGCTGCAGAACAGTAGTCCCAGGCCAGGCCATTGCTCTATGGGCACAGGTACTTTTCCTCCTGCATTTGTTCTGCTTTGTGAGTCTCCACCACCTCTTCGGTTCTAGGAACCCAAACTCTCTCTTCCCATGTAAAACTGGGCAATCAGTGCTCCTGGTTCTCTTGGTATCAGCTGTGATTGTTTACCACCAGAGGTCTTGGAGCTGAGTGTGTGGGATGGGGCAGCAGTGACTACTGTGACACCAGTAAGATTCTGTGATGACCACCGTGATGGTGGGAGTGGTGTTCAGCATGGTGTAAAAAGGAGGCTGGAGGACTCCTGGATGGCACAGGATGGCAGCTAGAAGGCAGCCCCTGTGCCCAATGGGCAGCCTTTCTTTCTGGCAAGCAAAAAGGCACGGAGGAGCCATCCCCAGGAAAAGGGTTCTCTGCCTCCTTGACCCTCTTCCTTCTTCCACAAGGGAATCATTGAAGGCTGGGACACACAGCATATAATGGCAGGCTCAGAGAACTCCTCTGGCCAGCACAAAGCAGCTCAGGAGTAGAACTGATTGACAGACCAAAGCCAGAGCTTCCATGTCAGTATCTAGTGTCTCTTCAACTGTGTTAGGGTTTTTGTTTTTTTTTTGTGTGTGTGTGTGTGTTTCTTTCCAGTTAACTGTTGAAAATATATATTTTTTAAATAAATAAGGTGGAGAATAAGAGATAATAATATAAGATGGGGAGTAAGATTCAAAAATTCCCCTTATACTGAAAGTGACAAAGATGTTCTAAAAACCAAATTCCCTTTCTTCCCCAGGTCTGGTAACATTTCTTCAACATCACTGAAAAAAGTGTATTTCTTTGCCTCTTCAAGAGACAAGGCTAGAACTTTTGGCTGTGCCTAAAGGTCTTTGATTTCCACCCATATATTTCTGATGGGGTGAACTGACAATCTGGAGGCCACAGATGCAGGATGGGAATAGATCCTGGCATTTCTAAATAGAATGGCATGAGATGTGGCCGCAGATACGGGCACTGCCAAATAGCACCATGATGCACTCAAGGGTTGATGCCACTGCCTTCAAAGGGGGTCCAAGAAGAAACTGTCTGTGATCAACAATACAGCTGGGTGAGGCTGCGGCCACATGCTGGGTCTTCTGGGTGGAGCTTGTGCACTTCTTTTCTCACCAAACCACTCTGCTGAATGAGAAGATTGGTGGAGTCAGTAGTAAATGGCATGTCTGCATCTTCTTCTCGGAACTTTCTGTGGTGGTAGTGGTGATCCTGATGGCTGCAATGGGAAGAATACAGCTGCATTATTTTTTGTCTGGGGTAGAATTGATTTTCTTCATAATTAGCTTGTATGGTGCTATGTTTTAAATTTGTGATGGAAACAGAGTTGGTAACAAATATTTCAGTTGATGCTGAACAGTGCTTACGAAAAAGCAAGGCCTTTTCTGCTCCTTACACTGCCCGGACAGAGGAAGGCTGGGTATGCACAAGAATTTGGGAAGGGATGGAATCAGGACAGCTGACCTCAGCTGACCCATCTGACCTATCCCAAAGGGTCCCATCTGATGTCATACTCACTGGACATTGCCAGGATTGATTTGGCATCAGTGAGTGGGTAGTGAGAACTGCCTTTCACATAACTTGGTTTTATAGGTTTTGTTGTTGTTTCCATTTTTAATTACTGAACTGCCTTTATCTCATTCCATGAATTTTCTGACTTTTGCTCCTTCATTCTCATTCTTGTAACACAGAAGAGGGAATGAGTAAGCAGCTCTGTGGTTCTTAATTGCCCACCAGACTTAAATCACAACAAAGTAACTCTATTTTCATGAGAGATCATAATGACTTTTGGGTAGGGCTTTTTTCTGTGTTGCTGGAGGGAAAGGAAAGCTCTTAGAGGGAGATGAAAAGGCCTATGAGATAAAGGTGGTGAATTCAAGGCATTCATGTTAAAGAGGAGACTGTTGCAGTAGGAACCAAAGAAAATGGAGGGAAAAGAAAGGGGAAATGTCAAAAGTTTTCAGCGTCTACAGGATGCACAGGAACAGCAGAAAGGATATTTTTGTGTCCTTTTAAGAACTGCTAGGGAGAAATGCAGCACTAGCATGCATATGTACAGGACGGCTTTGCCTGTATGGCTGAGTGATAGTATGGCTAAAACTCTATTAAGAATAAGTGAAATGTTCTTCATTGAACTTCTGCGCTTCATCTAATGCTTGAGAAATATGATTTTGTGAACACAACATAAAATCTTCAAGAAAAAGTGATGAAGTTTGCCTTAAGGTATTGTTTTGATTTGGTTTGTCTTTGGTGGGGATTAGTAACTGCTTGGATAGGAAATGATTTTAATTGTGTTGTCTTTTCTTTGCAAGAACTGGTGGAGTCCCTGCTAGATGTCAGAGCAAGCCACCACATTAATAATGATGTGTTAAAGCAGACGTACCAGAATGTAATCTGAACAAATGCCTCGTCAACTGCTCAGCCAACATTACTCCTCTCTCTTTCTTCTCATTTTTTTTCATCACTTTTTCTTTCATTTACATGTGGGATACTACAGCTGTGTTTTAATTTCTTAACTATGAAAGCAATGATAATCAGAGGTAAAGACTGTCTTCCTCCTGTACGAAAGGAAATGAAATCTCCTGCTCTTAGCTGTACTTCAGAAAGCACACTTAAGCCCTATATGTTCTCATGGCTTTTCCCCAACCTTCAGTGCTGTAGAAATGCATGAACCAAGCTCTAGCACTGTGATAACCTCCCTCAAACCCAGCTGCAAGGTTGACCTTTCTTCTTAGTCTCATAAAACCTTGTAAATCTCTGTACCCTGTTCTGCTGCACATCTCAGCTTCATGGAGATTATGCTGGGATGAGGGTGTGACATTTGAATGTTTGCATTAACAAAGGAAAATTCAAGTTTTGCCTTTGAGGTTTTTTTCTCCCTGAGTGTCTATAGCCTGGTTCAGAAAGTCTGACTCTCTCATCATTTTTTTAGTGTGAAATTAAAGAGTAATTCCAAATAACTCATTGGGGTGACACTGTTGTAAATCCTGCTGGCAAAAGCAAAACTGGAGTGCAAAACATTTACATAGGAGCATTTTCAGAAATTACACTCTGAATGGGTTCTTTAAAGTACTATTTTAATTACTGCTGGCCTACATAGTAATTACTTTTAAGGCAAACATAACAGATGTAAAAGGGAACAACTAAAATAGGGAGATAAAACTGGCTATGGACGTGTTATCTGTAATAGAATTCAGTCAATATCTGCATAGTGCCTTGAAGGATAAATGTTGTCGAGGAGAACCTGACTTCATTCAGATCTCGGTTCTCCAGAACAAGGCTGATGGATATACAGAAGTGAGCCTAGTGAACCTGACACTAAGGGCCTAAGATGATTAAGGAAGTGGAGCATCTGATATATAAGGAGGTGTTAAGGTAACTGGGATTGTTTAGCCTCAAGATGGAAAGGCTCAGCGAGGATCTTATTAAAGTACACAAGTAGCTAATGTTAATGAGATGGACACAAACTCTTCTCAGTGGTAGCCAGGGATAGAACAAGATGTGGTGAATACAAATTAAAATACAGGAAATTCTACTTAAACATCTTTTTACTCTTAAGGTGGTAGAACACCTGCAAAATGTTGTGGTGTCTCCATCCTTGAAGATACTTAAAATCTTGTTACACATGACATTGGGCAACCTGCTCTAGGTGGCCCTGCTTTAGGCAGCAGAGGTGCAAAAGATGTCATACTTCTCTTACAACCTTGGCTGTTCTATGACTCTATGTTCCCATTATTTTCCTTACTTGTCTTCCTAAAAAATAACTTTTCCTATATCGCTTCATTCCCCCTCTCCTTGCTGAGCTCCTTCCCCAGCCCAATGGTAGAAACACAGAAAAGCAGGGTGGTATCTATGAAAAGAAATAGGAGAAAAGAGATCTTGCTAGCCTGGCCACAGCAGTTATCCTCTGACCATGCAATCACTGCTGTAATTACTGTCACCAAGAACATATCAGCAAGAGGCATCACCTACTTAGGGACTAACCAACTCACCAATTGGTAGAAGGAGTCAAGGTAAGTTAAAAGGTCTTCTCAGAAATTCAATCTACAGAAACATCTACAATCATCTGCCATGAGCAAGTCAATCAGCTTTGGCAGCATGGATGCACTGCTGCCAGAGTTTATGGACAAGTAGTTGTAAATTCACCTGAAAGCAGCATATTCTCAGCTGTGGGAGCATCTTCCACTACCACCACAGTCCCATTGCTTCCTTGTGCACTGCTACTGGGGCTGCAACTAAGAAAGACCCGCTGAAAGGCACAGATCAATATTCACTTCTTCAAGGATCCTAACCACAAAGGCCTCATAGATGGTCCTTCACACCTTCGTGTTCTTGCTTTCTCCTGTGTCAACCCACTGCCTGCTGAAGGAGATTCCAGGGGTCAAGTTGCCATTTTCAAGCTTGGTTAAATCCTTGCCATCAGAGCTTGATCCAGAGTTAAGACAAGCTCAACACCACTTCCTCCTCTTCCTCTTTTCCTGAATGTTTCTCAAGTGAGCCTTGTGTTGGCAGTACACCTAGCTGCATTAGACAACACTGGGTTACACCTTGAAGATGTCATCACCTTCAGACCTATGGGTGAAGGGAGAAATATATGTGAAATGGACTCACCAGAGGTCAGATAAATGGCATCAACTTTAGCCTCCCCTGAATGGAGTCATTGTTCTGTATCCTTGTCCTTCTGTATGTAGCAGCAGTGCAGTATCTCAGTTGCAGCACTGCTGAGGCTTCCTGAAGCCTTAAAATGTTATCACTCTCTGTTCTTTGTGGATGCCCATCTAGTACATACCTGTGTCAAGGGGTAAAGTAGTCTGCCAGAAACAAGCAGAGTTGGACTGGTAGTTAAGCAGGAATGAAGCAACTTGAAGTCCATGGAGGTGCCAAGAACTGGAATCCTCTGCTGCACTCATGTCAAGAGATGAGCTGTTTTCCATCCTAGAAGAGGTTGTTTTTGAAGGAAAAGCCTGCAACATTTGCCCTTCCCCAGCAACATCTCCATTTCTGGTTCTAACCTACCATGTTATCTCATATAGGACTGTCCCACACAGGATTGTCCTTCTCCTTCTAATTCTAGTACATTATTTTTGAGAAACAGAGACCAGAACAACACAATTGCACTTAAGATGGTAGGCAAGTCGAGAATTTACACAATGGCATAATGATGTCCCACCATTCCCAACATTTGATTTACTTTCCTGACTGCTACTGAATGCAATGCTGACTTGCTTCACGTAACCACAGGATCTCACTTGGAAATGTGTTTAATCTCAATGCCATACTTGATTTACCAGCACTTAATTTCATCTGTCATGTAACTGTTCAGTCACTCAGTCTTGTAGTTTCTAATACAATTTTCTAGTCTGCTTAAGTTCTTAATACTTTGAATAATTTCATCCCATTGACAAATCTTGCCACTAGCTGCTTTTATACAGCACTTCTGGGTCACTTATCAAAGTTACACAGTGCTGGCTATCATAGAACCTTAGTGGTAATTTTCCTCAACTGAAAGAACTGACCATTTATCCCTACCTATGTCTTATGTTTCAACCAGTAGTATATCCACAACAACACTCTCCTTTTTAATGTGTTGTGTTTTTTTTTTCCCTGTTTATGACATTCTCTTACAAGGGTTTCACGAATTTCAAACAGAACACAACAACCAATCAGATTACTGTAATTTTCATGTCTTCTCAACCATTCAGAGAACTCCAGGAGTTTTGCAAGGCAGGACTTTCTCTTGCAGTAGCAATATTAACTAGGCAACTGACCTTTGCTCCAGTATGTACAAACCTTAAACTCTGTTATTTCTAACAATTTTCCTGGAACAAACACCAGGCTTAAAGATCTGCGATTTCCCAAAACTCCACTGCAATCTCTTATAAAGTTTGCTGTCAATGTTGTTACCATAAAGCCTTCAGACACTAAGGAAAGATTTGAGTAGGACATTACATACTACCTTATGCAATTAAGCTTCTTAATTTTTGAGGTTAACGAGAGCCACAGGACCAGGCAGTTACTTTCAAGGTTCACTCTGCTCATCTCCATCATAACCTTTTCTACAAGTACTCTTCTTTAATACTGACCTTCTATCAAGTCTTCATTCGAAAAGGGATTCGTTGGATGGGATTCTTCCAGATTTCTTCCGTAACAGATTTACACTAGTAAACCAGAAACATTCAGTGATGAAGGGTGTGGAGGGCAAGTGGTATGAAGAGCTGCTGATGTTGCTTGGTTTGTTCAGTCAAGAGAAGAGGGTACTGAGGGGAGACCTCATGGTGGGCCTGTAGCTTCCTCATGGGAAGTAGAAGGGCTGTGCTGAGCTCTTCCCTCTGGTGCCAGCGACGGGATCAAAGGAACAGCATGGAGCTCTGCCAAAGGAGGGTAAGTGTGAGGGTTAGGAAAAGGTTCACAATCACACCTTATTCATGTCATTGCTATTCGGCAGTACATACATTTGTGAACAACTATTTTTAAGGATGAAGCACAGGAAGAGTAAAATGTCATAAAAACCTCTGATGAGCTCCTTGAGAGCTAACTAAGTATTGCAACCACCATCTCTGAACCAGATTGATGCATTAGTTTCACATAAACAAGGTCACATATCCCAGTAGTTTTATAGTTTTGTTACTCTCTTTTTTTTACATTTTACTAAACAAGGCAAAAAAAAAAAAAAAAAAAAAAAAAGTTTTGCTACTTACATACATTAACTATGTTATTTCAGGACTGCTTCAAAAGCAATGCTTCCTATTTTATTATGTTGGCCCACAACGTTAGAGGTGGATGTCGGTGGTATGGCATTAAAGGCTGAACCTCACTGCCAATATTGTTACATTTTGTTGCCATGTGACAGATGGCAGCTGAGAGGCAGCCTGACACAACATGAAGCAAAGCTACGGAACTGAATTCCACTATGTGGAAAAAATGGCACCCACCGACATTCACTGATGAATGTTTATGGAGACCAGACAGCGGCTGTGCAGACGGTGAGGCAGCAGGTGGTGCATTTCAGCTGCCCTGACAGTGGGTCACCTCTGCTGGTGCAAGTTTTTATGAGCGCAGCATGCAGGCTCTTGTTCACTGCTGGTGGAAATGAATAGCTAATGGTGGTGACTGTGTCAAAAAATAATGTTTCGTAGCTGAGAGTTTTCTCTATCAAACTGTGTTATTGCACTCTTCCTAGCGGCTGCAGTTTTAACGGGAATAAATGGGAGGTATTACTTTTGGAGCGAAGTATATGTATTTTATATGAAGCCCTGGACAAATCCTCTTCAGTCGGCACGGCCCAGGCAAGCCATAAGGGTGCACACACACACACACACACATGCTTTAACCACAGCCCATGCCTCCCCACAGCCCCATGCAGGCCTCGCACCACACAACTCTCTCCCGCCCATGTCTGACGCTCGGACAAGCTGCACGCATCTGTGTGGAGTCTTGTTTCCCGCCGCTTTCCACAGGGACAAAGCAAGAGCGGTAACGCAAACTCACCACAGAATCACAGGATCATTACGTTTGGAAAAGCCCCCCAAGATCTCCTAGTGCAGCCGTCAATCCATTCCCCACCATGCCCACGAGCCTCACTGCCGCATCCACACGTGCCCAGTGACGGTGACTCCCCGGGCAGCCTGCGTCAGTGCCTCACCGCTCTTTCCGAGAAGAAATTGTTCCTAAATCCAACCTGAGCCTCCCCTGGCGCAACGTGAGGCGGCAGCAGCCCGTAGCACGCCAGTCGCAGCGCAGCTGGACAGCGGCCTGCCCTCCCTGCCCCTCCCCGCCCCGCCCCGCCGCGCCCCGCCGCGCCCCGCCTCGGCTCACCTCCGCTGCGTGGAGCCCTGCTGCACGCGGAGATGGAGCGCGGGGCCGATGTTGGGGTCGGCGTGCGGCGGCTCCGCAACATGGCGCGGCCGGAGCCCTTCGCCGCGGTGCTGGGCGCGCTGCGGGGCTGCTACGCCGAGGCCACGCCGCTGGAGGCCTTCGTCCGGCGGCTGCGGGAAGCTGGCACCAGGGAGGTCGAGGTGCTGCGCGGCGACGACGCGCAGTGCTACCGGACCTTCGTGTCGCAGTGTGTGGTGTGCGTCCCCCGCGGGGCTCGCGCCATCCGCCGGCCCATCTGCTTCCAGCAGGTAGGCAGGAGGGAGAGCGGCTGGACGGTGCCCCGCGCACGGGGTCGGCCCCGGAGCCAGCACCGGGGCTGCGGGGCTCTTCTTGCCCCGCGTGCGTGCTTGCGTGCGCCTCTCCCCTCGTGGCCGCCCCTCCGCCCGCGGCCCCGTCCGCACCACCCCCGGTCCCGTCCCTAGAGAGGGCTGGCGGAGCGCTGAAGGCGTCCGGGCGGCGGTGGGCTCAAAGATTTGCATGTCTGGGGCTCGGGGGCTCGTCTGGTCCGACGAGCCAGCGTGGCTGGTTAGAGCGACTGTGAGGGAAGTACCACCTTCCCCTGTGAGAGGGGTGGGGGAAAGTAGAGCTACGCCGCGCGAAACGAGCTGTGCGAGCTTACCGAGCGGCTTTTGAGTTTGTTAAAAATCCTATATTTTACGCAAAAGGAAATGGAGGCCTCGAGAAACATTGAGTTCTCCTCCGGTGGCGTGGCTTGCGTCAGCGCCTTCTGGGGCACGGTGACCTGGAGGCCCTGAGCTGGGAGTCGGGGTGGGGAGGAGAGGCATAGGGCGCTTCCTGGGCATGAGGAGCAGGATCAAAAGGGCAGCACCGAACGGGCTTCCGTAAGGCAGGCGGCTCAGGTTGCTGAATGTAAACATCTTGCAGTGCGCACGCAAGTCTGGCATAGCACTTGTGAATGGTTATACGGCTTTGTAAATGCGTAATGTAAGGCTGAAGTCTAGGCCTGGGTGTAGCTGGCGTGTCTGCTTCTTTAGGCCATGTGTTATTTGTGGAAGAGCTGTTGATTTAAAAAATCAATTCTCCCTCTTTCTGCCTTTGTTCAGTTATCCAGTCAGAGTGAAGTCATCACAAGAATCGTTCAGAGACTGTGTGAAAAGAAAAAGAAGAACATCCTTGCGTATGGATACTCCTTGCTGGATGAAAACAGTTGTCACTTCAGGATTTTGCCATCTTCATGCATATACAACTATCTGCCCAATACTGTAACAGAAACGATTCGCATCAGTGGCCTCTGGGAGATACTGCTGAGCAGGATAGGGGACGACGTGATGATGTACCTGCTGGAGCACTGTGCACTCTTCATGTTGGTTCCCCCAAGTAACTGTTATCAGGTCTGCGGGCAACCAATTTATGAACTTATTTCGCGTAACATAGGGCCATCCCCAGGGTTTGTTAGACGACGGTATTCAAAGTTTAAACATAATAGCTTGCTTGACTATGTGCGAAAAAGGCTTGTGTTTCACAGGCACTATCTCTCCAAGTCACAGTGGTGGAAGTGCAGGCCGAGACGTCAAGGTCGTGTCTCCAGCAGGAGAAAAAGAAGGAGCCATAGGATACAAAGCCCAAGGTCTGGTTACCAGTCTTCTGCAGAAGTGAACTTTCAAGCAGGCATGCGGATCAGCACAGTTACTGCACGTCTGGAAAAACAGAGCTGCTCCAGTTTATGTTTGCCAGCTAGAACACCATCTTTAAAAAGGAAGCGTGACAGAGAACAGGTTGAAATCGCAGCTAAGAGAGTGAAAGTAATGGAGAAAGAGATAGAGGAGCAGCCTTGTAGTATCATTCCTGATGTAAATCAAAGTAGCTCCCAGAGGCACGGAGTTTGGCATGTAGCACCACGTGCTGTAGGTCTTATTAAAGAACGTTACGTTTCTGAAAGAAGTAACAGTGAGATGTCTGGTCCTTCTGTAGTTCACAGATCTCACCCTTGGAAGAGGCCTGTGGCAGACAAAAGCTCTTTTCCAAGAGGAGTTCAGGGTAACAAACACACAAAGACCGGTGCAGAAAAACGAGCAGAATCCAATAGAAGGGGCATAGAGATGTATATAAACCCAACCCGTAAACCCAATAGAAGGGGTATAGAGAGGCATATAAATCCAACCCATAAACCGGGGTTGAATTCTGTACAAACTGAACCAATGGAAGGCGATTCTTCGGGGGACAGAAAGCAAGAAAATCCCCCAGCTCATTTGGCAAAGCAGTTACCAAATACATTCTTGCGCTCTGCAGTGTACTTTGAGAAGAAATTTCTTCTGTATTCCCGTAGTTACCAAGAATATTTTCCTAAATCATTCATACTGAGCCGCCTGCAGGGTTGTCAGGCAGGTGGAAGGCGGCTTATAGAAACTATATTCTTGAGCCAAAACCCATTAAAGGAAAAGCAGAACAAAAGCCTAACACAGCAAAAGTGGAGAAAGAAGAGGTTGCCCAAACGCTACTGGCAAATGAGAGAGATATTTCAGAAGCTGTTAAAAAACCACGAGAAGTGCCCTTATTTAGTTTTCTTGAGAAAAAATTGCCCTGTCTTGCTTTCTGAAGCATGTTTGAAAAAAACGGAGCTGACCCTGCAGGCAGCTCTGCCTGGGGAAGCAAAGGTTCACAAGCACACAGAACATGGGGAAGAGTCCACTGAGGGTACTGCACCGAACAGCTTCCACACTCCTCCCTCAATGCCAGTGTGTGGGCAGACAGAGAGAGAGGAGCAGCACCTTGCAGAGGGGAGTGATCCGCTCCTCAGGGAGCTGCTCAGGCAGCACAGCAGCCACTGGCAGGTGTATGGCTTTGTGAGGGATTGCCTGGAGCGGGTGATTCCTGCCGAGCTGTGGGGTTCAAGCCATAACAAATGCCGGTTCTTTAAAAACGTGAAAGCATTCATTTCTATGGGGAAGTATGCTAAGCTTTCGTTGCAGCAGCTGATGTGGAAGATGAGAGTGAATGACTGCGTATGGCTTCGTCTGGCCAAAGGTACTTGTATTGCAAAACCAAGGGCGTCAGATGGGTGGTGGTCAGGCTTAAGGAGGGGACAGAAGGGCACTCAATATGGGTTTGGAGTTGGTGGTTTGTTGGTAACAACAGGAGTTGAGAGAGGAAGACATGGTAGTGGTTGTAATCGATGTTGGGGAGAGTTCTTAGATCTCTCTGTGCATCTTTATTGACACCTTTTATGTTTAATGGGATTAAGGTTTTATGCAGAAACGTGAATTCAGGACGCAGGCCTTCCAACAAAACACATTCCCTTCTGCTCTTGCTCCCCAGATTGCCAATATCTGTGACCAAAGCACTTAAGGAGTAAGTGTAGTCTTTTGGGTTGCCATAAAACATCAGAAAGAACTAAAGCCAAAACAGGACACGTGTATGCAGTCATTCCATGGGATTTTTCCCTCTCACATCTACCCTGTGAAAAAGACAAGAGTAAGGGATCTGTGCAATGCAGAAGCTGCCCTGCATCCATTACCTTTCTGGAGCTCTTCTTTGGGAACGTATGATCCTTACTGAGCAGGATTTGGGGCTGGGTGAGTGGCGGTGCAGAGGTCATCCCAGTGGTATGGGCAGGACAGCTCTGAATTCTGTGGGAATCCCTCTTGTCAGTGATCTTCTCAGGTGAAGAGAGGCAAATCTCACTTCTCTGAAGTAGCCTCTCTAAAGACATTACCCTTGGGCATCGTTCTAGGCTGAACCTGTGGTTCTGTGGTTAACTGCTGTAGAATCTCACATGTTGTAATTGTTCTGTGATTCCATTCTCCACCTACAGAATGTGGAATGTACTATAACCAACATGCTTGCAGTGTTCTTACCTAGTAGTATGCTTGGATCCTACAGTAATGTGAGTTGAAAATGGCATTCCTTCTTAAAAGGTGCAGTAGGGTTCTGAAAGTACTGCAGGTTCCCTGAAGTATAGGAGGAAAGTAGGTGGTTTGGTATTTGAGGTACACTTCCATAAGAAGCTGTTAATTCTAGTAAATATATTGATTAATCATTTAAAAACTTTGGCTCAAAACCACAGTTTTAAAAATATTGAAGAATTAAATATTTCAAAGGGTTTTTATTGTAAAAACACATTTGGTTCATAATCACTTGTAATGTCTTACTTCTGAAAAGAATAATAGCCTGAATCCAGGAAAAGCAACTCGTCAGCTTAATTTCATTTTCTCTGAAACTAATCCCTTTGTGCCTGAAGTTTAAACTTGCATTTAATTGCTTTGCTGCACTGTAGGTGTTTTTCTCCCCAAAAGAAGTAGCAGTGGTTTCTTGTAAATCATGACTACAATTCAGAAAATTGACATATGATGTCAAAATGTCAAAAACTAATCATCTTGTTCCAGAACAGCTACGTAATGTGTTGATTTAATCTGTGTATCTGGTGGCCTGCGTATTACGATTCTTTATTTAAAGAATCTTCTCACAGCTGCTGCATTTTTCAGTGATGTTCTCTAGCTTCTATTGAAGTGAATCCTTTTATCTCTTTTTGGCAGTATTTTTTTTTTTTTGGATATGAAAGTGTCTCTGCCGCAGAGAGCACACAACCCAGGCGGGGTATAGAACTAAGCAACTGATTTCCATATGATAAATTTCAGTTTAAAACTTCATCTCTTGTGTCAAAGTTTGTGCAGCAGCTGTGATTTGTGCTGAGCAGCTAATCTAACAAACATTTTTGTAGAGTCTCTTTAAATAATCCAGCTGTATTTTGCTAAATTCTACTTTAATTAGAAACATATTATTGGAAAGTTGCAACGATTTATAATTAATACCAATGAAAATTTTGAGCTGCATCTGTGGAATTATTTGTTTGGTTTTTTTTCTCTTTTTACTGGCCTCGTGCTAAGAAGGGATTGTATATATGGGTTGTTCTGTATAGTTTGTTTCTGTTTTTAACTAATACGGAAAGTTGACCTTTGCTATGACTACATTAACTGCATTTGAATTATTTATTGAAGGTAATCATTCTGTTCCTGCCTACGAACATTGTTACCGTGAAGAAATTTTGGCAAAATTCCTATACTGGCTGATGGATTCCTATGTTATTGAGTTGCTCAAATCATTTTTCTATATCACCGAGACCATGTTCCAGAAAAACATGCTTTTCTACTACCGAAAGTTTATCTGGGGCAAATTACAGAACATTGGAATTAGGTAACATAACAAATCAAACATGACTGAAATATGTGGAAGTCTCACGTCTTGTTATGTGAAGTTATAATTCTGCTTTCATCTGTTGCCCCTTTATCTGCCTTTTGTGTGCTTAATTTTCCAAGAGGAAGTCAACCTGTAGTAGTGGTGTGTATGGCTTGTAGGTTTGTATATATTTGATGTGGGAGAGCCTATTCAAATTTTTATTTCTTTGATAGGAGAACAGAAGCCTTTGTAGTAATACCCATTATGAGGAGGATTTTGGTTTGATAGGTCACATTTTTAAACCTTTTAATGATCAGTGATTCTCAGTGCCAGAAATTTCTTTAACTGCTTCAATTCAAAAAAATTGTTTTGAATTTCTGGATGTCTGTTGATTTCCAAATTTCTATGTGATTTCTTCTTTCTTTTTTTTTTTTTTTTTAATTCTCTTATGCCCTTCGTGTTCCCTGATGGTACTACTGGTGTTTCTCCTGTGCAGCTCTCTTCTATGTGTGTTAGCACTTAATGGGGCCCTGATCCTGTTTGCAGCTGCAGCCCAGAATCAGCATTTTAAACAGTAGTAGCAAAATAGTTTTCAACTATTGGTATACTTTGTCTTGTCTTCAAGCTGTGTCAGTGTTTGATGAGTGTTTTGTGTAGTTTTAATGTATTTCAAAGGCTAACGTATTTTTAGAGTGTATGCATAAAGTATCAAGTCTAGATTTTACATAATAGATATAATGCTGTTTTTAATGGGGTGTATGATTAAAAGAAAGCAGGTGGCTTTGGTTTTAGTCATTTCTTCCCTGCCACCAATTTCTCTCATAAAGCTGTGAGCACAAAGGAAGCACAAAGGATCCTAATCTGTGCTGATCCTGTTTCTTCCTATCTCTTCTCCAAGCGTTTTCACCTTTTGCTTCAGGATGGCCCTGAGATGCAGGTTGCTGTCAGGTGGAGCAGCACCTCAGAAAAGTACTGTTGTGTATTTTACAGCCAACTGCATGCTGTAAGGACAGGATGTTTGCTGTTGGCTATGGGACATGTATAGGGCTATGTGGACCTTCAGTGCATTGTTTCACTCACAAGGGTATTCAGCACTCTGCTTTTTGGAGTGTACTATGTAATGTGAGGTCTCTTCCTAATCCAGTTTACTGCATTCATGCATATGGCAAGATGCCCATTTCATGTTGGAAGAGAGAAATGGGGATTTAGAGATGTTGAGAAACAGCTGTTTGGGGTTGGCATTTCTAGGCTCTCAGGGCACCATCCCCTCTTTCTCAGGCAACGTATTCAGTATATTGAGCTGCCTCTGCCTTCCCTGGGTGAACAGTATCAGGTGACCTCTATTGCTGCCCTGATGGTTGTTTGGTGGCTGCCCTGGTTCTTCCTCCTCTCCAGATGAAGCTGCTCTTGTTGATTGCTATGAGCTGGCTCACAAGAAAGTGTTTACAGCCAGTGTAGTCCCTGATGTAGACTTTGGGGAAGAGAAGATGGATGAAACTGTCTGAGCTGAATAGAGCAGGGCTTTATTCATAAGTTTTCCATGAACTGTCCTTACGGAGAAAATCCCTATCTTGTACTACTGTACATGTGAGTAAATCTTCCTGTGCAGAACCCAGCTCGAGGATACAGGTATCAGATCTGACAGGGGACTTTGTTTTGTTTTCTCAGATTCTTGATCAAGTTTGGTAGATATTTTGCATGCAAGCAACTTTCTGTAGATTTTTGAAGTTAAACCAAACTGCATACCCCCAACTGAAAAACAGTTTTGTTTTGTTTTGTTTTCTTTTTGAAGGAAAGAAATCAATATTTCGTGATACTGCTGCTTCAAGTTACGTGGCCCATGTAATGCAGAGCTTTTTTTTTTTTTTTTTTTTTTTTTTTTTTTTTAAATGATGTATACCTTGTCACAGTGACAGCATCTGTTTTCACAGGGAGTGATTGGCAGACCTTGTACTCAGATTCCTACTAGGTCCACTGTGTGACAGCACTGTGAATATGAATAAGGATGGTTCAAAGGCCACTAGATTAGTGCATGTTCAAAATCAGCAGTACTGCCATGAAATAAGCAGTGAGTGTTGCTTCAGGCAAAATGACATCAAATTCCACAACCGAGCAGGGAGTAATGATGAAGATATGCTGACAGGGTGTCTTTATCTCCGCTTTTAGAAGAAGTCATGTTTTAAAATTGGTGTGTTGGTAGTTTTTGTTGTTGTGTCTTGTTGTTTTTTTTTTTTCTCCCATCCAGTGCCAGAAATGTGAACTTCAGAGCAATGGAGATTTGATTACTTGGTTGTTTCTGATGAACTGGAGTTCTTCATTTTATGTTGGTATTCTAGCTAATGCATACAGTATCTATGTTATGTTCTGTAAGTTTAGGAAAGAAGTTAAATCGTAATAAACAGCAGTGATCTCTAGCTATGAAAACATGATCTGCCTCGTCAGCTGAATTTTGGAAATTTAATTCCAGTCTTGAACATAAATCCTCAAAATGCTGAACCTGGTGGCCCAGGCATGCATTGTATCACTCAGGCAGTCACAGTTGGAACAACTGGATCACTGACTTATTGAATTGTGCTGGTATGCACAAGAGAAATATTTTTGAGTCTTATCTGCTTGCTTGACTTTTCAGAGATCTCCTAGAGCGTGCTGACCTGGTCTTCCATCCATCCACTGCCTTATGTTATACCATGGTTTCCTTTTGCTAAACCAGCTTGATGGTTTGTTGGGGATATCGAAATCTGAATGCGAATTTAGATTTGCAGCCCTTGTTCTTCAGGGGTTTGAACTGTCTCATTTTACTTCCCAGGGAAGAATGAACAACAGTCTTTTTTTTTTTTTCCTTCTGAACAATATAGGCAGTGTAGTACAGTGACCCAGCTCCTTTATGTTGCAGGTAGCGCACCTTTACCATCTTAAGTAAAAGCGAGGTCTTGGTGCTGCTTCCTTTTCGTACCTTATTGCATGGGTTAGTATTAATTTGGGCTGAGCTACACTGAATTGTAAATCCTGAAGTGGTGTCTGTGTGGGGGAAGCACGCTTCCCAGACTGTCATTTAAGAGCCTTCCATTCTTTATTATTTTCTATTTACTTTAGCTGACTGCTGCTGATCAACCTGATTATTTTGAATTATGCTACTGAATGCTTAATTGTCCTTTTGTTTTCTCTGTTGTAACTTTTAATGTGGTAGCTGCCACCTATTAAGATTTAAGATCCTTCCAGCCCAGGCCATTCTGTGATTCTGTGATTCTGTGTGATTCTGCTCTAAATGTTGGAAGTACAACAGCCTGTTACACTGTGTATGTCCTTCCCTGGGCCTGTCTTCATACAGTTTTCAGAAAATCCTATCCTTTGTTTATATCTTCCAAGATTCTGAATCCATGAAAGATATTAAAAAAAAGAAATCATAATGTTCAAATATACTTGGCTAGTCTGTGATTACATTTTTGTGTTAATTTAGATCTTTTTCATTACATTAGTTTACGTCATATATGCTCTTTTATTAATATATCATGTTGTCAATGGTATACATTGATATATGGAATTATTCTGAAATTCAGATTTCATACCAGGTTCTGTAGAGATTAGTATTTGTAATTATCTCTTTAGTAAAATACCTGGGTTCAGTTACATTAAGAGTGAAATATTTTAACTTACTGCATTTCCTGTTGCTTACATTCAATATGTATTTATATTTTAGAAACCATTTTGCCAAAGTACATCTGCGTGCTTTATCTTCAGAGGAGATGGAAGTGATCCATCAAAAAAAGTATTTTCCTATTGCATCAAGGCTCCGGTTCATTCCTAAAATCAATGGTTTACGACCTGTAGTAAGACTAAGCCGTGTTGTTGAAGGACAGAAACTCAGCAAGGAAAGCAGAGAAAAGAAGGTTTTTATTTTCCTTATTGTTTTATGTCGGTCTGATGGAGGCAGCTGTTTCATGTTAACTAAAAAACCTCGCTCACTTAACTAGTTTTAAAGTGGTGAACTGAAACATTAAAATCAAAAGGACTGAATGCACCTACTCTTTGCAACTTAGCTTAACTTCTCCCTTCCCAGTACTCATCATTAGCCTGCAGTTCCAGAGCTACATACTTCTGCTTGTAAGCCTGTCTTAATGATATCGGTCTAACAAAATAGCACAGGCTGTCGGGTAAGCGCGTTTGCCTTCTCTCCTCTTTCTGTCAGTTTTCCTCAGCCTTGCTTACTGAGTCTGACTGTGATGGACACAGCTGTCCATAGGGGTAGGAACAGAAGAGTCAGACACTAAGTGCTCAGTGTTCAGAGCTAATGCTGTATTTGTTTGGCACACCAGAGAATTAGGGACAGATGAATCTCTCCTGCTGGGATTTACCTGAGTACTGATTGAGTGCATCGTTGGACTGGTTGGCTGTTGTGCCAGGTCAGCCCAGGGGATCTTGCCAAGTTAGCAGGCCAAATAATGATGAACCATATATGTTGCAGTGGAAGGCCTAAAAGGGTTGAGGAGGCTGGATCAAGCATAGTAAGGAAATAGAAATTAAGATGGGAATTACTACTGCGTGGGAACAAAGGCTTAACACAGAGTGCGTACAATAATCCATTTAACAAGCGAGTTAACTGCAAAATATAGTGGAAGCACAGTTTCACTATCTCCCATGACTAAATTGATTCTTTTTCCTTAAGGCTGAGTTCCATAGATGAAAAGCTCTCCAAATGGGTGAGAGTTCAACAGCTTCTTAATGCTGATGGTTCAGTGAGTAATCCCATTCTGCATTTAAAGGACATGAAGGAAAAGCTGTTCTGAAGTGTTACTTTCATCTAGTCTTTCTGTGGCTATCATACTGTCAGAGTATGCCCACAGTTAATCCAAAAATAGCTGCAGTACTTTAAAAGGTTCTGTTGCTCCCGTAACAAATTGGGATAAAGGATGACCCCAGACCTGAATGCCCAGAAGATGAAGATTAAAAGTCAACTATGGTTGCTGGTCAAGTGGCTTCAGCTTGCTGCGTAGCCCTGAAGCTGAGAGGCAAGATTCATGCTAGAAAGTGGGAACTGTAGACTCCTGTTCATGAGTGCTGATAAGCAGCCAAGAACAGCGGCTGTCATGAAAAGACCTCATCTGACAAAAAATGGGAGAGCATCATAAAGCAATGCTAATGATTTTATAAATCCATAAAAGGTAATGATAGTGTTACCTCTCTTCTGTGATAGCAGACAGACGCAGAAAACATCATCCAAAACAATTATCTTGTTCAAGAATTTGGGGCTTACAACCTAATGGAAGTAATATTTGTTTTTTTTCTTTTCCCTCCTTTCTTTCCTTCCCCAGCTTGCGTGGCTGCTCAGTTTCTTTCTTTCATTGCCTGCTATCCTTTGGTCTGTTCCAGTTTTTCAACCTGTCTTATATTCCAGCATGTCTCTGCTCTGCAGTTTCCTCCAGGTATTTAAATTGTAGGAAGAAGACCATCTTCAGATTCTTTCTGTGTCTGACAGCGTTCCAGGGTTTGGAATTTTAAGGCTAGTCTGAAACTGCAGTGGTAGACTTTGTCAGTTCTTGCAGCTCAGCAGTGGAATGCATCCAGATGAATTGCCAGAAAAAAATCTCTCAAGTACCCAGCAAATTAACTTCCGGCTCTTGGGCAGCTCTTAACCTTTGCTGCCAAAACTGTAGTGAAATTAATCCAGTTCTGTGAGTTTGTCCTCAAACAGTGGACAACTGTTATGCTTTTCTTTTTTCTTTTAATAGAGGTTTTATGTATTTGCTTTTCAACCTTCTTTTTGTTTGAACTTCAACATATCTGTGTGTAAATACATAGATACATACATGGATACACAAACATAATGGGAAGCCTGAAGAGGATTTCTTAATTAACTGATTGGTTTGAGAGTGTATAATCTTTTTTTGCATTCTGCAGAGATTCCAACAAACCCTTAGGTTTTGCAAAAATACCGATAGCACTGTAGATTAGGCTTGTTCTGGAAAACTGAGGGACAGGAGAGAATTCCTGCCAGCATTACAAGAAGTTACTGCTGTGAATACTGCTGCTGGATGTCTCACAGGCCTAGTTCAAACTGAGGTTTGAATGCTAAAGCTTCTTTTATTGACCCCAGTGCTAACACCCAGATGGCCATCAGCTTTGTGAGAAGTTCTTAAGGCAGCCATCCGGGGACACAGTCATTAAGAACTAAGGGAGGAACTTCTCTACTGATAACTACTTTGATCTGCTGCTTCTGTTTATCTTTGAGCTACATCTTTACCCTTTTGACTGCTTTTCATAGGAACTTGGCATATACTAGAAAATAAACCACTGCACTAATTCAAGAATGTGTCTTAATTTTCAGCAGTCAATTCAGCAGTTCATTTTTTGTAGTCAAAAATATTTTGCAGGATCAGCCAGTGAATTAACAAACTATTTACCTAATGAAAAACAGTAAAGTTGGATCATGTTGTTTGTAGTCGGTGACTGCAGTACAAGTGGTTTTGGTGTGCTTTAGTTTTGTCAGTTTTTCACTGCAACCTGGAATTGATTTTTTCAGGGCAAAAATAATGTTCTCAGATGAATTTGGTATGCTTCATACTTGGCAATTTTATTGCATGCATGGCTTGATCACAATGCTGCCATTTAGAGTGAGAAACGTTTTAGAATTTATTTATGCATATTTGGAGGAATTCTCCAGAGTTCTAAACAGATTCATTAGCGTGCCGCATGTGCAGTTTGTTTACTTCCTTTAATACTATGGCTTGCCTTTTCCAAACTCTTGTAGCCAGATCTGTGTTGACAGAGCTGATTGACCTGCAGGACTTCACTGCCACACTGCTGTAATCCACTATTCCCATAACTAAGAGAGTTAAATCTTTGCTGAAGTAGAGTAAATCTTTGCATAAATTATCTGTAGAGGCTCATGAAGCGCTGCAGCTGGGTTTAACTTAAAGTCTCAAGCACATGTTGTTATTTCTTCTTACCTTACAGCTGGTGATGATTTTATTTATCCGAGTCTATTTATTTATGTCCATAACTGTTTCACCACATTGGTGTCTTCGAGACTGTTTTGTCAATTCCTGGAAGTCACTGCTGCTATATTCGTTCTTTCTGAAAACTGTATTTGATCAAAGTAGTACAGCGAATACACAGATTTCCTCTCATAGCTCATCTAAATGAGAAACATTTAGTATAACGTTCAGTATTGCATTTAATATGTTTCAACACCTTAGGATGTTTCTCTTTGGTCTCTATAGATACAGCGCTATAACACTCAGCTAAAAAATCTATTTAGTGTGTTAAATTATGAACGAACTGTAAACACCAACATCATTGGCTCTTCAGTATTCGGGAGAGATGATATCTACAGGAAATGGAAGGAGTTTGTTACAAAAGTTTTTGAATCAGGTGGTGAAATGCCTCATTTCTACTTTGTAAAGGTATGCCTATTCTAATCCTGTGTTCAGACTAACTTTTCAAAGACAGCTACTGCAGATCTTCTATAGCTCTGGTCTGTGTGCATAACTACTTCTTTGTCATAGTTGGGTTTTGTACATAGCTAATTTAGACTGGTTTGTTTCTTTGCTTTTCCTGAAGTATTGCTTCTTTTACTTCGATATTTTTATTAATTTCTCTGTCATGCAACAGCTCTTGCTTATAGACACATGCTGTGCTTCTGCAGTTACATTTACTTGGGTATAATGATGGGACAAACATACAGACTTCAATAGGCTCTTAGGGTCATTTTCCTAAGTTAAAAACAAAAAAAAAATCCTATGTGCTTCTAGATAAACTCAGTATCTTTTCAGTAAATAAGTCTCCTCTATCTCCATAATATGGATGTCTCTTGAGAATAAATACCTGAAGTATAAAGCGTGTCCAACAAATCTATTCTACCACTTTAAATAATTGAGTTATTGTAAAATCTTTTTTTTTTTTTTTTTTTTTTTTTTTTTTTTTTTTTTTGAAGGAGCATTTACTTAACTCTTGTGTTAAGTAATAGCTAGCAGGCTATTGCTGTTACGTTGGAGTGATTCACATAAAATTATACAGCTTATATATAATATAGTGGGGCTCCTACCTCATGCTCTTGTACATCAGTTGTCATGTCCCAAAATTGTTTTCAGTTATTGTCTTATCTTTAAGGACAAAGGATCATGTCATTGATACAGTTCTTTACAAGTTTTTGCTTCTTCTTCACAAGGCCTTGAATTGTGACTATGACAAATAAAAGCAAAGTTAAGATCATAGTATAAGATTTAGAAAAAGCAAAGCTTCTAGGTTTACATTTTTCCAAAAGTCTAAGATGTCATGGTCAGAACTAAATATAGAGGAGAAAGTTTCTTAAAATAATAATTATATAAAAATTTCAGCAATAAATTTCAGTGCAATGTAATATTTAAGGCTGTGTATGCAACTTCCACTATGCTACCTTTTGTGTCCATTGGTATCTAATCATGAAAAGAAGTGCTACACAGTACAGATTAATGTAGGGACTGCTGTACCATTTTCTGCTAGTAACAGACATTGTACTAAAACTGAGTTCTGTTGTCCCCTGCAAGGGAAAACTCATTGATGACTGAGGAAAGAATCTTCAGATAAGAAATGAGTTTGCTTGTCACAATTTTGAATAATTAATGTTGTAATTTCATTCCTATGTGATGCTTCAATTGTGGTTATATACTACAATGGTTATTTTTGCCCCATATTGTCACAGTATTTATGGTGATATTGATGAATATGAAAGATATTTAAACATAAGATATAGAATATGATGGAAGATATTTTATCTGTTTCAGGGTGATGTGTCCAGAGCTTTTGATACTATTCCTCACAAGAAACTAGTGGAAGTAATCTCACAGGTCTTGAAACCTGAGAGCCAAACTGTGTATGGAATAAGGTGGTATGCTGTAATTATGATTACCCCAACTGGAAAAGCCAGGAAGCTCTATAAGAGACACGTATGACTCATTTCTTTTAATTACTACTGTTACTATATTTCTGGCCAAGAAATGTATTTGTAGCTTTTTTTTGTTTGTTTGTGTTTCTGAATGTGAATTAGGTAATTACTTCAGAAAACCTTTATTTTGATAGTGTTGGAAATTTCCTGGAGTGAACAAAGCTGTTTCTTACTCTTCGGTGTTAGTAAGGGTAAAGGTAAATGGAGATGCGTGAGGGTGGAATTTCATTTTAACAGTACCAGACTTATTTGGTTTAAAATAACGCAGTAAAACATGCCCTTTCACTGAGTAAATTTCATCTGCTACTGAGTATTCTATTGCTGTTGTCTTTTTTTTTTTTTTTTTTTTTTTTTTTTTTTATATTAAATATGCAGGTTTCTACTTTTGAGGATTTTATTCCAGACATGAAGCAGTTTGTGTCCAAACTTCAAGAGAGAACTTCATTACGAAATGCAATAGTAGTTGAACAGGTAAATATTATCTTAGAATCATTTGAGTTGGAAGAGACACTTAAGGGTCATGTAGTCCAGATTCCCTACAAGAAAAGGAATACCTTTTCAGCAGATTAGGGTGCCCAGAGCTCTGTCCAGCCTGACATTGAGTGTCTCCAGGGATGGGGCATCCACCACATCTTTGGGCAACCTGTTCCAGTGCCTCACCATGCTTATTGTGAAATAAACTTCTTTCTTATATCCAGTCTAAATCTCTCCTCTTTTAGTTTGAGTCATTTCTCCCCAAATTAGGAGGGTTCTCCTAAACTGAAAGAGAAAGCTACATTAAGTAGATGAAGATTCCTGGGTTTTGTGTGTTTTTTTTTTGTTTATTTTTAGATGAATGTATGTATTATATGGTGACACCACTTGTGTTCTGGTTACTCAGCACCTTCTTTAGATAGATTTTTGGCATCTCTTATCTGGTGTTTCTAGCAGGCTTTCAGGGGATTTAGTGTCTCAGGCAGGAACTCTGGCAATGCGTAATTCTAGACTTCTCCCAGATTTTCTCGTTGGTGTCTTAAACTTTCATTTGAACCACCATGTTCTTTTTTTTTTTTTCTTTCCTAATGAATTCCATTATGTATTGTAACAGCTTTCCAGTGAGGTAAATAAGCATTTTGACATGGTCTGTGTCCAAAATGCACACAACTAAGGATGTGAAAAGTGTATTCTAAGCTAAGTAACATGGGAAATAGATACAGCATTTTGAATAGCAAACTTCACTTAATAGAGAAATGACTTGGAAAAAAATCAGCTTATTTTAATGATCTCATGCCAAAGTTGCTAAGAATAAACTTTCCTTCTTAGTGCATTACAAAACAGGAAAAACTTCGTTGTTGTTACTGTTTGTTTGAAGAGATACCTTGCTTTCTAAGTTAGGGAATGGATGAAAATTACATGAATTTTATATTTGCTCCAGCCAGTGCTATTACAAGAAGCAGGCTCCTTTATGTTGATTAACTCACATGCTTCAGAGAACAGTATTAATTCTAAATAATGTTTGTTATTAAGACTTGCTCAGTAAAAGATGTGTGACAAAGTGTAGAGGTAGGTGATGCACCCAGTCAGTTTCCAGAGATGTTCTATGGCTTGGCGAAACGGTGTTCCATGATAACAACATACAAAATCATGAGACACAGATGACCACGCAGGTATCTTCCACTGCTCTAAATGAAATTTCTATTATACGTTTTTAACACAAAAGACTTAATGTAATTGCATAGGCTCTCGTGCATGGAGTCATTGGTAACATGGGGAAAGAGATGCAATTTGTAGCAGAACTGGTAAGAGAGTGTTGTCTGTACTTGCGGAATAGTAAAGAACATAAGAGTTAAAAGGGGTAGAACATGACCAAAAGAGGGGAGGTATCATAAATAGTGGTAAGCCAATATAATATTTAAGCACTTTTAAAAGTTTTTATATTTGTTAATATAATATACATTTTTCCAAACATAACACTAATCAAAATGATTTTCTTTCCTGAAGTAAAACCTAAAAAACAAAACAAAACAAAACAAAAAAAAAAAACAAAAAACCCAACCAACTTTGCTCATTTGTTGGCTGACAGTTGCTTTTTAGAGTGTATATTCAGATTTTAATTTTAGATGTTTGTTTTGTTTCTTACCTTAGAGATTTTTTACTAAACTGTTACAGTCTAATTCTTCAGGTAAGCTAATACATATATTTTCAGCTTATACTTTATCTTTTAGTTTCAGCACATTTCTAAAGTACCATTTTGGTTTTGTTTTGTCCCATTTCTAGTGCTTAACTTTTAATGAGAACAGTTCCACCCTGTTTACTTTCTTTCTTCAAATGTTACATAATAACATCCTGGAGATTGGACACAGGTAAAAAATAAAATCAAATACATTTGTGAAATGTGGATTTTTTTGTTGTTTATTTGGGTGGTTTATGTTTGTTTTTCTCTGCCTTTATTGGCTTAGAAAATTTCTGCTGGGTATCTTTTAAATAATTTTATTTCATGTTAATTTGAAATCTGTTTTGAAATTTAACTTATGCCTTATAAAAAAGCTGAACTGTTTGGATCCATTTACATTTAAATAATTGAGTTTTAGAAGTTTCTTTCCCATGCGGGTGATGCTGATCATGCACAGACTGCATCATTCTGTAGATACATAACCTTCATTTAGAGCTTCAGATCTTGTTTGAAAAAATGTTGAAATCCTTGGAGATGACCACAGAAGCAAGGGGATGTCCAAGCAGTAGTGCTTAAGCTTTGTCAGCCTGTAGTACAAAATAAAACTTTTTCTGCATAGCCTTGCTCTTTGGCAAGTTGCAGTAAAAATATAAAACAGTATCATTAAGAATTAAAATGACAACCCCCAAATTAGGAATCTGCTGTTACGGAAGAGGATGAAATGAAAATTTCTTGCATTGCTAGAAATGCTGATCTGCTATTTAGCTTTTGCCTCTAGGTGGCAAACGTGTACCAAGTGTAGAAACCACTTACAAATACGACCTTTATTTCTGAATTCAGAGTGAAGTCTGTTAGAGTGACTAAGTTCTTGCTGTTGAGAGGCTAACTTTATTTTACAGTAGTTGAACTCATTGTACAGAGAGAGGGGAAAATAGAGGCAAATGGAAAAGCGTCTGTAGGCTTTTCTAGCATTAAAACAGTTAAGAGGAAATAACTGCAGTTTATAGTAGAGGTCGTATTAAAAAAAAAAAAAAAAACTGGATTGTAGAAGACAATATTGTGTTCCTTAACAGGCATTCGTCAAGAATTTCCCTGAAAGTAAAGAGTAGTATTTATTTGTTTAAAAAACAAACAACAGCAACAACAAAACAAACAAGGAAATATATGGCTTGACCATATCGTGCTGTGCCATCATAAATGAAGAATATCACAGCTGTTCTATGATTCTATAATATGCACATCAAGTGGCCTGATTTAAAGTACTTCGTATTGTTAAACACTTTTACTCTAACTTGTCTGAAACAAATGCTTTAAGAAAACAGGATTTGATAGTGGTGAATTTTGTATTTGGATTTAATGTGGATGTTTGCTTCTTATGTGAAAACTTAGAAGTTCTCAATTTCAGAATCTGCCTGAATTCAAATCTTATTGTAGATGAACATTATGAGCTTCAGTGTATGAATTTTTAGTGAGTACTTGCTGGAAATTATTTGGATCGTAATTAAAAAATAAATGTAGCATTTGAAAGATGAGTCGTGAACTTTACGTTTCTTGTAGAAGAGCACTTGTAAAGCAACACAAGACTAACAATTACAACGTTTAGATGAAATGTGACTCTGGAGGTTCTTTTGTAAAGGAAAAGCATTGTGGATTGATTTCAACTATAAATACCATTCACTTAATGGCAGTTGTTACTAGAGTTTCTTAATAAGAAAGGAGGATGTGTTTTAGTGCATTTTAAATTCAGTAGTGGGGATAAAGGTTTTTTTGGAGTCATGTCTAGACTCTTAGAGGAAAGAAAAACTGAGGTAAGATTAACTAGCAGGCTTTCAGTTGTTCATTACTGAAACTTACGTGTTATACTTGATGTTCTTAAGCATATGTTTAGTGACTACTGGAGCCTTGTTGTGTGTTTTGATGTTTCTTTTCTTTTATTCTTTTCTAGGTACTATATACAGTGCTCTGGAATCCCACAGGGCTCCATTTTGTCAACCTTACTTTGCAGCTTATGCTATGGAGACATGGAAAACAAATTACTTTGTGGAATCCAGAAGGATGGGTAGGAAGATTTGGATGCTTTTTGTTGTGTACTCTGTCATGGTATCGTATAGTGTGTGTATGTTTTCTTTGAAGTTTAATTTTGAATTTCAAGAGTTTTCAGTTCTCCAGCAGAAGCATGGTAAACTTAGATTTAGTGTCACTGTAACTGTTTTAGATGGAATTGTCTTATTTTTCATATGATTGGGAATAAAATAGAGGAGGAGTTGTCCTAGATGTGAGTGTTGGATGGATGGATGACTTCTTACAAAAAGCACAGTATTTAGGGATGCTTTAAAAACATGCTGGTCCACATTGGTCTTCTGACATCTTCCATGCTGTCCATGTGCTTGGTTCTTAGGAGCCTTGCTGAAAGTTTGTATGGTGAAAACTGCTTTTTCATTAACAGTAAGAAATACAGCATCCTTTTTATGTCCCTGTGAATTGATAGCCAGGTGAATCTCAGATTTGCAGGCATGAGCTAGGTATTGGTGAGTCCCCTGAAGCTTGTTCATGTTCACATCTCTCTCCATTCCTGTGAATGCTGTCCAAAACAAGATAAAGGAAATGTGTAAAAGTACTCTGGGTAAGTGCACCAGTCTGGTGCCTCTTCTTGGGAGACTCTCTGGATAATGGAAAGCCTCAGAATGTTAAATGTCTTCCTAAGCAAGTAATAGTTCTTTTTGATAAGCATTTGTGTACTGTGATGGTGGGATTCTGCAAAGCTACTTTTTTGCTTCTAAAGGACCCTCTTTATACATGCTGAACTTAAGAAACCAAGATTCAGAAGAGTGCACATAAAGAATTCTATGTAGCAGCTGTATATGTTGTAGTTTTTAGAATATTACATAGGTGTCCTTTGAATGATTTTGATCGTTTCATTTGGCCTTTAAACATAACATCTCCCTCTCCCAAAAAACAAACAGCAACAGTGGGGAAAAAAAAAAAAACTGCAAAAAAAACCAAAAACAACCAATTGGCTATTGAATAGATGAAGATATATCTGTTCTGATCATTGTGATGGCATAGTCCCACTTTAAAAAGGAGACTGGAAAAGATCATCTCCAGAGTTTCCTTTCTATGATCCATCTCTTAGCAGGATTTATTGGAAAAATATGAGCAAGTTTGGGACATGTATTCTATTTAAAAGAAAATTTCAGCCTTTATAATGATAGACTTCATAGAATGATTGAATTGCTCAGGTTGGAAAAGACCTTAAAGATCATTGAGTCCGCCCACAACCTAACCATACTACCCTAACTCTAACAACCCTCCTCTAAATCATGTCCCTGAGCACCACGTCCAAACAGTTTTTAAACACATTCAGGGATGGTGACTCAACCACCTTCCTGAGGAGCCTATTCCAGTGCTTAACAACCCTTTCTGTAAAGGAGGTTTTCCTGATGTCCAACCTAAACCTCCCATGGCACAACTTGAGGCCATTTCTGCTCGTCCTGTCACCAGTGAGAAGAGACCAACCCTGCACTTGCTGTAAGCACCTTTCAAGAATTGGAAGAAAGCAGTAAGGTCTCACCTCAGCCTCCACTTCCCCAGTATAAACAGCCCCAGTTCCTTCAGTCCCTCCTTGTAGGGCATATTCTCCAAGGCATTCACAAGCCTTGTTGCCCTTCTTTGGACCTGCTCCAGCACCTCAGTTTCCTTTCTGTATGGAGGTGTCCAAAACTGAACACAGTGTCTGTTTTATATCCAAGTTGCAGCTTCAAAAATTACTACATGTTAAATGAAGACAGTGTTATAGAACATAAAGCATCTCCTCTTTTTATTCCTGATTACAGAGTCCTAATACGACTTATTGATGACTTTTTGCTGGTTACACCACATCTAATGCAGGCAAAAACTTTTCTAAGGTATGATATTGAAAATATTCTTTATAGTAATAAGCATTAGCACCTTTTAGGTCATTTACTTTGATCTCCTTTATACTTCTGTGTACACGTAGATGCATTTGATTTTATGGATTAATAATCAAGGCATACTTTGGAGGCCTTGCTGGTAGCCTGTACCAAGGAACATCTTAACAGCTACGTTCTTGACTGTAAACTAAAAAGCTCAAATGATCAGAGATCATTTTCTCCTTTGGTTTAAATTCTGGACCTACCTCCTGAACTTAATACTTCTGGCAGGAACGAGTAATGTAGACCAAGCCAAGGAAGGTAACAGTTTTATGACTGTTCTCCCTCGTATTTTCAAAAGGTGTTCTAGTTACATCCTTGAAATGGTTTTTATTGAGCAGAACTGCTGCTACTTGCTATCCCTGGGGGAAGAATGCAACTGTATTGCTATATTGCTAACAATTTTCTAATCATTAATATTCTGGGGTGAATATTTGAAGATGCTGATAGCATGGCAGCATGCAACTTGTACAGAAGTTTTCAAACTAATTCCTTAGAATGCCGCAAATCTACCTTAAAAAAAAGAAGTTAGGCCCTGTTAGAGATTATTGATTACTGTTGGTCTCAACACACAGTATCCAAGAAGACCTGTTCTGATGTCAAAGCTCTTCTGTTAAAGGATCCATTAGAGAGGTCTTGAAGGAAATCTTAACATCTGCAGTGCAGTCAGTTGTATCATGTGTTTCATAGTCAGAAAGGTACAGCTCTGTTGTGACCCTACCAGGTGATGGGGAAGACATTTAAGTACAGTTTGAAGCACTAGTAGTCCTAAGCAGTGAAATGGTGTATTTCAAAGATTTCATTAGTCCTCAGTTCTGTTTCAGAACAAAAGGAAATTTCTAGATATGTGTGAATTTGTGTTTCTGGAAATAAGTCGAACCTGTAGGCTGGGGATGCCTCCAAGCCATTAATCCATGTAATAGCTTCCAATATAGCGTCACTCACATTAGTATTGCAGATATTCTCCTACTTGCAAGTTGTGCATTAGCTTCTTCACAAGCTGTGTTGGTTTTCTGAACACAGGTAGCCTCTTCTGTGGAAGATCCTCTTTCTGCATCTACTTACAGGTCCTGTGAGCTCTCTGCAACAAAGGAAGCAGTGGCAGCTTTCCTAAAGTACTGTTAGAAGTGAGGGACTCGAGAAATTCATTCTGAGGAGACAATGTTTTGACTATTACTTCCCAAAAATAAGAGTCTACCTCTTCCTCTCTCTTTTTAAAAGCATGTAGCCTGTACTTGAATAAATCACCAAATCAAACTGCTGCTTGTCCGTGAGATGATATTGCTGACCCAATGTGTACTAATTCTGTGGTAGGTAATCAGCAGGCCTACTGCAATAAAGAGATACTTGTGATACTTGAAGAAAGTTCAAGATTTTTTCATCAGATAAATGAATTTCCTGTTATCCAGATTATCCTTGTTTTCATGAACTTTCAAAACAGTATTTCTTCATCCATCTTTTTCTAGTGATTTCTGTGAGTTTGGTTTGTGCAGCTGGTCTCAAGTATTTAAAACACTAATACCTGTTTTGGCACTGACCTGTAAAAGCTTTTCTTCTCCACCAAGCTTTTTATTTATTTACCTGCATTGATTTCACTTTTGTGTATTTCTAGTTGTGTTCATTAACCTTAAGAGCTGTTTCTCTTCATTATTGGGTTTGCTCTTTTATGCCAACCTAATATGCATCATGCAGCATGGTGGTATTTTTTGTGGGGGTTTTTTCTGCTTTTTTTGTGGGTAACCATTTTTATCTGCTTTAGGACTATAGCAGCAGGTATTCCTGAGTATGGATTTTTAATAAATGCCAAGAAGACAGTGGTGAATTTTCCTGTTGATGATATCCCGGGATGTTCTAAGTTCAAACAGCTGCCAGATTGTCGTTTGATCTCTTGGTGTGGTTTATTACTGGATATGCAGACGCTCGAGGTTTATTGTGATTACTCCAGGTAAATGGTTGTATATTCCAGCATCAGCTTTACAGTATGCTATACACAGTGTTAAAAACAAGAGAGTATCTTGTAAGTAGTATAGTTGAATTAACTGCAAAATACACTTTACAATTCTTTGTCTTATACAGCTATTTATACTTTTTTTTTTCTGATGCTTTCTTCATTACACCCTGATGGAATGCACATACATTTTATCCCACATACCACATGGTGACTACATGCTTTTTCAGAAACTATTTGATCACCTTGGTTTAACTTCTTTCACAGTTAGTATAAATACGTTTATTATTCTTGCTTTCAGCAAGTAGTATTGCAAGAATACAGGTTGGAATTCACTTTCTGCACACTAGAGGGACTAGTAGTTCTTTAGGTTTCCTCTGATGTACTTCGGATGTTAACATAGGGTAGAAGTAACCTGCCTTTAAACCAGCATCATGGTGTACACGTGGAGCAGTCTGACTAAAGCACCATAAAACTCAGAATGTATCTTGCTGAAAAGCTTTATAGGCACATTAAAAGGACTCTTAGAGGTGGCATTAGACATTTCTCAAAGGTTAACAGAAAATAACTTTAAGCTGAAGGATAATATCGTAGTTTTGTCTATAAACAGCCCATGAATGCATTCAGGTGAGAAATTAGAAGGAGGTTTTGCACTGCCAGAATGGTTCTTCAACTGTCTTCCAAAAGAGAAAAGTTTGGTCAATTAATATGAGATAAGGAGAAGGAATGTGTGACTTTTATTTTTTTTGTTGTTTGTTTGCTTAACAACAGAAGAAACAGTTTATGTTGCTGATGACATTGGTGCTCGTGGTTTGGGAGGCACTAAACAGAGAAACTGTTATGGGGTGATCTCCTTGCTTTTAGATAAGATTGCCTTCAGTAATTGCAATGCTAAGGTTGCTGGGCCAAGGTAAGCTTAGCTCCTGCTTGCTTGGATCACAGAATATAACTTGGTTATTGCTGAAGTCAGTTTAAAGGTTGTTGGTGGCAGTGATGGTGGTGTTTTAAATAACTGGAAATTATTCTGTTCTAAGGTTCTGAAGTAATTCCCTAAGTGATAGCCTTAATGCCACTATGTTCTGTTTGTTTCTAGTTTTGAATTTTGTTACAGTCATGTTTTTGTACTTGGCTTATTGATTTGGAGGCAGTTTCTCTAAGATGAGAAGTTAAATGAGCTTTATTTCACAGAATTTAATTCAGTCTGTTAGCCCATGGAGTCTGATTATTATTATTATTATTTTTCATTCTAGTTATGCTTTTACTTCTATCAGATCGAGTCTTTCCTTCAATTCAAGTAGAATAGCTGGAAAAAACATGAAATGCAAATTGACTGCAGTCCTCAAACTGAAATGCCATCCTTTATTTCTTGACTTAAAGGTGAGATTATGGAAATGGATGTTTGTAAAAAAAAAAAAAAAAAAAAAAAAAAATTAAAAAAGGTAATAAAAAAAAAAATTCATTAGTAATAAACAGCATCGAGGACTAACAAAAGAGATGATTTGGAAAGGTTATAAACTTAACTTTGAAATCTTGGCATCGACTAAATGTGGGTGAGGTCACAGTAGCTTCCAGAGCTGAGCCTTCGCCTTCTGTTCTGAGCCCATTGTTGTTTAGGTACATAATAGAAAATAATGGAAGTATAGCATAAGTTGTTTTTTTTTCTCTACGTCTCTAAATCTTTTCTGTTGAACTCGTACAAATGATATGGTAAGACAAAAATATTCTTGTGGTTCTGTTCCAGATCAACAGCCTTAAAACAGTTTTAATTAACATCTACAAGATATTCTTACTTCAGGCTTACAGGTAGGTGACTGCCTCTTGCAGTAATTGTGAATGTTCCATGACACTGTCCTGACACACAGCAGCTATTGCTTAGTAAAACATGTACCATAAACTGTTACATACATACCATACACTGTTAAACGTCAGTAGAAAGTCACATAACTGTGTCTTAAGACTGTTCTTGCATAATATTAGATTCAGGGTAGAGATGATGTTAGTATGTGTGTTTAAATGACACTTTGACAAATTAATTTTCAATATCTCTGGGTGTTTATAGCTGACTTCCAAGAGGAATGGTTTATTTTGTTCTAGGAGCAATGAGAAGCAGGTTATATTGAGATTGTATTTAGAACTTTGTATTCATTACAATCATGTGGAACTTTGACCTGTATAGCTTTGCATTAAGTGGAATTTCATTTTTCCAAGTTAACACTGACTTCTTAGCTGCTGATAATGTCTTAATTGCTTCTTAACTGGTAAAATGTTATTGACTTGTGAGCTTTTCTTGACCAGCAGAGAAAGTAAGCACTTTAAACAAGGATGAAGGGAAAGAAATCAGAGTTAATAAGGAGGTTGGGAGAAAAAAGTAAACTGCACCAAAAACTTTGCATGATTGCATGTGCTGAGTAAAACAGGAAGATCCTGGGTCTAAAGAATAGCATAAAAATTGAGTGGTACTCTGCTTCAGGGCTCTAAAATCCTTTTTATTAATAATTTTTGGTGGTTGCTTATGTTAGTACTATAGGATTGTCATGCACTGAAAATATTCTTCTGTTCAACACAACCCTAGCAATGACAAAAGAACAATATACTTGTGTTGATGTTGTTTTCTGGTTGAGTTTATTAAGCCTGTTTGTCAGCTTCTGAATGACAAACAAGGAAAAGGTCGGTTTCTTATTTGTGGTGACTGTGAATAAAGAGATAATCCATTAAGAGTTTTTGTTGTTTATTGTTTTAGCACAGAAAGAGCATAAGAGTTGTTTCCCTATTTACAAACATCAGGTGTTGCTATTTTGCTGGAGTTCTGCTTAGGAAGTGGCACTTGAGCTTTTTTCTTAAATTCATCATTTGGAGTTCTGTTCTCCTGAAGAACAAGATTTGTTGTTGTTGAGTTTGTTTTTGTTTCTTTTTCTCTCACCTCCTCACTGCCTCTTGTGTGTGTTCCCTGTCCCAGTGGTTTGTGATATGAGCCTGATGAGGATGCGAGTTCAACTTTCCCTCATCACAATATATTCGCTGTACTCAGAAGAGAATTCTCTTACTGAGGGAGATGACTTCAACCTCTTATTTCATCACAGAAGTTATGAATAAACATCCTAAGCCTGACACTGCAGGAATTTGTATATAGCAGAGGTTTCTCATGCTAACGGTGTTTATTTGGCTAAAGGTGCTTTTAAGTGTGGTGTAGTGCCTAAGGTACATAATCATAATTTCACTTGAAATAGAAAATGACTTGATTAAAAAGGCTGTTGTTTGTTTTTTACTAACAGGTTCCATGCCTGTGTTCTTCAGCTTCCATTCAACCAGAAAGTTAGGAATAATCCGTGTTTCTTCCTAAGGATCATCTCTGATACTGCTTCATGCTGCTATTTTATCCTGAAAGCTAAAAATCCAGGTATAGTGTGTTTAGTGGCAGCGAAGTAGCATTTTTTAAATTTACTTTTTAAGATAAATAAATAGTCCTGAATGTGTAGCCCTTCTGGTTTTATAGAAAGTAGGGGGAAGGGTCAGTTGTACTTCTGAATATATGTAATTTTTGTTGTTGTCTTGTTCTGTCTCTAGGGATTTCTTTAGGTAGCAAAGATGCATCTGGCATGTTCCCTTTTGAGGCAGCAGAATGGCTCTGTTACCATGCCTTCATTGTCAAACTGTCCAACCACAAAGTTATTTACAAATGCTTACTTAAGCCCCTTAAAGTCTGTAAGTATTTAATTACTTTTACAGTTTAGATATGGTTTTCATAAAATCTTCCAATTTAATGTTTTTTTAAATTTTTTGTTCTAAAATGTACAGTAACAAGCTTTCTGTTCTTAATGAAATCAATTAACTTTAAGTAGGCAAATTAAAATGGTATGTTTTTCAGCATTTCATTTTCTAGAACCTTGCTCTTAAGGCACATCTGTTATTATTTGACACTCACCATGCTTGTACAGTTCAAAAACTTTAGTATGATTGTGTTGATCATATTGATCTAATAAAATACAAAGGCTCAGATTTCTATTTTTAAACAATGTAGATAAACTCCAACAAAATAATTTCCTCCCACAGTGTAAACTCTTACCCCCAGAGGATTCACTGGGGACATTTTGAAATAGAAGCACTTGCTGTGCTGTGTGTCTCATTGTTACAGAGTGGTGCTTGGGAAATCTCTGACTCTTCCACTCTGTTAAAAGAAGATGTCTATGGGCTCTGAGCAGCTCCCTCTCCTTGACCAGTAGTGTATTCTGTAGCTGGAACAGCCATAAATATAACAAAGCTCTTAATTGTAAGTTATTAAAAACAAACACTAGTAGCTTTTCCTGAAGTACTTAGTAGAGCTGCTGAATTCAACCTTAGTTGAGGCTAGGTGTAGCCACTACTTCACAGTCTCCCAGCACTGACCATGTAATTGCACTCTGAATGAGATGCTACTTGGGTTCTTTTATTCTAGTTCAAGAATAACCAATACTTCATCTGTAAATGTATCACAGGCTTCCTCTAGTACCTGTGCTGAGACATAGTGCCCTGGAGAAGGAGCAGTTCTGGTTTTGAAAGTAGGCATTTCCTTCCTGTATCAAAGGCCAGTGGCAAAGCCTGAATGCACATAGTCTTATTTTTGTCAGTACAGTGTGACAAAGAAGACACCTGAACATTTATAGGAAACAAATGGAGGGGTGAGTAGGCATGTCCACAGCCCTATGTCCTCTGCACTTTCTGCTGGGAGCAGAACTGAAGTTTCTGCAGGAATTCACTGAAAATCCATTTGAAGAGACATTGGTACATAGCTTTCTACTCACATTTTTGTTTCACCTGCATCAGATATAGTCCAGAGTAATATTGTTATTGTAATCAGTACATCATGTTGTAGAGACAATCCAAGCACAGTGTTAAAGTATTAGAGCTAATTTTGAATGCTGCATTTTAAGTTCTGTCATGTTTCTGGAAATCAGATAGCATGTGTGGATGTCAGAGAAGCTGTGACATCGCAGCTGTTGCTACTCGGGTGTGTTCCTCTAAAGCAAAGCTAGCTTTGTATATCTGTACTGCACAGCATCTGTAGCGTAGAGATAACTAAGACTGGTAACAGCACCTGTGTTGACCTAACAACTATATTTTTTGTTGTAATTTTGGAGCTTGTATCAGCTATGTAAAAACTGTTGCCCCTGTGAGATCGTGCTGTTTGACAGAAATTGATATAAACTTCATTTTTCACTTGTGTCCCTGCACATGCCTTTCTGTTACTCTCCTTTGAAATCAATATTGAGCTCATGGGCTTTGGGGAGAAGGTCTTCCCCAGCGTTCCAAAACCTGTTAAATATCAACATCAGTGCCTTGTCAGTACAAGTTAAAATCATTCTTCAGAGTTAAGTATTTAAAGCATAGTTACTGTTTAACATCCGTCCTATTATTACCAGTTGGGAAGGGAGCAAGAGTCTTTCCTTATCGTGATAAGATATAAATACACCATCTATCTCCTTGCCAAATACAGAACAAATGTTTATTGAGCACTTCTGCCTTTCTGCACCATTGACAATTTTACCAACCCTGTTTAGGTAACAGACTTACACTGTTGCTGGGATTTTACATGTTTTTTCTAATCTTTGAGAAGTCCTTTTTATTGTCTTTAATTCTGTTGGCCGTAGACTTCAATGACGTTCTGTGTTTCAAAACTGACATGTTATATTAAAAATAAATAGGTAATTAAACAAGGCCCTTAAATCTTAACTCTTCACAACTTTTCTCCTTAAGGGTATTGTTCCAGGTAGCCTTACAAGGGGACACAGTCGGGAGAACTGCTGTAGCCACAATTAGAAAGGTGTTTTCTCCATGAAATTCTTTTTCCTCTTTTTGCTGATGTCGGTTCCAATTGTGACTTCTTTAATGCCATATCTGAAACTAGAGGAGGAAAAAAAACAGTTTGGGAATACCATTTTCCTATAGATAAATATAATCAGCTAGATAAGGATGTGTCCCGTGTCCTGGGAGTTGTTTAAATTAGGGTCTTTCAGAGTAACACTGCCTTGACAGAACTTTTTTGGTGGATATAGTTACTAAGTAATTGGTCTTGTAGTTTTCTAAGAACTTTTAGAAGTCTTATATACAAGCAGTATTGCAGGGACATACTGGGAGGAATGTACTCCCTGGTTTTCCATAGCTTGTTAATGTTTTAACATATGGTTTTTTAACTGGCAATTGTCTGCTGTGTTTAAGGGCAGGAGGAGAGCAGCATGTTTTCCTATAGCCTTTTTACCCTCGTGTTCCAGGTGTTCTAGCTTTTTTTATTGGATTAAGTTACTATTGATTTCATGACTTACTAGCATTTTGCCTAAGAATGAGTTGTTAGTTACCTGCAGTAGTAATATGTTGTTTTTGATGCTTTTTGTAGATAAGATGCATCTGTTTGGGAAGATACCAAGAGATACTGTGGAACTGCTGAAGACAGTGACGGAACCATCTCTTTGTCAAGACTTCAAAACTGTAGTGGACTAAGCGATGAAGGTTTATTTCATGATACTTCCAGGCTTAAAAATAAATGTTTTTAGATTAATTTTCTCTGTAGTTAATTTTGGTAGAATGAACTGAAAGCATCTTTACTTGAAAGTTTTCTTTGTTGGTTTTTTTTTTTTTTTTCTTTTTTTTTTAGGTACCAGACAATAACTTTAAAAGAACAGGCTGTTCTGTTAACATCTTCGTGTTTTTCTGTAAGTTTGAAGGCTGTTTGAAGTACAACCTGTGAACTTGGCTTGATTTCCTTCAGTAATTCCTTTCTTCTTGATGAAGACATATTTAAGTTATCTGTATAAACAGATCAACATTTTTGCCATGTATTGTTTCTGAAGAACTGTTCTTTGATATTTTTTTTTTCTATTGCAGAGAGTTTTATAATAAATTGTCTACATAGTTGCAATAATGCATACTTGTCTCCAATACCTTTATTTTATAGTAGACTTCAACCCAATCCCACTCAACTTGGAAGTGTCTTGAAAGGCACTTGAAAAGTACAGGGAAAGTGTATTTCATGGCTGCACCTAGCAAGATACATGGGATAAAGATTTTTTTGCTCTGGAAAACACAGTCAAAATTTGTATGCTATATCTGGGTATGTTCAACATGTTTAATATATTCTGCGAGTTTATAGAGATGTACTAAACAATAGTGATGTATTCATAACTTCAAAAACAAGGGGAACCAGTTATTGATTAGATAATAGAAGAGTTACTTGCTTGGTATATTTGCATTTCCTGTTCTTTATTTAGTCTTATCTTTTGCTCCTTAATAGTACTGAACTACTATCTAGCCCTTTTGTTGGCATGTTTTACAGGACTGAATTTTGCTCTATGACTGCTCTGGTAAGCCTGCCCACGTGTCTTTTTTTCTCTAGGCTCACATGTTGAATTTGCAATGCTATAAAGTAGAGCTATTTCATTAGGATAAATAAAATATCTTATCAGGGATGAAACTTAAGCACTTCAAGAACTTCCTGCACTTCTGAGGGAGCTGTTACTTCCTGTGACTATTTACTCCTCACTCAGTCTTTCTTCAGCTATGCATTCCTTCCTCTCTGCTGCTCTTTTCATCTGCTGCTATATTAATAAGATTTTGTGTAGGTGCAGGTGGTATAAATTTTGATTCTTTGCTACTTAATGCACTGCTCAATGCATTTTGTGTATCATGTTGAAGAAGGCCTTGCTGGTGGGCAGCAGTAACAATGAATGCATGTTTATTTTGTCTTGATCACTGTATTCTGGATAAACCTCCTGAGAAGGATGAGCCTAATCATTTCCTCAGAATGGATAAACACACCTGCTGTGAAAGAACTGTGCAAGATAGGGGCTGGGGAAGTGAAAAATATCTCAGAAGCCAGGATCCTACGATGTGAATCCATGCTGAGAGAATGGGTTCTGTTCTGTGCCTAACAGCCATCTCAAGGCAAACTTTTGGGGTGATCAAAAGAGTGTCCTGGAAAACTGTGGTAAAAAACTGGAGCAGCAACTGTGCTGAATTATTCAGTTTCTAAAAAACATTGGAAAGAGGTGGGTTTGTGAGGACTAGAAGAAAACCTCTCTGCTTTCATCCAAGAGCGTAGTGGTTATGGATAGGTTTGCTTCTAAAGCCTTTAAATGCAGACTTTTCCATGCGTACTGAGAAAGAACATGCTTTGTTTTAATTTTTTTTGGTGCGTTTAATAGACTGAAGGTTTGTAATGTCTTTCAGCATAGTGCCTTCTAGAAGAGGTTGGGGTGTTTTTCCCCCTTAAAACTGAGAACTGGGGTCCTGTCTTCATTGCTTCTTTATTCTGCTTCCACAGGATGCTTTGACTTGCAGGTGTATTGCCAGGACAAGTCCATTTATACTCTGTACCACAGCAGACTAAATGGCATATAAACTAACAAAGAAGTATCTCAGTTAAAGGTGTATTTTTGGAAAAAGTATGTGAAGTGTGATGCAATTTTCTGAACTGATGTTTGCCTTTACATGTAACTACTTGCTAAATTATCAGTTTAAAGCAGTCATTGCTGTTTCTGAAGGCTATCTGTAAACAAATGCAAATATTTCTCAGAATTCACTTTCTTTTTAAAATAGCCTATTTAAGAAGGCCATTGAAAGCAGTGCTGAAACTAGTACTTGTTTTGCAAATGGAAAATTGTAGAATATATGGCACTCTGTACTGTACTGTACTGGAAACTTGCTGCTACAGCTCAGGACTGATGGAGAGAATGCTGGGAACATGTTTAAGGAATGAATTTAACAGTAGCATGGGCTTACTGCACTAAAATGATTGGTCCAAATCATTGAAGAGAAGGTAGGAATATTCCTTAAAGCTACTTCTGTAATGAACTGTTTTAAAATAAATAGTGCAATATATCACAATGGTAAAACATTTTCTGCTTAACTAGTAGAAAGTGTGATGAACAGCAACTGGTGACAGGAAACGTGGTGGATTGAGTAACTTTGGGCTGGAAATACTAAAATAATTTGCTTAAGAACATTCTGAACCTATGCTGTGAGTTTTCAACAATCACTGGAAAGCTGGGAAAAGTTCAGGAGACTTTATGGGTAAGGGGAAATGTTAAAATTGTTTCAGTGTTTAGGAAAAGGTAAGTAGAAACATTAAGAGCGAGGCCAGCCACGGTAACTGTATTGTGCAACCTATGATCTGAGTCAACTTGTCAGAAACATTATTTGGGCCACTTTGGGGAGGAAGTGTGGTTGGGATAAAAGTTGTTTTTTACTATCTCTATGCAGAGCAGGAAGGGAGAAACTTGACACAAACTCTTCTACAGGAAATAGAAGCATCAACATGCTTCAAAGGTATCCTCACTGCTTCCTGTTGGAAAGGGATTTCAGACTGTGAATTTCATTTTGAGGTAGGTATGAAATTTTGCACTGTAGGGAAATGCTTGTGTTCCAGGAGGATTATGGTCTTCTCTCTACAGGTTTTCTCTGTTTTAGGATCATTTGGAAGATTCCTCATTTCTGGTGCAGTTGCAGTGCTCTTGCTCTGTTTTTGTTTGGGGTTTTTGTTTGTTTTGTATTAGTAGATACTTGAGTTTGTTATACAAATTCATATCTTAAGGCTAGAAATTCTGTTGTGGCTGAAAATCACAATGCCTGTAGCTATGTCTCATACTGATTTACTCTCAAGCTCTACTTGCAGCCCTGCCCAAAGAATTTTATCCTCTTCTATTCTGTCTTAGGAAAAGACTTACTCAGTTATGCTACTCAAGAGAAAGTCAGTCATGCTATTTAAGGGAACAAGTCCTCCTAAAATACCATGTTTTCTGTGAATAGGAGAAGGGGGGTTGTAGCACTAAAATTTACTGAAATGAGACTACAGTTCTAGCACAGGAATTCTGGTATAGATCACATCCAAAATGCACAAGAGCAGCAAGGCAGTGTTCCTGAAGGAGCTGTTTAGCAGATTTTCTACATGCCTACTTCAGCTAAAGAGTAACTTAACCTCATGCATTTCCCTGTTGTGAACTTCAGTTACTGAGACGGAAAAGTCTCTCTCCTTTGCCTCCTTTTGCAGACTGAAGCATATGTCCAGTGATCCATGCACTTTGGCATCAGAGGAGCTATAATGAGGAGCTCAGAAGTCAAGTAGTTCAAAATTTCTACTGTCTGTGTCATGACAGTGACTCGAGATACATCCAGAAGATTCAAGTCTTTGAATCTATACATAGCTTCACTATTTTCTTAGCATGTGTCTATATTATTTAGCTGCAGTTTTTATTATGGGCATATCGCTGACCAAGATCTTAAGCCTCATGACATACCCCTGCGTGTATGATTTTAATGAACATCTATCTGTAATCAAACGTATGAATGTATAGTGTACACTTTAATTAAAATTTCTATTTACATAGTTAGTTTTTATATGAATGTATGCTCAAAATTGAAACAGATTTTATTGAGACTATTCTTTATGGAAATCTAATTTAGCTTATAACCTTTCAAATTTAATTTGTGATGTGTAGTTAGTTATCTGTTATGTGCATAATTTCCCCTATTTTTTCTATAATTTTATTTTCTGTTGCCCCTAAGCTCACTTTTAGCAACGAACCTTTCTAAAAGCAGTCAGCAGTTTGCAGAAGTATTATAAAAAATAGATGTTCTGGCATTTTCTTTTCTATTTTAGTATTACAATAGGAGAAATGTCTTGAGCAGCCAAAGGCAGCAATGCTGTTATTGATGTAACTAGGACTACACGAGGGGCATATCCAGGGATAAGTTATAGAGCCCAGGAGCAGGAAGGAGTCAGAGCCATGTGCGTGAGGATTGTCAGATCTCTCCAACTCTTCCGTTAGAGCAAATCATTATGTCTTGTTCCTGCACACCATGTCTCACTAACAGGGAGATTGCCCTTGTAGTACTGCTTTGAGCTTTTAGTGGTAACCTTAGGGAGTGAGTAGGTTGAATTAGCTGTTGTCAAGCTTCTGACACATCTAGTGAGAGTTGGTGTTGTTGGGAAAGGCATTTGGATTTGAAATGGATTGCCTGGAGAGTCTAGCTCCACTGACAGTGGATCAATATTAATGTCTGAGCAAAAACTGTCATGAGCTTCTGGATCCTCTCAGCATGGCTCTCTCCATTAGGCTTTGTGGTTTGCTGTTGACTTTCTCACAGAAATAGCATTGGCAGTCAGCACCCGTGCCAGCAAGTGCTGTGAAAGATGCAGCTCTCCCTCACCATTGTTTTCATCCGTCAAGTGGGCCTGTCTCCTTCCTTCATGTCTCTTAGTCATCGTCTTGTCAAGGTCATGCCTCCATGAGGCCTCCGTTGTTGTGACCCTTCAGGCTGTTGCAGAGGAATCAGAGACAACTCTGTTTCCACGCTGCTAGAGAATCAGACGCAAACTGGTGTGTTTTCATGGAGAGAAGCAACATGTCAGTGATGGGTTTGAGTTGATTTCGTTCGTTTTCAACTTCTGTTCAAATCCCTTTTATCCCTTATAAAGCTCTATTAATACATAGCCTATCACAAGGCTAAATACTAAAACTGTGTTCGTTATTCTCAAAATCCCTGTATCTTTCTTGGTTCTATTAATTATTCCACCTAAGTCTTTGTCATGCCTTACCCTCCCATGCTTTCCCAGTCTTTTTTCAGAGGCTACTGGTTGCTCAAAAGTATGTCTGCAAAGGGAACCCTTGTCTCCCATCAGAATGGCCAGGATCTGCAGGCGAGTAGAAGGTAACTTCTTTTTAAGTAAAGATGTATTTCATGGTCATGTAATGTTGCAGCACACAAGGATGCTTCCAAACATTTCTATCACAGTAGTCATTTATCATGTTTAATATGAGAAAGTAAGGATTAATCTTTGGGAATGTTTGTTCTCACAGTGTTTTCCACTACAGTAAACCCTGGAATGTGCTAGCTAAGATGTTTGTGCAAAATTAATTACTCAGCTTTGCTTAGTGCATGTTCTTTTAACTGCTGATGCTTTATTTGTAATGCTTGAGATTATAGAATAATCATAAAATAACTACTATTTAAATGCATTAAAGGAATTTGCAAAAAGTAGACTAAGCAAGGAGTCCCCTTCATGAGCTTTCATTCAAGCTCTCTAAGTGGGGGGATTGGTGAAAGAAAATGTTGTAAAATGGGTTTTAATTTTTATGTTGTTTATCCTTAAGAACCGCATTTGTTTGGAATAAGTGAAGAAAGACAGAGGACACTTGAAATAACTGGTGGGCTTTCAAGGTTTGTAAAATCTGTCTGCAGGGAGACATGAAATTGGTAACATGTGAATAGAATTAAGGTAGTGGAACTGGTGCTTCTTGGTAGGTAGGATTCAGGACAGGATGCAGGTGCAACAAATGTTGTGAAATTGGTTGAAAATAAAGGGAACATAGCAGCACTGTTATCGAGTGCTAATGGTAGGCTGTAAGCAGAACTGTGTTAACCATATTAGCTGAGTAACACATCATGTCTAACAAAAGCTGTCATCTTTACTTACAGACAGAAAGAATATTTATTTTTCGGGGGAATGAGGAAAGTTGCTGTTAACTTCTTGACATGAAAACATTTCTGGTGTTACAAGGCTTGGGTCCTTCCTTCTGCACATTCGTTTGATCAGATGGATGACTGCTACCAGAGGTACAAATATACAAGGAAGAGCAGCCAAAAGCACACAGATGGCCTGTACCCAAGGTGGATAGACTTTCTGTTCCTTCACAGGGAAGTGTTCCTATGGAGATTTAAAAAACAAACAAACAAAAAAAAAAACAACACAGAAGTGAAAATAAATAAAGTCGTTAGGGCACTTACATTTCTATGATTTCCATATATGTTTAAAGATAGCAGAAGTTTTATTTTTCCTCTATGATAGCATTCAGTAGCCATATCCTCTGGCCTCACTTCTTGTGAGTCTAAATATAACTGTAAATTTTTTTAATAGTTTTTCTTTTGTAGATCTTATTCCAGTCTGCCTCTATTCACACTACAGAGGCTCATGACAATCTTTGAGGATTACTGCAATCTGAGTGCAGTGTAAGGCTGGAATCGATTTTCTGACCCCCTCCACAGGCTCTATTTGAGAGAGACACAAGAAGCTGCAACTGACACGAGTCACCCCCATTCAGATTGAGTGTTTTCAACATCAGCAAGACTTTGGCACAGAATTAACCAGCACTGTTCTTGGACCACTGCCTCCTTGCCTCCTTGTCTGTCGAAGTTGCACAGTCATACATTCATCAGTGTCCCAGTGGTATCAGTAGTTCTCAAGGCAAATCATAGAATCATTCAAGTTAGAAGAGTTCATTAAGATCATCTAGTCCAACCATCAACCCATTCTCCACCAAGCCCACTAACAATGTCATAAAATACCACATCTACATGTTTCTTGAACACCTCCAGGGATGGTGATTCTGCCACCCCCTTGGGCAGCCTGTTCCAGTGCCTCACCCCTCTTTGTGAGGAGAAATTGTTGCTGATACATTACCTGCACCTCCCTGTACAGTGAGTGGCACAGTGTAAAGCTTTTGTCCTACTGCTGTTATGTGGGAGAAGAGGCTGACCCCTACCTTGCTACAACTTCCTTCCATGTCATTGTCAAGAGAAAGTAAGGTCTCCCCTGAGCCTCTGAAAATGTTTCCATCCCTGGTATTTGTCATGCAGCTCTGAAGCTCTACTATACATAGGCACCACTTATGAAACTATGGAGTCTCTGTGAGACATTTCACTTTAGCAGTTGTCTGCATCACGTGCATCTCTGAGAGGTATGGAGTGTGGTGACACAAGACTTCTCAGAAAGAAGACTTTGATAACAGGAAAGCCATTTTATATTATTTGTAACCTTGTAATGTCTGTACATACTGGAGCCTTCTTGATCTGAGCATTTTATCACTTCAGACTACACTGTGTGAACAGCAATGATTTTAAAGGATCCGGTGGGAGAGAAAAACATTCACTTCTGTTAAGTATTGCAAATATTAGAGAACATACATATTTGGGGTTCCAGGCTGCATAGGTTGGTGTCTTCTGTAGCTGGAGAGTAACAAAGGCCACAAAGACAATTAGCAGGAGCAGAGGGCTTATAAACCTCCATGTGATTTGCCAGTAGAGATTTAGTTTTCGTCCAGTCATCCATTTCACGTCTTTACTGAACCTTAAGAGGAGGCATGTATATAAAGATGTCAGAGCTTAGGGGTAACAATTTTGTTTTCTCTTTCTGTAGTCTTTCTGTAAGTTTTAAATGTGGCACAACTCCTTGAATCTTTTCTACTCTATACCTTTCCTACTTGCTGTAGGTGTTAATAATATTTAAGAAAGTAGAACTTTTTTCCCCCCAAAGATGAATGTGGCTATGTCAGTTTACATAACCTGAGCAAGTTTTCTAACTATAGGTGAGTAATAAACATGTTACAGCAATTCTGTAGCATCTAATCCAACAGATATCAGGACTCAAATACCAGAGTGAAAATTTAGCTCTTAAGAGAAAAAAGTTTCCAGCTTACCTTTTAATTTTATAGACGTACGCAACACCAATCACCTCAAAGAAAGCGATAACTAGAAGAGGCACTGAGCCTGCATAGCTGTCAAAAATGTCAATCCAGTAACTCCCTGAACCCAGTGTAAAACACAGAGCAAAAAGGAAGGAAGCTAGACATATTATACCTGAAGAAAAAGAGATACCTTTGTTACTGGAGGACAGAAATTGAGATCATTTTTGTTCTAAATTGTTTTTACTTGTGTTTGAGTAACTTTTATTCTCTTTCCCTATATGGACCTACTTGATACCATTTCCTAAACTCAGTTTTCTCCTCTGTGGTGACCAAAGACACCATTCTTTTGCATGAGGAAAGCATTCCTGTGACAAGTATTCTTCAGTTACTACAGTTCCAAGCAAGTACTCTGCACTGTGCCTTGCCTTGTGGTAGCCTTTGGATGTTGCCTATTGACTGATGCAGAGAGCTTTAGCTGTTCTCATGTTCATGCAGTCACTGGTCTACATAAACAGCTGGGACCTGTGGTGGGTAAGGACCTAGAGCTGAGAAGGATACCTCCTTATGTCCCGAGATGGAAGTACATGCATATGGATGGTTACCTCATCAAGTTGCAGATAGATTTGTTTTTTTTACATAAAAAGTTGTGGAATTAGAAGAATCTAATTTAGGTGCCCCAGCAAGACTTTAGAAAAGGCATGGTAGCAATATTCCATGTATTAATTTAAAATGATACAGTAGACAGGTGTTAATCCATTACTTGAAACTGCTGAATTTTTTCTAGACCAATCCAGTAGGATCTCTCCTATTATTCTCTTCTGTTTCTTTTTGCTAATGCAGGCTTTTATGTTTCAGCAAAGAAAGCCAAAATGAACAAATTCAACTCAGAGCCCAATTCCTGAAGAGAAGGCTGGATTTGGTGTCTCAGTTGGAAGAGGCTCTAGCTTTGAACAGTAAGCAGTCATTCCTTATTATCTGTTCAGTAAATGTAAAATAATTGGTAGTACTATAGTTCTGAATGAAATTGGGGTGAGTGATCTGTCTTACAGTCATGCTAATGTGATACAGCAAGTTCTTGCACAGACAGGGCAGACTGGCTGATGTCACTTGTTACCTTAATACTGTCTTATTGTCAGAAGGCCACAGTGGAGATGAGGCTCTTCCTGATGTTTGCAACAACTTAGAGCAAGCTTGGCTCCAGTCCCAGTAATTAAATGAGCGCTCACTGACTGAAAGACCTCTTGCAAGCTAAGAACAATGGCAAGGGCAATGTGATACCATATGCCAAAGTGCTACCTCATCTATGTCTTTATCTTCTGCAAATACAATCCACTACCTTGACTAGCACTGCACAATAATTAAGTTAATATTACAAATTCTTAATCCCTTTACAATATTTACTAAGCAGTTGATCATTATGCATCTATACAGAAGTCACCTTCTTTGAACAAAGCAAACCAAATACCTTACCAGACAGAAGCTCTTTAGGTATTGATTTAGATATAACTTGAAGTTCTAGAAGAGGAGTGAAGACTCCTTCGATGTTTCCAAACATGGAAGAGAGGCCCAAGCTGAACAACATTACAAAAAACAGGATGGCCCAGGCCTGTGAGCCTGGCATTAGGATAATGGCTTGAGTGAACACGATGAAAGCCAGGCCAGATCCTGATACGCTCTGTAGAATTCACAAAGAAATTCAAATAAATGTTATAAGGGGCTAAATGTAATTTCTCAAGACCCGAGAGGCTGTGGGTGCCCCATCTTTGAAGGTGTTCAAAATCAGATGAAGCCCTGGGCAGCCTGATCTGAGCAGGTAGCAATCCTGCCCATGGCAGGAGCTTGGAGCCGAGTGGTACTTAAGGTCTCTTCCAACCTAAACTATTCTATGATTCTGTGATTCTGTAACACATACGTATCTTCATATTCTGAATCTCAACATCAGAATTTCAGCTTGTATTATTTTCTGAGATACAGTCTAGTTCAAGTTTGACTTAAACTAAGAATAATTGAGAATGCTATTGTTTTTAGGGTTTGTGCTAGGCAAGATAATCAGAGTGATTGTTTCTGGTCATTGCACCTAAATAAGCTGTACAGTTTGTAAATGTGTTTCTGAAGCTGGCCTCTTAAGGTCAAAAAGGGATACAAATTTTTATACCAGAGTATATGAAAATATGGCATCTGACAATCAAAAAAGTTGTGTAAAACCAGTGGAAATTGTGAAGCTTTAACTTTGTCACCTCTTATGTTGTGTCCTTCTCTGGAATCAAGGATGCTGGCTAGCCTAGCAGGCTATGTAGCAGTCAGCACTGGAGGAAATCAGTTGTGGGAAGTGTTTGTGGGAGTAGGAATGAAGAGCTCTGTTTTAATTTTAAATGGTCTATTAGGTATGAATTGACAGTCACAGATCAGAATTTGTATTTGCACAGATATGGGATCAGAGGCAAACAGTGTATGTTTTAATGTAGTTTTGATACTTCAGTTGCCAAATAGGGATTTAGGAAACTCTCATTCAGCACCTTTTCTCTATAATCTTTCAGCTAGCTGTGTTTTCTCTCTTGGGCCTATTCCTCTAAACTAGAGTAGAACTAAATCCAGTGTCCGTCGTGTATGCTCTGTGTAGGAGTCCCTTTGAACACTAATTCTATGATTATTATGTACTATTTTGAATACCGTATGAGGTTGCTGTGAGTTCACACTGCCCTACAGTAGTGCTGATATTTGAAATTGTTATGATTTCATAAAAAATATTAATTACAACTAAATTACAAGCGAGTTAAACAAAGTGGCTGGTCCTTCTATCTGCATATATATATATTTATTTAAGGATTATTTTGTGAGAAGCAATTATGGTACCTGATCAAGAAATTCTTGAAGGTCGCAGCTTTTCAGTTTGAGACCAGTGAGTTTTTTTGGATTTGATGAATTCAGGAACGTGATCCAGTCTGTATAGTTCTGTCGAGTAATGCTTTGTTCTGGAAGATCATATTCATTGATGACACTGATAATATTCCTGACAGAGAAGCCAACATATGCAAATGTTACGCATTTGAACATTGATAGAAAATTGTTTACTTCCAGTGTTGTTATTTATAGCATAAAAGAAAATATTATACAAGGATATACATGTATGCAATTTTTTCCTCAGTATTTATATGTATAGGTATATATATTTATATGTATAGATATATATATATTTATATATATATAAATAATTATATGAGGATATATATATATTCTATATTTTTACGTATTTTTATAAATAACATATATTCATCTATAAAATATATATATGAGGGATATATATTTCCTCCTATATATAGATTTTTAATGTATTTTTATATATGAAATAATATATATCATTTGTAAATGACTAGAAGAAAATATTCATTAATGCTTATTTGAGATACAAATTCAGAGTACTTTACACAGATCTCTAAAATATATTTCAAGTCTTATTTTATACGTCCATGTCATTTCCACCACTTGTGTTTAATAACAAATCCTGTGGAATAGAAAAATGTTTTATTTTTACTATTTCTAATGCTAGCTTAATATGTGATCCTTAATTTGTGGGTTTTTATATACACTAATTCCGGTATATTATTCTATAATGTTTTATTCCATACAAATGCTATTGTGATCATTCTTACCTCAGTGCCATGGTGATCTATATTTCTCTATTAGATTTCTCCATACGGATGTTTTTCAGTGAAATGCATGTTTTCAACTAACATATTATTTGTTTAGGTGTAGAAACTACGGTATATAGCACTGGAATAGAAGTTTCTCACCTGTCCAAGCAGTCCCAATAGCCTGTGATTGCTTTAAATCCCAGAACAGAAAAGACTGGGATGGAAGCATAGAGGGATGTTATGCTGTTCACAACTGCTACTGTCACAGCATCCTTTTCGCAGTCATTTCTAGAAGTAGAATTCTAATAAGCAAATTGGCTAAAAAAGTATTATCTATCCACACCCCCTCCATGATATAGAAGAGACTTCCACATTAACGATTAGTATGGTAGGCAAAAAATTAATCTATACCAAATATATTTGCTGAGCATATGAAAAAAAAATTGTTAAAATGGTAAAATAGATCACCAAAACCTGGAAGGACAGCAGCTGCTGAGATCCCCTAAAAGTATGCCACATTTTGAAAATTTTAGAAAATTGCATGAAGTGCTGCAAGAGTCTATCCAAGTTGTAAAGGTCACAGTTCCACTTACTTTGATGGATTGTAGCTTGAGAACGCAATAAGCCCTCCAAAAGCCAAAGAAAGAGAGAAGAAAATCTGGGTGGCTGCATCAAGCCACACACGGGGATTTTTCAGGATGTTCAGCTGAAATAATTGGAATGAATGCATTATTTAGGAATTAAACTTTCTGTTCCTTTGGCTGCTCTATTTCACATGTGTGAAACTGTGAGTTGTGATGCCATCTAATACACTGAAAGTGGAAATTATTTCAAAATATGTCATTTGAGCAGATGTTTCTGAAGGCACATTAAAAATATGTATAAATCTGTTTCATTTTAAAACTCATTAATGCAGTTATGCAGCTCTTCTGCCTGATAATAGAAGTGTTTCTGCACAGGTAATAGGCACACAATGGAGACAGTACGTTACATTTTTCTTCAACGTGTTTCTTCCTGTTATTATACATAGTGAATAACTTACAGTCTGAGGTTGTTATCTTCTTCAAACTGTACAAATATTTAACCTTCGTCACATTTTAAAAAACTAAACAACAACAAAAAATCTAAAAGTGCAAGAATTGAATACTCATTAAAAAAATAGAATGTGCATCTTAAATTCAAACTACTATGTAAACAAAAATGCAAAGTAGCATAGGAAAAAGAAGGAAAAAGGGAAAATTAACAGAGTGAAATTTGGAATTTGATTTAAGAAGGGAAGATTTCATAGAGGAAATTAACTGAAAAAAAATCTGTGGGTTTTTTTTTTTTGGTTACGAAGAACAGTATGCAATTTTAAGTAAATAACTGGACTAAAGTTTACCATTAAAATTAGTCTAAAAGTAAAGCAAAAATGTTAGTAACGTGCACAATACAGATGTGTTGAATATGTATTTCCTGCGTTTGGCAAAGAAATATGTTATTTTTATACTCTGCAAGGTCAACTACTTTCCAATCCCGTATCAACTTGTGGGACCAGAAGGAGTATTTTAAATATCATTTGCCCCACAAGTAATACCTGGGCAGTTGAGTGCATCACTTTGTTTTACATCAGTCTGAGCACAGAGAAATGTGGCATCTCAGTCATTCAGGCTGAACTGTGTGTTTTGTGTGTCGTGTCTACATATCTCTAGGCTGTTCACCCTGTACACCACTGTCATGTGTAGGACTAAGAGTGTGCCAAAGAAAGGTTGTAGTATTTTGGGTTTCTCTACAGTTGGTCTGAGCTTGAAGGATTACAGTAATGCATTCCCCTCAGTTTGGATGAACCACATATGCTGTGTCAGTGTGTGTGACAGTGCTTTGACCACAGGAGAACAGGTGTTACATTTCATGCAGCATAGTTTAATGAGCAAATACATTGCTGGCTGAAATGCTTCAGCTTAGGCTAACAGACCTGTTAGGACATTTACTTTGGAAGATTTTAACCAAACCTTCCAATGCTGAAGTGCTTACTGACAGGAGCTTATGCACATCCAGAAACAGACTGCTATGCAGAAATGAAGTATTCACGTTGTTGCCTGGGTTGTGTGCTGCCAAGCCAATGATTGGTGCTGATAGATCCAGTTGCTACCAACCCATCTTTCCTGAGTAGGGTCTTCCAGCATATGAGGTTGGAGTTAGTGTAGCTTGGTGTTAGATGCAATGCACTGACACTGGAACATGGTAATCGACCTCAAAGCTTGAAAAAACAATCAGTAGAAAGGCAAGTGAAAAGTGTCGTGACCAACTCACTGTACTAATATACATGTGTCCAAACATCACTGCATTTTGTTGGGCCCACCTTTGTTTCGGGGGGGCTGTACTGAGACATCCTAGAAAAGACCCTTGTAAATCCAGCATGTGCAGTAAGTTGAGCAATACTGCTCAGCTTTAGAACAAGGTTGTTATCTGATCATAAGCCAAAATTAAGAGCCTAAAAGTTATTTTGCATTTTCAGTAATTTGCCATGCAGGTTTTTAAAACACTAAATGTGCTGTAGCTAGAAACAGATAGATGAAGATATCAAATCAGCATGTGAACAAGTGAACGCTGGAGTAATGTGGAAAGTAAGCACTCACTGATGTAGAACACCCCAGGTATTTACAATCTTTGAAACTCTTTCAGATGTGAAAGAGGCTGGAGAAAGAAGTATTTGTGCTCCTGAGCAGACGCGGGAAAACATGGAAGCTGAGCCCCATAAAGGCTTGATAGAATTCTTTTTCTGCTGCCTGTAAGAGCAGGCCCCTCTACACTGGAAAATATTTTTTAATAAAACAAAGTCATTCAGATCAAACAGCCAACGTAATATGAATCCCAAAAAGAGAGGGAGAAAAGAATTATTAGCAAGTGAGAGAGCAGAGGAAAAGAGGCTTTGTAGAGAAATCTAAAGAGGTTTTTGGTTAGATACTCTGAGGAACCTGTATGAACATATCCAACAGCTTATTTACTTTCATAGGCTGGAGGGCAGGGACAGGAGAGAGCGAGAAAGGGAGATTAAAATTCCTACATTTGAGGAAGAACAGGGCATTGATAACCTGAGGGTTAGGGAGGAAAATATCCAGTATTTCTGAGCTGTGGCTTGGTGGGCTGAGTTAAAGATGGGACAGACATACCTTGGCCTCATGCTCTTTCAGCATGATTTGCCACCTTGATTACTACTTTGCCATTGGAGAGAGCCCAACTGCTCCTTGCTCAGTTCAGAGCCTGTAATCACCTGGATGGCATTCAGGATGCTGGTGTTGATTTATTCTTACAGCTGAATTGGCCAAATACCCATTCTCCACTTCTTTATCATAGGAGTTTGGCATAGGAGTTGCGTGGTTTTCTGTTTTTCAGGTTGAAAACCATGACCAAAGCCATTTGGGCACCTGGAGTACTGCCAGCAGTACAAGCCCATTCCTCTCACATCACTGCGTATCCCTGCTGGGAGGGGAAAAGGTCTTGGACTTGCCCCACTCGAGCAGTATGTAATTATATAATGTAATGTGTGAGCTTACCTACAGAATATGTGGCTTATCCACATCTAGCCTTGACAGCCAACAAATGCCTTCAGAACAGGAGAGTGGTGCTCCTTTCAATGAAATCAGTATTCCCTTTAGACCTTAACAGATGGGAAAGCAAGGTGACACCAGATCCCTAGGAGGTCTAAGAAGATCTTCAGTGTCAGCCAATCAGGGCTGTGTAGTCAAGCAACAGTGATGGTCTTACACCTCTCCATTGCAGGTAACTCATCAGTGAATTTTTCCACACTAGTTTTGTCAGTTTTTTCCCCAGAAAAGCAGAGGATGGACATGTTCAGTAAGGCAAAGGCTGCCTGTGGGCACTGAGACCACAGAGGAGGGGTATGGTGTTCACATGGCAGTTGCTGGGGCCTTGAAGGCCAGCTCTGCAATTGTGTGCCAAGCTCAGAGGTTGCTCTATCAGTGGGTGCTGCCTTTCTTCTTTTCAGCTCTCCGCTTTACGGCGATTTTTAGCACTGAGGCAGAGCAATGAGGATGCCCACAGCTCACAGCAAGCACTTGGCAGTCCAACTGAACTTTGAGTTTGCGCAGTGTAAAGAGGCCCACCTGAAATGACCAGCATATAAAGGGACCTAAGACTCCTACCCCTTTGAGAAGATGAGAAAAAAATTGAGAGAACCTCAAAATGAATGTATAGCATGAGATCTGAGGGGTGAAAAAGGAAAAGTAGTGTTTCTGACGATAGTGGTAATACTTACATTAGGGGTGAAAAGGTACAATAGACCTTCGGTGGCTCCTGGTAGACTGAGTCCATGAATAAGGAATATAGTTAGGACCAAGTAAGGAAATATTGCTGTTACATAAATTGCCTAGTCAGAAAGTGATAATTAAGACAAAGTTATTAAGAGTAACATCAATGGATCTTTTTTTAAGTTTTTGCCTTGTGCCATCCTAATATTTTTAGATAAAACAGTTACAAGTGAGCATGGTTAAAAATTATAAATTACTTCAATAATATTTAGTAATAATTTCTTAAAAATAAAAAATACTCTTAGAACAGTGAGGGGGAACTAGTAGGGCAAGAAGCATTTGCAAAGGAAAAGGAGAGAAGCATATTTCTGAGCTATAAGGAGAGAAGCATATTTCTGAGCTATCTGTGCTGCTATTACCACTTAGTTGGACAAGGAGCACAGTGAAATGGGACGAAAGTGGTACTTGAAACTGATGAAACTGATGAACTCTGGAAAATGACATCCAAAGCGCAGGATAAGACCCTGAGCTGTTTACTTCTGTGTCCTTCGCCTACCTTTCCTGTGGTTTCAATCCCTCGAATGGTGCAGAGATACACAATTGCCCAGCAAGCTGCTAAGCACAAAACAAGCCACCACTGTAACGTGCCGCTGTCAGTGACGTCAGGTGTTATGTTCAAAGTTTTCCTGTACCAAAAATAATTGACTGCAGTACTTTCATAACATTCTTTGTTGAGCCCTGGAAAAGGATGGCGTGCATAAGAAGAAACGTTGAAATGTGGTAATATTTTGCCACTCACTGTATCACAAGGAAACAATGCTCTACAGGAGTGAAGAGCAGCAGGGTTGCTGTTTTTACATGCAGTCTCATTCAAGTTTAGCAATGTATTTTTTTATCATGAAAAGAAAAGACAATTTTGGTAAAGAAATGTTACTCAAAAAAAGCCAAAAAGTCATTTTAAAGAACAGAGAACAGTCTTTATCTTTTATTCAGTCTTTAGATATGCTTTTTTAGGTCTTACTAGTATTTTTGTAATGGGTAATGTGTAACTAATTGTCTTCAAATAGTTTCTCTGCCATCTCAAAAAATATTATTTATTTTATTTATTTTTAAATGCCTCATTTTTTATTCTGAAATCAAAGGACTTTCTGGCTTGTAATAACCAAGGTATCACTACCCAATGAAAACACAAGTCTCCTTTAAACCAGTTACTGAAATAAGTCTTAAATTTGCTTTGCAATTATGTCAGCAGTCTCATATGTCTTGATACGTAGTTTGTGGTGACAGTCATGAGTGCCTTGATAAAAGACTGTTTCTCCATAGTCAGCACAGGATGTTCTTTCAAGTTGTCCTTGTACTATCATGTCAGCAAAACAAGTAAACCAATCTTCCCTTTTCCCCCTAGTCCCCAGACTCTAATGTCTGTGATGCTCCAATTGCAGTGACACTGAAGCAGCAGTTACCTGTTCTGTTTTCATTTAGAGGGCAGGTGCTCCATGGAAGGGGTTCCTGGAAAGAGTTGATGAAGTACCACATCACCCAGGTTAGAATGGTGTTGTAATATAAGCTCACCAGAATCGACACCATCAATGAAGCAACCCCTGCAGATGACAGATTTCAGCTTAGAAAACCAGGGAAAAGTTACCAGTCATAGCACTTGCTCTTAGAATCTCCCATCTCCTAATTTCTCAAGATCTTTTTTTTTTTTTCTTCCAGAGGTCTTCACAAGGGATGGTGTGTATTTGTGTCATCGACTCTGATGCGCAGCCCCTGGCTCCACCAGCACTGCTTTAAGAAGGCTGGCACTCCCCTGCTTTGTGCCCTGGGCTCAGCCTTTCTCCATTCTGGGAGACTCTGTGGCAGCAGGCAGCCACCTGAGCAAGTAGGTGACAAATGCTAAGAGTAGGGCTCTGTGGCACCAAAAACAGGAGACATAGGACCCACAACTTTGGGCCTTTAACACTCAGCTCTATAAGCACTTAAAAGACAACATCTGAGCTTGTGCCAGAGTCACTTTCAGCTGTAGGGACGGAAACAAGTTTTCTGTGACTTCACTGAGGTTGTCTAATATGAAAAATGTGAGAAACAGCTGCCTTCTTTAAGAGTTCTGGCTTGCTGGGCTCAGACATTCAGGTTGCCTGAGCCATAGAGTCCTCTTCAGATAGAGAAGCATACCCAAATCCTGACTTTTGGCCACCCACTTCTGAAAGTGGCTTCACATTTGAATAGAGCCTAGGAAAATTCTGGAAGGGATCCCACTAAATCTGTAGTTTGGTTTCTTGCTTTGAGGTCAAAGTTAGGCAGGGTTTTTATCCACTGTGGCTTCCAGATGGAGATGACACTTTGCTCAGAGCAGGTGAAGACTGAGCCACTGGCTCCTGGTTACCAGGAATCTGAGCAGCCAGCATAGAAATAGGGCAGGTAGGACAAGCTTAAGTACAGAATGCTGCTCATTTCATAAAAATAAAAGTAAAAATTGAGACAGACATTAGATCCTCCTGAGGTGGTCTCTCTAAAACACTGGGTTTTGAGTTGTCACAGTTTAGAAGATGAGGATTGAGTGCTTTGACACAGCATATAATTCAATATTTATTTATTTATTTATTTTACAAAATGACACAACTTTAACAGCAGACCAAAAGAGACTGAAGTTTCACAGCACAATATAGCTGCATGAGGGCACTGTTTTATCCCATACTGTGCAGAAACACACTAAACTACTATCTTCTGTTCCTTCTGTATCAACACCACAGATTCTGCTTGCTGTTTTTTTTTTGCAAAGGGAAGTTGGACCTGCTAAATAGTAGGAGAAGAATCTAGCTGGAGGTCCCATCCTCCTGCTTTGTGGTTCTTCCCAGTTGCCCTCTTACCCCTCAATAATTTCTTACCTACTCTTTTTCTTCCACAGGCATAGTTGTCAGCACCAATCCCATTTTCCTGCATACAGCAAGACACACCCTAGCTTTCCTATCTCATGCACCCACATCAAAGGCTAAAAGGTTCATATTTTAGGCTCCCATCTGTCTGGAGTGACACCTGATGGGAGTGATATCCTGATGAGCGTCAGGTGCAGCCCTGCAGGAAATAAGTGCTGAGTGGGAGCCCAGCCGTGGTTCCTTCAGCCCAGATACCTACCGACTCCTCCCAGGTAAGGTGAGATGGTATGCCAGGCATTGATGCTGCCTTTCCTCAGGCACTGTCCTAGGGCAAGTTCAAGATGCAGCAGTGGGATTCCTTCAAAGATAAGAGCGATGAAGTATGGAATCAGGAATGCCCCTGAAAGCATAATTAAGTGCAATTAAGCCACACAGTTTTCTGCACCTCGTTCAAATTGCTGTTATCTCCTCTACTTCATGGCTGTAACAAAGTCTTTGTAGGAAGTGTTGAGAAAGGCAATGCTGATGTGGATGCTTGCCCAGGAACAGCTGCTGATTGTGGGTGGTTTTGTTGGTGGTAATGAAGGAGGAAAGGCCAGGACCACTAATGCTGCAGGGCACATCCCCTCAGCACTCTGACATCTCATGAACACAAGCTCTAAGGATCCACACCCCTTCCACCATTTCCCTTTCCTTTGCTAGGGGGATAGCAGCAGATACACAAGCCAGGAAGTATGCGCTCTAAACACTGAAGAGGTTTTAATGGCTAACCTTTGTAAAGCATTAACAATTACCACAGTTCTTGAAATGCAGGTGTCATTCCATTCTGATGTCTTTCTATATGATCTCTTTTCTGCAGAATGGTCAGACCAAAGCTGAGAGGTTGCCCTTTCCCACTGGCAAAGCAAGACGTTGCACTGGAAGCCCCTAGGAGAACAAGTTTCTGCATGACATTCTACAAGAACCTATAGGTGCTACAAGACCTATAGGTCTATAGGTGCTGCGTAACTGCAAACAAGCTGAAAACTGTTCTGTAAGCTGTGGGAGCAATGACATCTGGTTTCATCTGGGTTTGTATCCTTTGTCATTTACCTCTTTCATCTTTCTCTCTGTTGAGTGGGAGACAGCATGTGCTTCTGGCTGTTGCAGGATGATGGTTTGCACTGCCTTGGATCTCTGTTTTTTACACGGACACTGATCTTTATGAGACCAAGTGACATCTCACTGGCATGCTCATCCCTTTTGCCCACCTGTCCACTTGAGTCAAAATGGCCTAAGAGATGGAAGTTTAGTGCTATGATATGGCCATCAGTCACTGTGCCCACAAAATAGTTTTTCTTTGGGGAAACAAAAATAGAAATCCTATGTCCACACCTTCCTATCCTCCTACCAGCTCATGCCACCTCTGTGCCCTTTCATCACTCTAATGGCAATTCTGCACCTCATTATGCCATCACCAGAGTCCTTGTGCTGAGGGAGCACAGCAGTCCTTGGCAAGAAAAAGGCAGTGGGGAGTTACCATGGATTTGAGCTCTTCCTGGAGCTGCTTCTGTTTTGTAATGACTGTTTAGAAAGGTGGAGCATATAAATCAAATCACTTCGAGCTAGAAACTGCAATAATTTTGCTACCCATTGCTAGATAATTGCAATAACTATATGCAACACCCAGACAAGGTGAGTTGTTTATTCACTAGTTTTCTACAAAGAAATAAATGGGGAAAAAAACATACATGATGCCCCTTTCAGTAAGGAACTGCTCTTAATTTGCTAAAGGTAGAAACAAACATCTCTGTGACCTGGTTTCCTAAGATGTTTTAACACTAAGAAGCAGATTTGGAGGAGTCTCAATGTTGACTTCCAGGACATGAGGTCCCCACTTGACATGCTTGAGAGCCCTGCTTGGCAGTCCCCCCTATTTGGAGGAGGTTCTTAAGTACCCAGGTACAAAGCAAGAGATTTAGAGGAGTGTGGGAACCACAGTAGCTCATTTATCTGAAGTGATGAAATCTAGACTGGAGGCAGTCGCTGGATATCCTGTATAAATATTGAGGGAACTCTCATGCCCTTCCAGAGGCTTTGTAGCCTCTCCCCTCCCTCAGCCCTGTGCTCTTGTTCAAGGCCTGGTGAGATTGTCAGAATAAGCCACTTCTGCAACACACCTGCCTTGCTGGCAGTCAAATGGTTGGGCTGTCCCATCTCTGGGTGGTGGCTCCTGAACAAGTAATCTGAGGATTCTGAGTTCTTCCTTGCAGCCATTCCACCAGACACCGATCTCCTGTATCATACCTCCATGGAAATAACCCTGCAATAATGAGTGCAAACTGCCCTGTGTTATTTCTCTTTCCTCTGTTTGCTAGTTCACAGCAGAGCACATTTGAATATTCTGCAGATAGAAGGTCTTTTACTTTGTGTTGGTTTGTATGCGTCTCCAGTTGTATTTGCAACATAATGTCATGCTTTGAGGGGAAAAAAATATTTGTTTTTCATGAAAGCAATGTAAAAAGTGTGATACCTGCAATTGTGAAAAGATGGCAAAAGATTGTGTTAAAAGTAGTTCATGGAACTAATCTTTCTCAAACCAAATTCAAATAGGTGGCTCAGAGTGTAGAGGTTCAGCTCACAGGCTTAGTTATTTATTTGCTTTTGTTTTTAGATAAAAGGAAAATAGGAAAAGCACAGTCTGCTCAAGCATTTGAAGCTTGCACTCCTTCTCAATAAAATCTCCTACACGTAGAATGAAAAAGGTGGCAAATACTAATGGTGAATAAGAACCCACTGGTGTTGTATGATCGAGGGTCTGTTTAATCCTTAGAGGAGGATATGCCAAAAGGCAGAACTTGTATATCTTTTGAACATTGCTATCAGAGATCTAGGAAGAGGAAAATGCAAGAAGTAGAATGAAGTTTCATGTTGGTACCTACCACAGAGTGTGTGTCACAAAACAGAGCTCATCATCCAAACACAGATAGTTAACGTATCAGTGTGTATATGATGTGTAGCACAGGCACAACAGAAATGCAGTAGAGTTGGCTTATTGGTAAGTTGTTTCTGTTTATGGTAAACCCCAAGCAATGAGGAGTGCTGGCATGTCATGCTTCATATTGCTGCTAACTGCAAAGAGCCTTTAGAATGAGGAGAGCTCTACAGTCACTGTAGTAGCTGCCCTGTTATTGGAAGTGTGTGTAAAGCACTCCATCCACCAATCAACTTTTGGTTGGACCAAGTTCAGGCTGAAGCAAGCCTGAAATTAAAAGATAGTACCCTCAGATGTGTATGGCATAGATGCTGGGTCTCAAGGACAGCTGCTTTACTCCACAGACCTGCTCTTCCAGGCCCATACTGCTTCTTCATGAGGACACAGCCCAAGAAACCTGAGCTTCTTGGGGTTTTGTGATTCCTCACAGTAATGATTCTTTCCATTTATTGAGCCCAGAAGCAAACCTGATTTCCTGAACTATTACTGTGTCTTGCTCAATTCCTCAGTGAAAAGCTGGAGCAGGTGATCATTGAATTAATTGTTCTGTCAAATAGTGAGAAGTTCTGCTCTTTGCAACATACTTTTTTTTTTATCTGTTTATTTTTATACAGTATCTTTTAGGCGTATGTGTTGTTTCAGATTTTAGTTCCTTCTGAATGCAGTGAGCCAAGCAACTGCATTTCTTTGCAAGTTGTCATTCAGATTTTAGCAAAAGGTCAGACAGGCCATAGGTTATGCATATCTGGAAAGCATTCCCTCAGAAGCACGTGGACATTCTGCCCTTTTAGCAGGAGTCTAGGGTGTATTTATTTTCCTAAAAAGAACTGCGATTTATATTAAAGGCATTTTCTAGTTATTCTCTGGGCTCAGGCACTACGCACATAATTTTTATTACCCCTTGGTTAGACCAGTGCATACCAGCTGTAATCAGATACAACTTCACAGTATGTTAGTTGAAGGTTTTTGGTTTTTTTTTTTAAAGTATTTTCAGATGTCTATGCATGTACATATGTATGTAGATATATGCCTATATGACCTGTTTGAGTCTCAGTTCTAAGTGACAAAATATATACCAGACCATTTAGAAACATCTTTTCAATCCCAGTTGCCTGGGAACCTTTGTATTTGTCTCCGCTTGCTGTGGCAAACAGCCTTCATATCCATTAGTCATGAAAAGTAAATAGCTAACTTAACTCAGGCAATAAATCCAAATAATCAGTAAACGAAAGCAGGTGATAAATGTCAGCAAAACTGATATTATATTAGATCCAAGTTACTGAGTAACACTAATGTGCGATGAATAAGGTTCAGAGGTCTGAGGAGAACAGCTGACATGGAACAAATATACAAGCACTTATTTTTATCTCTTGCTTTTTAAAAGATCTAGAAATGAGGAAAAGTGCATTGCCTGACTCTTAAACACCTGGATCATTAGTGAAAATGTGATCTACACCCCAGAAGACATTCAGCCATAGACTGGATCTTCTATGACATTTCCATGCCAGGTTTTGCTGTGCTCGTGGCTGGGGCTGAGGTGCTGAGCCACCACCTCTTGGGTCTTATGGTTAACCATTATGCTGCTGTTCACATCTTCAGGTACACTCCAGTACACCTGAAGATCTACTGGGCTTTTGCATCTGAGTTGTTTGCTTTCAAAAGTGCAACCCCAAATCGCATCTCTGTCTAAAATTGGCTGAATGAAAATGCAACCACATTAGGCACGTTTGTAAATCTAACAGCTCTGTCTTCTTTTTGGTCTTCATCAATCACTTACATTCTCCCAACACCTGCTGTCCAGGATGAATTATTTATCAATCCCAGAGAATTTTGTCAGCAAATTGTTCTAGTCATCAGCTGAGCTCTCTGAGCCCTTTGTTAAAATCCAATGACCAAATACTGGCCGTGTGACCATACACTGAGCTTTATTCATCACTGTCTTTGTGCTACTGCTTGTAGTAATGCAGAGTATCTGTATCATAGAACAATTTGAGTTGGAAAGGATCCTTAAAGACCATTCCTACCAATTCCCCTGCAGCGAACTGGGACACCTACAGCAGGTTAGGGTGCTCAGAGCCCCCTCCAGCCTGACATTGAGTGCCTCCAAGGACGGGGCATCCACCACCTCTCTGGGCAATCTGTTCTAGTGCCTCACCACCCTTAAATACTCTGGATGGTGTCACAGACTCTGCTTCCTTGCTCTCTTTTTTATCATTTTTTTTCACTGATAAAATGACTTCTTAAAGTGAAAAAGAATACTCAGCCTTTGTCCTTGTAGCTTTTCCCAATTTTTATTATCTTTAAAACTCTTCTAGGACCTGCCTTTTTTGTCCTACCAGAGCCTGTGAGATATATCAGTGCCCACAGAAGCAAACAGACTTTCCGGTCACAGTGTGCTCTCTAAGGTGTCCTTGCCCTCAGTCTTGTGGCCTATCTAGTATGGGAGCAGTGTGTAGGGCAAGGATTCAGGAGGAGAGTGTTGGGTGGTGTACATAACTTTTGTACCCTTTCATATCTTCCTCATTTATTTCAGTCTCTTTCACTGTGAAATGGTTGCCTTAAGTGTTGGGCATGAGCACATGAGAGATCAGACTGGGTTTGTCTGAGTCTAAAAGCATTGGACCACAGAAACAGGTGGAGTAGAAAAGCCATGTCCAGCACAATCCCTGCTGAGCTGAGCATCTGAAACCAAAGGCAGAGAGAAACCTGTGACTGCCTTCCTGCCCAGGCTGTTGTTAGCTACTTGTGTTGGCAGTAGCATGACGTGCCACTGGCTTACCAGGTGTTGTCAGTGTCCTTCTTAGCCCTCTCCATCCTATGCATTCTCTTAAGTTTTCAACTTTCCATAGAGGGGCCCAGACTTATTTCCTGGCTTCCTGTGGTTGAGATGCTTAATTAAAGACGAACCTTATGAGTCATTTGAAAACATGCTAGCATAGGATTTAGCATGGCACCAAGCAGCTTTCCTTTCACTTGTCACTAGCACAGGTCATTGGTTCACATTTCCTAGAGCTTAGTGAGCTGTAGGACTGTACCTTTTTTCACTCAGTAGTAGTTTAGAGTGGGATCAAAAAATACTGAGTCACCTACAGGAGAAAAAAACCTGAAATTCAGTTCTGGAAAAATGAAATCCTGAAGAATCTGTGCAAGTGCTGGCTGTTCCCAAGAGATGTGTGTTGCTTTGTCTTTGCTGTTCAGGCTGTCCCAGGACTCAAAAATTCTGCTCTGGACGTGCTGGGTTCATGGACATGCTCAGTTGCCTGCTCTCAGGCAGGCCACCTGAGATGCTGCAGGTTGTTTGTCCAACTCCAGAACACCCCCCCCTTCAGCCACATACTGTTTCTGCATTGTAGATGTTCCTCTAAAAGCGTGTATCCTGCCTCACTATGTGTGTGTCATTAGCTACAGTGACAGGCTTTTCCCAGCCATTTCAGTTGACAGAGAAACAGCACGCTAACAGCTATGGCTTTTTAGCCACCTGGTTATGGTAAGCAGCTGAGAGTGCTTCACTGGGTTTCCCATCTTTGAATATAAATAATATAAAGTATAAGGTCTCCTGAGAAACACCTACCTACTGCTGCTTCTTTTTTCTTACTTGAATTAGTGCAACAGTGGCTTCCAGCTGTTACATCTTCACTGCTAAAGACCTCCCTGCTGTCAAAATAATTTCCATGTCCTCATCTGTAGATTATAGCAAACAGATTCATTCATTTTCAGCTTGGTGAGTTAAATGGGCTGGATGCTTAACTCAGTCCGTATACCATGCATTTTCCAGATCTCAAATAAGTCTTGAGGATCTTCTGCATTTTTTTTCATCTTGATTTTGAAAAATGGGCACAAAGGTTGTGTTAGCATCAGTAGCAGTATCTCCTTCTGTTTCCCCGTGCAGTGTTTGTGCATGGCAGGATGCTTTATGCTGAGAAAGCCTGCTTGATTTCACTCATTCAGATGCTCACAGAGTCCTTATGTGGCTGCTTCTTTCTAAAATACCTCCTGCTATTAATGGCAGCATCTGTTTGTGGTTCCTTGGCTTATTCAAATATATGTAGTTCATGAAGCAATGGAGATGCCTTGATAGAATTAGATTGAACCATTTTTTTTCCTGCCATTTGCCTGTTTCTCTCAGTTTGAATTTTGTACTTATCTCGTAAATTGAACGATAACAAATAAAACTGGGCTTGAAGAATTTGCTACATCGCTCTGCTTGAGACAAGTTACCATGGTACCTCTCAAAAGCTGCTGTAAGCAGTGAGCTTACTATTTCTGATCCGTTCATATTTACTAAATTGGCTGCTTCTAAAGCAATTCTTCATGGGAATGGTGCCCACAGAAAAGCTTAGGCAGGTGTCATCATCAGCTTGCCTGTGTTAAATCAGCCAAGCATTTCAGGCAGCTTCACAGCCATCAAAAAGTGCCATTTAGCTTCACTCAGCCATGGCTTGTGGGTTACCTCCTGAAGGTGGCAGAGAAGGGAGAGAAGTGATTCTTGTTTCCCTGGCTAAGCACCACAGCCAACTGTTTGGGGAACTGCCTCACTAAAGCCTTATCAGGACTTCTGGCTTCTCCTAAAGGTAGCAAGCTGCAAGTGATCTTCCTCCTCCCATCAGGACTGTAGCAGCAGCGTCAGAGCTGAGCAACAAGTTGGTCTTATTTCCTAAACAAATGCATCCTTTAAAAACAAAATGTATTTCTACAGAGAAAGCCAATCTAAAGAGAAAGCCAAATATTTATGAGAATTTGAGAACTCAATAGCTAAAAAGAAAGTGATGCAAATATATAAGTTCCATGCCCATCATAAGTTAGCACAATTATATTGGAATCGTGGCTTAATATTTTGGCAAAGTCCCACTTCAACCTTACCGCCTCCGTGTATCTGGCACAAGTATGGAAACCGCCACACGTTCCCCAAGCCGACGGCAAATCCAATACAACTTAAGATATACTGGAACTTGTTATCCCACTTTGGTCTGCCATCTTCTTTAGGGACTTCAGGTGGCATGTCCATTGGTAAATCTTCTAGTATGAAGTACCTTTGGCTTTCTAGTCCCTTTCCTTATAAATGGGAAGATTCTTCAAAACGTGTCTCTGCTGCAGGTTTTATGGGGAATGACAGAAGGGTTTCTCCAAAAAAGGCGGTGCTTTGTTTTTATGTAATGCAAAGGAATGTGTCATTGGAAGTGCCACAGTTTAAATACCAAACCAGGAATTATTATTATATAGACAGAGTGACCACTCTTGATGTTTTGCAGTTCCTTCTATAGTTAGGGAACTTAGGAATATGTTGTTAATGGGTAACTTGGGATCAAACAGATTTTTATTTTCTGTTCTCCTTCTGTTCTCAGATACCATCAAAGAAGTGTGACGCTGAATATAATTAAAAAGAAACCTTTACAGCATTAAGACATTAACATTGTAAGATGTGTAGATCTGTGAATTAAGGAAGCATTGACTTTTTCTCTTTGTTAGCTGAGTGACTGAAGACATCTTTGGTAAGTACAAAAAGTGATTTTTTTTTACTAAATTAGTCTTAATTGGATTTACCTGTTGCTGTTATACCAAAACCTCAAATAGAACCTGATAAAGGTGTGTTTTCATGGCTGTACTTGCAGTAGCTTTTTGCCCATCTCAAGATCTGCCAGCTGCAGACCAGCTGCAGCCACACAGCTCCTGCTGCATAGATCGCTGTTCTCCGTAATGCTTTTCCCTCTGAACATCCACACACGTACCTGTGACTGACAGAAACTATTTGAAAGGTACAACACACTATGGCTGGGACTCTTTGAGGATCCCTCCAACATTTGTTCCTAAGCAAACCCAAGATGGGACTGTTCTCTAGACAAGACCACATATATTCAGACATCAAAATCTTGTCTGCTTTCACCATAACTGCCTGAGGTTAATCACTTCCCACCTGTCAATGAATCCCAACTGACTATTTTTATTTTTCATTAAATAGTTACTGAGGAATGTAACAGCTGAGTGCTTGCCTTCAATTGAAAGCCTGTGAGAAAAACTTTAATGTTCTCTTTCCAAAATACCAGGGTTTTGCTGTTTTGCACTCCACACCTTTATAGAACATCCACGTCACAGAAATCAGTCACAGCACCTACCACCCTCTCCCCCACCGCTGTTGTGGTCCAGACCAGAGAGTGCTGTGCTGGGGCTGTCCTGGCAGTACCTCCATCCCTGCCCCCTGCAGCTGCTTCAGACTCAGCTCATTAGGAAAATCTGACTGCCCTTCCTATTACAGAATAGCAACTTGAAAGATTTTAAATAAAATATATTCATAGAATCATAGAATTGTTCAGGTTGGAAAAGACCTTAAAGATCATCAAGTCCAACCACAACCTAACCATACTACCCTAACTCTAATAATCCTCCACTAAATCATGTTCCTGAACACCACATCCAAATGGTTTTTAAAAACATTCAGGGATGGTGACTCAACCACCTCCCTGGGGAGCCTATTCCAGTGCTTAACAACCCTTTCTGTAACTTAAAATTTCCCTGGTGCAACTTGAGGCCATTTCTGCTCATCCTGTCAACTGTTACTAGAAGAGAAGAAGACCAACCCCACTCTTGCTGTAATTATCCTTCAGATATTATTATTCAGATTATTATCGTTCATAAATATTCATATTCATATTTTTTAATATTCAAATAATATTTTTTTTAAAGTTGAGATGCAAATAAATATATTGCCTGGTACTTCACTGTCTTATTTGGTGTAGATATAGTCTAAAAATAACCTCTAGAGTAGATACCATAGAACCAGAGAATCATACAATCATCTAGGTTGGAAAAGACCTTCAAGATTACCAAGTACAACCACAAGCCTGACCTACTGGCTTCCGTCACTAAACCATGTCCCTTAGTGTCATGGCCACATATCTTCCAATACCTCTAGGAGCAGGGACTTCATCACCTCCCTGGGCAGCCCTATCTGATGACTGATCTCTTTCTCTGTGAAGAGATCCTTCCTGATGTCCAATATAAGCCTCCTGTGGTGCAACTTGAGGCTGCTAGGAACTTGGACAGGAGAATAATAAAATACCCAGAATTATACATGAATCAATCTGTCTAGTTCTTAGAAATGTTTTTATTAAATATTTTTAACTTCTGAATGAGATATAATAGTGGTGGCTTTGTGCAACACAGTGGCATGTAAAGTAAAAACAATTTAACGTGCAATAGAAGTCAGTATAAATTACCCTTCAGATTGGTCACCCAACCAGAATGTTTAGACAGGGAAGAGTCACTTAAAGCTTGCCAAGCACAGTGCATCCCCAGACAGAGTCCTCCAAGCCAGTTTCAAACAAACTGGCTTCAAAACCAGAAGCAGGAGAAATTATTTGGCCTGTTTTGCAAATGTGGCTCCCAGGATCCAAGCTATCACTTCTTCACTGTATCTTGCATTCCTAAGTAAGCAAGCGCTTACGTAGAAACAACACATAGTTATCCTTTTATGGCAATAAATTTGATTCTGAATTCTTTAAAGAAAATCTTTTGGCTTTCTTAGCAAGGCATTCTTCCACATTTTTACATGCTTTTATGCTGAATTCTTTAAGTTGCCATTAACAGAAGTCTCAGATATTGAGCTTATGAGGCCTGTACGATCACTTCTCTTCTGACAGCAATTTCTGATGGCTTTGTAGATGGCAAAGACAGGGATGATCAAACTAGGCACACCAGCGATGATTACAATAATAGCATAGACCCAGCCAGGATATCCAATCTTCTGTGGTTTTGGGAATTCTTCCTGAAAGAATAAAGCAAGTTATATGAAGTGAGAGGAGCAAATACCTGAAAATATGTGCATTCAGTTTTTTAACAGAAGAGAAACAGTACTGCAGCAGCAGTTAGCCACAAGGGCACATGGATTTGCTGATTCAAGAGCAGTTTCCAGTTTCGTAAGGCCAGAGAAGAGAAAAACAGATAAGCAAGGAGGAGATGAAGTCCTGCAGAAAATGATGAACCCCTCATCTTTGTTTTTATTCTGTTGTCCTGGTACCACATACAGCCTATTGTTCTTCAGGAGGAAGAAAGGAAAAGTAGGTGATTTAGTGCTGTAATTTAAATGATGCAAGTATATTTAGAAGACGAAAGAAGAAATCCGGTTAGGAGAATATTAATTTCTTCTGTCAGTGATGAGTAACCAGCACCGTTGCTGTTCTGTGCTTTTAGATGGACACAGTAACCAATACAAAATGCTTTCACAGACATGGTCTTTTGTCAACACAGAAAATTCATGATGTTTCCAGCTCTTCTATACTCCCTACTGTGCAACAGACATCTGTTGAAGTGGTCCTGTTGAGGCCCCACTCAAAACTGGATTAATTGTTGAGGGTTTTGTTCACTTCAGTAAAGCTGAATTTAGGACTTATATTTTTGAAGTGCTACTTTTTTATTATTGCTTTTTGTATTTTAACTTTTTTTTTTTTTTTTTAATCTGAAACCTATTTGAGATGAAAGATGAATATAACTGACTATGACTCTTGCACTGAAGAAGGAGATACCAAGTAATTCTAAATAAATATTTTGGTTTTTTATACTTACATATTCAGGATTCCAAACACTGTAGAGCAGTTCTTCATTGACTTTCACCACAAAATAAAATAAGAAGATAACTAACATAATGAGAGGACTGATAACTCTCCAGGTTACCTGCCAGAATATATTGGGCTTGTGTCCAATCATGAACTCAATATCCTTGTTAAACCTAGGAGCAAGAACAGGAACTTCAGGACAATAAAAATGCGTAAGGATCAAAAGCAGGCCCAGAAGCAGGAGAGTTCAAGTGACACTCAACCGTGCTTCCCCATGCTTTGCTGATGTCTGTGTGAGCGGAGGACTGACATTGACACCCAAGATGGACCCACACAGCCTGAATTTGGGGAGAGATTACTGTAATTATAAGTTTCTAATTCATACTTCCCGAAAGTAAGGTAGGAAAATTATTTTTGGAAAGGTACTTTCTTCAAGAGTTCTATGAAGCATATATGAAATAGTTTCAGAATAAGAGTTAGCGTAGGTGGGGTTTCAGGTAGTTGTTTCAAGGTTGGTTTTTTTTGTAAGCATCTCAGAGCTGCATCGATTAAAAGGAAAGACACAGTATTCCAAAGAAGCAAGTTGGAATAATTTTTAAAATTACATTCTATGGATAATGCTTGCTTAATTTGGATTTCTATCAGTTTTCTTGGTTTGAGTAGTATTTCATCTTCATACTTGCTCATTAAGGGCACCTAGAAATATGTCATTCAGGTTAAGCATTGAGCACACAGTAGAAAATGGAACAAATATGTTCTCCCAAGAAGAGTCCATCCCTGTATTGCAGATATTGTGAGCACAATCCTGAACCCTGTTTATGACCCCCACACATAATGCAGTGCTATGTGCACACACTATTAAATAAAAACTAGTTTGGCAGTTTGAGGCCTCTATTATTCCTTTATCTTCTCTAGCTAGGCACACATGGTCCCCTGCAGCCACACACGAAAGCCTAATTAGCCAACAAAACTAAAGAAGCTTGGTTGGGATCTAATCAGCATTCCTGAATAGAATTTTCAGATCCAGATTTGGATCCACTTCCTTCCTTTCCCTGAATGAATGTCCTCTGTCCCTCTGCGGAGAGTGCTGTCTTGCCTGCCAAGCTCTGAGGGATGCAGATGGAGCATTCTACACAGCTCCTGCCAAGGCAGGACCGCATCTTGTGGGAGACTCAGGGCTTTGGAGGCCGGAGAGCCCACCAGTGTGTGTGGAACATGGTGATGAGGAGCTGAGACAGGGAGCTAATTTATCTAAGCAGACTCTCACCTCCTCACACAGCATTAAAGTCTCAGTGTGGGAACAGGGGCCAGAGGTCCTTTGCCCATCGCTAGGAGCAGCACAGCTTGGGCTGATACAGATTTGAGCAAGAACCTATGAGTGACTGAAGGCTTCACACTTTTTTTTTATGTGTTTATTTCTTATGTATTAATTATGAATGGGCAGATGGAGAAGTTGAACTTTCTAAGTCTCTAAAAAGTTGCTAGGATAATTACTTGCTGCTGGAATTGATAAGGTCTTGAGTCTAACAGGAACATATCTCGGTAGCCTTGGATTAGAATCCTGTTGTAAAGCAGTATCTGTAATCTGCATGGCGATGCCTGCTTTGGGCAGTAACATCTGGCATTTGCTTTAAACAATCCTGGAATATACCTGTGTTCTAAGCTTTTAGCTCAGTGCCAGCGTGCTTATGCTTTGCTTCTGCTAATGAAATATTTTATGCAGTTCTTCTGATAAAGGTTTACTGTAAATGTTGCCATATTTACAACATTAAGGAGTTACAGTGGCATTTAGAGGGCACTCTAGGGCACTTGGTAATGCTTGATATTCCCTTCTAGCATTTTAGGAATGTATTTATTTTAGCTGATTGTTACAGAGGATTATCTGCCACAGTGCATTAATGAGAGACTTTACATCTTTCATATACAAACAAAAATCCCAACCAAATCCCTAACAAAGCATCATTTCTTCTTGTTGAGAATTTTTTTAGAAACCTAAATCATACAAGCCACCCTAAACTACAGTTGCATAATTCCAGTGACTTCTATAACAGAAATGATGTGCACTGTGTTACAGCAGGATTGCAGCTATACAACTACTCAATATATGCACTACTGGCTAGTGATGTTTAACTTGTGTTTCATACCTGTCTACTCCATAAATGTAGACAACTGAAAACATCTCACAGAAGGCAATTATTAGCAAAGGAATGGAGCCAGCAAAACTGTCGAATAGAGCAAGCCAGTAATTGCCAGACCTCAGGACAAAAATGAAAGCTATCAAGTAAGACCCTGCGCAGATGATACCTGTGAAAAACAATACAAAACAGCAGTACATTTAGACACAAAATCAAAGGTAACCAAAGAATCAACAAAAAACTAGTGAAACTAGTGGTGGGCTTCTGGGTTCCTTGTGGGTGCTGAGGAGTTGCTTGTATCAGAACATTGTGGCCGTGTCCAGGTGAGCAGGGCAGCCACTGCTGCTGAGGAACTACATCACCTTCTGGAAGGCTTCCAGAGGAAAAGTGCCTGCTAGGCTACTGAGAACAAGACTGGTAGAGAACTGAGGCACATCCCCTTGAGTAGAAGCAGGGCATTTTCTGGGTATCTGACACAAAGTGCTCAAGCTCAGAATATCTTCTATTCCAGAAGATTCCTCACATGGCACTGCTATGGGCTTTATGACTCAAGGACTACAGGGAAGGCCCTTTGTTTCCATTTTTGGGCAGTACTTGATTTTAGACTGAATAAAGCCTCACTGAAACTTTTCTGCATAAATATATATGTGTATGCTTATCGATATATATACATATATATACACCCCAAATTTTTTATCAGTTTTAGGAGAAACTTGCCCATAAATCTGTTTGGGTAGCACAGCATTTTTTAGCATATCAGTTGCTAGTTGAGGGGGGTGAAGATCACTTGTCTCTGATAAAGCACTTACCTGTAATGAGTTCCTTAGGCCATTTAGAGGGTACGACTTTGAGATCTTGTAAAGGTACAAGCACACCTTCTACATTTCCAAACATAGATGACAAACCCAGGCAGAAGAGCATGACGAAGAAGAGGATGGACCACAGAGGTGAGACAGGCATCTTGGTGATAGCTTCAGTGAAGACAATAAAGGCTAAGCCAGTTCCTTCAACTCCCTGTGTAAGATTTCAGAGGCTTCAAAAATTAGCTTTACTAACATCACAAATTTACATCCGTATTCACTGGAGTTGGTATATGGTACAGCATGCAACAATAATTATACTTTCTTTTTTTTTTTTTTCACAAAGATCTCCAAATGCAGCCATGTATTCACTGTAATTATAATACAAGTCCTATTTCATGGAACCAAAAAACAAAAAGCTGTATGATTTCATTTCCAATGCAGAGAAGCTGTGGTGCCCCATCCCTGGAGGTGCTCAAGGTCAGGTTGGATGGGGCCCTGGGCAGCTGAAATGGTGGGGGGCAGCCCTGCCCGTGGCAGCGGTTGAACTTTGAGGTCCCTTTCAGCCCAAACCATTCTGTGATTCTATAATTCCAATTTAGCCTTGATTACCTGTTTATCCTAGCATAGTTCTGCCATCCATAAAGCACTACCACTAAGTGAGACTGTAGTGGAAAGTGGTAGCAGTGATGAACTGTTCATCAAAGGATGATATAAGCCAGAAGAAGCTTTTATGACCATTGGGAAAGCTGTTTGTACATCACATGTGCCAGAAGCTGCCACCATAGCTGCAGCCAGTAGCTGTATAGAAATGTCAAAACAGCAGCAAGCAGCTACACCAGGCCGTATTTGAAAGGACTTTTCAGAGGAGTTGAACTGCTTTTAAAATGCCTTTCTCTTCAAAAGCAAAACAATATTCTTTGGAATAAACAGAAGTAAACTTTTAGCCCAACAGCATTCCAAGCAAACCACAGTGAGTAGAAATATAATTAAAGAAAAAAAAATGCAATACCAAAAAAACTCACCCACACTCATAATGAAAAATGCTAATTGAATAAAAGTAAAAATGTTACTACAGTTTTTGCAATATAAGTGGTATCGGTATGAGATACAGTGTAAAACTTACCTCACTTAATAAACTTTTCAGATCACAGGTTTCAAAATTAAGACTTGCAAAAGTGACAGGATCAGTCATGTTGCACAGCTGCTGCATTTGCTCAAAGTTATCTTGGGTTACATTGCCCTCTGGCAAATCAAATGCATTTATCAAGGTAAGAATATTTCTGTAAAAGTGAGATACAGGTATTTTGAAAGTGCTTATTTGTAACACCCTCAGAATTCATTTTCATCCTTGAGTTATTAAGAGCACAATGTCTTTCATAAAGAAGTTTCAAAGGAATCAAAGCTTTTGCTGCTCAGGATCAGATTAGGAAATTGGGAAGTCCAGTGGTTTCACACAAGTGAAATTCTTCCTTTCTTTTTCCCACATGAGCCCAGTGATGTCTTTCAGGACCCAGATCACAGCTGAAGGGATCAGACACTTCGGAGATCCCTACAACAGCTGGCTGCTCCTCTTTGCACTGCAAATGGATGTGCTTAGCCGTTTAGCCTGGGAAGCTCTTGGGGTTGTGTCAGGTGCTTGCAGTTACACATCATGGACTTTCCCAGCTGGGTATGGCAGAGCTAACTGGTACCTGTGACACCTGGCAGCCCATCTGAGAAAGGAGTCTCAGTTTCTCCATTGAAATTAGGTACCTCTGTGACAAGCAGAGTAAATGTGGAACTGACTAAGGTTATATTGCATCTATGCCATGCACTGGCTCAGCTGACAGAGATAATTCTGAATTCTGCAATTTTTAGCAAAGTTGCTACACAATTTTTCTGTGTTTGATAAAGATTAAATGAAGTAAAATGGGAAGATTAGTTACTCTAGCTCTCTGTAATTGTGTAGCATGCAGACTCACTAGCAGTAATTAAGTGCCTACACTGTAGTCCAGATGTGGCCATTTCTCAGCATTATTTCATTTCACTCTAAAACTGTAGGTATTATAGTGTGTTCTGATGAAAAAAATGTGTCATGAACTGAATCTGCCTTGATGTTTGCAGATATTCACATTAACTGCAGTTATATCTCAGGTGTTTCAGGGAAAAAAGCCACCACCATTCAAATGCAGAATGACCTCCCCTGTTACTTTTGGAAACGCTGAGGAATAATGTAAAATGTGGTTGCTTATACAACATCTATGTAGGAAATGAAGTAGCTCATACAATTATCACTCCCTGTGAGGTTCTTTTGTTTTTCTGGGGGGTAGCGGGTGGTCCAAAAGCACGTGTTTGTGAGCTGTAATTACTCAGAAATGATAGAGGCGTTATTGTCATGCTAAGAGAAGTGCTTCAGCCAAACAAACATCTGGATACTCTGCTTTTTCAATAACTTACTTGTCGAAACAGTCATCGTATCTTTCTGTGGCTCTGAATCCAATGATGGAGTATATGACAGTCGCTGCATAGATGGATGTGAAACCATTGATCACAGAGATAATCACAGCATCTTTCTCACAGTTATTGCTGCAATTCAGAGAGAAGAGACCGTGGATTTCAAATGCATCCCCCAAAACTGGCTACCAAGACGAACAGAAAAGTAGTTTACAGATGCTTTTGTACATCAGTATAGGCTCTAAGGTTACTGTAGTGCAGCTGCTAAAGATAGATCTAGTGAATTCAAACTCAGTGCCTTAAGCAAACTAATAGCTATGCTTTTCTTTTTTCTTTTTTTTTTCCCCCTCAAATAACCCTGTGCATAAGGAATAATTGCCTCTGTTTTTTTCTAACTTCCATGGCAAGTGGAACAGGAGGAGCAAAAAAGTATGTCTCCTCCTCTTTGTGCCTCACATGCATGTATGCATGCACATATTGTAGGATGCAGGTAGAGTATTCTGCTGCAGGGTGAAAGATGTGGGTGTGAAATCAGCCAAGAGGAAAAAGCAAACAAAAGCTTCCAGTAAACTGTAGTATGGTGAAGATACAGTAGCCAACAGTATTTTGGAAGAGTTCTGTTTGACCATTGGATGCAAGATGGCTCAAAATGTCTCCAAACTTTGGAAATACTATGGGAATGGTAGGCTGAGAAAGTGGGAGAGGTAATTTATTCTGCTGAGAAAGCTAAATTGCCTTGTAGAGACTTTTCTGCTGCAGACATTTCTCCTCTTGTCTGTGCTGAGATGGAAAATCCACATAGCCAGGAAGAGACTTTCATCTGAGAGGATAAGTAAAGAATCAATATGAAATTAGTTAATGGTTTTATTAGAAGGCTATAAAACTCTAGTTATTGTATTTCTCTTGGACAAGGCAGGGCTATTGGGATTAATCTGATGTTGTCATATTTAATTTTATGATCACCTTCGAGAGGCGACGAAAGCCAGCAAAGACTTGTGATCTTTCCTGATTCATAGCACTGCAAGAAGGTATGTAAGGGGTTGAGGGCACTGGGTTGAAGTTCTCTGCCATTTCTGCTGTCATTTTTTTCACTGTATCGTGAGACAGGCTTATATAATGTATTTCTTTCTTTCAGAGAAGGTGAGATGCTCAGGCTCCTCCTCGACACAAATGCAACCAAACCAGTTGCATTTGTGCCTCACATGCATGTATGCATGCGCATATTATTGTAGGACGCAAGTAGAATATTCTGCTGCAAGGTGAAAGAAATCAGCCAAGAGGAAAAAGCAAACAAAAGCTTGCACTAAACTGTGGTAATTTGGAGATATTTGTCAGTAATATTGGGCTCAGACAATGCCATGAAGTTTGCCTTTCAAAAAGACAATGATGAAAGGATGGCAGGCACTAAGAAGCATTGATGGCTGCTCCAATATTTTGGGAGGCAGAATGCAGCACTACATCATAATTTGCTGGTTGGGTTAGTCCCCGGGTGAAGAGTGTTTGTACTCCATCTCTTTCTTGGCCCCATCTCATGCACAAAGGAAGCAACTGAATCTGAATTTAAAAATTCCTAAATACCTCTTCTAATCCCTTATCAAAAGATTACAGCTGTCATCTGTGAATTGCTTTGAAATGCATGTAACATTAGCTGTGTGAAGAGGAATAGCAAAGCCATGCTCCCGCCTTGTGACAGGTAGCCAGTCCCTGCTTTCTAACATGACCCACACTGTTGTTCTTTAGGAAGTCAGCCAGCCCTTGGACCTGGAATTTTTGGCTCCTGAGAGCAGGATCAGCAAGACAAGTTGTGCCTTACCTGGTAGACAGGATGGTGTCCCAGTCTCATGATTACTGCGTAACAGTAGGGCCAAAGTGGATAGGCTTCTTTTGAAAGAATTAAATATTCATGTAAAAAATGGCTTTTGCCTGAATACTTACTGAACAGGGTTGTAACTGGAGAATGAAATGAGGCCTCCAAAGGCCAGGGAGAAAGAGTAAAACACCTGTGCACCCGCATCCAGCCATGTCACTGGGTTAGCCAGCTCAGTAACCTGGGGCATCAGACATACAGTCTATGTAACATTTCTAGTTAGGCTGAGTATGAGGAATTTAAAACAACAAGAATGTCAGACATGCAGTACTTACATTTTTGAAGAGTGTAAAAATTGTCTGTTCTTTCATCATACTTACTTTTTTTTTCTTTTTTCCCCTCAAATGCAAGCCTATCTGCAGGTTTTCTACAAGTATTTTGAAAACTGATAAACAATTGACTTTCTAGTAAATAGCTGACAGTTGCCATGCCCATTTCAGAAAGGTCATTATTTTGCATTAGCAGTGACCACTCAGAGGTCTGCTCATCAAACATGAAAATCTTTTCAAATTTTGTTTAAAATCTGTTGCACAGTTAAACCATCCTAGTAGTTCTTTTGTACAGCTATCCCAATTAGATGGTTTTCCTCCCAGCTATGTGATTTGTGCTTTCAATCTAGACTCACCCTTAACTAGAATGCCAGGCATCCCTGGAAAAGAAAGCAAGCTCCCTTGAAAGAGCTCCCTTGCATATCTGCAGTGATCCTTCCATTTTCTATAACAGGTTTTGATGGAGGAGATGGGGAGAGAGTATACATGTGTCTGTGTATGTTTTACATCTGATTCACCTGTCGGAATCAAGGCTTTTAAGATGCCTGAGGGTCAGCCAGAAAGGCACGACCAGAGGAGATTCGTTTTCACTCAGTTGTTAATTACAGAGAGAACTCCATCATGGTTTCGATACGGCATGGACTAAGCAGTGACTTACGTTTGGAGTGAAGAGAAACACGATTCCATTGACTGATCCTTTCAGTGTCAAGCCACGGATTAGAAAAATGGTAAGCACAAGGTATGGAAGAGTCGATGTTATATACACGGCCTGCACAAGGAGTATGTAAATAAAACAGATAGAATGAAGCACTTAGCTGAGGGCGTCTCAGAATAATGTTTACTTGCACAGATGATATCAAGGACTGGCACACACCCAGGTAAATTTGTACAGATATGTTTTGAAGAAAATGGTCAGCAAAAGGCAAGTGCCTCAATCCTGCAAACGTTAACGTTAAGGTGGTGATACTTAAAGACTCTTATTCTAGAGTCTCTATGGACAAATAAGCTGAGCTGCTCAAGCCAATGTCCACATCGATAAAATCAGGTTAAATCAGATCAATTTCCATCTCATTCAGCTTCCTCCTTCAAAAAACCTACCCTATGATGACACCTGAAGTTTTAGACATGCATTCAGTCAAGAAACAGGCAGTTTCTACACTGTGTTCAGATCCGTGTGAATAAGGTCTCACAACAGCATAATGAAAGTCATCTGTTTCGTATAAAACAAAATAGAGTACCTTTCCTGTTGTTTCAATGCCTCTGATTGTGCACACATACAGTATGCCCCATGCGCATGTTAAGCATAACAGAAGCCACCACTGTATAGTGCCTGAATCTTCAATAGAAGTGGAGGTGTTTAATGTTTCTCTGTACCAGAAATAATCCACGGGAGAGCTCTGGGCACATTCTTCTATGTAATCTGTAACCACAAAATTATGGTCATTCTGCAGGTTAAATAATAAATACCGGTGTTCAAAACTGCACTATGTAAAGTCAACTAATTTGTTGTTGGAAGATTTCATTGCTAAACAGATTTTAAAATTTTCATTGCTAAACAGATTTTAAATTTTCAAAAAGAGTATTATTTAACAGGGGTACAGTTGTCATTGTTATTTCTTAGTCATTCTTCATTTCTTGTCACTGTTATTAGTTAAAGTGAGAGGATTGATCCATGGCTAATTCAACCATTCTTTGAAGCTCTTTCAAAGATTCTTCTTTCTATATGCTTTTTGTTTCTTCCTACAAATACAATTAGAATCCTCTGGTGCCAAGGAAAATAAGTAGAGGACTTATGAGCATACATGCATGTATATTGAATGGATTATTTTTTTATGCAGAAGAAAAGTAGCTAGGAGGACCTTTATAATGGTTGTGCATTTTTCACACTTCATCTCGAAGAACATCAAAACCAACCAAAAAAAAAAACAACAAGCCAAAGAACTGTTTTGGACTTTCAATGTACACTCTGCTGTGTCTTGCCTGGTAAAGTCTGGGCACCTGCCTACAGCCTCCTGCAGCCTGAGGGCTCTTCACCTCCCACCAGTCAGCAATACTTCATCTTTCTGCCTTGTAGGGCATCATTTACGGACTTGTCAGCTCAAGTTGGAGTCCAGGAGTTGAACTCCATGATCCTTATGCATCCCTTTGAACTTGGGATATTCTATGATCCTATGATTCTAAGCTGGACTTCCAGCTGCCTGCAAGACGCTGAGCCGTGCAATACTGTGCCATGCCCTGACCTTGCATGATGATGGGAAGAGGAGTGCAGCCCTAAAGAGCCGCTCACTGATCCATGGGAACGACCTGCTCCATTGCTCCATGCAATCTTGTGCAGGGCTGGTTGTGAACAACAAAGTTGCTCTCATATCATGAGACAATGATATTTAATGTAGATCATGCATATGTTTTCTTCTTCATTTCTTTTTCTTTTCAATGAGCTATCAAAGGGCTTTTGGTAAAGAAATGGGAGAGCACAAACAGGGACTGAAATTGATTTTTGCATTGTGTACGTGAAACCTGCTGTCTGGCATCTCCCACTGGTATAGACAAAACCTTTATATTTCCTCCCACATTTTTATCAGTGATTTACATTTCTGTTCAGGTGAGAAGCTCAAAGCTGACTACAATATGTAGACACTGTTTCATAACTTACAGATTGCTCTGAAACTCTCAGCACTATTTTAAATCAGTACGGAGAACAAATTATCCATTTTACTCCTGGTTACAGATTGAAGATTCAAAATATAATTAGCTTTTTTTTTTTCTTCTTTTTTTGTAAATCCAAATTATTAATGAGATTACTTTGCCATTTCACAGTATTTCTGCTACTTAATATTAGCATTGATAACTGCTGTAAGAAACATGGAAGTGCTATTCAGCAGTATTTCAATCAGGCTGGCATATGTGAGTTACGAAGGGCCACATTTAAATCTGGAAAATGTTAATGCTTATGCTAAACTTGCACTTTGTGAATATTCCGAATGTAAATACATCTGTCAAAATCTTTCCAGTGACTTCAGCTTCAAAGTCTCATGTAAAGCATCCACGCTGGCCTCAAAGATTAAATATCGATCTTTATATAGTGTGCATTTTTACAGAACACAAATATTAAAATAGCCCAATATTCCTGACAGTATTGGCCTGTCTTACTGTTGTCTTACAGAAAAAGCCCTCATTAGTCTGGTTGCTACAGACAAATAAATGTGCTATGAGACAAAATGCAACATTTCATAGAACATACCTGTTCTGTTATCAGTGAGAGGACAGGTACTCCAAGGCAGGGGCTCTTGGAAGGAGTTGAAGAAATACCACATTACCCAGGCAATGATAGTATTGTAATATAAACTCACCAGGAAAGAGACACACATTGCTGCTATGCCTGAAAAACAACAGAAGTTAGGAGCCAAGTTTATGGGCAGATTAACTCCCACCAGTGAGGACAGTTCCTATTCACAGTTTTGCCTTTTGATATCTAGGAAATCTGAGAAGCTAAGTATATGTACAGATCAACTGAATTTTTCCTAAATGTGACCCAGATTGTCTTTCTCCTCCACAGTGTCACCACAGAGGTAGGTAGAGGTGTGTGAACTAATCTTATTTTTATGGAATGTTCGGCTGCCAGAGGCACAGCCTGTGAAAAGCTGTAGGAATCAAGTTAGTATCTCTCCTTCTCCACTTGCTCCCCAGTAACCTGTGGTGACTTCTCTGTGAGAGAGTAAATGCTAATGATTAGGTCCTGAGAGCAATTAGGTTCTGAAGAATTTAGAAAAATTCCACATGCAATATCTTTTGTAATTGATTAACAGACACAGTTGTTGCATCGGTGATCTTAACTGTCTGTATCCCTTTCAAGTGTGTGACGATCACAGAATCACAGAGTGTCATGGTCCAGGTTGGAAAGTTCCTCTAGCGACCGTTTGATCCAACCAGAATATGGCACACTACAAGAAAAGTCTGAAGCTTTGTTCTTAGTTCTAGTGCTTTATTATGTGGCTTTTTATATCCTCATCAGACTTACCAACACCTTTCAGGGTAGGGTGAATGGAACTCCAAACTCCCACACTGCCTTTCCTTAGCCTTTGACCAATGGCAAACTCAAGATGAAGCAGGGGGATACCCTCCAGAATCAACAAAATCAGGAAAGGGATCATAAAGGCTCCTGTAATGGACAAGAAAAAAAAAAGCTTCCTGTCACTGACATACAACAGTAAAGCACAAACTTCAGTTCTTCTGGGTTTTCGAACAGTGAGTTGTGGAAACCCTTCTCTAATTTATCTACAATGCCTTTGAATAATGTCCAAGCAGGAAACCTCATTGTGTGTGTGATTCCAGATAAGAACTGTTATTCTTCCCAAGTGGCAAACACACACCTAAATTATTCACTTCCAAGGTTAAACTCTGAAGGAGCCACCTTTGGATTGGCAATGAAGGTAAGACTATTACTTTCCTGGAATGACTTTCACTTTTTTCTGTAAAAGTTTTATAACTGTGAATCATCCAAATTATAAGTAGTTGTTGTTGAATGAGCTAAGAACAATTAGGCAGGAGCATGGAGCAAGGTGCCAGCCCCAATAAGGTTGTCTCCATAAAATGGCCAATAACTCTTCCTGAAAACTGTATAAAACAAGTGTTATGCTTTAGTAGGAGAGATCTGAAGTTCAGAGTTTAATCCTTGTTCATTTTTTTTCTTAATAAAGTGCTCCGCAGACATGGAGATAACATAAAACACCTCACTGGAATACCAAAGTGCAGAGGCAAACGCTTGAAAACTGTGTCTTAATAGAGTTATAGCTAAATGTCATTACAAACTATCATCAGCTTCCAATCACAGATGGTAAATAATACAGGAACGTGAACAAAAAAAATGCAGAACGCCGTATGAACTGCTCATGTTTGGGTACCTGTTGACTTTTTCCTTATGTATGCAATGAAAACTGTATAGAAAGTCATGGAGAAAATTTGAAGAATGGGAACTATGGTTTTTAATCCAAGGCAGTTGAATATTTTTGGAAGATCTATAGTATATGTTCAGCTGCTTCACTGTATATCTTTATAATGGCATACATGGCAAATAATCTGTATTAAAATTTTTTATGGGCTTAACTGAAGTCTGCTAAAATCAACATTGCTGTTTCAAGTGGTCACTATTACAGTGAAATTAGCCAACTATGCTCCTTTTCTTTCTACTCTTATAGAATTCAAACAATTCTAGTTATTCACCTATCCTTGATTTACATTTTAAAGATTTGGTAAACACTGTTGATACTGACATTTAAATGCATAAAATGCTATTCAGAATGCTGAGCACTTTGAAAATGTGCATGCCACACCTCAGGTTGAATGATAACCACTGATGAACTAGAAAATATGTTTTTGTTGAATCAAGATTCAAAAAGTAACTGTACAGACAGAGTTTTCCCAGACTTCTTTAGAGCGTTTCATTTAGCAACATAAAAACTTCTTACTAAAAATCTAAAACTATTCAAAATCACTGTAGCTCATTTGATATCACTGCAAAAGCAGGACTAACAGACTGAAGAGGCCTCAAAAGAGAGCCAAAAAGAATAATTTGGGGAACGGTTTTTGTTAGTGAAAAAAAATGAACTGATATTTGTAAGGAATTTTGCTATAATTCCAGCTCTACTGACTCTTTCTCAGTTTCTTCTGTGTCACTCTGTTGATTTGGTAAATGCAGTACGTAGGCGTCATCATGAAGGAGAACAGTATTCCATTTGTTTTCTTCCCCACTTTGCATGTCTGAGCTTCTTTTCCCTTTTCCAGAGACCAGGCAGTCCTTGCAGGATCAAGAGCCTTGCAGCTACAAGTTAGATCAAGGTGCCCCAGACTGTTACTCTCTCACTTTAGAGGAAAATCAGGACATTTGTAACACCAGAAAGGAATGGAGGATGGTGATCCAGCCTATACTTGGGGAAACTGAACTACTGCTACCCAGAGCCACTGCTAACAATGCAGAAGAGTTAATTAGCTGTCCCATTTTCTCTTTATAGACTTGTTTAGGTGTGCTGGAACGTGATCTGATACACGCTTAAGGGCCCCTCTTAATCTGATAAGGCATGCAGTGCTTGCAGATTTGGCTCCGGAGAGTTTGTACTCAACTGATACTCCACCCTGTTCCTGTAAGTAACTTCTCCCAACTGTTTCATTCTTGTTTTTACAGATAGTAGGACTTATGCAGTGTATGTGGTAAGTGTTCTCTCACCACTATGATCCATCTTTGTACATCCTGCTGACTTCTTCTCTGCATGGGAGTGTCAGTGGGACAACCTCACCACACACAACCTCTGCCCTTTCATAGAGATCAAGTTATTTATGTATGGAGATAAAAGCTGGTCATATTCTCCTATCTCACATCAGGTTGGCTCACACTTGCCCTCGTGTCCCACTCTGTCCCAGAGCTCTCCTGAGGGTAAGATGAGACAAGGACAATATGACTGTGTTTATACCAGCAATTTTAGTTCCAGAGTGTTCTCTCAGTTTTATACCAGAATCTCAAGACACTTCATAATAGTCTACAACTTGACCCTACAGAGTTTGTATGCCTGCTCCATCTTGATCTTGCCTTATTAGTTTCCATTTTGGCTGCTGGATAGGCTTCTACCGTACATCAATTTCACTTTTCTCTGCTAAAGACCTTCCTCAGCAATGGATCACAGAATCACAGAATGCCCTGATCTGGAAGAGATCTAGGAAATCATCAAGACCAGCTCCTGGCTCCACACAGGACAAAATGGGAGTTAATGCACAAATCTGAAAGTGTTGTCCAAGCACTCCTTGTGTTCCTGTAGTTTGGGGCTGTGCTAGCTACCCTGGGCAGCCTGTTCCATGCCCATTGTCCTCCAGGTGCAGAACCTTTCCCTAATCCCCACCCTGGCCGTCCCCTGACACATCTCTATCCCATTCCCTTGGGCCTTGTTGCTGTTTGCTAGAGAGCAGAGCTCAGTGCTGCCCCTCCATTCCCCTCACAAGGGGCTGTAGACCACCATGAGTATCTATATAATTACCTGATCCAAATACTCCTCATTTGCACTCCTTTTCACCTTTTGAATCTCAACTTACAAGAATGGACCAGCACATAATTCTCCTAAGATGAATTTCCTAATGATCTCTGTTCTTAATCAGGCAACAGTGAGGTCTTTTAAGGACTTAGAAATTCTCACCGTGGTCAAAGATCTTGTTGTATAAGGAAGTAAACAGCCTTTATAGTCATTTTAACCTATGGCCACTTGTTTCTTATACTTATCAAGAAAAACAGTATATATTTTTGTAATTATCACCTTGGCTAGCAAAAGAGGGAAGATCAGGCCATCCTCTGAAGAATTAGAAGCATTTCCTTATGAAACATTTCCTTTAGAAATCATTCAAAGGTAGTATCAATTTTTCACTTTCAGATAGGAAGCAGGCTGATTTATATTCTGTCTTGGGCTTCATTTTTTCCATGGCTGAGCCATTCTTGCAAATCTTAACTGCAAAGTGCACCTCCACTCACCCAGCTCTAGCAGACTGGATAGACACTGAGCCTCACTTTCTGAGGTAATGAGATTCAGGAATAGCACTATCCATACACAAAGAACTCTCTCCATGGACAGCATGATGTACTGCTCCAAGTTTCTCAATATTAAGCCATCTTCTATGATGAGAGGACATGCCACAAGTGCTCCATCAACTTCTAGTGGATTTCCTGAGGCCTCGGGATACATATGAGAGGTATTTTTATTAATGTGTTGTAAAAGAAGTATTTAAACATGACATGCTCTTGAGAGAGCAAAGGGACTCCATGACCTTCTTTGCACGTACACAGAAAGAAAAAGGATGCCTTTCGTAGAGTTACCCAATAATAGTAATTAATACGCTATAAACATATATAAATAATGAGCAATCTTTCCAGTCTGAAGACCTTCCAGCTGAGATATTGCATTCTGATCTTGCTTCAGTACTGTATTACAGAACACATATCTATGCATCTGTAGAACTATTGCTTTTTTTTTCATAACAAGTGCAATCTAAGATTTTCTAATGTAAAATTGAAAAAAAAAAAAAAAAAGGCTTTCACAGAAAAGGGAACACAGATAAAATTTCAGGCTGAGATGTTTACATTATCATATCCCGAATGTTCAGCAGTAGTTAGAATACCGGTCCCAGAGAGGAAGCTACCCTGTATTGACTGCTGGTGTCATTGTCACCACTTCATTCAGTGTGTCACGCATGGAGATGAAAAAGTGGCAACGTCTACTAGAGACATACGTGAGCTGTAGACTTAGAGACTTATTTTTATTGATGGATTAAACATTAAATATACATCCTCTTTTTTATAATACACATCAGGGATGAAACAAAAATGTTTAGCAGTTGATTAAATGACATGTTGCTCAATAACGATTAAACAAAAGCTATGTGTAATGTCAGAGATAGCAATCAAATGAGAGGAAGTCTCGATCTCATTACACGAGTGAAAGCACTGGGGCAAACACTGCAGCTTTTACATCATGTGTGTATTGAAGTCTAGTTTCCCAGTGGTAATGATGTATTTACAGATTTTAAGACTCACTTTATTTTTAAAAAGATGGAATATGCTCTATTGTACTTTTTGTTTTTTTACAGTAGAATATAGTTCATTTTTAAAAATATGAACTTATAATCTACAGCAACAAAAGCAAATTGTGTAAGCATCAGTTTCTTTTTCTGTGTTTGGATGTAGTTAAAATGTGACCACAGTTTTATGTGCAGGAAGAGGCAGCCCTCAAATAATTCTGTATTTAAACACAAACATTTGAAAATAAGAGTTGTCTATATAACATTGTCTTCCTATGTACCTCCAACAAAGGCAATTTTTCACAACCCCCTGAAAAAAAAATCCACCTTCAAAGAAGTTCATTAACGACAAGGATATATTTTGTAAATGCCTGTACGTCATTTACATTTCATGAGGACTATCAAATGTGCAAATGCTGATTCACAAACTAGATGGACATCCAACTTAATCCTAAAGAATCCTTGCTTAAAATGTACACCCTTGCTAGCAGATCTCACTGGTGCTAAATGACTCCAAACTGTAATCCATGTAACTTGTATTTTAAAAACAAAGAAGCTAAGACTGCGATTCTAGACACTTGGAAAGTATCTTCATGATGCAACTTACACAATCTTGAATCCACATGTACTTTATGGGATAATCTATGGTTCTGTGATGACTTAGGACTTGTTCTTATCCTCTGTCTCTTCTCTTCATGTTTCCCCTCACACACCACCTGCTGACAGTGTGTAAGGCACCAAGGCCTCAGCAGATCTGAGCAGCCTGCAGATGACACCAAACAAGATGTGTGACAGCCAACAGTTGCTGTTTCAGGTAGCAGGTTCTTGCCCTGCCCTTACTGCATTTGGGAGCTATCCCTGGGAAACAGGAATGGGAGCGCCTGAGGGGCCTGTGCTACCCTTATTTAAATACTTAACCTTGTAAGGAGAAATCTTGGTACAGGCAGAGATATTCCTTTCTCCTCATTTTTCATATTCCTCATATTTCAGCAGTGAAATGCTGAAAAATAGTAAAAACCATCTCAGGTGCTGGATTAGCCTGCTTCCAAGTCAACCTGCAAGGTTTTGTCTGGGTTAACTTGGAAAAAGCTGCAGAATGAGGGCTATGACTCTTCTTGTCCAACGTGTAACCTTTTTGTTACAAGAGCTGGCAACGCTGCAAATGACCTTCACCTCACTCTGTATGCCCTAAACATCAGTCAATGTTTAAAAAAACTTAGTAATAAAAACATTTATGCTTGCAAGTCATCTGAATAATGTGTAGCCAGATGCCCCTGAGTTTGTATCAGTAACTCTTGACAAAGCCCTCCTTGATCCCTACTCCAACTAAGAAGATCAATTCTTAAACATCTCTCCATGTACATTTAATGAAAATTACTTCAAAATACGGATATTTAAGACACAGATTTGCTCCTTTTTCCTTCAGGATCAAATACTCCAAACGAGCAAACACTTTACTCATATCCTGGAGTGCAATGCAGATGCCAACTTGATAGCAGGCAGAACAGACTTTCAGAAAACTGTTGAGAGCATGGCAAGCTCCTGGTGCTGAAGTATAGTTGTATGCATCATCCCCAACTTGACAGCTTGACTCAGCATGCAAGAGTTGCCCAAAATCTATCACTTGCTAGAGCAGTAGATGTGGGGAACACGTGCAAATGAGTTTCTCTGTCAACATACCTACATTTGGCTCGTATTCAGCTTTTCATCTGAAATAAGTTACATATTGCTTCCCTTAAAGAAAAATCAGGTTTGAGACAAATGTACACGTGTAATACTGTTTCAGAGGGAAAGTAGACACAATGGGATATTAATGTTGTTGTATAATATTTAAGCAATGATCCAGCTTAAGGTAATTTTTAAGAACTAACAGCAAATCAGAGAATTTTAAAATATGGTCATTTAGTTCTAACTTGAACCCTAAGAAGTCACAGTAAATTAAATGGTAAACAACATATAGTCAGAATTTGAATAACTTAATAACACTAACTTTAAAATAAAAATAAAAAAAAAAAAGTCAATTACTTTTGTGCTTTTACTGCTGATATCATAAATCATTTGCACACTGACACTACAAGCAATTCACAGATCAGTCCAAGACCAGTGAAGACCCTATTATGAAAAGATCATTTAGGATCATGATTAGAATTTTAAACTGAGAAAACATACTGCTTACATGACAGTACAAAGCTGATTGCATCAATCATTTCTCAAAATAAAAACAGTCCCTTTTCTCTTGTCACCAACATGACTTAGTGGAAGTTTACAACCTGTGAAATAACCTCTCCATCAGACAGTCTTCTAGAGAAGACCATCACTGTCTCTATAGGAACTGACCTGTTCTAAACAAAGTATTCCACTATTTGTTTCCCAAAAGTGAATTTAAGCCTAGCTTACACACAGCATTAGTTAAGATAAATTAAAGGCATACCTCCTCCATGGCTCTGGCAGAGATACGGAAACCGCCACACATTTCCTAAGCCAACACAAAATCCTACACATGTCAGCATGTACTGAGCCTTGTTGTCCCATTTAGGTCTGGAGTCTGCCTCTTCTTTCTCAAGGACCTCAAGTTCTGTGTGAGAAGGTATCCTGTCCTCCAGGCCAGGATTGGGTAGCTGTAACTTCACCATGTTTTAAATTTCCTTCCTGAAAAAGCTCCCACAGCAAGGAATTTGTGAAACAGGCAGCTAGTTAGAAATCTGCACAAAAAGAGACCATCTATTTGCTGTCTTCAGCTATATGTAGTGAACCTTTGGCACTAAACTTGAAACTGCAGAGCTGTGGTAAAAAGAAGCGTCAGCAAATCATCCAATTGACCAAGTCAGCTCCAACACTTATTAATGCTTTATCTGCCAAGGTTTTATGGAACAGTCTGTTCATCTAGTATAAGGCATTGATTTCAGTTAATGTAATTCAGGAGATAATTTGGCTATAAACTGTAATCACCTATAAGGTCATTGCCACTCCCCTGTTTAAACTCACTTAAATACATATATAACCCCAACAGATATGAAGTAAAGTGATTCCACTGGCCTTGTAAGTCAGTGGAGGCTTCATAGGTTTTTTTTTTTTTTTTTTTTTTATTGTGAATATAAACTTGTGAATCATCATTCCATTCAGTTTCCCACAGAATATGCTAACTACTGAAGCATCTTCTTCTTTCTCTGCAAGAGGTATGCTGTTAAATGCTCAGGCACAAAGGATGGAGAACAAAAGGGATTATAAAATTTTACATTATAAGCATTATCTACTTACCCTTACAACTAGTTTAGAACATCTTGTAAATGGACAGGAATCAAAGGTCCCTTCACCTTTTCAATGGCCCTATGATGGTCAGAAGGAAAAGAGAAACACTGGCTAATGAACATCACAGATACCACTTGGGTTCCTCATCCTCTCAGTACAATCATAACAACACAGCTCTGTTCTTCACTATTATCAGTAGGTAAGTAGTTGCTTTAGAAAATACATACAATATCTAACATAGTTTATGTCGTGAGAATTTTGTCAGCTAAGACCTACAGGGTGATCAATATGAAGAACTAGAAAGGATCTTCTATGTCCAGTCCCTTTCAAAGCAAACAAATACACCCCCTTGCAACATGTCGATTAAAATTGATTTTAATCCCTGTTACTTAAAGACTGATCTAGAATTTCAGCATTCTTTGCCTGCTTTCTGCTTTAAAGAAGTGAACTTGTCTCTATTTCTTTTTTTATAAAAAAACTAATTTCCAGTCATATTACATATGAGTCCAGCTCCTTTTCATTTGTACTTATGACAGCCATAGGTCAGCACAGAGCTGATTCCTGCATTTGAACATCCTCAGTTTTACTTTTGCTAGGCTATATATAGCTATATATAGCATATATACTTATGTGCAAAAGGGTTCTCCATTGTATCTCAAATAGAGAAATTACAAAAAAAAATCTTCATCCTTGACATGAAAAAGTAAAACCATATACAGCAGCCCAGGATTTTTCCTGTGCCTTGTAATCAGACACAAGTATTTCCTTACCTTTACTTGAAATATCTCTATAATCTGCCTAGTGATATCATTTGCCTTTTTCATGGCTTCGTCAGTTTTGCAGATTATCTGTCTCCTGATTACCATTGGATCAAAGCTTTTCTTCTCCTTATGTGGTTCCTAACCTGCAGCAGAATACCTTTTTCTAAGTTACCCAAATATATTTTAAATTTTGCCCACTTCATGCAACTCCAGTACACTGAGTTCTGCCTGAATGATACTCCACTTTTTCCAGTATTTTTGATACTTCTGAGCTTGTGTCATGGACATTTCACTAACATGCTACTACTCTTGTCCTTGGTCATTAGTAGAAGAGTGACAAAAGGTCTGTTTCTCAGCTTGAGCAAATGCACCAGTAACGTTCCCCTAGACCATCATTTCTGCTTTTGGCCATCATCAGATATTTACTTCTTTCTTTATTCACTTTATATCTCCAATTTAGTTCAGCTAATACACAGCTGTGGTAAAGTGGCAACTGCTTCACAGATATCCAAAACAACCATCTTTACTGTGCTTCCCTTGTACAGAAGAAGTAGTTTTCACTTAAAAGTGAGAATAGAGAACTTCCAAACTGCAGCACCTGTATTTCCAGAGTCAGAGAAGAACACTGACCTTTTGGAAAAGGAGTAAGAAACTGCATGCTCATCCTGGGTTATTATTCCGCTCGAATCAGAAGGAGACAATCTCAGCATTCACACTGTAGGAAATATGAGATAGTAATAAACAATAGACAAAAGGCAGTCAGGAAAAGCAAACATCTTCTCCTGATTTATATTTCTAATTTCTCTGGCTTGTAGTGTTTAGTTCTAGACTTTGTGAAGTCATACATAGAACCTTTTTCAGTATCTGAATCTGGTTATGATAATATGGTATCCAAACAATTTCTATCATAGCTACATGTTAATGATGCTATATAATCATAAATCCTTGGTAATCGAGATTCTGTATGGAATTTATTAATGCTAAAATAGTTCTCCTTCAGTGCCATGCAAGCTGATATAGGTTGTTAAGCACTGGAATAGGCCCCCCAGGGAGGTGGTTGAGTCACCATCCCTGGATGTGTTTAAAAACCATTTGGATGTGGTACTTAGGGACATGATTTAGCGGAGGGTTGTTAGAGTTAGGGTAGTATGGTTAGGTTGTGGTTGAACTCAATGATCTTTAAGGTCTTTTCTGACCTGAGCGATTCTATGATTCTATGAATATATGATAGCAGGAATAATCTTATCTTCCATTGGGAACCAAATTACTGGAGGGTTAACTGACATGATATGAAATAAATGATGTGGAATGTTCAGGTGATATGCAAATTTCTCTCTAAGTTTCAATTTGCATCAGGATCCAAGAATACATTTCAGAGTTTCTCTTACTTTGGTAATGCCAGGCTCCAGCGGCTTTTAAGTTGTTAAACATGTGCAGAAGCAGATCTGCTGGTACAGCACCTAGCTCGACTTTATTGACGCACAGCTAACGGTGTGTCTCGGCAGCACTGTGCCTCTGCGCGGGACCTGCAGCAGCACTGCCACCAGCTGCGGCTGGCCAAGGGGCTGCCTACATTGCCACCCTGTGGATTGGAGCAAACAACGTACCGTGCATCAAATGCACTTGCAGCAATGGCTTATTCCCTGGCGCGTTGTAGGACAAGCTTTTCTCGACTCACACTGACTGCAGCACCAGGCTGTGCACTGCCGCACAGAGCCAGAGACGCACAGTAATTTCTTATTCAACAGGGCCTTTTCTTTCGCTCTGCAATTAACTTCTCCTTAGAGTTATGCAGGACTTTTCTTAGATCATAGAATTGCAGAATATCCAAAGTTGAAAGGAACCCACAAGAATCACCGAGTCCAACTCCTGGCTCCCCACAGCACTGCCCAAAAATGAGACCAGATAGCTGAGAGTGTTATCCATATACTTCAGAAATCCAGCAACATGTGGCCATGACCACTGCCCCGGCGGCCTGTGCCCATGCCACCATCCTCTGGTGAAGAACCTCTTCCTGATATCCAGCTGGAATATGTCTTTCACCTTGCAGGACAATGAAGACCTCAGGAAAACGTAAGAGAGGAAAGTAGAAGAATGATACCAGGGATAGAGATGAGTAAAACAGTAAGGAAGGGGTGGCCTGCTTCCTTCTGTGGGGACAGGTCCAGGCATGATGTACAGGGCTCCTGGCAGCACTCAACATGTTCAGCTCCTTTGGTTAACCTGGCAAGGGCCGGTGTGTCTGGTGAAGGCATAGGGCTATTTTCAGTAGGCATAGCCCAAGACGGTTTTGGTTGGCCTCCTTCATTCTGAGGTGCAGATACACCCTGATACTCCTCCCAGGTTGACACCTGCCAGCTTCTCCTGCTTCTGACCTTGCTCAGGTCTCACTTGGTGTTGGCACTCCTGGAACAGCGCAACTCACTAACCCTGTAGAAAACCATCCCCACTGAGAGGACACTGTCATCGCTTCTGTGAATGAATTGAATCCATCAACTGAAGAAACTGCTGGCGCCAGCCAGGGCACCTTCTGGATGGGTGCAGTGAGTGGACGACAAGGATAACCAGGAAAAGAAAGCAAGCGTGCTCTTTAAAAATCAAATATTCCTTTACTTCAAAGCCACTGAGAGAAACAGAGGGCAGTGTAAGAGGTTTGCATTCAGACATAGTTTCAGGAATGAAATACAGAATGTTCATTTCTTTGTGATTCTGTTGTCCTTGATATGATACAGGATGTCTGTAACTCTTCAAATATTTTGAGAGTGATGATTACAGAGCATTGCAGCTAAAAATCATAAACACCAAGTTTGCTCTCTAATTTTGCTTTACAACATTCAATACTATCAGAATGCATTTCATTTTCTGACCTTTCTTATTACTGTAGCAAATACTGGTATGAATCATAAAATCCTGGAATCATTAAGGTTGGAAAAGACCTCTAAGACCATCTTGTCCAACCATCCACCTACCAGCAATATTACCCATTAACCATGTCCATCCGTGCTACGTCCACCCTTTCCTTAAGCACCTCCAGGAAAGGTGACTCCACCACCTTGCTGGGCAGCCTGTCCCAGGGCCTGACCACTTTTCCTAGAAGAAATTCTTCCTGATCTCCAACCCGAAATCACTTCATGATTCTATAGCATTATCCACCAGTATTAATTAAACTCTTTTCAGTCAGCTTGTACTTCCCAAAGCAACATGTACATATACACATTACTTTTTGTGTAGTTTTGGTCATTTAACTGTTGGTCACATCAATCTATATGTGTCATGGAAAGAATATGCAGATCTGTGCATGCCTGTGAAGAGGTGAAGAGTCATAGACTGCTGATGGGTTACATGTTACAGACTGAAGTTGCATTACTGTGAAGATTGTATTTTAGAGACAATCAAGAATATGGTAGATTCCTGTATGGGAACTGCTGAGTCACGGCCTGAACCTCTGATTGATCACCTGAGGCAAGCCATGAGTCAGCCACAGGAGCACAGGTGAAGGCAATTCACCTGTGCTCCTAGACCTATTTAAGAGCTGGCTACCAGGGGGGAGGGGTCTCTTCTGGAGATTGCTTCTGTTGGTGTTTTGTGAGTGAGCTCAGGATAGGGGTAAGCTTTCTATTTATTCTCTTATTATCATAGTCTACTTTGCCTCACTCTCTTGTTTGTTTTGTGATTATAACATCCTAATATTCCTTGATTTTACAATTCCTCACTTAATACTTACTTCTGTTCTTCTTCTGTTCTTCCAGTGGTAAATCATGGTATTAGCTCTGGAGCTCCAGAGCTCTGGAAAATATCCTGTAGGTATCCACTGTTAGCAATATGTTTTCCTTCTCTCTTTCAAAGTGCCCCAATTCATGAACAGATGGGAAGTTTCTAGAAGGCATCCTTGGCAGTTCTTAGGAAAGAGACTGCCAGCAGTAAAATTTCTCCCAAGACCCTACTGATAGTGTCTCACATCTTTTGAACGTGCTTGTGCATGTTCACCATCTTCCCTTCAAAACAATGCAATACTTACTCCTCCTGTACAGAAACCTGCAAGATAGAGAAACATCATTTATGAAGCGCTTCTTTCCACATCTAGATATTCCTGTGGTGGCAAGCAACCAAAATGAGAGCCAAGGCATGGTGGCTTAGCATCTGCTCCTCCTTCTCTTTCTGCTGCCATCACCTGGGGCAAAAATAAAACCTGACTCAGATATTGAGGGTAATGAAGTGGAAGATTGTGCAAAGCAGAGGTTGTGTGGTGAGCCTCAAACAGGAAAAGACAGAAATATAAAGAGAGAGGTAACTGTACTGCAGGATGCCTAGGGCATAGGATTCTTATTTGAAAGAGTGAGATGGGGAAGATACAAGTGATGAAGAACATTTGGAAGTTAAACAAAATGCTCTCTCTGACAGTCTGTCCCTGGCAAAGTCTGGACCTTCTGTAAAAAAATATTCAGAGAAAATAAGGAATACTTTTGTGAGCTAACAGTGGGCAAAATCCTTCACCAGATGTATATAGAAGGAGCACTGATCCCCAAGTTGAGGGTACTCAAAATCCTGAGCATAAGGGACTGTAACAATCCCATCGGAACACAAGATACACAGGCAAAATGTTTCAGTCGCTTAGTTTTAGGGGTAATATTCAACAGCAGGTAGTTATAGAGTTTGCCACACCAAGAGATATTCTGTAGATCTTTAACTTGGTCTAAGTTTTATGCTCTGCTGTTCTCCAACTCTAGGTGGTAAGCAGACAAAAGGCACAGCTCCTCAGCTGTCAGGGCTGAATTCCTGTGTGTGTGCTCACACACACTGCCATCATCAGTACTACAGAAGTTCACGCAAGGATACCTTGAAGGTTTTGGAGAAATTCAATATGTTTTGGAGACTAAATCTCTTCTAATGCATTTGTAAACTTTTCTGGATGGAAGAGAAGTAATTTTGTATAACTACAGAGGAGAAACAACAGATTGCTCACTGAAACTGCGTTTCAGGCTGTTGGGAACATAACAGAGGTAGGGTGTTATGTTAATTGCGTTAATTATGTTAATGATGATTTCCCCAGGCAGTCCATTCAGGAAACTTTAGTGGTGCCGGTGCTGTGGTATGCAATGAGATACTAGGATGCTGCTGAACTGCAGCCCTGCACGGCATCTTTACACAAAGGTCTGTGATTAAAACCTCGTTTGGTGTAGAAAAATTCATTTTGTCTTGGTCAACAAAAACCACATTGCTTCTTATCTTTCTTATTATCATGCTCCAAGTGCACCTGGAGCAGAAAGATCTGCCCACAAAGTGAGAGTTTATAAAAACAGGAGGCTGCAGCTCAGGCTGCTGACAAGAAGTGTGATTAGCCACGTGAGGGGGTCAGCACTTAGTAACATGAAGCACCAACTGCTTTAGCTGAGGATTTTGTTTGTGCTGTGTAAATCCTGTTCAGAAGTCAGGCGTCTAGGAAAGACAAACCTGCAGGAGTGCTTGTAAGATGGGGAAAAGGAGAGGTTTTGCAGCTGTTGGCCAGCTCTGGTGGAATCAGCCCAGAGCACGAGCTGTTCAGGGTGTGTGACAATGAGTTGCAACCACAGTGCATCTCATGGTCTCTCTGCACTCCTCAGTCTCTTCCTCAGGTTCAGTTTTCAGAGGCAGCATTTACTTTCAGGTGATTGACAGCTCCCATTACTATCCATTACAGTAGCTAGCACTTCTGGGGTACTTATAAGTAATGCTTTTCTTTGCAAAGTAATGCTCATGGGGGAAATTGATTTCTAGACCAGGCTTGCTGTGTGGATACTGATGTTGCAAACATCCCTGCAGTGATGTCTTCAGCTAGATGGACTAAGACTCCCCAGACCTGTTCTGGTGAATACTTGCAATCCAATTGGCATGTGGATCTATGTCATGCTACAGTGCCTGCACATCAGTTATGTTATCTTAAACTACATAGGCATTACATCTTGCATATTAAGCACAACTGTGAACAAAAGGCAGTCCTATGTCTTTCATAGGCTGGAACAGTTTCTGTTGACAATTTAGAATGATGCATGGTTTGCTCAATTCCTTGATCTTCCCCCGTGAACTGCTCAAGGAAATCTCTAGTAGTGCACTAGATCCTTCACACCAGGTGGTTAAGAAATATATCTAAACATCTAGACAGCATCTGTTCATTTTCACACAGTGTGGTGGTCATCTGTAATCACTTCAGTTAATATTGGTGCTCTTGTGTATTTAATGATGCTTTTCCTTTAGAAAAAAATGCTTTCTGCACACCTGCAGAAAGCTTTCTGCATTTACACAACCTTAAGATTGTGTAGTGTTAGAAAGTTGACATAAAATAACAAAATCCTCTCTTCCCACCTACCTCACCCAAGTAATAAAACAGTGAAGAAAGGTGTAAGGATTTCTTTTATTTGTTTATCCTTGTTTGCTTGTTTAACATGAATGGTATTTTCATAAAATAAAAATAAAAAACAACACCCTTCATTAAATATTTGAAAACAAATTCTTCTTTCATTCTACATAGATGTATATGGGCATTTTCAAACAAATAGCTAATCCAGAACAATAGTTGCTGAGTGACAGTTCACAACAGATCTCTCAAAATAACAGTTTACAACAGGGGAATGTTTCAAAAACAAAAAAAAAAAACCACAACGAACTAAGAAACATGAGGACTGATGCTTCTAAACTGGTTACACACATGGAAAAATGTTCCTGAAATAAACTCCTTGATCTTAATACACTGATCTGTAAAGTATCCACGAACAGCAGTTCCCCACTTAGTTGTAGAAATAGTTGATGACTTCCAAAGAAGTGAGAGTGAATATCCAACATCACATGGTTGAAGATCAAACATGGAGTTTCCACTCATTCATTTACACTGAAAAAAAGGATTTTACCCTCTCGATTTCATTTTTTGAGTTGATGTCAAGGACATGAACTATGAAAAAAACTGAAAAAGCATAGCATCTCAACTTTTAATATTTAAAACTAGTGAAGATGTACAAAGTTAAGATATGAGGCTTGAATGTATTGGCATCAATTCACTGTCTACTGTTTGCTAGCTGTGTTGCTGTCACTGCTTGGATGTACACATGAAACATGACTGTTGTGTGGTCACACTTTACACATCCTGAAGGAATTATACACAAGATAAGTTGTTTAATCAGATCTGTTCTACTGGGCACTTAGGGCATTCACATATGGTCAGCTACAACAGCTACACAAAAGTACTAACTCACATTTTCATGGTGCAACCTGCATAAGCTTGGCATCCAGATAACCTCTGGCCTTTCTAGTGACTGTGATTGTATGTCTTTTTTTCCCCGTGATTAATCATTTAAACTTTATTTAAAAATAATATAAAAAAGAACAGCCCATAAGAAGCTAACAAATTAGTACAACAAAATGAGTAACACCACAACGGTGAGCAAAAAGACAGATGGAAAATAGAGTACTTGAGAAACAAACATGTTTAAGAATTTTGTTCCATGTTATTTTTGCTGAGAAACTGAATTAGGTTGTATACATTACTTTAGAAGATTTATCTTCTGTCATTTGTTCCTGACTAAAATGCAACCGAGAGGCAGTAGTAAGAGAAAACTGCACCTGCTGGAGGTCTCTGTTAAACTTGGATGGGCATTCACTAAGCTGGATTGGTTTTGGGCTATGTGACAGCTAACTGCCTAGAGCAAACGTTTGGCAGTTAATAAAGAAATGCTAAAGAACCAACAACTTAACAACGCTAATTGAAGGCAAGTAACAAAGAAGATCGGCATTATAAACAAAAAGGTCAACACTTCCTATTTGGGCTCTCAGGCTGGATTAGAAAGGAGAAAGAAAAAGAGGTACACTACTACATACCTGGCACTTTTGAAAATGAAAGTGGTTCCTGTTTTCTCCATTGGCTAAAAAACAAAGCTTTAAGGGATTTCAAGCATGGAAATGTAATGTTTTATTTTTTAATCTAGATCTGTGTATTGTGATAATAAAAGTAGAATGCCTTCTTTTTAAATCTTTACAAAGTTTGTACGTCTGTAGGCTTTCACAGCCATGTGGACATGAAGGGTTACCTGTAAGCTCAAAATTTAAGAGCTGTGGAACAGTGCACTTCAGGTCTGGGAGCACAGAGACAGTCAGGAAGGGAAAGGGTGGCTACCAGTGCTCAGCTGCATTTAGAATCCTAACTGGGAACACTTGTACAAGAAGTACAGCCAGGTGCAATGACTATCATGGTTCCTGAAAGCTAAAAATGTACCAAGTGCACTGGGATGCAGAGGCAGCAGCAGAGCAATGTCTATAATGGAGACACACTATTGGGTTACAATTAAAACTTTGAGGAAAAGAAAAAACATAAGTATTCTTAACGTGAATAACGTACGGTCAGAATATAACTGCAAGTCTACATACTATTTAATGTTCAAGCATGTCTCCCCAACTCCAATGTGACTTTAATCATTTCTTTACATGTTATTCTAATTACCATCTTTTGGATGTTCATGAAGTCCTGTTTGTGTTTTAAGTCTGGAAGACAATGCAAGACTGGTTAATATGAAACATAATTATACTATTCCTTTCTTATATACATGTACACAAACATACATACATATTTTTATAAATGTATGTATATATGCACACACATTATGTGACAGGCACCTTACTCAATTATGGCTTCTTCCAATGTCTGCTGAAAAGTGAAAGATAGTGTTGAGACACTGTGCAGAACATCAGGAATAAGGAGCATGACATTATCATCTACTTAAGGAAGAAAAATTCCACTTCTTTGTTGATGGACTATGACCTGGGTAAATTACTCTAAATCAAATTCTTTTGCCGCTTCTGAGACCTACTGAAGCTTGTACTGCAGACTGCAGTGTAATACAGAGATACACAAACACAGTTTTAGAGCATGCACAGCTCACTGGAGCATCTGTTGTTAAACAACACTGCAAGTCCCATGCAGATACAAATGCAACGAAGAGCAGAAACTGAAATGCAGAAAGAGAACTTATCAGCTTCAGACTACAGCTGTGGTTGTCCCTCATCTTCATAGTAGATTGTATAAATCACCATTATTTCCCCTAACGTTTTCCTAACATTACATTTTCTACCCTTTTGAACTTCTGTAATTCAATAGCTAGTTCCCAGTATCTCAAATACAGCCACATCAGCCTTCCGTTCTGACTTCTGCTTTTGTTCATCAGATTGCCACAATAGTTATCATGTTTGAAAATATCTTTTAAGCCACTTTCCATATGTAAAGCCATAGCAACCGGATCAGTTGCTGCTTTAACTAGCAGATTTTTCTCTATTTCTAGTCTCTGGCTTTTAGGGACTACAAAACTGCAGTAGATTTCCTGTCTTTCTTTAAGCCCATCTTCAAATTCTTTTAGTAAAGTGTTGGCTCTCTTCTGCCACTCCTCTTCCTTTGCCAGACAGCTTTGGTACAAGGTTCCTGCTGCTCCCGAGTGCAAAAGAACTTCTTTTTCTCTCTCTAACTTCTCTTGCTCCTGCTCTAGGATCCTTCTTTCTTCCACTAGTTTGCGACTCTGGGACACGAGGGCTTCACGGTAACTCAGGGTCCTATTGCGTTCCTTTTCAAGCTCAAGCTCCAAATGTGCAACTGCACGACGATTTTCTGTGATTATATCCCGGTATTTGGCTTCCAGGTCTTTTTGTAAAGACGACTGCTTTTTATAATATTCTCTTTTTTCTCTTTCTATTTCTTTCTGACATTCTCTGGTCCAGATCCAGCCTAAAACACATAAATGAGACTACAATGATCAGCACTGATGGGTATGGATAATTAATTTTGCCCCTAAAGAAACCTCTTTAGGTTTCAATGGTGAAAACATTCCTTCCTCCCCCCTCCCACTCCATTTGGCAACACTGAGGAGTGGCCAGCAGGGTGATGGAAGTGATTGTTCCTCTCTGCTTTGCCCTTGTGAGGGCCCACCTGTAATACTGCTTCCAAATCTGGGGCTCCCAGCTCAGGAAAGATGTAAAGCTACTGGAGCAGGTCCAGAAGAGGCCACATAAATGATCAGAGGGCTGGAGCACCTCTACTATGAAGACAGGCTGAGGGAGCTGGGCTTGTTCAGCTTGATGAAGGCTCAAGAGAAATGTGACAGTAGTCTTCCAATATGTAAATGGAGTTTACAAGCATAAGGGCAGTCAAGTTTTTGCATGGGTAGATACTGATAGGACAGGAGGGAATGGGTTTAAAACTAAAAGAGGGGAGATTCAGATTAGATGTCAAGGGGGTATTTTTTACAGAGAGGGTGGTGAAGTAAGGAACAGGCTGCCCCAGGTAGCTGTGGATGTCCCATCCCTGCAGGAGTTCAAGGCCAGGTTGGATGGGACCCTGGGCAACCTGATCTAGTGCACAATTCAGTGGTTGTCAACTCTGCCTGTGTCAGGGGGGTTAGAACTAACTGATCTCTGAGGTCCCTCACTATTTATTTATTTATTATATGGTTCCATGATGTTCACTTCTGTTCACACATCCCACAAAATGTATTTCTGCAGGTCCACATTTCACAGGAGGTCTCTTTCAAGGATCATGTTTTGTTTGAACATACCCATTAGACTTTTTTTTTTTCCAAGTACATATACTTACTTATGAAGGAAAAATGAATTATTGGTAAACAGGATGGAAGTTTTTCATGCATAAACTGCACTGAGAAATTTTCAGGTCCAGTAAGCAGATATACATGACGACCTCTCTGGGGTTGTTACGCTGGGGCTCTCTAACATACTAGTTATGAGAGATCTTTCTGAAGTTTATTAAAAGTGATTGAACTCCATGTGTCAAAAACGGCCACTGCCCCAATGTTATAAGCGCTGTTGCAGTGACATTCCCAAACACGGGCAGGTTCCGGGGACAGAGCAGAAGTCCCCAGCTGGGGCACTGCTTTGTTGCTGAGATTTGCTCCCGTTCAAAGCTTTCACTGCGGTCAGACGCCCAAACGCAACAACGCCCCAGTAGGGCGGATTTGTGCTACTTACGGAAGGCAGCCAAACCCAGCATGGGGACCAGCAAGGCATAATTCCACCTGCTGCCTTCATCCCTGGGCTCTCTGTGATGCGGCAGGATGTTCCAGTTGGGAGGATCATTTAAGTTATTCATGAAGACGCCCTGGGCGAACAGGAGAGAAACACGACGTTAGCGCTACGCCCAGGGACACCGCCAGCTCCCACGGCCACCGCCAGCGGTGATTCGCGGCCAGCTATTTCCGCCCCACACCCTGAGTCACACCAGACCGCTTCCAGAGGAACGAAACCCTCACGCACGCCGTCCCACACACGGGGAACGGCGCTGCCGGCCCCTCAGGCCTCACCGGCCACCTCTGTCCCCGCCTGGCCCTGCCCCGGCCGGCTGCGGGAACAGCGCACGCCGCCAGCACCCCTGAGGCCTCCGCGCTGCCGGCGGGCACGACCAGGCAGACGACCGCGGAGCCGGAGCCTCACAGGGTCACCACGTACCGGCCCGGGGCCGCCACCGGTGTCACTTACTGCCCGTCCCGCCCCTGCCGGGACGGCCCATTAGTGTAGAAAAACGGGGGTGTTGATGTGAGGGGACGGTCTGAAGGTAAGGCCGCCCAGGCACACCCCGGCCCGCCGGTTGGTCTGTCCCGCCGGGGCCTCCCGAGCAACGGCGCCGGTAGCCGCGGCCTTGCGCATGCGCGCAGCGGGCTCCTCCGGCGCTGCGCGAAATGGCGGCGGCGGTGGTGGGGGCGTCGCGCAGCTTGGCTAAGTGCTGGCTGCGGCCGGCGGCGCGGGCGGTAAGTGGCGTCCTCACCCTGCCGGGCTCGACTGAGTCCGATCTTCCTTCTCTTTCTTTCCTTTTCCCGCAGGCGGCCCGGCTGAGCGGGAAGCCTCCGGCCTCGGGGCTGGCGCGATGATCCCCCCGGGCGGGGGCCGGGCACTGCGGGCACGGGGCGCTGCGTGTGCTGCCGCTGCCGGAGCAGCGCGCCCGACGCCGTCCCGCCGCGCGCGGGGCGTCCCCTGTGCCGCGTCCCCACGGTGACCTTGGCGGGGGAACCGGCTCCGGGGCGCGGGATGAGGCCGAGAGCCGGAGCCGCGGGCTCTCCCCGGGCTGGGGGCTCTGTCTGCAGTTTTTTATTTTGGAGCGAGGCCCTGCGCCCTCGGGGGCTGCTTGGCGCGGCCCCGTTGCTGCTTCTGGCTGGGAGCCTGCGGGCGCGGCTGCGGTTGAAGGGTGTGCTGCGAAGGTCTGTTCCCTGCAGCAAGCTGGCTGATCTAAGTGCTTTCTGCCCTGGCCTCTGGGTAGAAACCGTGCTGCGCACTCCTATGAGGTCTTCGTGGAAAACTGGACAGAGTCCATGTTACTGGAGCTTGGCTGTGCAGGGAGTGTGTCTCAAACATCTGACAGCTTTACTTCAGCTCATCTGTAAGGATCATCAGTGAAGGCTGAGAATAGAACGGTTGGAAGGGACCTGTGAAGATCATGAAAATCCAACAGCTTGTTTTTTATCTTGAGAAATGGGAGCTTTCTGTTTGTTCTTGTTTTTGTGGGGACCTTGTGATGATAGAAGAGGCACAGGGAAGGAAAGCTCACAGCACACCTATAGTTGACCCCATCTTGTAAGGTGGCAGTTGGCTTCTTCTCTCAGGTAGCAACAGTCAGATGAGGGATAATGGCCTCAAGTTGTACCAGGAGAGGTTCAATTTGAGTATTTGAAGTTTCTTCTCAGGGTGGTGAGGCAGTGTCACAGGCTGCCCAGGGAGGTGGTGGAGTCACTGTCCTTGGAGATATTGAGGAAATGTGTGGATGTAGCACTGGGGGACATGCTTAGTGGGCATGGTGGGGATGGGTTGGCAGTCAGACTAGATGAGCTGAGTGGTCTTTTCTAACCTTAATAACATGTGCAGGAGAGAGACTTCTAATTGGAGAAAGAGGCTTAAAGAGTATATTTACATTCTGAATGCCAGTGAAATAGCTCTGATTGGACCTTTGATTTTTTTTTTTTTTTTTTTTTTTTTTTTTAAATTTTTATTTTTTATTTTTCATTTTTTTCCCCCTAAGGCTCACAGTGTACCTGGTAGCATAAACAGCTCAGGGTTAGTATGATCAATATGTTCTTTAAATTTGGTACTTTTTTTTTTTTCTAGAGTTCTGTTCTTCACTTTGAGAAAAGCTTAATAGCAGCATCTGTGTAGATTTAACAAAAAAGTGTGTGTGAATAAGAATAGCAGTTCTGAAAGCTTTTGTTTTAACAGAAGCTAAGATGTGAGAAGGAGTCCACTAGACATGTGTGGTTTTTCTTTTTGCTTTTTTTAATGTGTTTCCAGATGGAAAATCATATTCCCGAAGTTAACAGCCCCAGGACTATGGAAGTGTGGTATAGCCACTTCAGAAAACAGATTTTTTTGAAAAAGAAATTATTTTTAAGGCATGGCTGAAAGCCTTCAGAAATGACTCCCATTTTTGAGGGAGAAAATATGGGTCAATATCTTTTTATGCTTCAGGGCATAATGACTGTTCATAGCTCTTTTTTTTCTTCTCTGTCACTTATGGTTTCTTTAAGCCACTGTAAGTATGTGCAAATCTACTTCCTGTGTGCTATCTTTATATGCAGCAAAGATCTTTTTTTGAATTGCTTTGTACAACAAACAGAACCGTAGAATTATTAAAGTTGAAAAAGACCTCTAAGGTTATCTTGTCCAACCATCCACCTACCACCAATATTGCCCACTAAATAACATTCCTTAAGACCACATCTGTGTGTTTCTTGAACACCTCTGAGGATGGTGACTCAACCAGCTCCCAGGGCAGCTGATTCCAGTACCTATTTTTTTTTTTTTTTTTTTTTTTTTTGAGTATTCTTCACCTAAAAGAAATCAATTATTGTAGTAATTGGAGCCGTGCTGTTGTTCAGAACAACATTTTGGAGATGAGCAATAGTAATAGGGCGTGCTATAAAATGCATGGCTGCCACGTTCAAAGCATGCAGCCCATCATGGCAATTACTTCTGTTTATCTTACTTTGGTTGATCTTAGGCCTTTGAAGTACTTTCTGTATGGTGAGGGCATCCAGTTTTAACTTGGTGTGACATTGGTGGGTGAACTGTTCTGCAGATAAATAACTTCTGCTACTTCAGTTTCATTTGGTTGCCAGTCAATCACATAATCTGTTTCTGTATCTGCAGTGTTAATGAAGACGACTTAATATGGAAAGTCAGGCGGGTATGGAATTGTCCCAGAGTGTGGTAACAGAGCAAGGTAGAAGCGGAAGAGTCATTTCTTTAAGAAATGCAAATAGAATTAATTAGTAATAGCTGTTAATACTAATCTTGTTTAATTAGGTAAGAATCTAATTCCCTTGGCTATAAAAAAAAAAAAAAAAAAAAAAAACAACCCAGAAGTGTGTCAGCAAGTTTGATGACGCATCAGATTCACCGTTGCGCAAGATCATTTGAAGGAACAGAAAAAGAGATGATAAAGCTGGGTCAACTAAAGCTAATGTACTTTACTTAGAAAGTGGTCATTGGGAAGTGATGGAGAAGCAGGACCTGCTTCTTAAGGTTTGCAACGGCCAGGTGACTAGGCCATGGCTGTAACAATTGCTGGGAAAAGAAAAGTCAGTTAAAAATGCTCCAGGGTGATGCCTCAAATAGAGAAGTGCTGATATTGTGTTACCAATCACTGTTATTACTGTGTTGCTGTTCTAATCAAACATATGTGCTCAGTTAGATACATTTTTTTAACAATGTAGGGTAGGAATAGTAGATGCTAATAAATTGGTGATCTATACTGTGAGCACTAAAAACTCTGATTCCTTTAACTTACTAAAGCAAAAGTGGATACTGGGTGGATTGAGGTATTAGGTTTGGTCGTTGTTTTTGTTCTGTTGGTTTTGAATGTGGTAGGAAAGAGGGAATAACATTACAGAAAGGGGTAATTGCCTCTGTGCTTCATTCAGATATGAACAAATTGTTCTAAATCAGTCACGGATTGTAGAGAATGCAAACAAGAAGAACAGACTTGGCTTTTGAAGCAATGATAATCAGGAACAGCCTTCCCCACCACTGTTTATTTAAACTCATTACTTTTAAGCACCTGAAATAATTCAAATTCTCAGTGTTCTTTGTTGAGTGTTGAGTATTTTACAGTAATTTGTGTGATTGTCATAAAGCTGTCTTCATCTTTGCTTACATAAGAGAAAATTGGAATAATATACCATGTTGACTTTTATCACTGCAGCCACAGGTAGGTCTGAGAGACTGGTTAGTGATCTGATAGTTACATCCTTTTATTTGCAGGTTAGTCTTTCATCTGTTCAAAACTTTGAATGCTTTCATAACTGAGTGTAAGAGAGCCCAAACTTCACTGCATTTATTCTGAAATACATTGATACAGTGCACAGCCCGATCTTGTGGGTGGCAAGGGCTGTGGGCTTGGACCTGTGTGGGCTTTAAGGTCCCTTCCAACCCAAACTGTTCAGTGATGGTTCTATGATTCTTAAATCAGTGTTGAATAAATGGTTACTGTAACACTGAATAGTTGGGTATGCTGAAATTCTTCCTTATGAAAAGATTTGTTTCATAATAGTTGTCTTGATTATTTTTTTTTTTTTTTTTTTTTTTTTTTTTTTTTTTTTTTTTTTTCCTGCAGTGGCCAGCAGCATGCCAGACTCTTGCACGCAACTTTCACTTCACGGTCGATGGAAAGAGAAGTGCTTCTGCCAAAGTTTCTGATTCGGTATGTTCATACTTCTCTCTGTCTCAAGTAACAGAGTAGTTAACACCTAATGTATCAGAGACACAGAAGAAAGCAGCTTGCTGTGTTGCGTCCAGTTTTTGTGTTGGTGGCATGCTCAAGTACATAGTGAGATTGAGTTGCTGAAATACATTGCATATGTATGAATAACTTCAAATTAGCTTGAAATACTTGTGATAACAAACACGTTATTATTTTTTTTCCAGATTTCTACGCAATATCCAGTTGTGGACCATGAGTTTGATGCAGTTGTTGTGGGTGCAGGAGGAGCAGGCCTGCGGGCTGCATTTGGTTTGTCTGAGGCTGGGTTTAATACAGCGTGTGTTACAAAGCTGTTTCCCACCAGGTCTCATACTGTTGCTGCGCAGGTGAGAAATGAGGTGGAACATATGCTTAGAGATACCTACTGTAAGAAAGGTGATAGGGATATGCACAGGAGCATTGCATATCACTGTGGCCTCTCTCTCCAAAATAATTTCAATTAAATTTATACATGTAGCTTCTATTTAGTTCTCTTTTTTGTTGCCTTCCATGTAGCTTTGCGGTTTGTTTTGTTCTTCTAAACAGAGCAAAATAAATGTGGCTCTGGGCTGCCTGGTCTAGTGGTGGGCAACCCTGCCCATGGGAGGGGGGTTGAAACTGAATGATCTTTGAAGTTCTTTTCAACCCAGGCCTTTCTACGATAAAGAGCCATTGCAAAAATGATAACTTGCATGCATTTTTTTCACAGCCTCTTTAAATCTGTACTTACTTGTATGTAGAGGCATAAATGACATGAAATTCTAACGGAAACCAGGGAAATCTAATAAAGCTGTACTTCACAGATTTAATTCCAGGAAAATGTGTTTTTACTTTCAGGGAGGGATCAATGCAGCTTTGGGAAACATGGAAGATGACAACTGGAGGTGGCATTTCTATGATACAGTGAAAGGATCTGACTGGCTGGGTGACCAGGATGCCATACACTATATGACTGAGCAAGCCCCAGCTGCAGTGATAGAGGTGAGCTTTGCTGGCATTGATGGTAACTATTTACAACGGACTAGTGCTCAGAGTGGTCTTCTCTCTAGAAACACAGTGAAGTAACTTGCTGCTCATTATGCACAACTGATTCTTGTATTTGATTTAACAGCTGGAAAACTATGGGATGCCATTCAGTAGAACAGAGGAAGGAAAAATCTACCAGCGTGCATTTGGAGGACAGAGTCTGCAGTTTGGGAAAGGAGGACAGGCTCACAGATGCTGTTGTGTTGCAGACAGGACAGGACACTCACTCTTGCATACTCTGTATGGCAGGGTAAGGAGCTATGAAGTAGAACTTGAGTTGTTTGTTTTTTGTAAGTTTTGGTGGTATTTTAATTCCTTTTTTTGAATGGTATTTTCTGGTGTTGGATGTACACAAAGAAACTTGCATGCCTATCAGTGAGGAAACTGGGAAAACTTCCTTTCTTGTGCCTTCATGGTGCCATGGCAAGGCACCATGGAATGGTATAGGCTACGTGATGCTTGCTTTTTTTTGTCAGGAGGACACAGAAATTAGAATATATTGAAAGATTGTATTTGTAATGGATGTCTGTTGAGGAGACAGTGGATGTTAAGTAGCTGTTAGTTTTGTGGTCTGAAGTAGTTCTTTGTTTTTTACTGCTTCTCTATCTGTTCACTAGATCCAGACAGAGTTTATCTGAGCCTTCCTCAAAATCTCTTTTTTCCTCCAAAAAAGCTGATGCAGTGGCATTGGGGAACTCTGATAAAGGATACCAGGCAGCATTTTTTTTCCCCTTATAAAACGGAGCAGGGAGAAATTAAGCATAAATGCATAAAGGTCAACATGGTCTTCCAGAGTTTTCTCTATGGAAATAAATGAGTGGACTTGTAGTTGATTCTACAAACTGCAACTGTGAAATAACGTCATTCTTCTTAACTGGTATTAAAGTACTTGAAACCTGAAGTTCATACCTAGTAACTAATTATTATTTACTTAGTGGTTAGCTAATTCCTGTCCTTCAGGTTACACATGCTGCTGCAGTAAAAGCACTCAGCAGTTCTGATCCTTGAGGGCATGAAAAAATGTCTTTAGCTTGGTGATGCCTGCTGGCTGTTAATGGCTTCTGGAGGTGTATTCTGCTCTTCTGAGAGATCTCATAATACGTGCTTGTACAAGCAACAAGCACTGCAGCTGACTGAAGTGCTGCCAAACACAGTGAAAATTCATCCTGCTGACTAGCTATGAATTCTCAGAATTGAGTGGTTTGGTAACTATATGCATTTGAGCTAGATTAGACTTGTTAGTAGATTTTTATGGAGATTTCTAAAGGAAACTGGCTTCTCTGATGGTCGGTGGAAGGTTTTTTCCATTGTGATACAGTCTGTTTGCAGTTTTATAGTTTTGAGAAGAGGCTACTTAGATGTGTGGGGTTGTTGTTAAAATTCCTTTTTTTTTTTTTTAAATTCTTTTTCTCCAGTCTCTAAGATATGATACCAGCTACTTTGTTGAATATTTTGCCTTGGACCTGCTGATGGAAAATGGAGAATGCCGAGGTGTTATTGCTCTTTGCATAGAAGATGGCACTATACATCGTTTTAGAGCAAAGAACACTGTCATTGCCACTGGGTAATGTAACATTTGTGGTAATCTTGAGAGTGCTGCCATTTAGAGGGCTGTGTGTCTTGTACATGTGTCTGACTCCACAGTATGGAGATGACATACTGACTTGAAGGGAGAAAAAAAAAGCAGTTATGTTTTTCCTCTTCAATCAAATGCAGCATTATTGTGAACTCCATCACTTCCTCAGGGGAAAAAGCATCTATTACATTTGTAATGAGGTATAAATTTAATAAGAAGCCTGACTGTAAATTCTAGATTAATGACATAAAATTGAAACGTGTAAGAGCATTATGTATGGTCCAAATGATCTTAAATTTCTAGAAAATGTGCTTTAGAAAGGAGAGACATTGTGATGTTGCCAAAGTATGTATATCTCTATAAGATTCTGAGTTTCTAGTAGTAAACAGCTTTTTCAAGGTTCTTGAGAATCTGTTGTATTAAGATGACAAAACTGTTAGTCTGATCACTGTGGGATGAAACTGTCAGAAGATAAGTGTAACTTCACATCACTGGTTGCGGAAATTTGTGTATGTGTACTGGAGCACTATTTGGATCACACTTCTGCTGCTCATTGTTTCTTATCTGTTTCAGTATGATAGATAGGTTTATAAACATCTTGCATAGAAAAATGAGCTTGCTGGCTGAAATTTGGCTTAATTAAAATAACAGTGGCTTTAATACTGAAGTAATTTGAGCTACTTACAATAAGTAGTTTAATATTTCTTGTGAGATTTTATCCTGAAACTAGGGAGTATTGGCAGTGCTCAGAAACATTGGAAGCTAATATCTTTGCTGTATGCATGAGAATTTACTGTTAGTGAATTTTAGAGAAGCAACTTTTCAGATCTAAGCACATCAAATCAGGGCCATGCGTATATATATGTAAGTCATTTTGCTAAAACTGCTAGTAATAGTTTAAATGGAGACTAATCTTTCTCAAGTAACTTTGTCACTAGCCATTTTTCAGATGAGGCTGACTATAACAGGACTACATCAGTTTTCTTTTGTTCTAGTTGAACTTAGGAAAAGCTAAGTATTTTGCTACTACACTTAGGTGATTGTCCCTTAGGTATTTTGCTTATTGCTCTTTTCTAGTTCTATCACTTTGCAGACAGTATAGTTAAAGAATAGAATAAGGATTGGATATTTCTGGGGGGTAATTTTGTTAACTGTTTGTGTTCTGCAGGGGTTATGGCCGTGCTTACTTCAGCTGTACATCTGCTCACACTAGTACAGGTGATGGCACTGCTATGGTTACACGAGCTGGCCTTCCTTGCCAGGACTTGGAGTTTGTACAGTTTCACCCTACAGGTACGCAATATAATTGCAGACTATAAAGTAATACAGGTAACTTTCTTAGTATGATGATTTTTTTTTTTTTTTTTTTTTTGGTGGTTTTAAAGTGTGCTTAAGTTAGTTTGCACTTTGTTAATTGCTCGTAGGGGAATGTTCAGACTTATCTGCAGCTGTTGTACAATGTAAATCTGAGAGTAAAACTATTCCCATATGAGAGGGCACAGCTGATGTAATACCAGTGTTAAATATTAAGGTGCTGCTTTTTCAAGTTGAAACCCCTGTACCTCTGAAATGTGTGCTGCTTCTTGCGCTCAAAATAAGAAGTTTAATAATAAATAAAGGAACAGTGGGGTAGATTCACATGCATAAGGAGTTTCACATAAGAATATGCTGTGAAAATGGGGTAGTTGAAGTAAAGATGTATATTTCTGACCGGGGTTTTGTAGCAGTACCTAAACGGGAGGCAGCAGTGGTCACAGACTAAGAAATAAAGATCTATTATTTTTTGCTTGTTGCTAAATAAATGCTGAGTTTTAACTTTTGGCAAGAGGTGATTTTTTTTTTTTTTCTGTATTGTTTACTTCTGCAACGCTATTAGTTAATCCTGTCAAGGATTATGTCAGTGTTCATTTGATGTAGCTGAGGCTTTTGTAGTCAGAGAAGCTTTATTATTTGTAATTCTGTAGCTTTTAATATAATTATCAGGTGCATGGAATGTCAGCATCTTTATTTTTCTGTGATGACCAGTGCTGAAGACTCTGATAAGGAAGGTCTTACTGAGTAAGCTTTTATATTTGACACGGTTTGAAGCCTTCCTGTGCTGTCTTAGCACAGGAGAAGAGGCAAGAAAGATGAGTAAGCAGAACTTGAGATGATCAATTTTGGAAATCTTGAACAAAGTAATTGATGAAGGTCTACAAAATCTCTGAGAATTCTCCTTACATATTGACAGGTGCAGATCTCTTCTGGTTGCGATACTTTAGATACCACAAGTCTTCCAAATGAACTTGCTCACTGTCCAGTAAGAATGCTTGATAGGAATAACTTTACTTGTTTCTTTTTGGCCACAGGTGACAGTTATTAGCAGGTAATACTAAGGTAGAAAAAAGTCTAGCCATGTGACTTGTTTGCATTACCTTGCTCCTGCAATCTTGCTTGTCTTGGTTAGGAAATTCTCAAATCTTTTATTCCATGGCTATCTTCTTTCTTTGCAGGTATCTATGGGGCTGGCTGCCTCATAACAGAAGGATGTCGTGGAGAGGGAGGTATTCTAATTAACAGTCAAGGTGAAAGGTTTATGGAGAGATACGCACCTGTAGCTAAAGATCTGGCTTCCAGGGATGTTGTGTCTCGCTCTATGACCATAGAGATACGGGAAGGAAGGTTAGTTAAATATTCTAATAAAGCTTCAGAATGAATGCTTCATCATACTAGGTTATATGCAGTGCAGTAGGTTTCTTTGTTAAATACCTGAATACTGCATTTGGCACAAAAAATTCTACTTATTCTTTCCTAATGCCCCTTAGGAAGGGGAACGTAAGATGTTATGGATTTTGTGATCTAATTCTTTGTGTCTGGGGACAGTTGTTCAATTATCACATCTATCTGTGGAGATGCAATTGTTTAAAGTCTTAAGTGCTGTGAATTGCTGTGGAAAAAAAAGCTGGATATTGAAAAATACACTTCTGCCAAGGCCGATGGCTTTAAAATATGCTAGATATTTTTTTTTTTTTTTTGTTAGAGATGAATTTTAAAATCTTTGTGTTTTGTTTTTTTTTTTTTTTTTTGCAAAGGCTATATATCAGAAATGAAACAAGTTAGCTTAGAAAAATTACTAGCTTTTGCAGAATTTCTGTTATGTTCCAATGCTGAAATTTTTATTTTATAGGGGTTGTGGTCCTGAAAAAGATCATGTGTATTTGCAGTTGCACCATTTACCACCCCAGCAGCTGGCAACTCGTCTCCCAGGGATTTCAGAAACAGCTATGATATTTGCAGGAGTTGATGTCACCAAAGAGCCTATTCCTGTTCTGCCTACTGTGCATTATAATATGGGAGGTATTCCTACTAATTACAAGGGACAGGTAAGTAATACAGACCATTTTTAGTGGCTGAATTTTCATCTGGTTTTAGGAAATTATTATCCAAATGTAAATGTAAGAGTGCTGAATAACATTAAATTAATGTTAGAGCATTTAAAACACACAGTGAAGCTTGATTTTGTAAATCATGTTCCAGTTCATCTGGAGATGAAGATCTGGGATACTTGTAAAAGAAAGTTAACATTTACTGTCGTATCTGTCAGGAATTCTGACTTTCAACTTGAGGGTAAGATGCAGTTCAGGGATCAAACTAGGACTCTGTTACAATTAAGTTAATGCATATTAATTCTCTTTACCTCCTGTAATCACAGATTCCTTCAACTTAGACTATTTAGATATCAACTTGATAGTGTCAGCTGTTGTATTTATTTTTTTCTAGTACATTGCATCCTGCTTTCTAAATACAGCTTTTCCCTCGGTAATGTGTACAGGTCAGATTTGTATCTTCCCCTTTTCTAACATTCTGCAGAATTGTGAAGTAGTATATGGTTATGTTAAGTACTGTTGAATGAAGTATAGATTTTAGTGCTATCTGTATTTACGTAGTGTTATTAAACTAAGGTGTTAATAGATGTAGAAAACTTTAGATGGTGTTTCGTCCTTATTTGCACATGGCACTTGAAAAATGAGGATGCTTGCATTCTTCAGCTGTTTGAGAAATAAGTGTTAATTGGCTGTCTGCAATGGTAGGTAATCACCCATGTGAATGGAGAGGATAAGGTGGTACCTGGCTTATATGCTTGTGGGGAAGCAGCGTCTGCATCTGTCCACGGTGCTAATCGACTTGGAGCAAACTCCCTTTTGGATCTGGTGGTCTTTGGTCGTGCTTGTGCCCTTACTATTGCAGAGACCTGCAAGCCTGGTAAGTGTTAGTTTTTGTCTTACTATTATGGAGGTGTTTATGATTTGCTACTTGCTTTACGAGTTGCTACTTATTTCAAATTCAGAAGGCAAGACCGAGACTATTATTTGTTAGAAAATGGAAGAATCGGTATTTATACTACTTATATGCAGATTCTTAAGTGTGCTACTGCTTGTCATTAAGGCTTGCTTTGTGAGCTTATCCACTTTAAACTGGTACTCTCAGTGCTACTGGCAAAAACAGTTGAAATTTTGCACTTCAGTATAGTATGATTTTGAACATAAAGATTTCTCTACATTCTGCACTGCATATTCTGCGTAAGTGTTCTTTGCTTTCCCACTTCTTTCATTTAGTGGGATTTGCTGCCACCTTGTTGATACATGAGGTGGACTGCACATGCAAGTGATAGGAAAAAAAATAGTGAAACTTGTATTATGCTCTTCCTCTGTATATGTGTTATCACTGTTGTATGTAACTTCTTAAATAATTTGGTTCAGCAGTAGCTACTAAACTTGAAGTTAAAAACAAAACAAAGCGAAACCAAAAAACAGTGAAACATTATAAGAGGCAGTTACATTGCAAGAGTGGCTGAATTCCAGTAGTTTTTAGCTGTTTTCTCATAGTTTGACCATGCAGAGTGAGACTGATAAAAAATAAACAGCATCAAACCTCCACCTTCCTCCCCTTGCCCCCAGCATGTATGGAGTGGTCTGTGATGTAATCCCCTTGGATCTAGCAGTGCTTATTGGTTCTGGGTTGTACAGATGTTTTATTTGGATTAGTCCTGTGGCTCCTCTGAGTTTGAAATCGTGGGAAACTAGTCTGAATGCAGAACTGCACAGATGAAGTGTGTTAGTCAGATATTGCTTGTTTGTTTAGTTTAATGATGTTTGTCAACCAGCAACAGATGTTTTCTAGTGTTGGAGAGGAGATGCAGAAATCTCATGTAGGTGCCAAGTTTATTGGTTAAGTCCTGGTTGTAAACAGGGACCAAGAGAAGATGGGAGGTCTGGAGATGAGGAGACAAGGTAAGTATAAGAGGGAAATAATGAGCTACATCCAGTGAAAGTTATTGCACAGTTCAGGAGAATTTGCACCAAGTGCAGTTTTTAAGGAGTTAGCAGCAGAACTTAGCCTGACCTGGAATTTCCATACCAACTATCACAGGAAAATAAAAATAAAATATTCCACTAGGAACTGTTTTTTAAAGTGCTATGAAAACTATAGATTTGGGAAAATTGCAGTCAACTTATGTCTCAGACAAAGAAAACAGATCTGAGTTACAGTCATTACGACTTTATGAATCTGCCAGAAACATTCACCTACTAAACTCACTGAAATTTTCTTAATAGGAGAGCCAGTCCCCTCCATTAAACCAAATGCTGGTGAAGAATCAGTTGCTAATCTCGACAAATTAAGGTTTGCTGATGGAACCATAAGAACTTCAGAAGTGAGACTTAACATGCAGAAGGTAAGCTTGGTCAACTGTAAGGCAGAAAAAAATTGCTAAGTGACCACTTTTTTTTTTATTTGCCTTGCAGAAATAAAAAGGAGTTATAAGATGATCTAGGTGTACAATAAAGCTGTATCTCTGTTTCCTTAGCTGTTTCTTTCCTTTGTGAATATTCTGTTATCCCACTGTATAATAGAGAGGATTTTCTTCTGTTTGGGGTAAACAGAGAAATGTTTTTTTCAGGCTGCAAACGTGCTTGAAGTCAGAAAAACTCTGTATCAAGCTCTGCTAGAATTAAATTATGTGGAATATTATTTACGTATATGAAATTGATTATTTTTTTTTATTGTCTTGCAGACAATGCAAAGCCATGCCGCTGTATTTCGTACTGGCCCTGTACTACAAGAAGGCTGTGAAATACTTAGCCAAATTTATCGTGATCTGGCTCATCTAAAGACATTTGACAGAGGTAATTTGGTAGCAAAGAGTTACTGAGAAAGGTGGCTTTGTTTGCTTTCCTTCCACAGACCTTCTGTTTTCTTTTGTTTAAAATTGACTCTATTATTTTGACTCTTTAGACTGCTAATTGCTAAGCATGGAAATCAGCAAAGTAATTGATCTTATTAGGCACTCTCTAATTGCATACTACTTCAAGAAATGTGATGTGAATTTGTTCAAATACTAGGGGGAACTCCATAAATGTGTTTTGAAAAGGCCAGTGAGTTGCAGAAAGGTGTCGAGACACTTTATTTTTAGGTTGAATGCTCAATTTTATTTCTTCATCTGAGCAAATAGCTCTCACACAGATACTGTCATGTCTTTTAGTATTTCTTAAGATTTGATGAATTAAGTGCAACTGGTGGTGTAGGTTTTTTCTCCTCAAGCTGCGTATGTCTTTCCAGCTGCTATGTCCTTTTTTAGACATGTATTCAAACACTGAAATTAGAACAGTCTGTCCTGGACAACTCTCACCAAGCATCAAGAAAAGTAGTGTTGTGATATAACATAGGAAATAAAATGAAGTATATTCATGTAAAGAACGTGGGGTCTGCATTGGAGATACTTAAGGGGAACCATGTATATCTAGCAAGCTGGCTTCTTTTTTCAGTCTGAGGGGGAACCCCTGGGTTGTCTGGGTCTTTTAGACAACCACTTAAAAAAAAAAGAAAAACTTAAATAACCCTCTGGCCTCGTCCTGTCAACTGAAATGAGGTGTGGGAACTGAATTGTAAGTTGTACATAAAGCAGGTGAGAATCGGTATTATAACTTGGTCTCAGAAGTGCACGTGCACTTGTAGTGCACCTGGACATTTTTTGTAATAGTTCTAGATTTTTTTTCTAAGGTTGTAGGCATCAATGTAGAGCCTTCCTGGAAATACTGAGTAATTCAGTATTGGAGTACTGCGATTGCATTCTGTAGAGCATGGACTAGTTTGACTGTGTGTCTCAATACTAGATTAGAAGTAAATTAAGAAAAAATGTTTTGTAGAACACCTTCCACAGTGTTTCAAATTTTACTAGGTATTGTGTGGAACACTGATTTGGTGGAGACCCTCGAACTGCAAAACCTGATGCTTTGTGCTCTACAGACCATTTATGGTGCTGAGGCTCGCAAAGAATCCCGAGGTGCTCATGCCAGAGAAGACTATAAGGTATGTATTTTATGTGGCCTGGATGTAAGATTGCATTTACTATCCTTGATGTTCCAATTGCGTGCATTGGAATGATTAGGGAGATCTGGAACAGGACTACAGTAATAATAAAGTTGTGAATGTGCGAACAGGGTTGAAGACGGAATAATTCTATGTAAGGAACGTGATTTTAATACCAAAGCTTGACAAGGACTTTGAGTTTTGGCACAGGCAGTATTAAAATAAAGCTTGCTGGCTGTTAGGAGGTGCATTACAGTTGCAACCAATAATGTGATTCTAAAGTGATTTGCAGATGCCGATTTCTTGTCTGTTTTAACATTTCCTCCTTAGCTACGGGTCGATGAGTTTGACTATTCTAAGCCACTCCAAGGCCAACAGAAGAGGCCATTTGAAGAGCATTGGAGGAAGCACACCCTTTCATCTGTGGATGTCAAGTCGGGGAAGGTATGCTGAGTCTGGTTGAGAGTCTCCTTGTCAGTAGGAAGCAGTTCTGTTGGTCAGCTGTTGATAGCATTGTTTTTTAGATATATAGTTTTCCTATACCATTTCTGATCAAGCTTTTGGTTTTAATAGATTCAGTTGGTTGGTAAATGGGTAGAACTTAAATGTTTATTGAGGGTTACCATATGTTTGTGTTCCATGGAATTAAATGAATAATGGGGAAATGGTTTAACATAAGTCATTGTTGCACATGTTATTTGGTCATTCCTGTTAACTAGCCTGTCTTTGTTACATATGAGATTCCTTTACCTTGATTTTTATTTTTTTCCCCCCCCTCATTCTTTTTTATTTTAGGTTACCTTGAAATACAGACCTGTAATTGACAGAACTTTGAATGAAGAAGACTGTTCAACTGTTCCACCTGCTATTCGCTCATACTAGTAACTTGGATTCAACTTGCAGTCCTCTCCCAGAGAGGGCTGATGTACATATGCATAGCAGAAGCAAATCAAAATACTGCTCTTAATTATCAGTGAATGGAAAAATGTTGCTTCAAGGTTTTGCTAACTTATGTTCTGTTCTTTGGCTTACTCCGTAACTATGAAAGTGGAATGCAGAACAGCTTGTGTTGTTTCACTCATCTTCCACAACTCAAAGGGAAAACACAAAATGTGTCTAAATAAAGTCATCAGAAGTTTTGTCCCAGTATTTGTATTTATTTTGAATATGCTGGTATGTATGTAATTATACATGCAAAATAAAGGCAGTTATTTGTGAATTTTAAAAAGAAGAAATGTATTTTGAGTTTAGGCAACTGTCTAAAATTGCTGACTTCAGCTAATGGGAAAATAATATGGTGCTGAAGTAATTAATGTTAGAAATAAACCAAAAGTTATAAACTTGTAGAAATTGTCATATTTCTGTTTTGCAGAAGGAAGCAAGATACCCAGCTGGAAGTGTAAGTAGAAATTAATACTAGTACTCACTATTTTAAGTTGGCTTTCTCAGAAAGACTGGGCCAAGCCCTGGAAGGATGTGCAGAGATGGAACTGAGAGGGATATGGTTGAAGGGAATAGGTTGGTTGTTGAAGTAGGTGATCGTGGAGGTCTTTTTCAACCTTTGTGATTCTATGATCTCTCGAACTTCTAAAGCTTGTGGCTCAGTCCTCTCTTTTCTCTCAGAGGAACCACTGCCTCCACCAAAGCGTGGAGCACTACTATGCTTGCTTGAGCAGGAAGAAAGGAATTATATCCGGACCTGGCCGCTGCGTAGCCGGCGGCTAGCCACCCGGTGCTGCCTTTAAATTGGAAGGAAGCATCGTTTTCCGACCGGAGCTCCTCAGCCATTCGGCTCCCGCAGCAGCCGATTGGTCGGCAGCAGCCCGCGTGCCGATGGCTGCCTTCCATCCTGACGCCCATCCGGGGCGGTCCGCTCATTCCTCCGCCCCGGCGGTCTCTCCCTGCGCCGTCACCATGCACCGCTCACTCCGCGCCTTCCGCCGCTTGGGCCGCTGCGCCGGGCTCCTGGCGTCGCCGCCATTCCCCGGCACAGCCGCCACCAACGCCGCTCGCTGGACCCCTCTGCGCGCCGCCATGGTGAGCACCGGGCCGGGCCGGGCCGGGGGCGTCGTGACCTCTATCGGGACAGCCGTCCTCTCCGCGGCTCCGCCCCTTCGGCTCTCCGCCGCCTGCTCTGCCTGGGGGCGCCGGGCCCGGCGTTTAGCCGCGGTGGTGTGAGAGTGGCGCCGGGAGCGGTCCTGCGCTCCGCTCGCTATTCCCTGCCTGCAGCGCGCGGCCTGCGGAGGCCCGGTGCCCGCGCTGCGTTGCCCGGCTGTTATCTGTGGTGCCCGTAGGGGACGGGATTTGATGTGAGCGGGGCCCGGAGCTGCCCGAGCTGTGGCAGAGTTCTGGCGTGCGGAGCTGCTTCTAGAAAAATCAGGAGAGTCTTGCGGGCTGCTCGAGAAGTAGGGAGGTGCTTCGGCTGTACCCGAAAGCGGTCTGTGATCTCTGCCAGACATCCTAAATTATTTATTGCGGCTTGGCTGTTGGGCTGCTGGGGGAACGTGAATGCTATTCCATAAGGGTCTCTGAAGCTGAAGGAAAGCATTATGGATTTATGGATGTCCAACCTTTCTGGCTTGCCTGGGCTGCACCGAGTGAAGAGGAATTGTATTGGGCTACATAAAAGGAGTGTAATATAATTATTATGTATAGGTAGCAAAAGTTTTTAATATTCTTAATTGCAACATAAAAGGGGGGCAACAAAAGCATGAAAACTAATTGGGAAGGAACTTTTGATAAAGGCAGGTAGTGACAGGATGAGGGGAAATGGCTGTAAATTAGCAGAGGGTAGATTTAGATTAGATATTAGGAAGACGTGCTTTACTGTGAGTGTGGTGAGACACTGGAGCAGGTTGCCCACTGAGGTTGTGGATGCCCCCTCCCTGCAAGCATTGGAAGCCAGGTTGGATGGGACTTTGAACAACCTGGCCTAGAGGGAGGTGTCCCTGTCTGTAGCAGGGGTTGGAACTAGATATCTTAAAGGTCCCTTTCAACCCAAACCATTCTGTGATTTTGTGACATGTATGTTATAGATAGTGGCCTTCTTGCACTTGCTGAAGGCCCAATACGTATGCAAGGCAGCAGTCTGACAAGAAGTGCAGTATTGTGATCTTTGCAGGTCAGGAATATGCCCTGTGCTGCACGTAGGCATTATTAATTGCTTGAGTTTAGATAACGTGTGTTAGAAGTTAGAGCAAAATGTTCCTCCGAGGATTAAGAGTTCAAACTATGGGAAAATTTTGTATGTTTTTATTTCCAAGAGCACTACCAAAAATGTACCAACCAATATTTAAATGAGGGTGGAGGGAAATAATGAACCAAAGCTCACGCTTTTCGAAGTTTGTAGAGAATTTCTTGGCAGCAAGATTTATATTTTGGAACAATTTATGTTGCATAGAATGTAGTGTGCCTATGGCCCTATTGAATGGCTATTGCATTGCCTCAACTTAAAGCTAAATTGCACAAGCTGTTCCTAAAGAGTAAATATCAGAATGTGGAACTCAGTTGATAATATAAAGGAGAGTAGATAAGCACAAATTCCATTTTCTGCCAGTTTTTAAGGACTATTTCTGACATGGTAAAAAACAAAAAAAAACACACACAAAAAAAAACCACAACTATTCTTTGAACTGAAATACTTACATCCAAAAGTTGTTACATCTCAAATGAGAATATAATTTTCTACAGGAAGCATTACAGCAGCAGTTCTGTTTGAATTCTTCCAGTGTGTGATGGTGCAATCAGTCCTAGCTGATCGGTACCCCGCAACAAGGCAAGAGGACAGTTATGTTTGCCTAACTGTAAGCTTTGGACTATGGGTGCTTGGAATTTGGCAGAAACAGAGCACATCTCTATAGAAAGCCTTATGTTGTCTGCTTACCTGAAGTGTCCAGTTACCAAAAGCAGGGGTTTTAGAGACCAGTAGACCAGTGGATATCTGTGATGTGTTTTTCTTTAGCATGTATATGAACATTAAGTGATTAAAATAGAATAGAGAGGGTTAAGAATTGTCAAAAAGGCATATTGATCTGTGCTCTGTGTAGTCTTTCTGTGGGGTCAGGGTCTATGGGAAAGTCAAAAGCAAGTTGAGGGGAGCAGGACAGCAGTGCACCAGCTAACTTGGTGTTTGTGGGCTGGGCTGCAGTTTCTTCTAAGTCATATGCAACATCTGCACTGCAAGAGAGCCCTGAGCCCTGGGGCTGGTGGCTCTGTTACATGGTTGCTGATGTACCTAATGGCAGAGCTTCTCCATCTGGCTGGAAACACTGCCCAGGACAGTAAAATATGGAATACTCCCACCCACCGCTTGCTACCTGTGATTGTGTAGACATGGACAGACTGCTGGAGAGTGTGTGCTGTTCTGCACAAACTCAGCTGCGCTCCTCTCCAAGAAGTCCAAGACCCACAGAATAAGGAGAAAGTAAAGCTGACCAAGGGGAGAAACAGTATGGCTTCAGCAGTGGGCACCTAGGGAAGAGTAAGAAATGTGCAAACATATAAAGTGCTTTCTTCTTTCACTTACACAGACTTCTCATTTTCAAATCAAGGACTTTTCCCGAGTCTGTGGTTTCTCTGTGTGATAACCCAGTTCAGATGTTTTTTTCTGAGTGTTTATCTTGTCTGTCTTGAACACTTGCAAGCTTCTTGCATCCACAACATCAGTTGGCAAGCAGTTTTGTCAGTCTGCGCCATGTGTGAGGTAATGCTTCCTTCTGTTACCTTGAACCTCCCCCCTGCTACCCTAATATTGTTGCTCATATTTCTTGTACTGGAAGAGATGGTGAGCAGCTAGTATTTGCTGTCATTCTAGCAATTTTACTGCTCTAGTTTTTCTTTGGTCCCCAGGTTGTCTCTTTCTGAACTACACAATCAGGCTTGCATAAAAGCTGTACCCCACTTTGATCAGCCTTACTGCCTTTCTTTGAACTGTTTCAAATAATATGCTTTTTTGAGATGAGAAAACCAAATCTGCAACTAGCATTCTAAATGTACATGAACCATGATAATGTTTTCCTAATAGTTCCTAAAATTTGATTTACAGTTGATGGTCGTTGTTAGGCCAGAGCTCATCACTGTGTGTGTATTACTATGAAGCTGGGATTGTTTTATTCCATGATTCTATGATTAAGAATTCAAATAGTCTTTTTCCCCTCTCTGGGGACTCCATAAGAAGGTAACCTTCTCCTGTGTGGAAGGATGAGCATCTTTCTCATAGCAGATTGAGGCTTTGCTGACAAAAGTGTAGGAAGAGAAAGACTAAACTGCATTTACATGCTTCCTCTCCAATCCCATAATCTGTGAAGCAACATACAAATGTGATCATGTCATAAATGAATATGTTGCATTTTTTTGTTGCTACTGTGGTGGTTTTTTTTTTTTTTTTTTAAAAAAAAAAAAAAGGCTTTCCTTTTCAGTTGGTGTACATCACCTAAACTTAATTTACTTCTGTGTTACATAATAACGTGTATATAGTGTTCTTAGGCATAAGGTGAGAATTCACAATCAGCAGCTAGTAATCAATTACTCAGCTGCTCCTTTCAAGTATTTTAATTCCCATGTGCAGTGTGGATTTCTGATAGGGTTTCTGTTATGTTGCCTGGATGGATGTTGTGTGAACCATGTTAGTTCTTATGTTTGGCTCTAACAGCCATTCTGCAAATTGTAAAATGAGTTTCTGATTCTTCAAAACAACATGAGTCTTCACCAGGATGATGAGTTTTATGCAGTGAGCAGCCAAAGTCTGAAGTCTCTCAGTGCTGCCTGTCACCAGTGGGTTTGCTAGGCTGTAATATTTGTAATTGTGACTCTTGTAGCGATAGGTAATCAGACTAGAAACGTGTCAAAAGTTTGTAAATATAATTAGAAAAATACTTAACACCTAGTTGTGTATCTTTGTTACCCTTTTTTCCCCTTCTTACACATTTTTTCTCAGTTGTTTCTCCTTTCAAGAAAAATATGCTGTTTGCCAGTGTTTGAAACATACTTTTTATTTCCCTTTCCTACAGTCCACTCAAGAGTCTTTTAGGATAGAATATGATACCTTTGGTGAACTGAAGGTCCCAAGTGACAAATACTATGGTGCTCAGACTGTAAGATCTACGATGAACTTCAAGATCGGAGGTGTTTCAGAAAGGATGCCAGTAAGTAATTCAAGCCTGTGTCCACTTACACCTTTCAGTATGTTTTGGAACATAAGTGAATACCTTTTCTTAATCTCTTTCTGGAATTATGGTCACCTTTGAATTTTCATTGAAGTTAGAATTTTCATGGTGAGGTGTTGCTTTTTATTGTGTTGTTTTATTAAAACAAACAAACAAACCCAAACCAACAGGATGAATAGAAATCTTTCATTTTATTGAAGAGCAAAGGCAATGGATGGAATAATTTGAATTACTTTTACTGTAATGCAGTGTAGTTTGTTGTTGAAGATATTTAAATGTAGGGAGTATCTAAGTGTATTGAAGGTATTTAAGTGTCATATGTTGATAAACTGCTTTCTTACTTGTAGATGTAATTAAAGCATGAGCGTACATGGACACCATCATTCTCTGTTTTTGAATGTACTGAAGCATAAGCCAATCTGCCTTCAAAATTCTATTTTAGAAACAAACCCAGTTCTTCTTTTCTGTTCATTTTAATACATGTAGTTGGTTTCGATACACATAGAAAGAAAGGGTGAGTTATGAATTGCTTTCTGTACTGTTTGGATAAATGTTACCTGGAATGAGATGACACATCACGTGCTCTAAATTGCTCTCTGGTTGCTTGGTTGGCTGTTGCTGTGTTTAAGATTAGAAGGGATTTGAGTTAGAAATGATCTGTGCTGTGAATTCCTATTCATTGGAGGAATGAAAAAAGATTACATGTTTAAATTTATTCTTGTGTCTCAGGTTCAAGTTATAAGGGCCTTTGGCATCTTGAAGAGGGCAGCAGCTGAAGTAAATCAAGATTATGGTCTCGACCCAAAGATTGCCAGTGCTATTGTAAAGGCAGCAGATGAGGTAGGAGCAAACTGCTGAAAATACTAGAACTGTCACTGTATATTTGGTTAGCTTCTCTTGGGAGCACTGTTTGAGGGCTTGATGAAGATGTCTTGCATTTCTTTCTTGAATTGTTAGAGCAAGTCTGCCATACAGGCAAAGCTTCCACGTTATCAAAGTCTCTAGTCTGTTAAGCAATTGTATCCCTGTATTTTGAAGACCACCTGCAGTCTGAATAGTTTTTCTGTTACTCATTTGTTTCCTCTTCAGATTTAGGATTGCTAGTCAATCCGTGCTTTTTCAAGTATCACTTTTGTAGCTAAAGAGGATGATGTGAGACAGAAATATCTTCACTTTCTCAGGATAAATACCACCCTAATGCACAGTTGTGAATGAGCAATAACTAAGGCATGGTTATACTATTTGTACTCCTTTGCATAGACCAACAGATATTTAGCTGGAATAATTGTTTTACAGAGCTTTCTTGTTCCTCAAAATCTTGGAAGTATGCAGAAGCCATGTCTGCTCTCTACCATCTGTAGTACCATGAGTCTCAAGCCCCAAGAACTTTGGGAAACACGAGAGTATAGCCAGTCTTTTCTAGTGAAAGGTGGATTAGAGGTTTTGGTGGCTAAAGGCTCCTTGGCTTAGATTTGTGAGTTCTGAAAGCTGTTTGAGGTTTTTTTATTGCATTTTTAAAAATGCCTCCTCAGTAACCTGAAAGAAAAAAGATAGAACAAACAACAGAGTTGCTTTTCAAAGTGGAAGCTCTGCCCTTGTATAAAGTAGAAAATATCTCATAAGGGCTTTTCTTGAAAAGCATGATTCCAGGAGGACTGTGTTGTAAGTTGAACATTTGGAGATGGAGATCTAACCTCAGTGTTGTGACAACAGATCTCTTGTTTTGCATTCTATGCTTTTCTGAGGTTGATATGCATGGGAGAGATACTTGTGAGCACAGATTTTGAAATTATTACATCCCTAGAAAAATCTCTGTATGCGGATGAGGTTCATCAGGGTCCAAAAAATATAGATTGAAGAGGAGAATATTAATATTTGTTGCTTTGCCTTGACTTGAGATGGCAAGTGTCACAACCTACCTACAGAAGGTATAAGTTGGTATAGACATCTGTAGCTGATCAGGATCTTCTTTCCATGCAAGTCAGTACATATGAATCTTGCAATATATTCAAGTATAGCTGCTTCTTTCTTTTTTTTTTTTTTTTCTGGTAGAACAGATCTTCTTTGTTTTTCCATTACAGGTAGCTGCAGGAAAATTAAATGATCACTTTCCACTGGTGGTGTGGCAGACTGGGTCTGGAACTCAAACCAATATGAATGTCAATGAAGTCATCAGCAATAGAGCTATTGAAATACTGGGAGGCAAACTGGGAAGCAAAATTCCAGTGCATCCAAATGATCATGTTAATAAAAGCCAGGTTATTATACTTGTATCATACTTCTTTTAATTTTTTTTAATTCTGAATTGTCTTACAGCCACTGTTTAGATTATTTTTGTATCTGTTTAAATAAAATATGGGATATAGAAAAAAAAATATATATATATAGAAAAAATAGTTGCATTTATGGTTTTAGCAACAATTTTCCAAATTTCAGGTTTTTCAGATTAAAGGAACTTGAAAATTTGGTCTGTGTCAGTAGGAGCTTTTCAGATTAAAAACTCTCATTTATGACAGATGAATTCACAAGTGATATATCAGGCAGAAGTGGCCTGGTGATGAACGCTTCTGCAAGCAGTCATAAAAAAGTTCAATTTAAATCCAATTTCTAGAGGCTGCATCCATGTAGATGTTATCTCCCAAATACACTCCATAAAGCATGTAGAAGAAATAATAAGGTGGCTAAGGTCCTGTAATTGGCAAGCAAAAGAGCCATTTAGTATTTGTTTACCCACTCTTAGGTAGACATGTTTATTGTATTTCACTCTTAGAATTTTCTTCAGATTAGCTGAAGTTTGAGCCACCGAGTTGATTGTAGCTCTGATCTTTTGTGCTTGCTCGAAATCCTATGGGACTATGGAATTATCATTACAAAATCAATATTTTTGACCTTTTGAAGTTAGCTATAATTTCTTTAAATTCCCAAATCCATTTGTTATCTATATTTTGTATTTTGTAGCAGTTCTGTTGTCCTTTGGTATATTTAGTTTATGTGGGCATAAGGCATAGATTTTGTTAATAACATGCTTGATGGGAGTTTAGAAGATTTAATGATTCCTTCAGAGTGGCTTGTGGAACACTGCTAGGTTCCTTACTGTATTCTCAATTCCTTCTTCATAAAGTAAAGAGAATAAAGCCATACATGTCAGTCTTAATATTGTAAGGTATTATGGTGAGAAAACCCTGTAAATAAGTTTCTGAAACTTCCTTCACAGAGTTCAAATGACACTTTCCCAACAGCAATGCATATCGCTGCTGCCCAGGAAGTTAATGAGGTGTTGTTGCCTGGACTGAAGAAGCTACAGAATGCACTTGAAGCAAAATCCAAAGAGTTTTCCCAAATCATAAAAATAGGACGCACTCACACACAAGATGCTGTTCCACTTACGCTTGGGCAGGTAAACAGTGAAAATGCACGTTTGTTTGGAGAAAACTTGTAAATATATTGGAGGAAATGGGCAAATTTGAGGAGACTAAAATCAGTTTAAGATAAATTAGGCAATTGGCTGAATCTCTGAATATTTTCATCATTTTTTTGGAGTTCTGCTGAACGCTGTTCTCTAATAACTGCTTTGGAAGCGTTCTTAAAATTTTCCATATATGTTGCTTATGGTAATAAAATATAAATGATTTCAAAGTGATGTTTGATTGCCAAGTAACAAAACTTATTTCTATTACACTGGCAGCATGGTAAATTGGGCCTGTAATTTGTAAGTTTATATGAATGAGGTTTAGACAACATACAGAACTACAAAATATTTTGAATAAAAGTATGTTCATGATTATATGTGTATGAGAAATCCTTGTTATTGTATTGTCAGGAATTGCTTAGGTTACCTTACTTGGTAAGGTATTAATTCTAACTGAACTGATAAAAAATCTCTGTAAAATTTGTGTATCTTTTTCCCAAGAAGGCACAGGTGGATTTCTGATTAACTAAAATTACATGAACAAAGTCCAGGATCTGTTTGTCTAATTGCACGTTGAGTCTTTGTTAGTGCAATCTGAGGTATGACCTACCTTGGATTCAGATTTTACAAAGTACATGAATGAGATACAAGGCAAGAGAAAGATGCATTGTAATATACATTTTTATATACGTAGGTTGCTTTTATGTGTAAGTTGTCCCTGCTGTGTGAGCAGTCTTCTAATATATGGGAATTTTCCCTCTTAATGAAAACACCTTTTAGCATCTTGGTGAAGTTCAATGCCTTCAGTAAATGAGTACTGTTAAAAATCCAAAGAATTCTATTTTCTTATTACTGTGTTTTTCTTCTATGCTTCATTCTTTCAAAGGAATTTAGTGGCTATGTGCAACAAATTAAATACGGCGTGGCTAGGATTGAGTCAACCATGCCAAGAGTGTATCAGCTGGCAGCTGGTGGGACTGCAGTTGGTACAGGATTAAACACAAGAATTGGCTTTGCTGAGAAAGTTGCTGCTAAAGTGGCTGAACTGACGGGTGAGAAATGATATTTTGGAGTTATCAATAAAGCAGTATATGTTTTGTAAGCCTTATACTTAAAATTATTTCATGCAGAGTATTTTTTCTAACAGTACTTAGCGCAGTGAGAGTGGTGCAATGAATTTGGCTTACTGGAGATTTAGTGTTTCAGACTTCTGTTAGTAGCCCAGCCATACTTCCATTCTGATCTCTGTTTCTGTGACTCTCTTGATCTTCAATTACTTGCCATAAAAGAAGAGGGGATGAAACAAAAAAAACCCCAAACTTTTCCAGAACCACCAATTTATTTCATGTGAAGGAGTGGAGGTTAGCTGTTTGGTTTCTGATGCTGTCTTTATAGATATTAAATCTCAACTTAAAGAGCCATTGAGTTTTCTGATCTGTGGACCAGTTTTTCTATGTCAGTTTTAAAAAAGGCCCCACAATGAATACATATGTATTTCACTTAAATACACTGTAACTGCTTATCAGCAATATTTTTGTATTAACAGATCTATTATTCACAATCTAGTAGAAGATTGAGATTTTCTTGTACCTTGGCAGGGAAGAAGTGATATAAACAACAGCTGCTGAGAAGCAGTAAAGGGCTTGTTTTGGTGCTTGGAGAAGCCATCAGTGTTGTAGGAAGCTGTCCCATAGAATCATGTGGAATCACAGAATGGCTTGGGTTGGAAGTGACCTCAGAGATCATCTAGTTCCAAACCCCCTGCTGTGGGCAGGGTTGTCCATCTTACGCTCATTAGGTATACCATATGTGAGGGTTGTACAAGTTTAAAACAAGTAGAGCAGACTATTTAAATTCCTTACGTTCTCTCATGGGAAACTTATTGGCAAAGACAAAATGAAAAGTTCGGAATGATCTTGGCATCTGTGAAATGCAGAAGTGCATACAGATAGAATGGGAGCCTGTGTCTGGCAGGGTCTGCAGAACATGGTAGGAATTTGCACTTCCTCTAGGAACTGAGATTTTGCTACTCTTCTTGTTTGTACTGATAAAATAGGCTCAGGCCAGTAATTCTGTGGGGCACAAGTTCAGCTCACAGTCAGCATCCATATTTGATGTCCACCACCACCAATAAAATTTTGCTGAGAATTTACTTGCACGGCAGAATCCTGAAGAAATGTTTTTAATTATAGAACCTACACTCAGACTGTAGATTTAATTAACATAAGAAGAGCTGTTGCTTCCATTGCTCCTGTGCTTTTGCTGTTGCCAGAAGTTTCAGGCATCCTAAGCCTTAATGAGCTTTTGCATGTTCCATCTGGCTGTTGTTCCCTTCCAGTGCTAATGCTTGATGCATCTTTTTTCCTTAAGTAGCTAATCCAATTGTGATTACTTCTTATTTGCCCTAATGGCTGTGCTGCAAAAACCCCTATTTCTATAACTGAGAGAAAGCAGCCTTGAAATGGAGAGTCTAAACAGGAATTAAGATGGATACATTTGGGCTAACCCACAAGAGATTATTGAAATGTTTTAAGTATTGAGGTGCAAAGCAAATTGCTGCATTGCTTAGTATGCAATACAGCATGGAAACTTGAAATCCATATCTTTGCTTCTCAAATTTGAGTTGATGCTTAAGTTTCACATTCTTGTCTATTTTAGTGACTTTTATTGTGCCTTTTGTATTGAATTGAATCCGTTTAAGAAACACATTTTTGAAGAAAGGTAGAAAGAGAGATGAGCTTGGTGTTACTGGCATAGTTTTATGTTAAGCTAACTGTGTGGTTGGTTTTCTGGTTTATGTCTTCATGTAAGTGCCTAATAGGCTTCATATTCCTCACTGTCCTTGTAGGCTTGCCCTTTGTCACTGCTCCCAATAAATTTGAAGCTCTTGCAGCTCACGATGCTCTAGTTGAACTCAGCGGAGCTATGAACACAGTGGCATGTAGTCTGATGAAAATAGCTAATGATATTCGTTTCCTGGGATCTGGACCACGCTCTGGATTAGGAGAACTCATCCTGCCTGAAAATGAACCAGGAAGCAGTATCATGCCAGGTATGGAGAAAACATGCAGAGAAAAAATTCCTGTTTCTTTTGTTTTGGACTACTAACTCTTTGATGTCAGTAAGTCTGTGAACTGACACTTCTGTCAGTTTATCTTCTGTTACATTTTACCAAAATTCGTGTTCATAAAAATGCTTGCACAGCTGTGTGCTGGCAAGCACATGAAGGAGAATGTATGTACTTACTCTTCTTGGCCAAGTAAAGGCAGTGTACTGATTTTGTTAGAAAATAATTTTAACGAGCTAGTAATACTTTTCTTAAGTTAACTGAGACTTGGCAATGATTTACCAGACACACCAACCTGCTTGAGTAAAGACAGGTAACAGTCTCTTGATTATTAAGGACTGTAGTAATTAACAGCTGCTTAGTTCATGCCTGTTTGAGCCTACTCTTGAAAACTCAGCAAATTGCTAAAGCAGCCATCTGTGGGTGGCCTTCTTTAAATCTTTGCATTCTGCAGATTCTTCTTTCAAGAGAAGACAATATAATTGAAGGTTTTGCATTTTGCAGAGAATGGGGAATAAATAAGACTAGAGCAGTACAGTTAAATTTTAATATAGTTTACGGAAATAATTTCTTTTGTGGTGAACAGATAAAAAGGAGTACAACGTTACCTCCTACAAAGTATCTTCTCTTGAATGTGATTTGGTAAATGAGAAAACAAATGATTGATGGATTTCCTTAGTCTTCATTGATGTTTTTGTCTCCCTTTCACAACCAGGAAAAGTGAATCCTACGCAGTGTGAAGCGGTTACCATGGTGGCAGCCCAGGTTATGGGAAACCACGTTGCTGTTACTGTAGGAGGTAGCAATGGGCACTTTGAGCTGAATGTTTTTAAGCCCATGATGGTAAGTTCTAGAAGTTGTAAAATATTTAGGACTTCTGATGTTGTCATTTGTACAGTCAGATAAGTAGAGAAAAGCTCAATGAATATTTGGTCAATACGGGGACTGGAGAATCTGATAAAATGTGAGGAAAAAACGTTATTCTTTTGTATGGTAATTGTTATTCTGACAGGATGGTAGCAGCCTTGTTACATGAAGATATCTTATGCTGATAAGCTTTTATCTTAAAGATCTGTGCACATACACATGCTTTTCCTCTCTCTATTTAATTTAATTAAAAAATTAATTGAATGTCGCATATCACCTGGTACTGAAATTTGGATGTTTTCAAATGAAGTCATCATTTTTATTTTCTTCCTTGGGTTATTTACTTTTTTTTTTTTTTCCAATTAAACCCAAGAAACAAACAGGAGAATTGAGAGAACAAAAAAAAAAAAAAAAAGAGAGAAGATTGTGGAGACAATCTTCACAACAGTGAAGAACAGTGTATAAGATAAAATAATATTGCAGAGGTTAGGGTAGGGATGATAATTTTAAAAACAACTAAGGTGATTTGTGAAAAATATACTAATATTATATAGAAATAAAAGGAAAGCTGTAGAGTTTCTGTCTTTTAGTTAGAGATAAGAGGCACAAGGGAAGCAGAATGCTGTATGCTATTTTTCTACACTGCATACACTTGCTGATGTCGCTTTTTTAGTTTACGTTAGGAATTATTAAAATATTTTTTTCTTTCTCCCATCTGAATGAACTTCTAAGCATACAGCACCTGGTTTTGAAGCCCTGCCCCACACCCTCCAAAAATCATATTGAACAGCTAAGAGATGTAACTAGCAGAACATAAATATAGACAAATAAAAAAAAGGAGAAGGGAAAAAAAAAGTGGGATGTTACGGATTGTCAAAGCAGGAGGCTAATGCCAGACAGTGCTGTACTTTATAGTGTTAAATGTTGTAGTATTGGTACCTAGTGGTGGAGGAATGACCTTGAATGAAATACCTTCATTCATTTCTTACTCAGTACTTGTGAACTGTTGTATCAAGACATCCTTACATACAGTGGTCTGTAGGCAAGAGTTCATCTCTTAAATGATTCTCAGAAAATTACTTCAAGTGGGAGTAACTGAGCATAGACTGCAGCAGGAATAGGGTGCATTATTTTATGTACCACTTTGCTGCCAATCAGAGAGGTACATTTTGGGGGATAGAGAGACGCCACTTAGGAACAAGTGTGCCTGATTGTGCAGCTACTAATATCTGAATACAATAATTGTTGGATGTTGTGGTTTTTTTTGTTTGTTTGTTTGTTTTTTTAGATTAAGAATGTTTTAAGCTCTGCAAGACTTCTTGGAGATGTTTGTGTTTCTTTCACTGACAACTGTGTTGTTGGAATCCAAGCCAATACAGATAGGATCAACAAACTAATGAGTGAATCCCTGATGTTGGTAACAGCACTTAATCCACATATAGGTAGGTTTAAATCTCAGAAACTTCTCAAAACAATTGCACTTATATACTTTTCAGAAACATTATTTTGCATGCATTGTTTGTATTGTCACAGTGTTAGGAAACCAAGTTCTGTGCCAGGCCAAAAGTTAGTTTCCTTTAGCATCATCAATTGCTGTTGGTGGTGATAAAGATACACCTTGCTTTTGCAGTACCATAACAGTGTGTTAAAGAAATAATTCAGAACAGGAAAGAGATTGAGAGAATTTGTGTACGTCATCCTGATTTGATTTCTGATAATAACAAAAAGTGTAACACGAAAATGGGAGAAAGTTGCATAAATCTCTATGTAGTCTAAAACCTACATCAAGACTACTTTAAGTAAGGAGTTTGTATAATACATTCAGTGCATATTTACTGCAAATTGAGTTAAGTAGTAATAGAACTATGTAGCAAAATTAATTCTCAGAAAACCGAGTGTCTTACTTTTTTCTCATCTCTAAAAAAAATCTTCTGAAACTGAACATGACTCAATGGTTTCTTTTTGTTTGCTACAGGATATGATAAAGCAGCTAAGATTGCCAAGACTGCACACAAAGAAGGGACAACGTTAAAAGAAGCTGCTATCAAGTTGGGATTCCTCACATCAGACCAGTTTGACCAGTGGGTGAAGCCTAAAGATATGTTAGGTCCTCAGTAATGTCTTAAAACGAAACACCTGCAAAACAAACAAAAAAACAAAGTGTTCTTAACTTAAAATAGAATAAAACAAAACAAGTGTAATATACTTCTGCTTCACTTGTGTTTTCATGGTATTATTTGGCATATATATGGCATAAGCGGTATCTGATGTGTTAAAATCAACTGATCTTATGAGGAAGATTCTGCTGCTTTTTTTTTTTTTTTAAATATTAGAAAATAACATTTCAATAATGTTGGAACTTAAATGGTGTTTTTCTAGGAGGGCACAGCAATTTGAAGAAATTAGAATCACTGAATGGTTTGGGTTGGAAGGGACCTTTAAGACATCTAGTTCCAAACTCCCTGCTATAGGCAGGGACACCTCCGTCTAGACCAGGTTGCTTACAGCCCCATCCAGCCTGGCCTTCAGTGCTTCCAGGGAGGGGAAAAAAGGGAAAAGCTGATGCAAGGCTGACATGATATATTTACAGTTACACAGTATGTGGTGTGGGAGGGAACGTCTTAGTATACTGTACGGATGCATGGCTGTAGATGTATCTTTGAATTTGAATACTTAAAACTATTGGAGCCTGCCTACTGGGTATTGCTGTTAAGTGGAATCCTGGTGTGTTAAAAAGTAAGCCTTAGAACATATAAATAATCTCACAAGTATTCCAGTTCTCCCAAAAAGCTCACAATTCCTTCCTTTTCAAATTCAGTGCTGAGAAACATCTTTTAAAGTTGCTTTTGAAATATTTTATTTGGTTGATTGACCAATAGTTATTTGATTTTGATGAAACCACTGATGAAATACAGCACAGGCTAAATTATATGTGCATCCACTTCTTACGAAGAAAGCACTTATTTTTCATTACAGTCTTAAATCTATCCTGCATCCTTCCAGATGTTTTGTGTTGAAGAACAATATCCAGCCCTTCACGCCAAGCCCTGAATAAGATTCAGAACAAGTGCAGGTCGGACATCACCTATAGCTTCAGTCCAGCCAACAGCACCAGCCCTGCCAGAGAGACGGCTCCAGTTGCGCTGTACTGCGGTGCCCCTTTAAATGGGCTCTGCTTAGCACCGCCGCCCTCCGCACAGCTAATGGGGGTTCGTCGCCCTCCCCGTGTGACCGGAAGTGGTAGCGCTCCTCCGTGCAAGTACTTCCGCCTTTAGCAGAGCGCAGGCGCGAAGTGGGCACTGTGCTTCCGGGCCGGCGCGATCGTTGTTGCTGCCGTCGCCGAGCCGCAGGCCGACCGCCGCCATGAACCGCTTCTTCGGCAAGGCGAAGCCCAAGGCGCCCCCGCCCAGCCTCACCGACTGCATCGGGACGGTGGGTCCGCGGTCCCGGGCGGGGCGGTTTGCGGAGGGGGGGAATGGGGTCACGGGGGCTGAGGTCGGTGGGAAGCGCTAGGGAACGGGGCCGGGCGCTTGGCGGTGTCAGCTGGGATGTGCCGAGCAGGGGCTGCCCCTGCACCGCGGTCAGCTTCCGCTGTTAGCAGAGCGTGCTGAGGTGCGTGTCCGGAATGCCGCCAGAACCCACCTGACGCATCGTCATTAACGACTGCGTTTGTCGTCTTGGCGATATGGGCTGAAGGCTGGGAAGTCTGTCTCTTGTAGCAGCCGACTTTGTATTGATATGCGATTTTTCAGGGCTGATTTTGCCACTTCCAAGTTAACGCTGACAGAACTCATCTAATAAAAGCAGCCCGATTTAGGTATGCCAGCAGGCTGTATTCCTCTCGGAGCTAGGTCAGTCCAAGTGGATTTTTAGATTGCATACGATCATAACTGAAGCAGCTTCCTTGATAAACAGTGGCAGGAATTTGGGATTTTTCTCCCAGAATGATGGTCAGCACCACGACTCACTAGGAGCTGCAAGCTGTCGTGACCTTTTTTTTAGTTGCCTGTATTTATTATGTTTTCTGTAAATGTAGTTGTATGAGACACCATCTTAACTGAAGAGCAGAGTTTCAGGTTAATCTGTAGTGACTTGGCCAACAACCACAGAATTGTAAAATTGTTTGAGTTAGAGGGGAGTGTTTTTTAAGATGTGAAATCGAGAGCCTGGGTTGGTCAACTGCTTAGTGCCTTCTCCAAGCACGGGGTGTTTGGTATGAGGAAGTCTGTAAGCCAAGCCATTCCTGATGATATTCCTGAGCTCCATCTTTGCTTTTGCCTGTTTTGACAACATCAGTTTCTGTGGTTGGAACTAAAATTTAGGGCTGGAGGTGTTTAAGGCCAGGTTGGATGGAGCTCTGAGCAGCCTGAGCTGGTGGGCACTGCCCAAAACTGGGGATTGGAACTAGATGACCTTTAAGGCCCCTTCCAACCCAAGCTGTTCTGTGACTGTTTGGCTGTTTCACGTATTAGTAAGCATGGGCAGAAACGTACTTCCTGTTTCAAGTTTGTGAATGAACTTGTCGTCTTCATTTATATGAAGTGAACCATCTGTTTGGTAAAATGCTCGCTCTGTTTTCGTAATATTTTTTCATAATATTTAAGATTCTAGAAAGTTAAGCATGGTTCCCACTAAAGGACTAGGGAGATCAAATTCAAAAAATTAAAAATAAGAAAAGAATTACTATTGAAAGGTATAGTATGAGATATTTGGGGGAAAAAAACATTTTCTTTAGCATGGTTCAATTCAACAGTTTGGAGATTTGGTGTTGTTTCTGTATTATTGTTGACCTTTGATATGTTTTACTGCATCTTTTGAAAGAGTGGGATTGCCTTGTAAAATCTCTTATCCCATCACTTAATGGTATCCTTTAAAAAAAACAAAAAAAAGGAAAATAGACAACTGTTAAGCAGTGACTATAGCTACCTTTGGAATGTTCTTTCCTTTATATACAAAAGTAGTATGACTGACCCCAAGAAAGACAGCATTTAGTACACCTTTTTTTTTTCTTTTTTTTTTCCTACAGTGCTAGGACAGGCATCACATTAAGGCACCTAACTAGTTGAAGGGTTCTGAATTCAAGGAGCTGATTATGTGGCTACTCTGACTGAAAGCAATTTACTGAAACCCAGGAAGCACTTCTCTCTACTTTTCTGTGCCGTTTGGCTACTGCTGGATTTTTCAGCTGGCTGTGCAGTGCCCTCCTGTCTCCCCTCTTGCTCTCCATGGGCACTTCTCTGCTCTCCCCATTTCTGCTTGCTCTCTTGCTGTGCTTCTAGTGCTTGCCTCGTCACTGCACCCAGTGGCAGATTTTATTGTCCTTGCTGGCTTTGCAGTCAGATGACTCAAAGCTGTCATGAGGCTGGTAGGAGGGATACAGTTCCTACTGTGGCATTGGTGTTCTTTTTACTTCATTGGAAAAAAAAAATAATATTATTTTTAAAGAAATAAGCATGGAACATGACCTAAAACAAATGGCTCGTAGCTGTGGCAGCAATATTAACATTCAGCCATGTAGGTAACATATGTATTTCTATGTACAAAAAAAGCTGTCATTTTGCTTAATAGGTATTTGAGATATCACATTCACTTTTTTGTTTAAATTGGATGCCCTTCTGTTTCCCTTTTTCTGACTGAAGCCAAAGAACCAGCACACTGTACCTAATTTTACACAAGCAGGGATACTGTGTGTGCACGGTACTCAATTTATTTTTAGAAGCTTACTTCCCGTGTACTGTGTGTAATTTTCATGTAGGTGATGGATCAGAGAGCTTGCCTCCATTTCCTGCTTGCACTGGCTCTGAGAATTGCTATAGCCTCTTACCTATGAGCTGATTTGTCCCCGTGCAGAAGGCTGGGTGTGCTCCAACATGTGCTTAACTGATCAAGATCTTGAGGAGGTGCTAGACTTCCAATCTACAAGATTTTAATAATCACAGATGGCTTATTTTCTTGCTAATGAGAGAAGTGCTTGGTATAAAAGAATCTTAATGCAAATCTTTCCATGCCAGATGTGCCCGGTTAGTTGAATCTCTCGTGTAAGGAATATTCCTATCAAATGGCCTGCTCAGAATGCCTCTGGCAAATGTATGCTGCTGCCATAGAACAGAGGCTTAAAAGGATCATCGAGACACCTAAGTGAATATTTGAATAACTGCACGTTTAACCATACTGACAGCAAGGCAGAATTGTAAATTTTCATCGATTGCTCTCAGCTTACGATAGGAATGTGATTATATTCAACCATCTTAGGATGCTTCTTGGGTGATAGTCCACATCAAGCATTTTTGTGATGCTGTGAGTGCTGTTAATAGCATCTGTAACCATGCTCAGTTATGTAGAATCATGTTTAACCCTCTTACGCAGTAGGCTGAAAATATTTCCATAGAAACAGATACGTTGCGTGCACTGCACCAGGACTTCTAGGGCTGGAGGTCTTTTATGGAGTCATGCAGCTGCCCTCAGGATTTGGAGTAAAATGCACAAAAAGTTTGGAGTACTGCCATGGACTTGCTGTTCCCTGGCTTCCTTTTTGGGGAGTGATGAGGAAAGTGAATTTGACACAAAAGTTTCAGAATCACAGAATGGTCAGGGTTGGAAGGAACCTCAAGGATCATGACTCTCCAATTCGCCTGCCACATGCAGGGCCACCAACCTCCCCATTTAATACCAGACCAGGCTGCCCAGGGCCCCATCCAACCTGGCCTTGGACACCTCCACAACCTCTCTGGGCAGCCTGTTTTAGCAAGTTCCAGCAAAAGTTTCAGCTTGTTAAATGTAGCCAGTAATCCTAGTATCAAAGAAGAGCTATCTTGTGAAGGGTTCATGTTCTCAGTTCACCAAAGGTAAACTTCTACCCTTGCTGAACACGTCCCTGTGCTTTTTGTGTTCCCTTCTTACCTACCAGCATGGTGCACCTATGTTTTTCTGTTTCAGTTTAGTCCCTGGCATTGCACATTATCACAAATGCCTGAACAGAGGCTGTGACTTGATAGGGTATGCAAAGGAGCATCTCAAAATGGTGAGAATGCGTTACAAGGGCAGAGCTTGCTGAAACCTTAGAGTATTTCTTGTCTTCCTTGTAGCAGGTGTTTCTGCTTTCACATTTTCTACAAACTTTAAATTGCTCACAAAATCCTGAGTGAAAAAACAATTTTTTTGGTAGCATATTCAGACTAAGGCCATTCTTTCCTGTACGGTACCTGAATAAAATACTAATGAGTGTTTTGTGTGTTTGTTTTTCATGTCATGTATTAAAGGTGGATAGCAGAGCTGAGTCGATTGACAAGAAAATTGCCAGACTTGATGCTGAACTAGTGAAATATAAGGATCAAATGAAGAAGATGAGAGAGGGGCCTGCAAAGGTAACAAGTTTCTGTGGGATTTAAGCAGCAGAGGATGTGACTCGCACAGCTTGTCATGTAAGGGAGTGATTTATCCAGTTCTTCAGGTTTTTAGAAATGCATCTTGTCTTACTGGGAAGGATGTAAGAATTTGCAGGATTATCTCTATTCTGAATCATCTCTTAGGCACATGTCTCTGAATGGTGTTTTAACTGGTTTTTAACTTTTCCAAAGTATACTGTAATTCGTCCATCAGAAGTAACTCCACTGCCTCCCTTCTTCCTTTTGTTAACTGAGTCAAGTCTGGTAGAGGCTGTTCTGTTCACCTGTCAAAAGAAAAAGATCTGTGCGATTCAGAAAGGCTGTAGGAAAGCCTGGTTTTGAAAGAGATGAACAGGTAAACAGTATTTAATGATAAACGTATCAAATGTTTATTTAGTAGTAAACATATCCAGTATAAATGGTATTGATAAAGCACTATTTTGCAATATTATTTAATGCCAACTGTTAAGATAAGTTTATAAAGATAAAAGTTCTGTTATTTAAGTCTGACTTCATATTCTACTTCTAGAAAAAAAATCAAAAGCCTGACATTAGGAAAGTAGGAAAGCCTGAAAACAGGAAAGATACTAGAAGCGTCGCATACAAGCCTGCTTTGTTGATCATTGATGCAGGGTTGTGCTCTAAAAGTGACTACTGTTAAACTGTGCATTAGTCACTGGAGACTCTCAAAATTTAAATTGAATGTATTAGGCTTAAGCAGTATAATGCAAAGTAAAGTAAAATGCTTTGCCTAATATGTGGATATTCTGTCTTTCAGAATACAGTGAAACAGAAAGCGTTGAGAGTGTTAAAGCAGAAGCGAATGTAAGTTTTCATTTGGCATCACTAAAGGCTGGTTTGTTGAAGGAGAGTGGCATACTTCCATTTTTCTTTTCAATACTGTTGCTTCTGAGCATCCTCAAAAGAGAAATGCTGAGCAAGCTAGTCAGCCCTTCAAAACCATATTACAGATTTTCTGTCAGCATAGTTGTGCCTAATTTGTATGTTAATATATAAATTTGGACTGGGATAAGCTGACCTACACCTGCTAATCACTGAAGACGTGCTTGGCTTGTGAACTTTCTAAAAGAGATAAAGCCTATTTTTATATCACTGATTACTCTAAATCGTGTACTTTCTGATCTTGCTTTGGTTAACTGAAAATTTTTCTGTTCTGTGTGGACAGCCTTTAGGATTTGAGCAAATTTAGCTCATGTAATTGTATCTATGCAAAAAAACCACGCATGAGTGTAGTAGGCAATCCTATGGTCCAGCCTGGACTAGTATATTGTCTTGGAAAGTGTCCAGAAACAAATAAAATGGGAAGAATGTTGGTACTGTGTGTGGTCTGTGTTCAGGGGTTCTTCACTGGAGTATATTATTGCCCTGAATAGCAAGTCTTTATGTTTAACCTGGCCTGCTTTACATTCTTGATTAGGTAGTACTTTAGCCTTGAGAAGAACTATTATTTGCTTTAAAAAAATGTTTTTTTTTTTTTGGGGGGGGGGGGGGTTAGATGTAAGTTTTCTTTTTCCACTCTATTCCCACCTCTCCTCTCTGCCCCAACAAAACTTCAGTGCAGGGCCTTTGTGGATTGGACAACCTGCATCTCTTCCATTAGTAAGCCATGGTGTTCATCTCCATCTTACAGTGATTCAGATTTTCTTGATAACCTCACCAATACCATCAGTTAAAACAGAAGCTTAATTCAGAAGCAGCTTTATTAACTTTTTCAGAATGTTTTTTTTTTTGGTGGCAATAAATAGTGGTGTTTCAGCACTGTTATTTGCATTATTTTTAACAGGTATGAACAACAGCGGGATAATCTAGCACAGCAGTCTTTTAATATGGAGCAAGCTAATTACACCATCCAGGCACTGAAGGATACAAAAACAACGGTACCAGTATCTTAGTCTCACATTTATTTAATTTCGTGTATTGCTTCATCGGATACAAGCATATTATTTGATCATTCTAGGTTGATGCAATGAAACTGGGAGTGAAAGAAATGAAGAAAGCTTACAAGCAAGTGAAAATTGATCAAATTGAGGTAAGCTTACTATAGTTAAATTATTAAAGAATAGAAATGGTGCACTGAAATAATAATATATTTATTTTTCATTGGACTGCCATCTTAATTCCTTCCTTATTGCTCTGGTACTGCAGTTGTTGTTCTTCTACTGATTGTTGTTTCCATGCTGAGTTCACCTGTAATCTCCTTTCTTTTCCTTAGCACTTCAGCATAAATATTGGTGATACTTCCTGCTGTAGCTTCTTTGGCCTCCTTTTTTCTCCTTATGCTATTTTTGTCCTTATGCTTATTGCTGCTCTTAGATGCAGATTAGTCCTTTGCTCCCCCTGCCTCATGCCAGTGCCAAGCTTAAAAAAAATAAACACTTCAAAATGATCTGTGTGACCTAGCCCTGCCTTTAGAAAATGCAGCTTAGAAAGATAAGAACTTAAAATATAATTTCAAGTATGCTGTACTTAAACTCTTATCAAATGTCAGTATTTAATTCCTCTAAGCTCCCTTTCCTATGCTGATTTTATTTATAGCCTACATTGTAAACCTTTAATAAGTATTGGTTCCTTACTTGTACGTAAGTACAATGCCATGGGTATGCTGATATATTTCATCAATTTTGCTGTGGCACAGCTTAGGCCAGTCCTTAGATCTACTGTTTCCTGGTTTTCAGCATAACTCTGAGCTTTGGGTAACTTATTAGAGGCTTTCAGTTCACCCTGAAGAATATTAATTGTCATACTTTGTGTGGATGAATTGCCACCTATGCTCCCCATTAAAACAGAAAAACAAGGTTTTGCGGAGATGTAGTTGCAGGGTTCCTCTTTCTGCCTGATATATTATTTACTATAATTTTAATAGTAATCAAATAGTATTGAATGTGTGTCTCTTGACTTTCATTAACACTGCTTCAAAAACTGATTTAAGAAGTAAAAATAATTATTTTGTATGCTAGAACTATTAAACAATTGATTAAGCTCCAACTAATTTAACTGAAACCATTGCATGTGGACTGTTGAAACTATTTGCTGCTCCAGGACATACAAGATCAGTTGGAGGATATGATGGAAGAAGCCAATGAAGTCCAGGAAGCACTGAGTCGTAGCTATGGAACACCAGAGATTGATGAAGATGATTTGGAAGCAGGTGAGGAAGGTGGAGGGGGAAGTGACATTTTAATTTCACTAGCCAAATACTGAAAAGTCTTTAGAAAATAGAACCACAAAAAACTCCACTCCAGCATAAAAGCTACATTTCCTGTAAGAGCAGTAATAAATGGGCAGACCTGAAAGGGGTACTGATAGGATGCTACAGTGAGAAACAGAATGTTGTCTTTGAGTGTGAGCAAGTCTTTGTGTATCCCTGATTAGCAGCTAAATAAGGGACATCAGGATGAATTGAAGCATTCAGTATGAATTGTGTTTCTCTTTAATTTTTCCGTTTTGCAAAAGGATTTTCTTACCTGATGTTTCAACCAAACTAATTAAATTTCAGAACTGGATGCGTTAGGTGATGAGCTTTTAGCTGATGAAGACAATTCCTACTTAGATGAAGCTGCTTCTGCCCCAGCAATTCCAGAGGGCACACCTGTTGATACAAAAAACAAAGTGAGTCCTTTCCTCCTTGAAGCCAATTACTTTTTTGTTGTTGTTGTTCTTAATGGAATTTATGTGGGTTGCTTCATTTTGACTCCAATATTTTGGACAAAAACGATACTTCATGTCTTGTGTGCTTTGGATGCTGCATATGTATTTTTTTTTATACTTCAAAGAGCTAAAACATCATTTTGTAAGTGCTATCTGATAACACCACAGGTAAAATTTAAAGGTACCACTACAGCTCTTAGTGTAATTATTCTTATAAATAAATAGACAAAATGTTTTCTTCTGTTTTTGGGGCTTTACTGTAGCTTACTACTGAGAATGCTTTTATTTTGATTCCAGTGATGTCACCATGACAACTGGAGATATACTGCTTTATAAAACATATAAACTTACGCAATATATTGTGACGGGTGGAGATCTCATTGAGATTTCTTTCTTTCATACAGGATGGTGTATTGGTGGATGAATTTGGATTGCCAAAGATTCCTGCAACATAAATGTTTCAAAAGCACAATGTATATAATGAACTCCACTTTAGAAATCAAGACTCTTTTTTTTTTTTTTTTTTTTTTTTTTTTTTCTTTTTTTTTTTGTAAATCCTGGAGAACTTGTCCTTCCAGTGCAACCTTAATATCACTACATCCTAGAATGCAATATGGCTGGTGATGGTCTTTCTTTGAAGAAAGTTGTTCTACTACTGACTTTTCTATTAATGGAAAAATGTGGCACAGTTTCCTTCAGTGGAAGCAAACAGTCTAAAAGTTTTTGATTTCTTGTGTCTTATGGACAAAATAATATGTAAAGAATAGTGGTGGCTGTTTATAGTGGAGGTTTGCTTTGATTTTTGTATTGTTTCTCTTTCTTGAAACTAAGATTGTATGTTGCTGCTTTTTCTCTGTAAAATATCTTCCTTATTACTATACTTATTTGATAAAAAGAGTCAAAAACATTTTTAAACTACTTCAGTTTGGAGACTTTTATGCTATTGTACTCGTAACCTTGAAAGCCGTGTCAAATAGGGTTGTCATTATGTATTGAACTTAGACATAAAATCACTTAGATTAGCTGAGTCTATTGTGTGGTATTTGTAGTAATGGTCTTAGCCTGTCCTGTTCTCATTGCTGTATGCTGCTTGAGCTCAGCCCTGACAGTGATGGAGGCTGGCTCCAGCCCCAAAAGCACCTAGTGCTTTAGCAAGGCTACACTCACACAAGGCTTGCTTTTGCCATGGTTCTCCTCCTGACAGGAGTTACTCAGCAACTAATTATGGTCAGATTTTTGGGTAGTCCTGTGTGGAGACAGGAGTTGGACTCAATGATCCTTACTGGTCCCTTCCAACTCAGGATATTCTATCATTTTATGAATTAGTCTCCTAGCAATAAATAATCACATAAAAACTTCTTTCTCCCATTAGTTCACCAGTTGTGAGCATGAGACTGTTGTAATGCTGAAGATGAGTTCTCACACAGTGAGCTAAACGTTGATTTGATAGAAAATACTAATTTGTAAAGCCACGCTTAGGTGCACAAACGTCTGTACAGAGCGAGCTCTGGTCAGCAACAGGTGCTTTTTACAGAGCAGCGTGGAGCTGCAGTCGGAAACCGGGAATGCCGCATTCCTGCGCGCAGGTCACAGCAGGGCGGCTCTCCCACGACGCACAGCCCCCATCGCCGGGCAACATGGCGGAGTGAGGGCCTGCCTCTCACTGCGTACTCACGGAAGTGACGTCACTCGTCAGGTAGACGGTGTTGAGAGGGCGGGTCCTTGGGCGGAAGTGACGCAATACTGGTGCGACTGGGCCGGTGCCCGCCGACGACTGCTCTGTGGCGGTGCGAGATGGCGGTTCCCGGAGCCCCCGTTACTGTTACCGTCACGTACAGTAAGAGTCGCCCGGGGATGGTGGGTGTGGGGTGTGCGTGTCGTGCTTCTATCGTTAGCAGCCGACCGGCTGGGCGGGATAGGGGCGGCCCAGAGCGGCTGCGGGCTGTGGTGGGGGACTCCGGGGCCTGCAGGAGGGAGGGAATGGTCGAGTGCTACTGCGGCTTGCTGCAGATGGCACGGCTGCCCTTGTCAGAGGGCGTGGAGCGAGGATCTCTTCTAGTAGCAGTCTCCCTTTAAATAGTACTTGTCAGAGCTGAAGTCGGTGCTGTATAGTGAATGCAGTGCTACCTGATGGGCTCTCATAGAATGGCTTGGAAGGGACCACAAGGATCATCGAGTTCCTATGGCAGGGCTCCCAACCTCCAGATCTAGTATAGACCAGGCTGCCCAGAGCTCCATCCAACCCGATCTTCAATACCTCCAGGGATGGGGCATCCACTGCCTCTCTGGGCAGCCTATTCCAGCATCTCACCACTCTCTGTGTAAAGAACTTCCCCCTGATATCCACTGTGTTTGGTGGAATGAGTGTATGGATTTCGGGTTAGGGAGATACGATATTGCAAAGAAAAAGGTGAGAGAATATTTTTATCTTTCCAGTTGTTATCTGGTAATTATTTAGTTATTAGCTAATAGAAAGCATCCTTTATCTGCAACTGCAGCTTCTGGCAGTTTTTGTATTAACGTTGTGAGTGAATATAGGGAGAGGTGGAATTAAGGAGTAAGAAAGAAAACAACAGCACAACCATGTGTATCACTTCACCAGTAGAAGATACTGGATTGAAGCGTAAAGATCTTGGAAACATGCCTTAGTTCTTTTAAATTGGTATAATTGTTTACTTATAAGCTGTGATAACCATTTCTAACCCATGTTGATTTCATTCTTGTGTGGATCAATGGTAGAGTTTTTCTTGCGGTCTGTCCAAAGTAGTTTTCATGATTTGTTTTTCAAAGTGTTTCTGTTGCAAGGTGAACTTCAGCTGTTCTCTTCCTCGTTTCTGTTTTTTATTTTCCCTCAAATGCTGATATCACAGCCTTTTACACAAGGAAGCTGTTTGTTTCACAGCAATCTTCTGAAATGCAACAAGATCAGGACTGAAAAGTTCCATTTATTGATGTCTTGTTGGCTTTCTTTGTTCATATGTTTTTCCTCCAAACAAACAGGGAAGAAGGTCTGTCTATGGAAAATATTTCAGAGTATTTTACTGTGATTTTTGAGCTTAAAACCATTTTGGAATTTAAAAATACTATTAGAGGCGTTTGCAAGTTTTGCAAGTCCCCAGTGTAGCTTTATGTGTGACCCTTGGTAGGCTGGAGCATTTTAAAATTAGTATTTTTAATGCTCTTCTTTGCAGAAGATTAATGCACTTCAAGTTAGTGTCATAAGAATAGTTTTCTTTCTAGTGTTTGTTCTGGAGCTTTCTTTTCCTGTAAATTTAATTTCCGTTTTAATTTCCCCCGCATCCAATGGTGGCTGATTCCTGTGGGTACTTTCAAATTGACTGACCTTGAATGTGTGGGAGCAGAGGGTTGTGGAAAGTTTCTGTTGTGATGCAGAGATTAATAGACATCTTCCTTGGTTTTTTTTTTTTTTTTTTTTTTTTTTTTTTTTCCTCTGAGATCTTCCTGCTGTTTGTGTGCAAGTAATTTAGGGAGCGTAGGATGTGCCGCTAGCAAGAGGTGACGTATAGGATGAGATTTCGCAAGGTGGCTAAGGCTGCATAGCAGTGGTATTATGGGCAAAAATAATCTTTGGACTGTGAGAATTCTTTCAGATGGAGAGGAGACAGCGTAGGGATTGCTTGCCTTTTGTAAAGACTAGGGAGCAAAGGAAGTGATAAATCATCTCTGGTTCCCCGAGATTTACAACATCAGAAGTTGCCTACAAGTAGGACATTAAAGAGGTGAAGAAGGTGTGGGCTTTTGTGCTTTAACTTGTGGGACATTTAGACCACATGCGCTGTTTAAAATTAGATGGGAAATGGTATGGAGAAGGACCACTGTGCCAGTAGAACGCTTCCAATTCAATTCTTCAGGTTATTAGAAAGTATGAGAAAATTTTTAGCTGAGGTGAGTCACTTTAAGAGGAAGGAGTTCAACAGAACAGCAGTAGTTATGGCACTGAGAGACATGGCTTAGTGATGGGACTTGGTAGGTCAGGTTGATGGTTGGACTTGATGATCTCAAAGATCTTTTCAACCCAGGTGATTTCTATGATTCTAAGAATACTTTCATTTAAGATTAAAATTATGTGTAGGAACCACTGATTAGAGAATTTTCTACATTATGGGAAATAAATATTAGAAACTGTTTTCCTGTGATATTTTCTAGATAGTAAGTATCACTTATTTTACCCATTATATTATTTTATTTATTTTATTAGGTAATGAAAAACACAATATTCAGGTTGCTTCTCAACAGGAAGATGGTGAGCCTACGCTGCAAGACATGGCTGTGCTTATAGAACAAGTCACTGGTGTTCCAGTTTCTTTTCAGAAACTTATATACAAAGGTAATTTATAAATCTGTTGGTTTTTATAAGAAACAGTAGGTTTCATCTTAGTCACTTGCAGGTGTCCTTGTTTTGAATGTCTTTAAAAAGATGTTTGTATGGCACTAACTACAATTAGTAATGTTTTGACTGTTTTTTTCCCCCTCCCTTCCTTTCCATTTAGGGAAATCTCTGAAAGAATTGGAACAGCCATTGTCAGCACTTGGTGTTAAAAATGGTTGCAAAGTCATGTTGATTGGGAAAAGGGTTAGTGTTACTTTCAGAATTGCTTTTTTTTTTTTTTTTTCTTCTATACGCCATCCTAATTTCTGTTAATAGTTCAGCTCCTAAACAGATACTGGTTACAGCATAAAAGTAATCTTGTTTACCTACTCACAAACCTGAGTTCAGTCTTGCGTTGTACTGCAAATAATGCTGCAGCTCGTATGTTTCTGAAATTGCATTATTGGCAGGCTTCTGCTGAATTTGATCTTTGTCACTGCTCATGAACCTCCCATCCACTGATGACCTTTTCTGCCCATTTCATTTTTCTAATGGGGAAAAAAAAACAACTGTTGGTACTGAATTTGCTGGATTGTTTCCAGCAAAAAGATCTATGAGTAGCTTTATCAAGTAAAGTATGAGGTAATATCACCTGATCTGTAAGTTACTTCTATTTACAAGATGCTGAAAAATCTGCAACAGAAAAATTGCTTGTGCTTTACGTCTTCCCTTCAAATCTGTATCATTAAATGTGTTTATATATGTTTATATCTGTTATTAAGTTTTGGGAGAAGCTTATATGATAGGTGCTAAATTATGGAAAGGATAGCCACAGTGCAGTGTATATTTTAAGTCAACAAAAACCTTTGTGTCTCTTACCACTGTTGTTGCTGCTCTTTAGCTGCATAGTGATTCTATTTGTTCCATAGTTGTGAATATTATACTTTTGAATACACAGAATAGTCCAGAAGAAGAAGCTGAATTAAAGAAGTTAAAAGATCTGGAGAAGTCAGTGGAGCAAATAGCTAATAAGTTAGAGGAAATTAATAAAGAGTTCACAAGTATCCAGAAGGTATGCCAGCTTTGTGTCCTTTTCTGTCTTTGTAAAATTGTTTTACAGGTATATACTTTAAAACAAAACAAAACAAAACCAACAAAATGATAACAACAACAAAAAACCCAATAATCTAAAGTTTGCTTAAGTTTTTGAGTAGTCAGTAATAGGCTGCTCCACTTAGCTGTCCCTGGAGAAAAATAGACATTAATTTTTTTTTACTGAATTTCAAATGTCATTTTTGAGTTTCTGAAATGGAGAGATGTATAGCAGTGTTTGGAAAAAGGTTAATATTGTGTCTTATTGAATAAATGTTATTTGTAGGTCTTGAAAAATGGAACATTTCTTTTATAGTTCAAAGAAAAATGCCTGTTACTTCGAGTTTTGTTTAACCTAAAAGGAAATATTACAGATTTTACTGGTTGATTTTATACGTTGATAGAGTACAGATTGAGATGGGAGTTCCTTTTGTACTTGAAACTACAATAAAATATGTTTTATGCTGTGTTGTGTCAACAGATTTTTCGAGGCTGAGCATTCTGTAAGGTGTGGAATGATTTTCTTCCCTTTTTTTCTTTATCAGGGATTTTTAGCAAAGGATCTCCAAGCAGAAGCTCTAAAACAGCTGGACAAGAGGATAAAAGGAACTGCAGAGCAGTTCATGAAGATCCTGGAACAGGTTGATGCCATTGTAAGTAAATGACCACAGAAAAGAATCAAAACCAAACAGAATTTTAAGAGTGCATCTTTCTTGTAAATTATTTGATATTTTAAAATATGAACTAATTCATTTCGGCTTTCAAAAGTAGTTAATTGGCTTGCAATTCTTTTCTTTGATAACCAGCTCTTGCTCCTGTATGTGTCCATAAGACTTCTTGGCAACATCTATTTGTAAGTGGTGGCCTTAATTCCTATGTATCCATCCCCATTCTACAGAAAACCTTCATTTGAGGCAGCCTGTTGAGATGACGTGGAATGGGTATCTTTCATTCAAGTTCTACTCTTTTAGCTTGTCTTGGCAAACTTTACTAGTAAACTTTATGATAACGGTGTGATTATCTATCTACTCATATTCTTTGTAGTACTGGTCAGGGGACTTCCAGGTTTAGTACAAGATTTTGGAAGTCTTATAACCATCTTAAGGGAATAATGGAGTCCCTGTGCCTCAGTTTTGTCTCTTGTGGAAATCGTGGAAACTTCTGAGAAATTTCTGTGCAATCTTGTAGATATGTGTAGTTGAATGGAATCTTGCAGCCATTCAGTGTACTGATACTAGACCAGGTCAGATGAACAGACCACCAACTTTATGGAAGATCTCTTAGATTTACTGTAGCTGTGCAACGTACAGAGGTAGCAGCACGGAGTGGTGATGAGGTATGTGTGAGCAGTAAATGGACTCTACTGAGGTTAAAAAAAAAAGAAAAAAAGCAGAAGAATGTAAATCTTTTGGAAAGTAGTTTGTCTACAACTAGGAGTTTTGTCTGTATTTTATAGTTGGTTTATACAGTATTTAATATTCCTTTTGTTAATCAAGAAAAAAGCAAATCCTGGCAAGTGTCTTGAATATTATTCATGATATAGGTGTGCTAGAGATTCAGTCAGCATGGTTGGTTTTTTAGCAGAGACTGAGCTATTTTCTAATGACACAGAAGCATCAGTGCTTTGTGGAAAGCAAACAAATCAGCAGCTCACACTGTAAATGTTTCGGTTTGTTTGTTTGGCAGAATTGTTGGGAAAGCTTTTTGAGGCGTCTGTCATACATCCTTTGAATTGATCAGAAACATGGAGCTTGATACAAAATGAAGTTTGCGTGGTTACAGAGAGCCAAGGATGAGAAAGCAAGCATTTTTATCTGTTCTAGAAGTATTATCTTACTGTCAGCAGGCAAACTCATTAATTAGGGGAGCTGAGTTTGGCACCTTTTTACTAGGGTCCATGTCTGTACAGATTGTGAATTTGAAAGGTGTGCTCAGCTAAGAAATGTCAGAAGTAGTTGGGTTGTTGTACAGTATTGGAGTGGGACTAAAATATGGTGTTACTGCCAAAAGTGTGAAAACATAGCCTTGAAGTAGCTCAGTCTTGAAGCTTTTGGGTACAGTAGGTGTAACTTACACATTTTAACGTTTGTTTAAAATAGCTACTGCTTCTACAGTAAGAGGGGTGGAGGGATCCTGTGAATGTCTAACAGATTGGGCCTTTCCATAAGCTGCAGATCTTTGAAGCATTTTATTATTATTCAGGAGGAACACTAGTTCGCTCTTGTCAGCACTTGGTTTGTCTCTTTGCATCACCAGAAACGCATTTATTTTAGCAACTGGAGCATCTGGTCAAGGAGTAAAAGTCAAATCACGCTGCTTATTAAAGATCTCAGGGGAACACAGAAAATGCTTGACTTGACCACAGTTTAAAAAAAAAAAACAAAAAAAACAAAAAAAACCTGAAAAGTTTCTTCAGGAATAAAAGCTTTTCTGAGATTAGTAGGAAAATTTGAAATGGCAGACATGACACTATTTATTTCTTATGATCCTCCTTTAATTTACATGAAGTCTGACATCAATATTGCAGTCTGAGAGATGAGATTACTTTGTTATCATGATGATGTTTTCATTAATGACAGATGTGGAATCCAGAACGCTGCAGAGAAACAGTGTTCATACAAGTGAAAAAAACCTATTCTGAAATGCAAGACACTCAAAGTTACGTTCTGGTGGCTCATGCTCCTTGAGGATTATTTGAGTTATAATTCCTCTGTAAGCCTTGCTTAAATTACCATTGTGTTCTGATGAAGCTTTTTGCAGTCTCCTCGTTCCTGCTAATACTAAATTGACATTTCAAAGATTGAAAGAAGGAAATACTCCACAACTAATATAATTGTGCTGTTAACATGCAATTTGTTGGCTTCTGTGAAGTTCTGTCACTTACACTTGGAATGATGAGAATTTATTACTAAATCCTTGAATATATTTGGGTAAATGAATATTGGATAAGCTTTTCATAATAGTAATTCTTAAATCTTGTAGTATGAATCATAAGCCTGAAATCAAAGCCTTGGGAGAAATTTTTTTCTGAAGCATAAGAAGCATAAAAATACTGTCATCTCTTCAGTGAAAGCAGAGCTATCTTGTTGTTACCATTTGTGCATTCACAAATAAAGCAAGCTGCCATTTAATGGCTTGTTTTAAAGAAGCTGCTATTTACTTAGATGAGAAAGCTTCAGAGTTAACATAATGTGCTTACCCAATCAGTATGGTCTGTTTAATTTTATTTTTAATTTAGTTATGATCTGTTTAATTTTAAATTTAAAAATGGAAGGACTGGTACTCAATTCAAACAAACCAACCAACAAGCTATGCACTAAAATACTGAAATACATTGTTTTGGAGTTCTGAAAGAAACTAAGAAAAACAACAACACCAAAAATGTTACATAGGGTGTCAGCAAAAATCCTTGTTTACAACTGATCAGCATCGGTGATGTGTGGTAGTTTTTGTAGTATCCTGAAAATAGCCTGTGGGATAGGGCTAAGGTAGTATGCATCAACTTGTTCTTTATGCTAAGTGTTTCTTGTGATTGTTTCATCATCATAAAGGTGAATTGTGTTGTTGAAAACAAACAGAAAATAGGATTTTTTGTGTGGTTACAGGGTGTCATTTCTAAGATCTCTTAAGATATCTCATATAACCTTGTAATATTTTTAATCTTTGTTTTCCTCTGTGAAAGCTCTAAATACTCCAAAGGCCTTCATTATTGTTTATGAATTAGAACTAGTGTTTGAAGAGTAGTCACACACAGCATTAAACTAACCTTTTCAAATGTTTTGAAATGTCTCAGGAGCATTCAGTTTCTGAAAGAAAACATCTTACAGGATCTTTTCACAATGTCCTGCTTATTGGGAGGAGATTTAATGTGCTGCAGTGAACAAAGTCTTAACTATAGTACACAGTGCTAGAAAATAGAGTTTTAAAGAGCAGTTTAGCTTGTAAAATGAATAGTGTGAAAGCATTGTGCTTTCAAAAATTCTCATTTTAGACTATTGTAACTATTGTTGAAAATGTGACAACAATTTCTGAAACCATTTCATGCTGTAATTCTGAAGGATATAAGATGACAGAACATATGAAGAAAGGATTGTAGGCAGAACAGGCTCCTGTAGGAGAATTTACATTTTGAATGACACACTCCTGGACTTAACCTGATAACTTACTTTCAAAGGTGTTTCTTGAATAAGAGCATTATATTTCTAAGAATGTTCATGCAAGTTTTAAAAGAATAATCTGTATCGATGTTCTACCTGTTTGAATAAAAAACCAACAGCATAAACCTGAGTGCTTTTTGCACCAACACCCCAATTTACCAAAGCAGTTTAACAAAACAACCAAGCACCTAACAATTGCTGAGCTGATGTTACATGAGCATACTGGGTGGAAGGAGTGTGGAAAGTGATGCAGTTTGAATTAAATTAAGAGCTGTCAGCACGTAACATTTCACATCTGCTACCTTCCATGAATAAATTGCAGAGAATAGCAGACATGCAGTTAAGCAGACTGCCAATGCCTTTGTTACTGGTGACGTGTTCTAATTCTAGCAAGTGATTGAGTTAATGTGTTTGTAAGAAATTAATCCATTTTAATAGTCTGTAAACAAAATGAATTTGATGCTCAGCAGGAGTTAACATGTGCCAGAGTAGACGGAAGCAGTGTATATACAAGAAAGACAGAGAGCTGTTGGAGAGGGTCCAGAGGAGAGCCACAAAGATGATCAGGGGACTGGAGCACCTCCCCTACAAAGGGAGGCTGAGGGAGCTGGGCTTGTTCAGCCTGGAGAAAAGAAGGCTGCAGGGTGACCTCATTGCAGCCTTTCAGTAGCTAAAGGGAGCCTACAAACAGGAGGGAAATCAACTCTTTGAAAGGGTTGACAACTGCAGGACAAGGGGAAATGATTTTAAGTTGAGGGAGAGAAGATTTAGGTTGAATGTCAGGAGGGAAATTCTTTACAGAGAGAGTGGTGAGGTGCTGGAACAGGCTGCCCAGAGAGGTTGTGGATGCCCCGTCCATCCCTGGAGGTGTTCAAGGCCGGGTTGGATGGGGCCCTGGGCAGCCTGGTCTAGTATTAAATGGGGAGGTTGGTGGCCCTGCATGTGGCAGGGGGTTTGGAGATTCATGATCCTTGAGGTCCCTTCCAACCCTGGCCATTCTGTGATTCTGTAATTACTGCTTTATGTTACCTGAAGATGTGGTAGATTTGCTAGCTTAGCTGTTTACAGTCAGCATGCTGTATCCCTCGTTTTCTGAATTCATGATTTTTAAGTCCTTGTGTAATTATCTTCACTGTGCAGGCATGATGTTTTCAAGATGCCTGTTGAGAGGATTCAGATCTTTAAATACATACAGTCTTTGCAGTATGTCTAATATGTTAGCTTCAACATTAAGTACATCAGCTTGTTTATTTTATTGCAGAATCTGCCAGAGAACTTCAATGACTGCAGACTGAAAAAGAAGGGATTGGTGAAAAGGGTTCAGGTGAGTTTTCTTTCTTTTTCTTTTATCCCCTCCTTCTTCTTTATTACTGCTGGACACTTGTGTATCAGTGAAGATGGGGGTTCATGTTGACTTGGAGTCTTGAGAAATAGATTCATCTTTGATTTAATGACAACTTACTTTAGCTTTTGACTGAGTGTGATCGTCCCTCCCAACTGTGGCTACATAACTGTGGCTATGTATTTTAGGAAGGATTTTAAAAGTGCAAACCCGTCTAAAGCTTTGTGATTCTTACTGTTGATCATGAACTTTAACTCAAATAGTTCAGTGGTTGGACCAGTGAGGTTTCTTTATCAAGCCCTGTGTTTCTGCTAGATTCTGAGTAAATGGAATTATTAAAAGTAAAAAATGAAAACTAACCACCAGAAGGTGGTCACTGAATTGGCATCTTCATATTTATGATGGAAACTTTAGTTTCTGTTCTTAAGAAGCAGTCTACCATTGCTGTAATTACATCCTCTGTAACACTTTTTTTTTTATTATTATTTTCAGGCTTTTCTTGCCCAGTGTGATACTATTGAAGGAAATATTGGACAAGAAATGGACAAGCTACAGTCAAAGAATTTGGCACTGGCAGAATGAGGCATTTCCCTTCATAATTAGGAAACATAATTGCTCTATGAGCAAGAAGAAAGTTTGCTCTTTGTTTTGGAGCACATATTCAGCTTTTTTGTTTTTTTTAAAGCCCAGTCTTTTAGACTGGAAGTAGTCAATTATTTCTTGCTGGTTGTCTTGTTTGCCACTTGGTTAGGCCTACTGTTTTGAAAAGAAAATCGTTCCTGAAGAATTGCAGAAATAATCTTTGTGGTGAATTATGTATCTTATGGACAATTGTTTAGTTAACTATGTAACAGAGTTTGCAATGATGGGCAATATTTTCTGATATGTTTTTGAATTTATTTACAACTGAAATGCAAGAAGGTCTATAACCATATAAGTGCCGTATGTTGCAATTTTAGGACTTCAACTTGATTGAAAAAACACTGAGACAATATCTGGGAAAGTTCAACATTATAGTAGACGGTTCAGAGCAATAAGAAAAACTCTACACGTTTATATTACTTAATGTTTGTATGCATTTATAAATATAAGGAAGCTTGACTATAAGGGAGTCGTACCTATTTTAGCCTTAAATTGTCATAATAAATGGAATGTACTGTAACATATATGGTACTGAATTCTGAATGGTGCTTTAAGTTGTTAATGAGCTTGATACAAGTGTACATGTTTATTTACATGTAATTCTGATGTACTGTGTCTTTTATAGCTTATTTTGATTGTTTTTTTTTCTTGATAGGGGTTGAAATGAGATCACATGCTGCTCATGCACAAATGGGGCACTTAAAACAAGGTATAACTAAGGAGCTGTTTTGAAAGGTTCTTTATTTTTTTCTGGTTTCACTGAATTCATCGCGCTATATTTATTGGAAAGATTGCAGTGATTATTCTGCTATGGTGACTAGTAAATTTTTATAGAATGTTACAAAGTGGCATAAATTTATTTTAACAGTGCTGTGTGAGAATCAGTCATAACCTCAGTCACATTGTGATACGTGCTATGCTTTGCCTTCTGTGTTAGCTTAAAAAAACAAACAAACAACAAAACAAAACAAAAACCATAAGCTTTTGCTTGAGATAACAGATTTCAGTGGGGGCAGCCAACTGTGCTTGCAGCTGTCAGTCAGAGCCCACGGCTGATGTAACTATAGTAGGAGTTGGTTTTTTCACTGATGCTTCTGATAGATTATGGCATTGGCTGGTGAAATATTGACTGCACTGAGCCTGTTTCTGTTAAAACAAACAAACAAAAAAAAAAAAAAAAGAAAAAAAACCACCACAAAAACAACAAAACAAACACACAAAAAAAGACCACAAAAAAACATTGAGCTCATAAGCAAAAAACTAAGCTTTATAACTTATTAGAAGTTAAAGTGTTTCTTTGGTATTTGTAATTGGAGGAACATTTTAGTGTAAAATGCCATTGAATGAATGAAGGGATATCCACATGTTTAAAAGGTTCACTTGTGTTCTAAAAATGTCTTTTGGCCTTACTAAGATTGGAGTTGCTGTATTCTTGCTGTTAACCACTTTCTTCAAGGTTGTAGTTTTTGCATTTAAAACTCTGTCTTTAGCATTTGTGGAAGACTTTAAGGCCTAAGTTCTTTGTAAGTTTTACTATCTGGAGTTAGAGAATGATATGTTTGGTGAGTGTGCATTTTTTTTCCTAGGCCTGCTATTCTGGTCCTGCTGTATTTTCCCAACATTTCAAGGTTACAGGGAGGAACAGTTAGTTGTAGCCATTTTTTGTGAAGCCCTAACTTGGTGCTTCTGGGCCGGATTTAGCAGACTCTTAAACCTCCAGCATCATTGTTGCTTAAATCAGAGGATACAAACCTACCCACTTTGTTGTGATGCAAAGGATCCACACCTTCTCAAATAGGTGTGCTCTAATGCATTGAACTTTTACAAAAAAGCATTCTTGTCTGCCTGTGAAGAGAAACGGGAGCTGTGGGCATGGCTAGCAATGTCTTCTGCTTGATATTTTTCTCTCAGGTAAGAACATAGCATCACCTTTTCATTCTTTCCATCAATGGAAAAGGCTACTGGCTTCAGCTGTTTTCCATCTCTCCTACCCAGAAGTTGCTGTTTCTGGAGATGTGTTTGCATGAGGGTGTCCTTAAGCCATGTGGGCTAACTGAAAGATTTTACACAGTACTGCTTTTGATAGTCTGGTACTTGGAGGCAAAAAGAGGGATTAACTTCTCCCACCAGCACCTCTGGATTCAGCAAAGTATATGTCCTGAGCTGAAGACCTCAGGCAACTCTTCCTATCAGAGTATTTGGTTTCTAGGACTAAAGTGTATGTGTATGCAGACAAACTCCAGCAGTATAAAATTGTTTTGACTGCCAGGTACAAAAAAGTACTTAATTTCTTGTGGAAAGTGGATGGTTGCATTTAGCGTTACCTCTGTGATACCTGTTTTGGTGCTGAATCAGCCCACGTCAGAAGACAGCCAGGCTGCTCACCTCGGCACTGCCTTCACTTTGCCTATTGTCTTCCTCCCGCTGCCACTCAGGCAGAATATCCTGCCCTAAAGTTTACGTTTGTGGTATTTGGAGTTGAATCACAGAGCTGCTCCCCTACCCCCTCTGTATCCGTATATAGGCTGCGGTGCCAGGCGCACCGGGACAGCCCTCCTTGCAGGGTCCTGAGCCATTCTGTGGGTGATTCTGTCAGAACAGCAGAAAATACGCTGGTTTTGGTGAACTTCTCAGTGAGAAGTTCTCACAACTGCTGTTACTGTGAACCTAGAGTCGTCCTTGCTGCTAGGTTAGGGCTTTCCTTTGGCTTCCGCAGCCACTCGCGCTACAGAGCGCTATGCCTCACAACGCGACACTTCTCCCATGCTGCCCTTCGGGGCGGGGCCGCGGCGTCCATCCCCGTCGCTTCCCCCAGCTCCAGTCTGGGGGCGGCCATCGCCCGCCCACAAAGGGCGGAGCCGCAGCCTCGCTCTGCTCGCTGGGACAAGATGGCGGCGGCCGGAGTGGGCGCGGGGCGGAAGCAGGTGCGGCAGGAGGAGCTGCGGCGTCTCATGCGGGAGAAGAAACGGCAGAACGCGGACAAGAAGCGGATCGAATCGCCTTTCGCCAAATATCCTCGGCGGGCCGGGCGGGGAAGGCCCTCGGCCCCGGTTCCCTTGGGGGGGGGGAGGAAGGAAGGTAGCGTTGAGGGCGGGGGGAGGTTCACGCAGAGCACCGCATCTTTCCTTAACGGCGTCGTCACGTACAACAGCCTGGGCCACCTGAGCTGCACGTTGTGCAGCGCGCCCGTGAAGAGCGAGCTGCTGTGGCAAACTCACGTCCTGGGAAAGCAGCACCGCGAGGTGAGCCGGGCGTCAGCCGCCCCGGTCGCCTGTGAGTGCGCGGCGAGGCGGTGGGAAGGGCTGCACGGGGGGGCCGTGGGCGTCGCATCCCTGGTGGCGCTGGCAGGCCGCGTTGGGTCGGGCCCCGGGCAGCCGGAGCTCTGCTGGGTGGCAGCCCTGCCCGCGGCAGGGGTTGGCGCTGGGTGGGCTGTGAGGTTCCGTGTTGCTCTGGTCCCACATCGCGTCGTGTGACAGGTCACCAGAAGCGTTACGTTCTGAAATTATCGCGTTTTAAACTGATGGCTAAACGTTTTTGGTAGGAAAGCCTCTTAAACGTTGTGTTTCTTTGCAGAGAGTTGCAGAATTAAAGGGAGCAAAGCAGGCAGCAAGTGGTTCAGCTGCTGGTGCATCATCTCAGCCTGTCAAGAGAAAAACTGCCGATGCAGAAAGCACACAGTTAAAGAAAACAAAAGGTAAAGAGGGAAAACTTGCACTTGCAAGAATCTTGCAGTTTTACTTGTTCGGTGCTAGGTTTTCTTTTGCTATACTGTGTGAGCCAATGACTTGAGTTAATGTCAGCCTGTTGCTGCTGAAAGGGGAAAAAGTGTCTTATTCTATTCCTTTTCTCTGCACCACTGAGTTAAAATACTCATTGTGATTCATATTCATGAAGTGTTTTCACTATTTTATATTACATTAAGTACAATAAGGCAAGCTATTAACCTGTACTTAAGTAAGTGCAAGAGCCTAGAGTAATCACTAGAAACTTAAGGTAAAACCTTATGAGTGTTTTTCACTTTTGGGCACCTCAGTACAGAAAGGTGCTGGAGCAGGTCTGAAGAAGGGCAGCAAGGCTTCTGAAGGCCTTGGAGAAAATGCCCTATGAGGAGAGACTGAAGGAACTGAGGTTGTCCAGTCTGGGGAAGAGGAGGCTGAGGGGATACCTCACTGCTCTCTTCCAGTATCTGAAAGGAGCTTACAGCGAGAGCGGGGTTGGTCTCTTCTCACTGGTGACAGGTGACAGGATGAGGAGAAGTGGCCTCAAGTTGCGCCAGGGTAAGTTTAGGTTGGATATCAGGAAAAACTTCTTTACAGAAAGGGTTGTTAAGCACTGGAATAGGCTTCCCAGGGAGGTTATTGAGTCATCATCCCTGGATGTGTTTAAAAACCATTTGGATGTGGTGCTCAGGGACATGATTTAGCAGAGGGTTGTTAGAGTTAGGGTAGGATGGTTAGGTTGTGGTTGGACTTGATGATCTTTTAAGGTCTTTTCCAACCTGAGCAATTCTATGATTCTGTGCGTAGGGTTGGAACTGATAGTAATAAAGGGCATTTAATTTGCAAGTCTTGATAAATGATAATGATAATCTGTAACTTTCTGAATTTGCTGTTGTAGTTAGCAAAGTAGGTTTGCTTTAAAAGCACGGGTTCTAAGAAATGGCTCTTGGCTGTTCTGCAGGTACAGATGACAAGCCACATACATCTACGTCTTCATCTGGGTAAGCAGACTATATCACATACTGTTTTGTTTGTACCTGTATTGGTTTTTAACCTTTTCATCTTGTTCTTCCCCATTTCTCCTAGCCAGGGGTAATGATTCAATCAGCAAATTCCTGCTTCTGCTCAGTTTCTAATGCAACTGTATATTCCCAAATAAGGCAACATCTTCTGTGTAGATGAGAAAACCATAGTATTAACAGTAGTGTCTGTGACAAAACAGAAGTCTCTTTGCTCTCACTATCAGACTTGTAAGCATTAATATGTATTATTATTACACTGTCTATTGTAATGAAAATAATTATACTGCAGTATGCACTCCAGTCTTTAATGATGCTGCTGAAGAGATGACTGAAATGAAGGAAAATCTTTTAGTACATCTTTAAATAATATTTAGTATCAAAAACCATTAACAAATGTCATCGACTCATCTTCATTAAGAGATAATTTTACTTAAAGTTCATGCAAACACTTATCTTGCAGTTGAACTCTTGCAAAGGAACAGGTGTATTTGAATTCAAAGGATTGGATTTATGCATCTTACTCCCTTGTAAGATTTCTAATGGTGTTTGGACATCAGTATGAGCGGGTAAATGCTACATGAGATCTCCTGTAAAATTTTCTCAGGGTAAACTGTTATTTAGTGCAGATATTAGGTGGTGTTATCTTGACTCTAAAATACGCTTACCTTGCTGGAATTTTACATGTGTGTGTGTAAAATTGTCATTTGAGTGGTTTGTTGATTAATGATGATTGATCAGCGTGATCATTTTTAATACAACCGAGGAAAGTATTTGACTTGGAGACTTGTAGCTATCCTAAGCAAAGGTGACTTTTCTCATTGCTGAGCCTGCACAGATCTTCTAAACTGCACTTAACTGCACTTCTGAGCTTCAATAGGAACACAAAATGTTAGACATGAAGGATATCAAGGTTTATGTGACGTTTGTATGACTGCTGAGCTATGAATTTTGTATTTAATAGCAGATATAGAGATACGGATAAGTTTAAGTCTACAAGTAGAATCACTGAAGCTGTCATTCCTCCAAGCTCACTTTGTTGTAGGATACTTCTATTAATGTTTCTTGTATTGAGTGTTCTAATACAAAAACATAATGGAAATATCTTTCAGCAATAACCTCAGCATTCCTGGGGAACTTCAGAAGAAAGCAATGGTTGTGTAACCTTCAGACAGTGGATACATCTGTAGCTGCGTTGTTTAGCATATTGTACAGGATGTGAGAACAACTTGGTCTTTTAGACTGAATAGACTGCAGATGCTAGAGTCAAACTGATTTTTGTTGCACTGTGTATTCTCTACTAGGCTACCAGCAGATTTTTTTGATGAAGCAGAGCAAAGCAAAGCAAACAAACAGTTTTTGAAAGGTCCTGGTCCCAGTTTATTGTCAGGAAATTATGATGATGATGATGATGAAGAAGAAGAGGAACAAGATCAACCGAACAGATCCTTTGTTATGCACAAAACTGAAATTCCACCTCCAACTCGAGAAGTAATACCTAATTCTCTGCCTGCAGGTAATGATGAATGAAGTGGTGCAGTAAGAAGAAGCTGTGTCATAAGAGTAGAGTAGAATAGTTTATTTGGAAGAGACCTCCAAAGGTCATTGAATCTAATTACCGGACCACTTCAGGACTAATCAAAAGTTGAAGCATATTCCAAATGCCTCTTGAATGGTGACAGGCATGGGGCATCAGCCACCGCTCTAGGAAGCCTGCTCCAGTATTTGAACACCTTCATTATAAAGATGTTTTCCTAATGCCCAGCCTGACCCTGCACTGGCAGCTTTATGCCATTCCCATCCTGCCATCAGTGACCAGGTCACAGCTTGGCACCTCCCTCTGCTTCCCATCAGGGTGCTGCAGGGAATGATGAGGTTGTTCTCAGCCACCTTTCCAGACTGGACACCTCAATCTCCTTCACAGGACCCACCCTCCAGCCTTGCTAGCAGCTTTGTTGCTCTTCTGCAGGTGCTTTCATATTGTAATATCCTTTTTATGTTGTGAAACCTGCACACTGTTCAAGGTGAAGCTGCAACAATGCTAAATACAGTGAAATCACCTCTTTAGTTGGCTGTGCTGCATTTCACACACCTCATAATGTGGTTTGCCCCTTAGCTGCCAGGACACACTGCTGGCTCATGCCCAACCTACTGGCATCACCCACAGGTTCCCTCCTGCTGAGCTGCTCTGCAGCCACTCATTCACAGTCTGTGCCTGTGTCTGGCATTACTGCATCCCAGGTGCAGCACCCAGTATTTTTCTTTGTTGACTTCACAGTGTTGCTGTTTGCCTGATGATGACAGCTATTGATGGAAAGGATCTTTAATTTTCTGATTATTGCTGTTAGCTGGCTGGTGTATCCTACTGGGGGGGAGAGAAAGGAGATTATTTTTTTTGGTGGTTTGTTACTGTGCAGTGTTTTCTCAGCATGTTTATTGCTTCTTGTTGTAATTGCTTGAGGCTGTCAAGTAGAATGACGTGTAACTTTCCTTCCCTTGATTCAGTAAGGTATTAATCTAAATTCCTGTCTGCTCGGAGTTTTGTATACAAGTTTAAACAGTTGTTCTTTCTGCTCATAGGCTTCTATTCTTTCTTTTAGACTTCTTTGACAGCAAAACTATGGCTGCTCCTGTAGTTTCACATTCAGGATCCATACAGAAACCAGAGACACAAGAGAAGGTAGTAGAACGGTAAGCAGTCAGATGAAATATTGTAAAATTTGGCAGCTGTTAATAAACATTACCCTTCCAGGAAATATAGATTGCAATCACTTTGTAATTTGTCATATTGTTAAACTGTAGTTGGTATCGTTTCTATATATGTCATAGGAAAGTGTGTTGCACACTAGGGATAGGAGCAGTGTCATACAGTGTCTGTTAGACATCTTTATTTGCAAGTTTTAATAGATGATGCTTTTGAAGCTCAGTGTCTGATTTTAACTGTTTGAAGAAAACTGTTGACTGGTTTTGTGGCAGTGCTTCAGCTCTCTTCTACACTTTTTCAGATGTTGGTTTGGCCTTTCAAAAGTAGAGACTTGTATTAAAATGTCTGGGTGTGCACTCCCCCAACAGATAATTTGAGAATCCTAAGCTACAGCTCCTGTTTTGGCAGTGAGTTTAAAACCTGTCTCTGCAGTCCCCTGCGAGTTAGTTAAGACCAAAGCAAAGAAACAAGTCCTGTAGGCAAAACTTAGGCATAAAAAAGACTTCCTTCATTTCTAGGTTCTTCTGTAAGAATTAAGGATTTTATTTTTGACTGTTTTATAACTCCACAATAAAAGAGATTATTATAAACAGCTAACTTGGAATAATCATAATCAAACATTTCAGGAAAGAGAACACTGCTGAGGCTTTGCCAGAAGGGTTCTTTGATGATCCTGAAGTGGATGCAAAAGTAAGTAAGCAGATCTTTTTCTGCTATTTGATTTATTTCTGTAGGTTGTAGTAATTTTCTGGATGCTGAGGATGGTTTGCCAGTAATTAGTTGTACCAGTATATAAGAAAAGCAGTTTCATTCTGTGTTAATTAAAAGGCATGAAAAGGTGTGCAAAGGGTTTCAAAATATCTCTCAGAATGTATTTTCAATTGCAATTGAATTTTCAATTATATACATTATGTCCTCTCCTCTGAGAGACCCTATTGAAAATCATAGGAGTTACTATGCGATGATATTATTCAGCCTCCTGGAATGGGAACAGCTAGATTATGGCAAGCAGCATCATCTCTAGTACTGGCAGACTACAGCAGTGAATGTGGTTTTCAACTGTCATCTTTTATTGCTGTGGGTTTTTTCATAACGTGGCCGTTCTCCAAAAAGCCACCATTTAAAATCTTGGAATTTGGTCACATTCATTCAGGCTTCCTTCAGCATTGTGCAGTACTGAGCAATAACTGAAATATATGCTGCTATTGGAAATATCAGCTTTTTTTTTTTTTTTTTTGGTGGCAATGTTGTTTTGTGTCATTTAACACAGATTCCATGGCTTGCTTGTTCTTTCTATCAAAACAACAGCATTCTTGACACAAAATGTCATTTATTTTCCTTGAGCATATTTCTCTTGTTCACACTGTGGTTTATCTGTTGGTTCACCTAAATTGGACTATGATTCAGTGAATAATGCTTCTCTATGTTCATTTAGTCCCACTGGCAGAATCACAAGCTTAGGTTTCTCTTTATTGTGGCAAGTTTCTTTTAGCACTACTCGTGCACACAGCTCTGTGGTGGAAGTAAATACGTTTGAATAATGACTTTTTGAGTATTGAGATAAAGAGGTAAAAAAGATCTGTGGTGTAACACACGACTGGTGTGTTATATTTTTTTCAAACGGGAAGTGGCACCATGGTGTGGGAAACTTGTACAAAGTGGGAATGTCTATCAGGCAGAGGAGAGTATGCTTACATCTGGGAAGACGTAGTGATGGTTGTTAATGAGCTTTCTCTTAGTCATTTCCTTCACTGATAACATGTATGAGCGGGTACACGTGCCATTAGGCTTTCTTGAAATTGATTTACAGCTGTTCTTCTTAATCAGCCCTTTCTAAGTTTAGCTGATATGAAAGGGAAGGAAAACATTTGTGACATCACATTGGGGTGACTGTAGTGATTGTGTGTTGAAGTCATCTACAAAATGATTATTTCTGGAATTAAGGTAGGCTTTTTGGAGAGGGGATTGTGGACATGGAGTATGCTGGTTCTTTACATCAGGAACTTACAAAGCATATAAATTCTGAGTTTGACAAATAATATCTTTTAGCATTTCAATTTATTGTAAGAAATACAAATAATTATGAATTACAAAGGACAACCACAATGCATAATAACACAGTACGTACACACATGATAAAAATAATCACAAAACAGAAAAAGGAAACGATGACTTCCCAATATGTAGTTTGCCTGGAAGCTTCTAATATCTTCTATAAACTTAATTCATGCTACTGGATTTTGTATAAGCACTCAGAACCAAAGATAGCAAACCATCCTATTTACTGAGATGATGATTGTTGTGTTACCAAAAAGAGGAAAGAAGACAAGAAAAGCTGATGTAAAAAAAATGTTGTGTTTCTGTACAAACTGCTTAGTTCTCCTAGCTATACGATTTCCATCTTGTCCAGAGCCAAGAATAATCTCTCTTCTGACACACAATGCATGCCACAGCTTCTAACCTTGAGCTGTTCTGGTTATGCAGGTAGATTATCAAATTTACTTAAAAGCACAGTCTGATTTTGATTACCTTATTTGTAAATCTCAAAGCATTTCTTGCACCTACTTTATCAGTCCCATGCTATCTACCATGGAACAAAAAGCTTCATTTTAAATAAAAGTGCTATGTAGCTATCTATTTCTTCTGTTAGCCGGTAAAATCAAGTGAGATTTGCAATGTGGTCAGACTATCCTAACACTAATGACTTCACATTTTGTGTTATGATGAAAACAATTAGCTTACTACTTTTTGAATTGTGTGATAGTTCTACTGTATGACTGAACAGGAGAAGAATTCATCCTTATCAATTGACATAGTAAAATTACAGTTCATTAAATCAATGGGATTAGTCATTCTTGTTAGTCCAGATATCTCACACCATACGTTTTTAGTCAGTTATTCTGTAATACTGAAGTCAAGCTTCTTGTTTAAATCCAAGAATAGAGTCAGATTTTTTCCTCCAAAACAACTGTAGTGCTGCAATATCAGTTATTTCATTTGCTAATATATATATTTTCTGACCTGTTTGTCTGAGAGCACAGCCCAATCTGTGCTGGTTTTCCAGTTTTTTTAGAGTGTTCCAGTGGCTCCCTAGGCAGTACTCATCACTAAACCTGTCTTCTCATGTCCTTCAGGTGCGAAAAGTTGATGCTCCAAAGGATCAGATGGACAAGGAATGGGATGAATTTCAAAAGGCAATGCGACAGGTCAACACAGTAAGTAATGGAGTCTATTTTTATTGATTCTAAATTCTATACACAATAAGGAGAAAAACAGTTTCATGCAGCTCTGTGAAGTGACTGACATGCATTTGTCAGCTGTTTGTCTGCAATGCAGTGTATGATTAAATGCACTTTATAAATGAGCAAATGATTCTTCCACTCAAGGAACATCAAGTTGAAAAAAATTCTGATGATGAACCAGTCAATCATATATTTAGTTGCATTTATTAAATTGCATTTAAATAAGAGATATTATATCTCAAATCAATGTTCTGTATCCAAACAAGGTGTAATTAAGGGCTCTTCTTTAGATGAAATGGTTATTTTAACCTCAAAGGAAAAAAAACAAAAACAAAAAATGCCACACTCATTTGTCTTTTTGGAAAAGGATCTATAAGGGGTCTGTAACCTGGTTTCATGGTTAACGTAAGTGTACTGCAAAGAAATCACGAAACTTGGGAAGGGGACAGAAAAGTTTGTGTGTGTGAGATGGAAGTTGATCACAGTTTTTCTTGACTTCCATTTTTTACTGTATAGCTTTGCATGGCAAGTCTTCCTGAACAGGTTTTTCTCTGCTTTTACAACATATGAAACTGTTGTTAAGGATATATCATGTTCTCACCATTTCCCTTGAATATTTGCCAGTTTTTAAATTTTTATTGTAAATAATCACTCCTACGTCAAGTGCTAAGGAGGTGGTGCAAAAAAATTGTCATTGCTCATTTTAAAGCGCTCAGCACTATAAACAGGAAATATTCATACAAAAGCAGTAGTGGGTACATTTTACTAGCATTAGCCATTCGTATGATTCTTCATCTTAGAAGGAATCTTCTCAGTTATGCGTGGACCATTGACTGCATAGCATCTCCCAGACATTCAGATTTGAGAAAGTAAATGCTGAAAAAAATAACATGTTAGAAATACTTTGGGATCTAGAGGAAAAACTTAGCCAATACTTTTAATAAGCTTGTGTAACTAAGTACTGGGATATAGCTCCAATTCCAGCTTCAGGCTTTGAATGCACGTGGTTTGTTGTTGCTGTTTCAAATAGTGGAGTATGCAGAAATTCAAAAAGTTAACCCCAGAGCAATCAAACTACTTTCGAATTTTAGTTTTAAGAATAAACATTTGAATTTGTAATGAAACCATATCAGTCTTCTCCTGTATATGCCTTGAGTCCTTTGTGAAGGTGTATATGTATAGCAGGTTGACAGTTATGAGACACTTGATTTGGGTAGAGGGAAGGAATGGAAGACACAGATGCCAAAAAGGAACAGCATTGGAGTTTAGGGTGAATTTTCTTAGAGCTTTACTTGTTTAGATTTCAGAAGCAATAGTGGCAGAAGATGATGAAGAGGGACGACTGGATCGTCAGATTGGTGAAATAGATGAGCAGATGTAAGTAAATCAATTTCTCTATCAGACTGTTCTTCAGCAGTAATGGATCACAATTCGACTACAGTTATAAGCCTTTTCTAACTTCTAATCTTCTTTTGGTAATTGCCTAAATATTCGAAGGAGAAAGAAAGACTCCCTCTAGTCTCAGAATACCTGATAAAAACATGAATTTTGGTGCAAAGGAATTTCAAGTTTGTTACCATAATTTTTTTTTCCTGAAATTCTTCAAGGCTGCTTGTGTTCTTACTGCCTTTAACTGCAGACTGTTTCAAGTTAAATTTGAATTCAAAATCAAATCAATATAACACTCATATCTGAAGGCTGAGGAAAATATTGAGCTCTGGCTGAATGTAAGTTATCATTTTATGGATATACAAGGGGAAGAAGGATTCAGACAACAATCTCTCCTTGTTGACTCTTCCAAGCAAACAAGAATGAAAAAAAAACAAAGATTGATTTAAATGAGGCTGATACTTTGATTTTCAACAAAGTATCTTATTGAATTGGCCAGAATTATTGATATAAAAATGTATTTTGAGGATGAGAACTTCTAGGTAAATAGAAAACTGAAACTCTTTAACTTCATTTACTTCATGAATTTCTAGTATAGTCCTCAGTAAGCTCAGTAAGATAAAGTACCTGAATGCTTGTGATGCCTTTTTGTCTTTAGTCCTGAGACCTCTAAAATACCAAAATGAATGGCCGTGTGATGTGTGGAAGAAGACTGAGGTTCTGTGTTGTTCTTAAACCAATTTGTGGTCATATTGCAATTTGATTACCTCTCATTGCTAGAGAATTTACCACACCTCTCCCCTCCTTCGGTCTGTTTCTATTTCATTAATACACAGAAGAACCACTATGATTTTTAGTTGCCACACACACAGAATGGTTGAGGTTGGAACGGACCTGTAAGATCATCTAGACCAACCCCTTGTTAAAGCAGGTTCCTTACAGCATGTTGCACATGGGCTCGTCCAGCTGGGATCTGAATGTCTCCAGTGAAAAGTTGGTGGGAAACTGCTAAGCTTTTCTATATTCAGAGTTGGAGAAGCAGATCCATCAGAGTTAAAATATATATATATATGCAAAAGACCACAGATATTAATAAGTGATTTACTTATCAACAGTGAATGTTACCGTCGCGTTGAGCATCTGCGCAACCGCCAGGATTTGATGAAGGAGAAATGCAAGGAAGCCATGAGATTAAGAGCAACACAAGAGAAAGAGGATGAGGCTATTGGTAGCGAAGATGAAGAAGAACTGCAGGATTTGCTGTCTCAAGACTGGCGGGTGAAAGGGGCTTTGTTGTAGCATTTTTGCAGCGTGGCTGATCATCACTGTTATTTCCATTATTAGAAGTGAGACGTTTTTGTTAAATATTTATTTAAAGAGGCTTGAGAGATGGTGAAGAGCCAACTGTGTAATACAAAAGAGGCAAAGAAAGAAGCTCCAACCTTTGTAGATCCACAGTGGTGTATTACTGTAAAAATTGTATAATGCAAATGTTTTATGATATTCAATGTACTTTTCTTATTAATAAAACTGATTTCCTACCAGAGCTATTTTAATGGGATTAGTAAGTAAGCGAAGAACCTAGCTTCTGCTAACATTAGATATGTGGAGACTTGGGCTGTTGTGTATAGAAGGACTGGACTACCAGAAGTGACGGTTTATAGAGATTTCCCATGTGGAGTAGGTAGGAAAAAAAATCTTAGGCATTTATCATCTGAAAAGTTCATAAGCTCTCTTCTCTCCTTGGGAGAGAAGACCTATCTCCTTCAATAAAATATTTGTTTTTTTCAGGATCTTTTACAATTTTTTCTGTGTATGGAAGTGCCAAACTCAGAAATGTTGAACTACAGCTTTTCCACTGTGGTAGGTAGTACTGAAGACCTTTCTTTATAGTATCTTTTGCTTAACATGGCCATAATATGGCATACCTCACATGCTTTGAACCAGAGGGATAGTAACACAATGCAACTTCTTGCATAACCACATATTGAAAGTGTAAGAAAATACTAGAGAAGAAGATACCGCACTGGAAACTGCTGAGGTAAGATCACTTGTTTAGCTTTAAATACAGGAAGTTTTACTAAGATAATAAAGGAGAGCATCTAAAATTGATTTATGTTCTGATAAACACAGATGAAGTGAAAGTTGAGAACCAAAAGATGTGACAAAGCTGTGACACGGAGGAGAAACAACTACCTTGAACTTTGGTGAGTGTCTCCTGCATTTGGTTGGTTTTCGTTTTATTTCCTCCTTTTATCTTTTAAATTAAGCATATTTTTTATTTTGAAAATTTGAAAGTATGTCAAATTTGCAGAGGGCATTTGGAAAAAATAGGAAAAATGAATAATTTAGGGTTTAATTAGGGGTTAAAGCACTGGCTGCCCAGAGGCTTTGGAGTCCCCTTGGAGATCTTCAACAACTGCCTGGACATGGGCCTGCTCTGGGTGGCCCTGCTGGGACAGGAATTGGGCCAGGTGGATCAGGAGGGTTCTGACAAGCTCAGCCATGCTGTGAGCCCGTGATTTCTATCAAAAAATAAGGTTGTGAAGGAACAGCTTAATTTCTTTTTTTTTTTTTTTTTTCCAAATACAATAATCTTAAAAGCTGGTAAGTCTTTAAACATCTTTGAGGTTTGTTTTCTTTACTTATTAACCAAGTAATTTGTAATGCTCACTTAGTTGTCCATTAGTGAAAGGCATAGCTTAAGAGCTGTTCCCCAGCCCCGTGATTTTTAAACAGATAAATGACTTCATGGGGCAAAATGAATGTGCATGTTTTTGCAATGCAATTTCCAATACCATTGTCTGCAGGAGCTGTTAATACCCACAGGCTCAGCCTGTGGTAGTTATAAGTACTTACTGGTAGTTAAATGTTCTCTGCTAAGTGCACAGGTGGTAGTAATCTGCCTGCTAACTTCTTTCTCACCACAGAGGAGATAAATTGCTGTTGTGGCTTAACCCTCTTCTCACAACCACTTCTGTATTTGGTACAGTAGAGCACAGAAGCGATCATAAAATAAAACAACAGACCTAACGGAAAACGATGTGGTCTTTTGTTAACGTGACTGTAATTCTTGGAAGCATCTAATTTTAAAATTTGCTTCAGAAACAGAAGTACTGTATAAAAAAAGCATCAGTGTTAATTTGGTCAGTCCTCCTGTCAATAAACTCAGTTTGAGCTGAGTCAAATTTTGCTTATTACAAGCCACTGTAATTAAAATTCCCTGCATTCTGTCATCTTAGAAGCACTGAGCTAAAAACAGCTCTTAGGAAAATTTAGATTACTCAGGTATTTTCAAACCGTACATGTACTTTTTTATCTTATAATAAGGAACTTTTACAGTAAGAAATCAGACATTCAGCCAGTAGATATCTCACTGTAGCTGTCTCAAAAAACAGAAATTGCTTCAGAAATTCCCTTTCATAAGATAACATCAGATGAATATGACAGTTCTCTTTCATTTCAGTTACTGTCTTGAGACATATGCTTGTCTGCAGGGCGATGGCATACTGCACTGATGCAGAAACTTTGCAATTCAATCAATATTGTGTTATTTCCTGGAACCAATGACAAGAGAAGCAATATCTTCTTCTATCCCTAAGAAGTGTCTTTGGGCCAAATTTCCTGCTGTGAAGCAGTTTGTCGTCATTTAATCTTTTCATCACTTTCCCTAGAACTACCCTGACTTTTTTTTTTTTTTTTCTGGGAAAAGAAATGCAAGTTATTCCCTTGTGTAGACATTTAGACCAGGTCTTTCCTTCCAAGAATATACTGAGGCACAAACATCTTGGTTAATTCATTGGTGGTTACAGTACTTGTGGTGGTTATAAGAGACCTGTGTTCAAATCCCTCTCCTCTCTTGTACTTTGAACTTAACAACTCCTCTGATCTAGTTTAGCCTGTTGTCTACTTTGTAAAGGTTCTGCCATTATAAAATGATTCAATTTCTGAGTATGTAACTTTCTTGTCTGATAGACACAACGTTCAGCTGAGAAGAGACAACAAGTGTTCCAAGTATGTAGCTCGTGCTGAAATACATTCATCAGAGATTGAGGCTATGCAAAAACTAAAATAATAATAATAATAAAAAAATATACATATATATATATATACATATATATATATTTTTTTTTAAAGACAAAAAAAAGCCCAACTACCCAACAGGGCAACTTCTATTGCTACCTGCCTCAGGTGGGAGGTTCAGTGCATGTTCTGTGGCTGTATCCTGTACCTCCACAGGAACAACCAGTTCATGCAGCCCAGCGAGGCTTTAGCACTTAGCAGGTGCCTACATTGGTGGCAGCCTTGCTGGTTGTGCTGTTAGCTTCCCAGGAGCTCTGACAGCTATAAATACACACTTTGGGGCCCACATTTTTATCTGACAATAGAAAGTGCTGTGCCTGTCAGTAGTGGGGCATGTTATGTGGCTGAATGTGTCTGTTTTTGTTTTCTTTTGTTGACTATTCCAGGCAGTGTTTTTACCTTTTTTTTTTTTTTCTTTTTTTTTTTTTTTCTTCTAAAGAGGCACAAGACTTGACTTCATTTGAGGTGTTAGCCAGAACTCTGATAACAAATGGATGATGTGAAAGCTGCAGAAGTTGTATTATTTTTCAGATGGTAGCTCACAGTTGTGTGGGAGTGACCTTTTTCTGTCAGGTGCATGGGGTTTTTTAATCTGCTTTTGGGCATGAGTGGTTTAATTTTCTGCCTAGGATAGTATTCCTTTTTTTTTTTCTTTCCTCCAGATGTACCTTCTTGTGTTTTGTTTTCCTGTTCTATATGTCAAAGCTATTCAGGAAAATTTTCTTGCCATTCAGAAATCTTTTCTAGCTAAAATCATTAAATTAAAATCAATACTCAGCCTAGATCTTAACATATTTCTTTCTTTGTTATTTTTGGCAAAATGCTCTCAAAATATTTCCTTTTTTCTTGCTATATCTACATCTTCATTTTACTCCTTATCCCCCCCAAACACACACATGTGCCCCTGAGCTAGTTTAAATCTCAGTTCTGTCCTAGCCAAGTCAGAGCTTTGCCTAGCAGCTTCACTGGGACACCAAAGTCCTGACATGCTTTGTGTTGAGCTGCAATAATGTGTGTTTTTTTTTCCTCTCCCCTTTTTTTCCTTCTTCATTTACTAGCCAGTGCTTGCTATTTAGGAAATGAAAGATACGGATGTCCTCACTGCAAAAGCAGCTTCAGCACCCTCTTGAAGAGTAAGAACTTACATTTTGAGAAGTAATAACATACATAGAATTTTATCGGGTTGAAAGCAACCTAGGATTTGGAATAGCTAATTGAACACTGAGTCATGCTTCCTGCTTGCTGGGGCGCAATGAAGCACTCTGAAATCTTCCTATGTAGACTGCCCTTTTTCTGCATCTTACTGAAAAAGCTGTTAACTTCTATGGTTTCCAGGTCTACATGCACATCTTGGATATATCACAGTTCCTGGCTTCGAATCAAGACCCAGATCCATTGCTGTTCTTTGCACCCTATTTTTCAATGCAAACAAGAATATTACACTGCACAGGTACCCAGCGAGGGCCATGAAGGGAACCCCAAGGTAAGTACAAAGACGTAAGTGTATATTTTAGAGTGACGATGCTGTTTGTAGAATTAGGCTCATATCACTAAGGATGCTACTCACACTGCCAAAAACTTTGGTTGCGCAGCATAAAGTGGTACATTTGAAAGGACTACCAAGGCCCTAAAAAGGAGAGGTGGCAAGAACGCTGCAAAAGTGCTGCATGCAGCAACAACTTGGAGCCAGCCCATCTTTCTGTGTGAACAGAAAACTTGAGGCTGTTTCTGTAGTGCTTCAGCAGATCCAAAGGGAGGTGAATGGTGCATGAGGTATTTCAGGGCAGGATGGGAAAGGCTGTGGGCCAGTACTCCATTCCTCCTTTTTAATGATACAAATTGTAATGCACCTCCAGCTGCTGGCCTCTTTTCCTGACTGGTGAAGGGTGCTCCTGGGAAGCCCTGTCACTGGACACTGCTGCTGGGAATAGGAAAAAATGAAAAGCTTTAACAGTGCCGTGTGCAGTACCCAATTTTGTTCTTTTCCCAAATATCTGAGCTTAAAATAAGCGTAGGAAACACATGAGAGATATACAAAGCAGTGGCTTCTTGTAGCAAGAGGCCAAATTCTGTCTCTTCTGTGCTGTGTGAAAAGTACTTCAGGAGCAGCTTTGTTAAAATAAAAAAAGCAGAAAATACTGCTTGCCATGCTAATGGCACAGTCTGGATCCATCTAATCATGTGCAGAATTGTCATTCCTGAGGACAAAAGTGCTAGTGCACTTTCTAGTACTGCCAGTGTTGCACAGTTGTTACACTCTTTCCCAATGAGCACTGGGACCTGAAGCGTGATGATATGAAACCTTTAATCATTAATGAAAACAAGCAATTTGTCTATGATTTTAGTTTGACAATCCATAAAATAGTGTTTCTCAAATGACAAATTAGCAACTTGGTTACAAAGAACAAAGTTTAAACAACACAACAGTTGTATGCACAAAGCTACCACGTCTTTTTTAAATCAGGAAAAAAATTTATTTATAAAAACGTCTCATTTAATTTACTGTCAAGTCTCTAGCTGAATACAGTGATTTTTAGAACACTAACAGCCCATGCTTTTATACAGATTAGCCAAAGCATGAACATCGATGGAAATTAATCCTTGAAAATTGCTTTGCTTTGCTTTATGTTATGACCCACAACAGTGTTAAAACTGGAGCAACACAAGAGTTAGGAAGCACAGTTGCTTAAAGAGTGAAAGAAGTATTTTCTTTTGATGTCTCAGAATAATAAGAAAGTTAGAAATGGCAGAAACTCTTCTGTAGATTAGTCCATAAAAGCATTGTCTCATGGGGCTTTGGAAAAGTCCTGTCTGGTGGCTAATGCACTAGGGCAGGATGAGATACATTACAGAGCCCCCAGGCCAGTAACTTCTGATGACAGCCTAAAATGTAGGAACAAAAATGAGGAAAAGGAAAAAAAATGCAAAAAAAGAAAAAAAAAAAAGAAAAAAAGAAAAAAAGAAAAAAAAATCTTCTCACTATTAAAAAAATAACACTTGAGTACAACCAGCATAGAACAGCATTTCAATGCAGGCAGGTTTTCTCACACAGGTTGTGTTGGTTTTGTTTTTTTTTTTTTCAAATGTCAGTTATTGGAACAGTTACAATAGTTCAGAACAATTTTACAGCGTTTTTCTAGAGCTGTGAAATAGCTGAGGTACCTTGACATTATTTTCAATTATATTTAAAAAAAAAAAAAAAATCCAACCAAAAAAAAACCACCAAAAACCCAACACAACTCAAACAACCAAAAACCCCATCTGGATAAGTGCAACCTGTAACAGTGGCAATTCTACAAACGGTTACAGTGACACAACTTAGTGCAAAGGTACTAAAGGTGAAGAAAAGCCCACAAAATACAGAAATGACACAAAATGCTGAAATAGTACTTAGCCCTATACAATAATAATAACACACTTTGAAATACCATGTTTTAAAAAGTATTGCATTTGCACTGTGTTTTTAGTTTATATTAAAATGCACTGAATACAGTTCAATTGTTAAAGCTTTGTGTCCAAGGAGTGCAAAGTGGATGAATGTGGCGGGCTAATGGGATTCTGGGTTTGGAAGTGGTGAGGAAAACAATATTGCATTACTGAGTTATGCAGCAGAAATTAAAAAGAAGGTGGATGGACAAACAGAAAATGCAGTTAAAAACTAGTTCCAACAGCTAGCAACCAGCCATTACATCACCCAGCTCTCTTCAACTTGGCTGCAATTGGGCTTCTGACTTAAATAATCTGGTTGTAATTCTTGGGAAGGGATGCTATCTATCTAGGCAGCAACCTTTGAATGTCATTTGATGTGCACTAGATGCACAGCTACAGGATGAGGGGAAATGGCTTTAAACTGGCAGAGGGTAGATTTAAATTAGATATTTGAGAGAAATCCTGTACTGTGAGTGTGGTGAGACACTGTAATAACAGGTTGCCCAGTGAGCTTGTGAATGTCTCTTCCCTGGAAGCATTCAAGGCCAGACTGGATGGGGCTTTGAGCAACCTGGTCTAGAGGGAGGTGTTCCTGCTTATAGCAGGGGATTGGAACTGGATGAGCTTACAGGTCCCTTCCAACCCAAACCATTCTATGATAACTACAGTGCAATTTGAAGACCTTATTAAGAATTAATGTTTTACAGAAACCTACGGGAAAACTGAACGAAACTTTGGTTGAACAAAGTGTGCACCCCTTAAGGTCACGGGATTTATTCTGCTGGTTTCAACAAGTTCTGCAGCATGTATGCTGGGGCTGGATGGTGCGTGGCATGGGACTGCACTTCGGACCTGTAGGTAGGGAGGTGGCAGGGGGCTGGTGTGTACCTGCTCTCAAGCAGCTACAGGAGCAATTACTGGTAATTTGGAAGAGTCGCATGTCAAAGAGAAAAAAAAAGAAAGGGTCTGTTCTCCCTTCCTGCATTTATTTCTCCAAATTATGGTTCCCTGAACCAGAGAAAATTTCTAAGAAAAGCTTAAGGCGCTACTATATTTTTTTCCTCATTGTCTTCCAATTGTTCACAGATCTGTCTCAGCCCCAGAAGCGTGGCTTGCTGCCCCTGTGGGCGGGGGAATGACGGGGCCTTCAGGGCCCTGCGCAGCTGTTGGAACTAGTTGCTGCCGGGCGCCTGGGTGTTAGTCGTTATGGCAAGTGGAAGACGGTTGGAGGTGGCAACATTAACACTAGCAACTGAACAGAAAAGTAAAAGATGCCATATTGTTTCCTTGATTACTAGGATCTACCACAGACTCTTGGTAGAGCTGGCAGAGCTTGCATTGTGTCTCATCCCTTCAATATGGAGCAAACTTCTGGCGGTCAGATTTCTTAACCCCGCTCGTCGAAGGAATTTTGGCAGTGTAAGCGGACAAATTCCCCGTGGCCCCCGCGGCAGCCGCGGCATTTAGTGCCAGGAGTGGGACAGTTTTCATGCCAAGCAGACTGGAGACAGGAACGGCATAGTGGGTGGTTGGCAGAGTTGGTAGGGGAGGGGGGGTACTGACGGTAACGGCGGAGGCGGCCGCCAGCACGGCCATGGAGGTGGGGGTGGAGGTAGGGGTGGCAGACTGAGAGAGGTTCATGTTGAGGTCAACAGGGGTCGTGACGGAAGCGGTCTGGGTGCTGACTTTAGCCATCTCTAAGCTGCAAACGAAGAGAGGAAGAGGAACAAACAGGTTGGGAGGGTCCAGCCAGGGCGGTGGGGAGGGAGGGAAGGAGGGATGGACAGATGGACGGACGGGGGAGAGCAACCACGAAGGGGCGGGGGTTAGATAGGTGGGCGAGGGGTCGGAGGTGTGGGAGGGAGAGGGAAAAGAGAGAAAAAAGGGAAAATGAGGGTCAAAGGAGGAACATGTTATGTGTTAAAGAAGAGAAATAACAAAAGGGTTTTTCATGACTCGATGGTGAAAACGTTACTGAGACTCTAAAGTAAGTTCTTTCAGAAAGAAAAAAAGGGTTGAGGGTTTGGCTAGTTTATTTTACACGTGAGAAAAGAAATCTAAGGAATGCAGGTAATGGCAAAAAGATGGAAAAAACAGAACTTAAAAGTAAACTTAAAAGAACTATGAAGTTTACTCCCCAGCACTGATGTAGTGAATTTTGCTTTCCAAAATCTTACAGTAGTTTTGAAAATGGGACACGGGGGGTTTTGGTAATTTTTTCAATTGGTCAATTTTGTGACAGAAATAGTACCCTTGGTCATTTTGCTAGGATGAGAGGCTGTTAAGCAATGGTTTGCTCTTCCCGTGTAAGGTGTCAAGTTCTTGTTTCACAAAGTTAGTCTCATTTAGTTCCCTGTGAGGTCAGTGTGCATTTTTCATATAAAACAAACCTGATCAGACAGTATGTTCACTTAGGATTGTACTTCCCCTGGACTTTTTTTTTTTTTTTTTTTTTTTCCAAATCACAACAAAATATTTATGCAATCTAATTATAAGGAAATTAGAAAAAAAAAGGAAGACTGGAACAACACCCCGGCTTCCACAGCAGTAGTATCCATTCTGAGCTCATCACAACGATTACAGTTAACATCACCCAAGGGCTGACAGACAAAGTACTACATTGATACAACATAACATAAACATCACACAGACCCAGAGAGCACAAGGCAATTCAGAGTGACCCAACCTCTTACTCCAACGAAGTGAATGGCTCTTTGGAGCATGTAGGTATAAAACAACATTCATTTCACCATAATTAAGTCCACTCACTGGAAGGCCAGAAGGCCTGTATGCTTAGGCTTTTCTCTGCTTTTTTTACACATTGAAATATGTGTATATATGAAATATAATTCCAAGAGCACATTGGTTTTTGTTGTTTTTTTTCATTTGTTTCTTTTGCATGACAAAATGTTTACCTAGTTAAATCTTTACTTTGATATGTGTCTGTTAACAGCTTGTGCACTGTGCTTTGGGATTAGCAAACAATCTGGAAATGCTAATTTTGGTATGTGTTTTGCATGTAATCACATGGGAGGTATTACTGCCTAACATAAATGGGACTACGAGTTAGCAAATCATTACAGGCTCCCACTATACATGTGGCAGCAGAGTGAGCCACCACAGAGAGGGCTGCCTGGCAGGGTACCTGCCACTTATTATCAAGTCTCATCGGATCTAGGGGAAACTTCCCAGTTAAGGGGGTCAGTCAGTAGCAGTAGCCCAGCTCCTCACCCAAGCAGCAGAGAGGAATGGTTGCTCTATGCAAGGCATGGGATAACCTTGCATTTTCTCATTTGAGATTTATGTGCAGCTGTGAGGAACAGCCCCATCTTCTCATGGCCAGAGAAAGTAACAACCTGAAGGCATGATCCCTTGTAGTGTGATGGTAAGCACAAAAGCAATAAATGATCACTAAATGGGCAGTGATGTTGCTTCCCAAAGCACTGCTGCTAAAGGTGAGGTTAAAGGATACCTAATTCTGATCTGAGCTAGAGAAAGGAGAGTGGAGGAGAGGGAAATGTTTGAGTACTACACTCCTCCCTCACAAGAAAAGGGCTCTTGTGATACTAGTTCATCAGATACTTTTGCTGGGAAGTTGAAAAATGTTTTATCTGATGGGTTGGAATGGAGGAAGGTAATGTGTGAAATGTAGACTTGTGGAATGCATAACTTAGGTTTTCTTGCCCTCTGTTCTGTGATGTTTATCTGCCTCGTGGATGAGCACCTTTTCTCCTAAACTTAACAATAGAATCACTCTTTGCAGGGAGAACAGCATCCTTGCACTGCCAGAAGCGCTGCTTGCAATCTAATCTACTTGCACAGTGGGATTTATATCAAGAATGATTATTTTTAGCACTGAAACAGTGAATCCAATCCAACTCCATGGAGGAGCTGCATGGCAATGCCTTAGTTGTTTATGCAGTTTAGGTTTTTTTTAACAATTCTAAAATCATGTGATTTTGGGAGGGAGGCATACAGAAAGAAAATGCCGTACTCACTGTTTCTGGATTTGCCTGCCTTGTATTTAAAAATAAAGAATTTCTACTGCTGCATGGATAGAATTTGAGGCTGAGCTCACTGTCCTGCACCAACACAGAGAACAGATCTCACAGGCTTAGCAGTGGTGTTGAGACACCCAGACTCCCTGCCTGGTGTACTTGCACAGGTACAACAGAAGCACTAATTGGCATTACTTCACCTTTATTTCTGGTGGTAACGAGTGAGGTGAAAGTACATCAGGTTGGCTTTCAGCTCTGTTATGACAGCTGAAGTTTCCCAAATCAGTTATACATACAACAGAATTGAATAAGGAAGCTGATGAGCAGACTCAATACAGAATTTCATTATGCCAATTTTCCACTTTGAAGAGCTACACTTACAAATACATACATTGAAGGCCACGTCTTGCATTGCCCGACTAGCGTACAGAAGGAATAAAGCTCGAGATTGCCTTTGTTGGTTCTGTTCTGTGAATGACTCTTTCATCAAAACGGAAGTGAAAAACATCTTCAGGAAACTGCTCTTCAACAAGAAGAAAGTGCTGCTGGCTACAGGTCACTTACACCCCAAAGTCAAATATTACATAGGAAACCTAAGCTGTGGTTCATTCTTAATAAAAGCTAGAAGATGTAATTGGATAATGAAAATCCAGTTACTACAACGGTTACCAGTTAAGAGACAGAAGATTTTACAAGAAAAAAAGACATTTCTACTGCAAACAAGCTGGGACAAATTCTGCTAATACAGAGTTCAACCCTTGGATAGTCAACAAAGAACGAAAACAATACTTAAAGAATTAAATCTCTGTCTTGATACTGTATCAATGTACTTATATATCTGTAATTTAGAGTACTTAATCTTATGTACACATTCAACACCAGATTGCAATAATATGCCTAAAACAACCTGATAAATTGCTATATAGATGGCAACTTTGGCTGGAGATACACACAGTTAGAGGAATACATTGGATAGGTTTTTCACATCCCATGCTGCTGTGAGACATTATCTATGCAGAAATACTGTCCCTGGAAACCAAATCTATGAGAATGTTGGATCTTGGGGGGAAGAGTAGAAAGAAAAGTCCATCTTACCCTGAATGTTTATATGGCTTTTATTTATTATATTATATATATATATATATATTTTTTTTTTTTTGACATCTCAAACTATATCTTGTTAACTGTACTGCTGGCCAGTGCTGTGGCTGCGGTGGCACCTCACTGGGCAGACATTTCTCTTGGGAGAAGAGAAATCTGGAGCAATGTAACTTTTTAAATGAAAAAGCCACCTTAATGTCCTATGTCACCTTAGAACTTAATTTATTATACATTACTTTAAGAGTCTTCATTTACAAATGAAGTTGCTTCATCTAAATACACTTTCAACATATGGTACATAATAATATATGATGGTTTATTGTAGATGATGGTAACAAATGACTTTCTAGAAAGCCAGCAGGAAGAAAATACTTTCTGGTTTCACAGGGTATAGATAGAGCATCCATGTGTATGACTGCTGAGAAGTTTTCTTCTTTGCAAAAGTATCTTAAAAGACCCCACATATATCTCATTCCATCAAAAGATTTGTTAAGCAGTAATTAAACGGAATTGTGAGAGTTCACAGGCTTTTCTAAAGTGAGTCAAAGAGAGGTTTGTTCACTAGAGTTTCTGTCTCTGGTGAGCAGCTCACTGCAACTCCATAAATAAGTGCATTATTTTATTTGCATGCTTTAGCTGTCTTGAAGATCTTAAATTGTTATCTTCTGAGATCCAGGTGCATGCCATATGGTGTTTGTGCAACTAAAAATGAAGGGGTCTATTCTCGTCTCGATGTGTGGGGAATCCCTGAACACCAAGAGAAGAACATATCCTTAAGGGTTAAAGGAGGGAACACATTTTTATTTGATTACAGGGCTTACGGAAGTGACTTATATTTGCTATAAAGAATATCAATCAAAAGAACTGTAGGTTGATTTAGGCGCTTGGAAACACCTTATCTTAGGCTTCAAGATGCCACTCCTAAATACGTCTTTCTCTAGGAAACTTTCCAAATTGAACTATGAAAAGTAATAGTTTTGTTTGCTGTAATACAGAGCTGCACAAACATTCTGTTCCTTCATTACAGTGCCTGCAGTTGCAGTGCAGAACTGAGGTGCAGAGGAGGTTGGACCATAGAGGAACCCAGAGACCTACCACGACCACAGCTCTGTATATAAATGACATACTTTTCTTCTACCTTAACAGCAAACATCATTAAACACAGCACTCAATTTGTAACGAAGTATTTTTAGAAAATAAAATAAACAACACAAAATCAAATCCAAACCCCAAAGCAATAAAATACATATAGCTACTCCTTACATTTGTTGCCTTGAACCACAATTTACAATTAGCTCTGTGAGACAGCACCATATCCACTTCACTTTCTTCTCAGTGTAATAGCAAATAAAAGCAGTATCAATGCTAATATATTTCTAAATAATCATATCAAACTTGACAGAGACTTAAGCTGTCTCAGTGGCTTAGCTAAACAGCCGTGCTGTCATTAATCCTGGTGCTGAGAAGTGGCAAAGCAGATAGTCTCATTCTGTCTCATTAGGGAAAGCTTTTTACAAATTTGTGGTGCTGTCTCTGAAAAAATAAATCCTGTGCCTTCTTAGCAACCACATGTCAGTTTAATATCAACTCTGAGTGGCAATTTCCAGCTAGTAAATTAAATCTGGTTTGCAATCTGTTTCATTATATTTGCCGTTTAGGACAGTAAAACGTCTGTGAAAAGTATTTCCTTCTGAAGAAGTTATAATTGCCATTTTTAATCCACCTATATTTTAAGGTGGATGCAATTGTGAATATTCAGATTTTTTTTTTTTTAATCTTTTGTCATTCAAAATGTACCTGGACTTGCACCATATTAAGGCTGCTTTCCACGTAAACCAACAGTAAACACAACTTCTAATAATACAGGCTTCACAACTCTTTGGGAATCAAATAGTACTATTCAGAATGGACAGTACAAAGCAACTTTCTGGATCTACCCAGGACAGAGATTTGCAGGAGAGCAGTCAGAGCAATCCTGAGGAAGCATCATCACTTACAAAGTCAACTTACCTTGCATTTATGAGGTACTGTGCTAAGCTGATGTTTGCGGGGGATCCTGTGATTGTAACTTGTCGTTCTGCAGAGCCTTCTGTGGCATTAGCAATCTTGATCTGCGCTCCTGACATCTGCCTGATTTCATTTATCTTACTGCCTTGTCTGCCAATAATGCAGCCTATTAGCTGGAGTAGGACAAAGACTGAGATTAGTGCCACGGACAGAGGCAAAAACCACTTCACTGCAATTTGTAGCATCGATAAAAACAGAGTTTATGGAAGACTCCTCAGTATCAAACAAAAAGACTTCCACTGTGCTGTTTGGAAGGAGTCACTAGCATGGTCTACCAGTCCAACGTTCCCACGTCTCTAAATCAAGTTTTTGCTGCTACATGGGTAAGTATCAAGAGAGCATCAGACCATTTAGCTGTCTTCTGCAGTATAAAATGACCGCGTGTTGCAGTGCTAATGAATACAAGGCACAGCCCAGACTGAGAGCAGCCAGCCCAGTAGAGCTGTGGACTGGACAGACCTTGCTGTGCTCCCACCCAGTCCTGCACAGCTCCAGTCATGCTTCCGATACTAAAGCTCATGGGAATGCATGGGCCTGTCCTGCACAATTAAAGTCAGTGGGATTTACAGCTGAGCACCTGCAGGTAGCAGCAGGCATAGAAAAAGACTGGTAGCAGTGTGCGTGTACATACATAAACACACACACACACACATATATATACACATATACACACACGTGTGTAATTTTTAGCTGTATTTCTTTACAGAACCTTAACAGAACTCACACTCCATAAATAAAACTGAGCCTGTGTTTCCTCAGATCCCTCTTTTTTTCTTTTTTTGGAGGGGGATAAAATTACATTGGTGTTATCTTCAACTGATAGCTTTGTTGAAGGTTGGCGGAGTCACAAGCTTTTGGACTTGAGATGCAATTTGCAGAAGTACTGAATGCTACAAATGAGCAGTGCAGTGCAGTCAGGGATAGGGGATGTGATTTGTAAGACTGAGCACAGGGAGCCCCAAGGAGTATGTGAGCACTGAGCCAGCCACTGAAGCTGAGATGCTTTGGCTTCCTTAGAGACAAGGAGGAGGTTTTCTGCTAAAGCAGCATGGAGACTAACAACACTGCAGTGCCCAGGACCTGCAGAAAATGCAAACTTGGCTCTGTGGGACTGCTGACGCTGCTGCTGCCCATTTGGCAGAAAGAAGTGCCAGTAGTGCTGATCGCTTTTCCTTCCCACTCTTTCTGATGGGTTATCCTGTCTGTCACTGCAGTACTTGCAGTATCTTGGCAGAAGCAGATTCACATTGTGCAGACACTTCAGCAAAAGAACAACAATAAAAACCCTTAACCTTTGCTTCACACCTAGTGACAGAATGACAAAGCAGCTAGCAAGGCAGCCAAAACAGACACAGAGCACAAGAGCATGTGTGAGAGGGAAAAATGGGCTTTAGGAGCACACACACAGGATTTTCCACCCTGTTGAAGCTGAAGGGCCTCATTTAACTCTATCCTCATCCCAAGGACCTGTGTCGGCATGTTACTGCCAGGTGCCCATACAGAGCCTTGTGTCTGCTCCACCATTAACATAAGCAGACAACAACCAAGTCATCTTGGAGGAAAACACTGCTTATGAACACATCCCTCTACTGAGGACCTTTCTGTTTTCTATGCTTTCCTGTCACTGGTCTCCATGGTCCATGGGTAGTTAAGGTGAAGCAGGAGAGATGAGCACCCAAAGAGCACATAGCAGTGCAAACACCAGCTGGTGGGGCTTTTGGTTATCATTGTAGGCCATCAGTATGAGCAGTGCAGAGAAAGTTTTGCCAGGGAACCATTGGACAGGAACACTGACAGCACCCGATCCACTCATATCTGTTAAAACCTGGTGATTTCTGCAATTCTGTTCCTGTGAATCATTTGCATGTCATATCCCAGCTATTTACTCAAATTTGGTTAGAAGTGTTTGCTGTTATGGGAGCAGAATGGAGCATGGAGACAGGAAAAAAACTTTGAATTATCTTTACTCGGCTTTGAGATGATGAGCTTGAAGTGCTGTTCAAGAACCTGTCTGCTGCATCCAACGCTCTTCCTATTAACATTTAGGTTCTGTTAAGCACCAGCAAGGCAAGTCATAACATCTTCAGATTCCTCTGACGCTTACCAAATGACATGAAGGGCAGGGTAGGCTTCTTGTTCCTATTATAATGATGTCTCAACTATGAACAAAAGAAGTAGACTGCACAAATGTCTGAAGAGGAAGGGTAGAAATATGATGAATTTACTTACTACGAAGAACTTGTGTGGTCTTAAGAACATGTGAAAATATATAAAGGTATATATAAAAAAAATGTATTTAGAAGGATTTCAAGAAGTCCAGTTGTCACATGGTGTTGTCATTGACTGTAGTGTTCAGGACAAAGGAATGTGTAGGACTGCTGGCTCTCCAGGTGTGTGGTGAGCACACTGCAATCAGCTCTGGTAAGGCACCACTGGGTCACACAGGGGCTGTCACCTGTGTGTGCAACAGGTCCTTGGGCAGCACTTTTAACACAGTTGCGTCAGGAGAATGAATCTGCAGGCTTGTAGATGACTTCGGGTTAGATATGGAGGGTTCAGTCCAGATGGCCCCAGGATAACAATGATGCAGTTGTCTGAAGGAGCACTGTTAATTCATACACTGATTATGACAGCTGTCTGTAATACAGACACCAACAAGTCTGTGTTTGTTGTGCTGGGCCGATTCTGGGAGCCTGCTAAAGGCTTTGCTAAAGACTGCTTTAAAACTATATTTAGGAAGAAAAAGAGGGTGACATTGTAGGTCCAGTCTGAAGCTCCTCCAAATCATCCTTTGATTCTGTGATAGTGAGCTGCTTGAACATGCTCTACAAGTCGTGACCTGACTGCAGGTAGGTACACAGAATACATTTCTCCCCTTGCCACACTAATGCTTCTGGCATCCTTGTTTTACTTGCTCACATTTGTGCAGCATCTGAAATATTCCAAGAGCTGATGGCTTCTGGAAGAAGCTTTGACCTACCAGGCACTGGACATTCCACCCTGATCTGCTGTAGACATCCCTGTTCATTGCAGGGGAGTTGTACTAGTTGACTTTTAAGGGTCCCTTCCAACTCAACTGATGCTGCAATTCTTTGATTCTGCTCTACATAGTAGCATGCACACTGTCCTGTCTGGAGGACAAGCCACATCAAATCACATCTAAACGTGTATCTTCCTTTCCAAGACTGACCTTTCTCCTTCCTTCAGCTGCCCTTTTAGTGCAGTACAGCAGGCTCTGTGTTACTCAGTCCCCAAAATGTCCCCCACCACAAGAGCTGCCTGTCCTGCGCTTTGCACGTAGTACTACATTTCAGAGATGTGGATTCACTGTTCCTTCAAGCTTAGCAGACAAAAGTTGAAGAACATGAAGGTTGCTAAACATGTTAAAAGTCCTTCAGAACTTTCAGCACTACATTATTTTTGATGCTCACCTTGCTCAACATAGCAAGTAATAGTGATAAAGCTGGCCCATTAGAGAGAGCAACTGAGCTTCCCATGGGCTATACAAAGCTTACTGTGTACTGTATTATAAATTTATGCATATGCTTGTATAATCAATGAATATACTTGTTATTATTATGAAATATACCAGAGAGTTTGGCTAAGCAGGCTATTATACAGAAGAGAATAGATAAAATGCTTACCTGTGTCCTAGGCTCACTATAGAACTCCAAAGGAGTGGATCTCCAGTAAGAGATCCTTCCCCACTGGTAGTCAGCTCTTAAATGGGTCTGGGAGAGATGGAGCCAGGCTCCACCCCTTCCAGCAACACAGCTGAATTGCCTTCACCTGTGCTCCTCTGGCTGACTCATTGCTCACCTCAGGTGATCAATCAGAGGTTCAGGCCACGATTCAGCAGTTCCCATACAATGCTTAAGGTACATAGTATGCACACTCATCTTAGAAACATACACAAGCATATATATACACAAAACTTTTATGTACGTACAGCCATCAGATCACAGAACTGTTAAGAGTTGGAAGGGACCTTGAAGGGCCTCTTAGTCCAACTCCCCTGCACTGAACAGGAACATGTACAGCAGGTCAGAGTGCTTGCAGAATATGTGTGCAGGTGTGCAGATTTTAACTCCCTCAAGGATGAAGCAGAATGGCTAAGATCAGAAAGGCACCCAGCCCTGCAACCTGCACGTGTTTGCAGAAGAAGCCTAAAACCAGCATGAGGAATAAAGCAAAGCTTTCATCAGTATCCTAAATTCTCATTCTGCATATGGCTTATGCATCACCTGAACAGCAGATGGCATCTCTGACTTCATGCTCAGTAGTCCATGTGCCTGACAAGTTCCCACTGAATCTGTTTCTGCTTTGCAGCATTTGTGCATTTGTTGTCCGTCAGTATCATCATTTGCCCTTAAAAATCAAAATATCAGTTGATGTTCTCTCCTTCTTGCACTGTAAACATCAGTGAAGGACGGTTCCCTTTCCTACTGCTCCACTACCGTGTCTCATCCACCTTCACCTACCTCAGCATACCTCATTTCTTCTCATACCCACCAAAAAAAACCAAATTAAAAAAAAAACAAATCCTAAAACATAGATGCTGCTATTTGCCTTTTTTTGGTTTTGTTCTGTCTTTCAGTAAAATTCTGCTGGTACCAGCAGCAACAGAATCAAATCCAGAGTCTGGGCTCTTACAAGAAGAGACTGGAGGAAGGTCTGCTCTGGTTCCCCCTCCCCGGCCTCTTGGTGCTGGTGGAGTTTCCCCTGACTTGCCATGTCAGCAGAGATGTAGGCCTCTCTCTTCCATATTATTTTCCCATGCTAAGTAAATATGCTAAGCATACGTCTTCCCCCTGCCAAAATGCTAAGCTCACTGATGGGGCCTAACAACCCAGCTTGCTGCTGGGTTTTTCCTACTGGTTTGCTCCTCCATATTCATCACGCTGCCACACTGCACAGGGAGAACTCAGACTTCAAGTTCTTGGTTTTTTTGTTTTTGTTTTTGTTTTTTAAACCAAAGCCCAGCGTTGTAGGTCTGTCACAGAAGAAGTGTTGAGCTTCCACGTACTTGTTTAATTCTGGTATCTTTTCTTTCTTATTATGAGTCTAGCACTGGTTAAAAGGAAGCAGCTTCTACTGCTTGGCATCTGTCAGGTCCCTTAGCTTTGATGGAAGGGCTTTTACTCATAGTACCATTGCATCTTCTTCAGAGTATCTTGTACAGACTGTTAAGTCTTCCCTCAACTGTTGCTTTCAAATCCTTCTGAAAACTTCTGAGTCAGGGATGGATTTAAGTGAATATCCAAAGTCCTCAGGACTCTTCTGGAAGAGGCATTACCCGATTTGGGGCTGCATGTCACAGCATGGTCAGATGCTGCCCTTGTGTCCTCTTTACAGCTGCCACCAATCCTACTCCAGGAGCTGAATTGAGATCTGTGGAGATGAGAACTCGGTGTCCTAGAGACTATCAGAGGAGGAGGAAGAGGTGGCACCATGGGGCCTCTCTGGGGCTAGGTTTCCCTGGAGACTTCTCCAAGAGCACTTTGCATGCTTGGCCCCTCTCAGACTACTGGAAGGAAGGACTTCTGACTCCACTGGTGATAGGAACAGCTCTTCAGGATGCTTTATCCAGCTTGGATGGATTTGCATGTCTGTTTATATGGAATATTGACCAGATTTACTGTTTTTTTAAAATGCTTGTGTTTTCCAAGGGTGAAGCTTTCCTGCTACTTGCTTCTGCCTGTCTCCCACATATATAAGGGAATTACACATAATTTCTAATGAGGTGGATTTTATATTATTATTATTGGTTTATTCATTTACTTTCAATGGCCATTTTGGGGATTGGATTACACAATGTTGTGAAATCTGATATCTGTGCCCAGCAGTGATGTCTTCCCTCCTGCTCCCTAAAGGACAACCACTATTATACTACCTCACACAGAGGCTTGTGCAGAACACACCTCAAGTCTGAGCTCCTCATTCTCTTCACACTTGATTTTCTTCCACCAGATTCATACTGGGGCTTTGTTTTTTTGTATTTATCATTATCTTGTTTTTAAAAAATAGGTGTAACACATATGTAGGTGCAGTGGCAACTGTAGAACAAGTGGATATTTGCAAGCCACATGCTGTTCTCACCTGTGCTGGACTTCTGCAGGCTTGCATGCATAAAATGAGGGAGGTTTCTGACCAAAACAGGACTAAGAGATGTTGATTGGGCAAGTGAAGTCAAATTACCAGTGCATGGTTTCCTGCACAACTGCTGCTGCCTCTCCCATCTGAACCAATGCAATAACATCCTTTCACTGTCTGCAGGCTGTTTATAAGCACAACCCCACCTTGGCCCTGGTTTTCCTCCTTCAGCAACAAGGCACACGCTGTGAAGCTCAACAAATTTCCTATTAGAAACAACACATGGATGTGTATTTGCTTCTGAGAGAACAGTGCTGAGCCACGGCATTTCATAGCTCCTCATCAGAAACAGATCATTTTGTTTCCTCTTCTAGTGCGCTACAGCACATGAGGCCAGCTGTCTCCCTCTCTGTCTGATAGGAACCCTGAAGGAGTGAAGTCAGAAGAGTAACCTTGGCTTTACATCATCAGGGGCAAGAACAAAAATTGCCTGAAAGTCAGATTACAAAAACTTGCTTTGTAAGGATAAGTACCATGCTCTCATAAAATCCTCAACTTACAGTAAATTGGGTTATAAACTACTGACAGATCAGCAGGACAGCCTTTAAGTCACATAAAGCTTACAAAATCACTGTGCTCATAAAATAAAGATTTACCTTTGCTTCTTCTTTGTTGTTCTGTATCTTTTTTTTCTTACTGTAAATCATTGCCACCGAGTTTAATAGGGCTTATAGAATATTGTAAGTGTCTCTTGAAAAATATAATTGCTATTTATGTTCCCACTCATACTTGAAAGCTTTTTTCAGTGGAGGGGAAACTGTCCATTTTTCAGGTGACTCATTTGTAATGCAAACTCAAAAAAATCCCTTTGCTGATGAAAGAGAATAAAACTTGAAGGCATATTTGCATGATGCACAGAGCATCAGCTGAGCAGTTAGAGCAGCTGCTTGAGGATTAGCTCTGTACTGCCCAGGAGACCAGATCTGTCTGTCACAGCCAGTGCAGAGTTCTGGAGGCCCTGTTCTCGGCTAAATGCTTGTACTGTACCTCTATCTAACCAACGTTTGGTTTGCACCTTTACGTAACTTTTTGCAGGGGAAATACTCCGCCTGGGGTAAGCACAGTCTCTGGTGCAGACCAGCTCCATTCCGCCACTGTGGTATGGTGGTCTCCAGCCAACCCACAGCAGATGGGGTCTGAGCAATTTCCGACACTCTCCAGCCCCTCTGCTAGGGTCAATAAATACATGGTATGTGTCTCAGACCGTGTCTGCTTTTCACTAAAAGCAGCAGACAGCCAGGCTTTGAGGAAATGGGTGAAACACCATGGCGTGGATGCCACTGTGGAACTAAGCCAGCAGCACTGGAGGTGTGACATGAGATGGGAGGGCCACTTTCACTACTGCTGTCGGCATGTCAGTAACCCATGGCACCTCCCTCCCTTCAAAACCAAACCCCAGGTTGTTTCTGAGGACTAGTGTTTGCAAATCACCCACGATGACAGAATTCCCCCCGGTGGCAGAGGAGACCAAGAAGAGAAAGCAGTACTGACTATGGATCCACTTACATCATTGGGAATAGTAAGTTCATGGGAACTGGTTGGAGAAGTGGCATCCAGTCCTATGTGGGGAACAGACAGAAAATGTTATGCCAGTTGCTTGCAAAAAGCGTAAGACACAACAAGCCAACAAGCGATATTATAGAGGAGGAAACATACCAACAAAAAAAAAAAACAGAAGAGCAAAGAAAAGTAGAGAAGTGCTAGCGAAACAGAAATGAAAGAAGATGCAAAACTCAAAAGGGTTGGACTCGCTTTTAAAGAGTCTTATTTTAATTAACCTTTAACCCACCAAAACAACAAATGTCACATGATTCCACAGAGTCATACAAATCCTTTAGAAAATGGAGGGTTTCACCTACAAATCATTTCTGAAGCTCATCATAAATACATTGATTCAGAAATTAACGGATGACTGAAATTTGACCTCTCTACCCAGTGTTGTAGAATACAGAAAATTAGAGTGGAACTCAAACAGAAAAAGTAGTTGAACCAAATACATCGTCATGAAAATTAAAAATAATAATAATAATAAAATAATGATGAGGAAATTAACCTAAAAGAATTTGGAAATTAATGAGGGATTAGTTGCTGAAGAATGTTGGGAAGGGTCATTTTGGAAGGGAAAAGTACCAAATAATGTAAGTTGCATACATTTGTTTTTAAATTGGGTGGACGAAAGGAAAAAGGAGAAATGGAATTACTGCTCTAACACACAGTAACATTATAGGAACATATATCTCATGAGTACAACCAGGAAAAGATTAAGGAGCAGCATGTTAATGACAAGAATGAGGAACACAGAAAGCTGGGAAAAGCCATTCAGTGTTACTTGCAGATATTTTATCAGATACACCATAGAAAAACAAAAATGTATTTTGGATGTCATTTCTCTCCCCTTCTCATTTATTTTTTAATTTATTTCCTTGGGGCGTTGTCTTGATTTGTTCATTATCATCTCTGAAGACATGCCAAAATACTCATTTCCAACTAGAAATTGTGGAAAAGGAGCTATTTAGAAAACAGCAACTCATCTACAGTTTACTTGAGTTTACATTCTACTAAGAATTGTATATAGTTATTTGATGTTGACTATAACACAGTCAAGTTGCTCACAAAATTTGATGTATGTGATAAAATGTTATTTGCCATACCAAGCATGTACCAGTTTATTCTGTGAAATTTTTGATGCCAAGCTCCAATCTAATGAAGTATAGAAAAAATAATTTATTGTATGGTTAATTGACTCGACTTCTCTCTTGACATGAGTTCTTTCTCTTGAGTAAATAATTTGTTATCAGCTTATGCACTTTAATCAAGACAGGCTGAATTTCGCATTTCTTAAGTGAATTGAATTTCCACTGCAGTTTGTAAGCAGTCATTTGCTCTAGTAGGACATGAGGCACTTGTCCCAGCAGTGACGATTAGTGATGGTCTTAAGGAGTCTGGCTCTATGATGAGCTCCAGTTTTAGCATGCAGTAATTTCTTTAATCTAAATTTCTATACTGCCATTACATGCTATTTTCTTGTATTTTTTGGTTTACAAAAGATGCTAACAAACTGGATATTTGGCAGGACATATGTCCAAGCGCTTCACTCAGTGTCAACTGGTAGATACTGTATGGTCCACAATAACTTTGTAAGGATTGAAGTAACTCAGGATTTTTAGCCAATGGCACAAATGGAGTGGGTTTGATTAAATAAACATAACAAACAAAGCAAATCTTAGTAGTGATGAAAGGAACTGTAATAGAGGAAAGGGAGGGAACAACAAAGATTAATGTGTCAAAACAGAAGGATCATTGGTCATTGACCACATTTGTTATTAAAATGATGTAATGACCACGGGAAACAAAGCTGTTAAGAAGAAGGACATCCCCAGGAGGTCATGGGTACGTACCAGGGAAACCAGGGGTGGTCTGCCCAAGGGGAGTAAAGGGGGGATGCTGCATAGCCAACTGGTGAAGCTTGGTCAACTGCAGGGCAGGATGGGAAATTAGAACTAACCAATCAAATGGAATTATTTCAGAGCAGAGAAACCGTCTTACATGTTCTAAAATTGGATTAATTAAAATTATATTAAAAAAAAAAAGTTTAATCATTCATTCTGATCTACTGCAGAGAAAAAAAAAAACAACAAAAGAAAACGAAACAACAAAAACCCCAAATTGGTTATAAATGACATCTCTACTGTTATTACATGTAGCAGCTATTGTTAATATTAACTAATTACTGTAGAATTACATATTAAAAGAGTTCAGATTTATCACATGCAAAGAAGACTGAGATAGATAACTGTAATTTGTTCCTGGGCCATTGTACTTTCTAGTAAGTATTACACAAGATAAGAGATGCAACTGAACTATAATGTATGGCTATAACATATGTCATTAGGGACATGTGTCCTTAGTCCATGTTAACTCCATTGCTAGCAGTAGAAAGTAAATATTGCCCGGAACAAACGAAAAGGTGAGGAAGAAAAAGGGAGTAATTTACATGTGCTGGACTCACGTCTGGATGAGGGATGGCATACTGCCCCTGAATTGTAAACGCCTGGAAACGAGAAGCACAGGGAAGACAGAGGTCAGCTGGGTGGGACAAGCACAGGGCAGCCTCCTGCTGGCCCCATTGTGAATGCCACCCACGTCGCCCTCTACACCAAGTAAAGCTTAATTTTCTTGTGCTGCTTGATAATGCCTGGCATGGTGCAAAATGTTGTTCACAGGATGTATGGTGTGATGCCAAAAGCTACAGCCTACTCTCTGGCTACCCTGATGTAGGAGGTGGCTTGCTTGGCCAACCAACACAGTGCCAGCAGATGTGATCCTGCATGGCACATGACACAGCCCCTCATCTCCCCTGCTGGCTCTGCTCACTCTGTGCAATGGCCTACACAGACACAGCTATGAAGAGATTATAATTTTCTATTTTATTCTGTAGAGCTTTTCTGAAAGGAAAGGCATGTCAGAAAAATTTTAATGTGCTTATGCTCAGATGGGCAGGGAGGCAAAAGGACAAATTATAATGTATAAATATTTGTAGTGGGAGAATTATAAACAGGAACAGAGCTGATTAGCTTAGTTTGCAAAATGCTAATTTGACAAAAGGCCTCTTAGAAAGCAATGAATCCTCTGCAAATGATAAAACAATTCATTTAATGATGTTCAGATATTAAAACCCTTTATGCTCCAACTGCTTAATGCACATTTCTGCAGCAAAATTTCCCTTCTGGAGAATAAACATTTCATTTAATTTTGAAATTAGCTATAAAACAAGGCTGAAATCTGGCAAATATTATGCACCTGAGCAGTTTTCAACCAGAAGGAACTACTGGGCTCAACGGCATGTTCACTTGCATACATACTCATATGCATCTATGGGATGGCCATTAGAAATGGTTTATAAATGAAAAGGTCCCCATCTACGAAAACAGACTCTAACTGCCATCAGTGGGTCTTATGAGCAAAGTGTGCGTTTAAGTGTTTTACCAAATGAGGACAACCTTAAGGAAATGTTAAGACTGCTCTGCTGAGTGGAAGGCTTTGAGTGTAGCCAAGCACATGAACGGCCTTTCAGATATTCAATGGATATGGCACTGGGCAGGGACCTAGGCCTATGAGCAAACAGTGGGTTTGAAAAACACACTCTGGTCTCTTGCTCTCTCTGGTGGACCAGAATAGATCAACCAGATCTTGGGTTTCCTTCAAATCCAGCTGAGGGGACATCATTTTTTCACAGGGGTGCTTCCCAAGATGTGGTCTACAAGCCAGCAGTGAACTACTGCGATAAAACTTGCTAACAAACCTAAAAGTACCCTCTTCCTCATTGCTCTTCTTGCTCATATTTCACATATACACATGAAGACACAAACAAAACTATGGAAGTAACAGGAGTAGGTAACACTCAAAGCTCTGTTTATTAACTCTGCCCTTTCCACAGCAGATGCATGAGAAGTACAAGCCCAGTAGTGGCTACTGAGGCATCTGTATGGTAATGCTTAGCAAGGACAGGAGCTACAAGTCTGCTTCCTTCAAAGCTTAGACAACTTTCCAATGGATGTACTGACTATGGTAAGAGCATGAATTACCTGGCCTGCATATCTTCCTCAATTTAAGAGGCATACAGCAAAGCTGTCACTGTTGAGCACCAGTCTAAACAGCAATGCAGCACAAGGGGCAGAAATCTTCTATTTGCTTCCTTCAGGCAAAAGTGCAATATTTTTTTTTAAAACCATTGCTCAGGCTGGATGTTGGTAAATGGCAGAGCAGAATAGTACAGTTCAGCTTCCTTTCTGTCAGGCAGTGCAATATTGAAGAAGCACAAGAAAATTAAAGCCATACTTACAAGAATAAAACCCCACCTTGTTAAGTAAGAACAGAATTCAAATTTTTCTAGTGCTGTTTGAAAAGCAAGCATTAAAGAACCTGAAACCTTTAAAGATAGCCATGATGTTACTTAGAATGGAAAAATAACTTTTGATATTGTAGTCAAAGGGCTGGGTGGACTTAATACTCTAACTGAAATTTTATTTTCAATGTTAATTTCCACTGTGATTTTCCACAGTGACTTTCAAACATACCTCAAGCATTTTCTATAAAAGTTTGGTTAGTCAGAGACCACATTCAAAGCACACACAACTCATCTGTCTCAGACACTCTTTCTCACATCAATAAGATTGCATCAAAAAAGTGACAACACCTTTTTAACTGGTAAAACTGAAGATGGCAAGAACTATCAGGCCTTCAAATAGAACACTTTCAGTTATTTATATGAACTGTTTTGGGCACCCTAGGAAACAGTTTCAGTGTTTTTGAGTAATCATATACAATCTTCAAAGCAATTACAATTGGCTGCTGCATTATGTACACATGCATTTCTTAAAAGAAAGCACTGCAGTATAAACTTAATATACTTCTGGAATAAATTATTCTGAACTCTCAGACCAACTTTTGGCAATTTATTTTTAATTCCAACTCAACGTTGGTCACTACAGGAGCTGATTTCTTATTTTGAAGAAAACCTAGAGGGTAAACTTGGACACCCAGCAACTTCAAGTTACTTTATCCAGATTATAAAAGTCTGGGAATATGCCACAATATCTCATTACAGGCTAGAAAGTAAAACTCTGAAATAAAAAACAGAGACAGTTTATTGCAAAGGCCTTTAGGAGGAAATGGCTTGTTGCTGTATGCTTGGTATATTTAGGAGCTTGCTGGCACACTGGAAGATTAGGGAGATGCAGGATTCTGTGCCAGCAGCACCTTATGCCACCTGCCCTACCAAGAACTTGGTGTCTGGTTCCTCAAATGATTTCTGTATTCCCTGTTGAGATTCCCTGTTGTATTCCCTGCATAAGACATGGTCTCTAGGCCTGCAGGTGTCCCATCATGCACGTGAGTGGCTCTTCCCACTGGATAAACACTAAAAAGGGGCTTTGCTCTCATCCTGGGTGAAAGAATAGACTAGGATTGGATGCCTTTTGCCACAGAAGCTTCACACATGAATCCTAAGAAGGGAAATGTGGCCTTCCTCTAGCCTAGATTTAGGAGACCAGGATTTGGGCAGGGTTTGCAGCATCCTGGGCACCTTTCCACTCTTCATAGCTTGCTGGTTACAGATCCCCTCGTGAGCCTCCTATGGTATTTTTAGGCTTGGTATCAGCTGCATTTGTTGTTGGTTCATTTACTAAAAGTGCATTCCCCTTGCAGCTCATGGTGGTAGAGTAAATTCCTGTCACAGCCACTTGTTGCAAACTCACTTCAGGACATTATCACAAAACAAGGAAGGGTTACACTGCACATGGGTTTTTAAAAGCAGATAAGAACACTGATATAGCATAAGACGAAGGGGAAATAGTCAAAATTTCACTATATATAAAAGATACAGTAAAGCTCTGATTCCATTACAAATGAGACTTGTATAATCAAGATGCTATAATTGCAATATAGTTGTTTAATCAACAGATATCAAGATGTTGTAATCACAATATAATCGAGAGAATCAAGCAAGGTAGACAATGATCACAAAGAGAATAAGCGGAAGAGCTTACCCTTCGGCTGAGCTCACCAGAAGACACCAAGAGAAGGGATCTCCAGAAGAGATCCTTCCCCTCTGGTAGCCAGCTCTTAAATAGGTCTAGGAGGGGTGGAGCCTGGCTCCACCCCTTCTGGCAGCACAGGTGAATTGCCTTCACCTGTGCTCCTCTGGCTGACTCATGGCTCGCCTCAGGTGATTAATCAGAGGTTCAGGCCGTGACTCAGCAGTTCCCATACAAGACTTAATGGCTGGGAAGGTCTGCACCTACATTTATATAGTTTGTGTAGCCTCAAAACCCCATTACTAAGGAACTATAGGGCAAAGGAAGTTATTGGTACTACTGAAGTAATCTGCAGAATACCACTTCCCAGGCTTATACAGCAGCAGGAAACACACTGTATATCAGATGCTTCCCACTCAATGTCTTGTCATTGTTTTCCCCTTAAGTTTGCAATGCAGTGTTCTCCTTCCTTGCAAGCTGCAAGCACACAGAGTAGACAGAGCACATCAATACTATACCAGGCAAAAAAATGAGTGAAAGTTGAAAACTAACAGGCGCTGGCTGAGGTTGGGCCAAGACGGTGTGGTTTCCAGCTGAAGCCAAAATGGTGTCTGCTCTTACCTGGCCACCTGCAAAAATGATAGGTGCAGAGGCAGGTTTGGGACGGTAGGGGATGGTGGCACCTTTGGGTGGGGACTGCAGACAAAAACACAAAGCGATCAAAATGCAGAATGAAGCAGAATGCACATAAAACCACTCTTTAACTTGGCCACCCTAGGCACTAGGGGTGCACTGACCCGGCCCCAGCCCGCCCTGCCCTCCTTACCAAGAGTCCTAGAATCAGAAGTCTGATGTCTGAGCCCCAGGTAGGAAAGCCAAGGCCTCAGTTATCCAACTGACAGCCGGCACTCGTGGCTTCTCTACCACTCTTAGCTGGTGAAGCTATAAAGCTTCATTAAGCACTTTAAGGCATTTCAGGAAACAATATCAAACTGTGTCAATGTTTTGGAAGAGGCCAGTCTGAGCACACCCTGCTTATTGATCTTTCCTATGCTGCTGCACATCAAGATTTCTTGTTTTACTGACTCAGTTGAGTTGGCTGCTAAACGACAAGCGACTGGCTTGATCCTTCCTCTTGTTCAGCCGAGCAGGAAGGGTGGAGAAAATCCCTCCCAGCTACAGCCTTCATGTACAGAAAGGAATCATATTCCCTGCAGCCCAAGGCAAGTGTATGAAGGGAAATATCTGAGCCAGGTTAACATTCTCCCCATACACAAAGTGGGAGCATCTGCCTGTAAAACAGGCTACCAGCTACCCAGCAGAATTATGCCCTGGTTTCAATGCTTTAACTACAACTAAGAAAGGTAAAAACCAAAACACTTCCATTAATTAATACCAAGTACTTTGCTATTTCACTTCAGTGCGAGTGGTTTGTTTTCTAAATTAAATATATCTATTTATTCCATGAATGCCACTTGCATACAGAACTACACACCATGCACAAAGCTGATAATAATTACTATCATGTACTCCACGTCTAATGAACTAGCATTAGTTTTTTAATATTATCTTCTATATTATTTTTATACATAAATTCTTTCCTCACAGTAGTCCAGCAAAAACTGAAGCAAGAGTCATTTTTTTTCCAAGTAAAATATTGGGCATTTCTTCAGTTTTATGCCTTTTTTTTTTTTTTTTTTTTTGCATAATGCTGGCTGTTATTTAGATACAGTGCATTCTTATGAACAGCCTGTAGCCACAGTGCTGTCTCACTGCTTCTCCTATTTTTAAGGAATATAAAATAAGTAGAACATCAGAGATTATGAGACAGCTCTTGACTACACGTAAGATAAAAAAAACCCATAAAACCCAAAACCCCAAACAGAGAAAATATTCCAGCAAAAAAAATGTGATAAAAATGGAGAAGTTGTACGTTCCAAGTCAAAAGCTGTGGCTGCCATGTCAAGTTTTTTCATTTTGTATGCTGATGTTTTTTTCAAACTTTATCAGTTGAGATGTGTACTTGCATGAAAGTACAGACACGTTCAACACAGGATTAAACAGCTCAAATCTGTGTAGAAATTAATTTGGTATCATTTAACTTGAGAGCTAAAAAAGTGCCATTGCAAAGAAACGTAATAGCCTTATGCAGTGATCTGACCCCAAAGGAGGAAAGAGTCCTGCAATGTTTAAATCACACAAGCCAGAATTGCTTCTACTTTAAACAAGACCTACGTGTTTTTGTCCTGTTCAGAATCATCAGAATAAAATGCATTAGAATAAAATGCTTTTCTCAAAAGATGGGCTGCAGCTCTGTGCAGGACCATGCTTTGCTGCTTGACAGTGTCATGATAGCCCTGGCCCCAGGTTGCTAAGCCTGCTCCGAGAGGTTCCCAGACACCAGTCAAGTATTTGAGGCTCTGTCAGGGTCCCCCTGAAATCCCTGACCGGGGATGGATGGACAGGACCTCAGGGAACCCCCGGGCAGCTGAAAATCAACAACATGTTTGAACATCTCCCATGTGAGAGGCAAGAACCCAAATGATCACTTACCTCCAGCATGACCACGCATATCTGTTTCACACACTGGATGATGGCATCAGGAGTGCCTGAGATAGTGACTGCACGCTCCGTTGAGTTTGGCAGCATATCCCCTGCTACTTGCACCTGGGCTCCTGTGGACTTGAGCAGAAGCAAACCAAACAGAGTATCACTATCAGGAAGGCAATGCCAGGAGAGGGGAGGGGAGGGGAGGAAGCCAAAATAATCCTTGGCATTATTTCACAAAAATCATGAAAGACTTTCAATCAACAGAAAAAAAGCCCACACGCATTTCATATTGAATTTGCACTTTCACACATTACAAACAAAATGTTTTCCTGGTTGTTATTGAAATGCTATGTATGTATGTATTTAGTTAGCTTTTAATTATCATTGAGTTTGTGTCAGCCAGCAAGGAGTTATTTTATTTTCCTGGTGGTCACACACAACACATGCTATTCTTCTTTCCAGAGACTGATTAAATTACTGATTGCATCTTCTGTTCACTACTGCTATTTAAAGAGATATCAATTCCTTTTTCCATAACAGGCTTTGAAATTTCACCATAATTTCATCAATCTGCCATGCTTTTCTTTCTTTTTCTTACAGCCTTGTCTTGCAAATGCATGCATTCCTTGCTGTTCTCAGGCAGCAGCCCTACCAGGCTGAACACAAAAAAGCATCCATCCCTCATGCAATTGCTACTTAGTGTGTTGTGTGATGATGAAATTAGATCATATCTTGAGGTAGATGCACTTTTTTTTGTTGTTGCTGTTTGATAAGTGGTTATTGTTTAACATACAGTTCTGGGTATCTGTATGACTAGCATAAAATACTCTGCAAAATACTGCAGTCATTTATGTATTTGCTTCCAATGCTAGTTTTGTTTATTTTTTTATTTTGGTGGTATATCAGCAATGAAAAAATAAATAAGATCTTCCCAATACCCTTCTGACTATGCAAATGTGAAGTGTGCATCCATGCTACGTTAATCTCATCCAAAGATCCCTTTGACCACACAATATCCTTTTACTTCCTTGCACTAGGGAAGTAGCTAACTGCTTCTGAAACTGTTCTCACCAGAATAATCACTGTACACAGACCAACTTCACCTGTACGAGCCTGTGTCCTACAAGCACTCACTCAGCATTACGGATGAGATTTCCAGTACAAAGAGATACAAGGATTTCCAGTACAAAGACAAAGAGGTGACAGCTATAAAACCCACAGCTAAGTGCTTAACAGACCACACTTGGTGCTTCTGCCCAGTACTATTCTAACACAAATGAGAAACTAGCCAGAACCCTACTGCCAGACAGTTCTGAATAAAGAGAACAGTGTTTCCTATATATCTAATTTTGCACAGAAGATCAAGTGCACATCAAGTGACACTGTCTCCCACATCCCAAAAGCATGTTTGAAAATACGTACTAATGAGAGGCACAGCTCCCTGATTCTTTAATGAAAAAAAAGGTAATAAAATACCAAGAAAAAAAGTAAAATTATTTGCAGGTCTTGGTAAATAAGAAGACCACTTCAAATGGCAGAATTCTGAATTATTCCTCCATGAGTTTACAGCAGACAATATACACATGTTTTCATGTGCTCCCATTATAAAGCAAAGTGCACATGGAGAAACAACGTTTGTCTGGCTGCAAAAACTGCACAGCCTTTGGCTGCTCTGCCAGCTGATGGAAGCAGGGTGTACTGTTTGCACTTCAGTACATGTGAGGAGGGGAAAAAACCTTCCAGATATGCCCGCAAAAAGAACTTCACTGAAAAACTCCCAGAACAATAACATTTGAATCCAAATGAAAGAATCTGGAAGTATCTGAAAGTCAGGAGGACAAGACCTTGGACAGTCCTCTATGGTCACTTACTCTTCCATGGTTACCGTAATGCAACATTTCAGAGCAAATTTTAGACATTTAATTTTGATCAAAACATTTTCCAGTCCTCTACATCATCTGATGAAAGCTTCTCTTACCAAAATATCCTTTTTTTTTTTTTTTTTCCATGCTTGAAATGAAACTTGGAAGTTCAATGAAACATACTGTCTTGAAGATACGTTTGTAGATAAAAAGGAAAGTTTTCCTGGGAAAACTTGGTGAAAAGCTTTTGTTTTGACAAAGTCAAATAAAAAAACAGTCAGCACTTCATCTTGCTATTCAACACTTTGTTCTGTGTTAGAACAAATACAAACGTAGAAGGAACACCATCATTTTCTCCAGAGTAAAAAGCCATTTTCAGAAATGTTTATTCAGATTCCCTTTATATAATTTTAGCACGTGCCTACTTTTCTTGTTTTACTGATTAAAAACATCAGATCCTCAGCTTGACATGTGCTAAGTTACCATAGCCACAGTAGGAACAATTCAAGCTGACACATTTTTGCATTTTCTGATTAGAGAAAAATGTGGCTGCTAGCACAGTGAATTGAATGAATGCCTTTAGATAAAGTCTGAATTAAAAATAAATCAATATGAGATGGGAATAGATGAGGTCAGGTCATTCATGGAACAGTGAGGTTAGGGAGAAACAAAAAAACAAATCAATTAAAAAAAAAGGTAGATGAAGAGTTTGACCTCATGACCTGGCCTTGCCAGCACAATCTGGGTCTTTCCCTGACTGCAAACGTTGGAACTGGCCTCGAAAAGTCCACAACACTCTGGCTTGGCCTTCTCAGTGTTGCTGACTGGGGGACAATGCTGAAAAAGAAATCTGAAAGGACATTTTTATTTGCTAGGGTGTTGATTTGCTGAAATGTGCTTGACTGTTTTCTCTGTTGTTTATTTTCCTCATCCAAGCTGTGTTTGAGCTGCTCTAGTAGTGTTGCAATGAATGAATTGTAAAGCTGTTTTTTTATTTCATATACTGTCTCTGTGTCCAGGAAGGTACAAGGGCACTGTGGTCATTGGCTTGCCACAGAGCAAGGCTTTCTGAGGCTCTTCACTCAGCACGTTTGACAGTCAACAGGATAACAACCCTGGCTGTCATTTATGACCACCTCCTCCTTCCAGAACTGCCATGAACTGATGAGTCACAGTAAATGCTGTACATGTAATTTCAGTAAAATAATTTCCACAGAATCACTGAATGGTTTAGGTTGATCGGGCCCTCAGAGCCCACCCAGCCCCAACCCCATGCCATGGGTAGGGCTGCTCCCATCAGCTTAGGCTGCCCAGGGCTCCATCCAACCTGGCCTTGAGTGCCTTCAGAGATGGGGCACCACAGCTTCTCTGGGCAGCTGTGCCAGCACTTCATCACCCTCTGAGTGAAAAATCTCCATTGGCCAAGTGCAATGGAACAACACTGAGCTAGTCAGAAACCCTGGCAGACACCCCGAGACTTACCTCCCTGATTTCTTTGATTTTGGAGCCTCCTTTTCCTATAAGGGATCCGCACTGACTTGCTGGCACGACAAGCCGCAGTGTTACAGGTGGCTTGCTTGTCACTGAGCTGTTTGTCATTGAAGCATTAATGTCCTGTAATAGCAACATCAAACAGAATTAGCTGAGGATTTGTCATTCCTTTTGGGTACTGAAGGGCACAGAGCAAATGCCTGAACAGTTCTTGAGGAGTAGGGCAGTTTGTAACTAATTGTGTCTCATCTCTGCTGCAGGTGAAGCCACCAGCAATGTAGATGATACACCATAAGCATGACTGCACAAGAAGCAGAGGAGGAAGGCTTGTGCAGGGGACAGGCTCAGTGACAAGACTGGGAGGTGACTGTGGCACCTGCCTTTAGACCAGCTGAAGCAGATGGAAAAAACAAGCAGGTTTTTGAGTTCACAGGCCCCCAAATCCTGACTCTGTTTCTTTTCCACTATCTTGAGTTGAACATTTCTACTATATATTACATCTTTTCACATAGCTTCTCTTCATTGCCACAAAGAAAAAAGGTTTTAAGAGGGAATGACAAAAATGATCTATGACCAATCTGAAGCAAATATAAGCAGATAATATTGACAAATACTTTGCTGCACCCATGCTTAATCTCTCTTTTGTAGCAGATCTGCATATTTATAACACTGTACACTTTCTAAAATATTTTCCATCACAGCTATGTAACCAGAGTATTAACAATAGCAGTTATCTGTACCTAGATATTTTAACATGTATTCATGTATTCTGTTATCTAGTCAAACTACACTGCCTATTTTCAAGGGCTTTTTAATATACTACTTGTCACAAAGTTTACACTGTTTTAAACATATTTTTGTTTCTTCAAAGTCTTCCAGCCACAGCAAAACTATCCCTCTAATTTCCTCATTCTCATCATCTAAAAGGAGTCAAACCCAAACAAGGAGTCTCAGTTACATACTCCTAAAACCATGAGACAAACAAAACAAAACAAAACAAAACAAACAAATAAACAAAAAAACCCACAAAGGAAAAGATAAAGCTGACCTTCCAATTGAATGAAGGGACCAAAATCAATCAATCAATCAAGCAAGCAAGCAAGCAATTCACAAGTTATCCAAACAACACATGGGAACACCAGCACTGTTCGCAGCAGTACCTCTGCATTTTGGATGGTAACGTTCTGCTGTCTAAGAAATGGCTCAGTATGACCTTGCTAAGCTTCAAAGAGATGAAAAAATCTTGAACACAATGAGGCATGTCTGCACACCATAAGACAGTGATCAAATCAGTCCTCTGCAGCCCTTAACTCACATTTTGTTTAGTATCAGTGTCAGTGAGAGACTGCAATCCAAAATAAAGCAAGAAGGATAGCAGAGCTCTGCAACACACATGTACCTGAAATAAAGTGCAAGTCATACCGATTTTTCAGCTGGAAGATATCACTTCACTAGATCATGTCAGTGTCAGGTAGTGGCACATAATCATCCGTAGGTAAACAACTCACTTCAAAGCCACCCAGCATGATCCTGATAATGTCTCCCAATTCTACATCACAGCTGAACTGGCCTCGAAGCATTCACTGCACTCAGGTGCACTTAAAAGCACTTCAAAACACTTGTTCATTTAAGGCCGCTCTACTTTATTTTCTCTTCACCATTCAGAAGTAGTCAAACCTAAACTATGGCATCTCAGTGACATACTGGTAAAGGCATCAGATCAGCTTAAAAACACAGAAAAGATGAGAGAGCAAAAAGATCCCCTCCAGAACTGCACGTTCCCAAAGTAGTGCTGGCTGGAAAAATTCTCATAGGACAATTTTATTTTGAACTGGAATATTTGTTTCTTTAGCATCTAACTTTCTGTGCACTGCATCCATCTCCTCAGGCCTTTGAAAGATGTAAGAGTTGGACTTTGCATGGTTTTTCGTCTGTCTTCCTCATCTAGGATCCCTGATGGGTATCAGTCACATTGATAAGGAAGTGATTCATGTTCAGAGTGTTACATGAGCTTTCTCCCAGACTCTACAAATTAATCACAAATTCCTCCCCTCTTTCCCATCCCAATATTTGATACAAAGAGTTTAAACCAAGTTCTCACAACTTATTTTTTTTTGGTAGCATTTCTAGCTGAAAACTCAAGAGTATTCTGGCTCACGTACAACTCACATCTTGTGGGCTATGGAGAGTACATTCATAGGGACAGATAGCCCATAAAACAATATTTGCTGGAGTTTACACTGCTGTTTGCTACATATAGGTTCAGCAATTATCACACTGGTGCTCTTCAGATTTCTTAGCATAAGTAAAAAGAATATTTTATAGCAAGAGTGATATTCTATTGTGGGATTTTCTATTTCATAACTGGCTTAAGAAATCTCCAGTAATAAGATATGTATAAGAAATGGCATTGGGTAGCCAGCTCAATTCTAAGTTCCGAAACAGTATTTCATTTTGACTCTAAAGCATTACAGTTACCTCGCTGTATTGATAGGAATAATTACAGAAAACCAAACTGATTTTATGAGACATTTTTCCTTACCACTGTTCTTTCAAATACTCTGGAAGCCAATGATATTAAAACTAAATACAGATACTTCAGAATATATATGATGCATGAGTTCTACATTAAGTGCCAATACTCATTGACTAAAATCAATGCTAAGAGTCCTGATTACCCTCTAAGATCTAAGCACAAATATGCATCAAATCCACTCAAACGCCCGAAGTTCACATTTTTTTGCCTATCAAAAACAACAGGGTGAGTTTGGCTTTTTTTTTTTTGGAGAGGTGGGGTGGGTGAGGTATTTAATGCTATGTGATGTTCAATGCTTTTATGAGAAATGTGATGCTATTTCTACTGGGTACTCATTTTGATGGGAACTGGCAGGGATTAGAGATTCCCACAGCATTCTGCAGGATAAGATCGTAAGGAGAACATGCTCTTCATGCTCTCTCTGAATCTCAGCATGCTGGTATGATGCCGTGCATGAAACAGAATCATAACCTATAGAAGGAACAGAGATAAGTATGATACGGGCAAGGAGATAAAGCTCTGATGGAGATGACAGCAGATGGTTTTACAACGGGACTACAGAGAATTGCTTGTGCAGTTCTGCAAGATTCAACCTCAAAATCAGCATTATCTCATTAAAAACTGGTAAAGAAAACAAACAAAAAAATGCACCGTGCCATAAATCCAAGGTACCTTATCAACACATTGAACAACTGTAATATTCCATTGGAAGATCTCAAAGATCACGAAAGAGTGGAGGAGGATGAACGGGATTAACATTTCCAGCATTAAAAAGAAGAGCCATATGCCTGAGGACTAACTAGATGGTCTGCTGAGATGTAGGAAGTTCCCAATGAACACACCTGAGGATGAGCTGAGTATGTCACAGCCCCAGTGCAGTTACATACAAAATGTTACCCTAGGTGGGGGTGAGGCATTGCCAGCAGGGATGGAATTGTGTTAGCATGATAGCCAGCCCAGGGGACATTTAATGCCATTAATTAAACCCCTGCGGAGCTTCATTTGCAACCTGTTCACAATTAAGGTAGGCATTTAGCATAGACTGCAAAGGTACAAAGGGAGTGTTGAGGGTTTGGAGAGTGTACTTAATGAAAGACTGAGCTTGGCTCATTTATTCTGGAAAAAGCAGAAGTGTGAGGGGATAAAGCTGTTTTATAAAAAAATGTCTGAGAGCAAACCTCAGGACTGGAAATGCAAGAATTATCAGCCACTGCTGGTGCGTGGACAAAGCCATAAAAACTACTTGTGAATAAATTTCCATGGGGAGAGAGAAGGTGTCCAGGTATCAGAGAATGGAGGTTGTGAATCCAATATCAGGAACTAGAAAAATATAAAGTACTTTTTGATCATGCCATAATGGAGATTGCAAGACATACTGCTTATGCTAGCAGACAATTGCACCTGATGACCCACCAACTCTTCTGCTCCTGTTGCTCTAAATTTGAATAATCACCAAAGGTAAACAAAGTTGCTCACTGGCATTCCCTATCGTCTCCTCTCTGCAGGCAATTCCTTCAGGAGAAAGGAGAAGGTGAACTGCCCCCTGCAGGAGCTTCTGCTTCCCACAGAGTACAGAAGAGACAGCTGGATGAAAGCAGAGGGAGTCAAGTCCTCTCCTATGTTAACAGGGTTCATGTTTGGCAGCCTGCTGCCATTTTTTTTCCTTTTTTTTTTTTTTTTTTTAAGTTTCCCATTAAAGCAGTGACTAAATCTAACTGCAGCTGGTCCATGAAACTTGAGGAGATCCGAGCACTTTAGGTACATATCTGCATGGAATGGTAATTCTATGGTAAATTGAGCGCTCCCTTGCCTCACTTACTATTAGTGCCTTCATTATAATTAATTTTAAAAGCCAATCCTTAAATATGGTAATTAGTAATTACTTAGGTCTTTAAAATAAAAAATTTCTAGTTGAATGAATTATATACTCATTTTGACGTATGCAGAATTTACATCAATACCAAATGGAATCAGATAAAAACAGAGCTAAAAGTTAGGCAATTATTTTTTGCACATCATACTCACGATGGGACCAGGCATTTTCTAAGACATTTTTCTTACCATTAGTGCACATTACTAGAAGCAATTGCTTTTCCCTAAAGCCTCCAAAAAGCAAAAGAAATTATCAAACAGCTTGTAAACTGACCCATTATTTTTCTTCGGTGTTACTGCCAAAAGCCTTTATAAAAATACAACCAATTTCATTGCTATTAAATAGAACATTAAACAAATCATATTTAACATTAAAGCAAACATGAGAAAATCCAAACACTTGTATCTGTGTTTCAACTTCAAGAGAGAATTTTTATTTATTTATTTATTTATTTGCTTACCTCTTCAAATTTTAGTGCAATCATAGAAAAAGCTTTAAAAATTGCATCTGTTGGGCCTGTTATGGTCACAATTCTTTCTGGACAGGAGCCTTCGGAAATATTGATTCGAGCCCCACTCTGTCAAAAAGAACAAATAATTTTCAATTTTATACTTCCTGGGGAGAAAAGTAAGCAGGAGCAGAGATATAGTTCGGGAAGGAATATCTTGAGGCATCTAATTCACTCACCTACAGTTGTAGCCACAACATATATAATTTCAGCATAAACTGATCACACTCCAAAGATTCAACTAACTGTGGGAAGCCAGGTTCTGTCTCAGTAAACACTCAAGCAGCTTTCATCACAGTATGCAAATAGCACCTCTATAACTCAAAGGTACAAATAATTACATTATGAAGTTTTTGCTTCTGAAAAGCTAACCTTAAAGAGGACTGGAGCTACAGAATTTCAGACAAGCTTCTTTTCTTCAGGGAGTATCAATACTTTGGAGCCTGGACTCAAATGAAGCCTGGACAGTGCTTGATGTGTCTAGCTGGGGCACTGCTTGGAATATGGGATGGTTCCTTTTAGCTGTGTGTCATGGGAATTTACTCAATATGCACAAAATAATCCTTTAAAGAAGTATTGGTAGGACATGCAATGGGGATGGTGTTATCTCCTTTAAAGCAAGGAGCCTGCAGGAAGGAATTGGAAAACTGCTTCTTAGAGACTAAGGAGCATGGCTCTCAGGTATACTTATTCCCTTATATGTTACTGTACCACTGCAGAGAAAACCCCTAAATCAGATGTAAATATGCTTAGTAGGATTATCAGTGGATGTAATAATCAAATCCAGTTTAGGTAAGATAAACCCTGTGCCTCCTCTGAGGTTTCAGCCATGGAAATGAGTTAATGCAGTCTAACAAGTCACCAGAGCAACTGATGCAGAGACACTGACCTCTGTGAGTATGCAGGCCTCCAGCAAACATGAGATACTGTGAGTTTGTAGAATCATAGAATCATTTGAGCTGGAAGGGACCCTTAAAAGCCATTGAGTCTGACTCCCTTGCAATGAAGAGGGAGACCTTCAGCAGATCAGGGTGTTCAGAGTCCCCTGCAAACTGACCTCGAGTGTCTACAGGGACAAGGCATCCACCAACTCTCTGGACAACCTGAGCCAGTGCGTCACCTCTCAGACTGTAGAAGACTTTCTCCTTATATCCAACCTAAATCTCCCCTATCCTAGCTTGAAACCCTTTGCTTCCAAAGTTACCACAAACCAGCAATGTGATATGTGCCTGAGCCTTTACTCATGTGTGTACTGCTGCTGAACAGTTAAGATAGCTTATTTCCCCAAGTGACAACAACCAATCACAGTAGCAAAATACCCACACCACTAACTAACAGAAAAATCTAGCTGTCATGGTGTTTGCTGGCAGATCCACTTGGTATTCATAGAATAGAAAGGGTGGCAGATACTTCTTCTGACAGGTGAATCTACGTGGGGATTGTCTCAGTCAAACACCACAGTTCTATCAGTAAGGAGATCAAGCCTGGGGTGAGTTCAATTGGCTGCAGCATTTGGTTGCAGGGATTACAGTCTGTCCTTGGGGTACTGCTCTGCAGTGAGCCAGGCAGAAACACAGCTTTGAAGAGCTGCTGGGGATATGGCCTTAACTGTCGCATGGCCCTCCAGTACACTTCTGGTCAGAACAATCACAGATTATGTGGGAATCTCCAATGTTTGTGTAGAAAGTTAATGACTGCAGGGCACAGATTAGTGGGGTTTAATGACTGCAGGGCACAGATTAGTGGGGTTTGTACTTCAGAATCATGTTTCTATGACATTTCTCTGATGACAGAGCAAGTCAACACTGCGTTTTGTCGTTGGCTTGCAAATTACCACATCTACCAGGGAAGTCAAAATAAAACTATGGTTTGTTTTTAAAGGAGGACTGGAGGAGTTAGTGATTTAAAAGAAGGACTGAGTTATCATCACTTGGAAACACAACCGCTTAGTCCTTGTTAGTAGTAAAAGGAATACAATTCCTTTTTATAAAATGAAAAACCAAACTGCTTGCAATTATCTATAAGTGACAGTAGCTTTTCAAGGAGAATATTTTATATTTACCTTGAAAAACTGATCAGGAACTATAACACTTCCCTAAGATGTTTGACTCAGAAATCAGGAACACTTTCTAATGATAGTTTCCCCAGCGTGCAGCTAGCTTAAACCCAAAGATATCTACCTGTGATCACAATTGAAAATTAGGCTACAATGTGTCTAATCAACTCTGAGGATTACTTAGTACATTCAAAACTGTTTTAATTTTTTCCCCTCTTTTTATTTTTAAATCTTAACAATTATACTTATTTATAAAAACATGAGTAAAACCTCTCATCAACAGAAGAGCTCTGAATTCAGTCAGCCTGAAAATGAACTCCCTGTAGTGTATGTTTAAAGATATATCTCATAATTTTCTTCACTCCAAGTATGCTGAGATTTTTCTGCCAGAGACCACCTATCAGTGTACAAAATAACAAAGCAAGTGACATACTAAAGTACAGTAGAGAACCACACTAACTTTTCTTGAGGCATCCTCTGTACACCTTGTGCTCCTGAAGTTTCAAGCAGTAGGATTTTTCTTTTGAATCCTGCTTTTAGCCAATGTTTCAAAGTAGGAAACTTTCAAGGATGTGTGCAGGTTAGATGTGTTGATGTGCAGGACACGAGGTATAATTCTCTACAGATGCTGCAGCTTGCTTTGGGGTAGAGAAAGAGGCCTACAACAACTGGCGAGATTAAAGTTTATGCAGAACCATGCCTCCATTAGCTTCTTTGTGCTTATAACCTTTTCAAAGGATGTGAATGGTTGGTGTGCAGGTCTACTCTGTCCAAACACTACTGACTGCTGCAAAATGAGGAAAAGTCAAGTCTGTGCCCAGACATAGCAGAGGGATGCTTTGACTTGTGAAATCCAGCTCCAGCTCTGCTGAAGGTTGAGTCTTCCTCACACTTTATATAGCATCACTCTAAAGCTTGGTTTCAGATTATGGGAGCTCCCTGCCGGGCAACCATGACGCACACAGGAGCAATGCTGGCAGGCTGGGGAAAGACACAGAGGTTTGGATGCGCACAATCATGCTGGCTAATCTGTTTGAGATAAGACAGCAGCAGGCACATTGCTATGGGAATGAAGGGCTCCAGACTGCTGCAGTGATAAGGAACTGACATTAACAGCAGTGCTTAATTTAGGCCAGCACATTTGCACAGCACTGCGTGTAACAGGGAGGTGACGCTCAGAGAGCTGTCCACTTGATGGCAGTGCCGTTCCATACCCTGATTTCCCTAGCAAGGAAGGCAAGTAAAAATATCAAGGCTCATCTTACCTCCTCCCGCATCTTCTTAACTGTCTCACCTTTCTGTTGAAGAAAGAGAAGAAAGTTAGCCTGGGCTGATGAAGGGTACAGATATGCAATATTTTGACATGGCAATAAAGAGAAAAAGTAATTTCCTGACCTTTCCAATAATGCTTCCAACCTCCTGAAATGGAAAAGAAGACAGTGTAAGTGAATGATAGGATTTGCTACGGAAGAACATTTGCTAAGCTCCTAAGCTATTTTGCTATTATTTATTTTAAACCTGGAATGTGAAGCGTAGCCCCATTTCTTTGCTGCTGTACACAAATATCCCATGTTAGATACAAAAGGATAGGCTAAAAATGTGACTTCACAGACTGTGCAAGAAAAATACCTTTAACAGAAACTCATCTTGTGGTTACGTATCAATTCTGCTACTAAAAATGTGGATAAATGCCTGTATCAGGGGGTGAAACATTAAAAAAAAAAAAAGCAGAACTTATAAAAATTACCAGAGAAAATGGGATATAATGCATGCATCAAAATAATTGCTGGTATCTCCAGGGGCAGGCACTTACCTTCTTCTCACCACTTAATAGCTAGTGTTGAATTTCCATGCCACCAAGTGGTATTGCTTGAACACCCGGTGGCCTATCTTAATCTCCCCATTAGGCACTTAGAGAATAAAAATTGCTAATCACTTTTCAGGGTTTTGGGAATTGCTGCTGGACTCCCACAATCTTCCATGAAGGGACAGTATTTTCTATACTGAGAAATATCACCATGAACACAAAACAGGAGAATGATTTGGCAGTTCTGGCAATATCCCAAAGGTAAAAAATTTGGTGCATAAAAGCAACAGGTAGCAAAAATAAAGCTAATACTCTAAAATGAATAGTTTGGACATGTTACTGCAGCCACACAGCCACGACAGCAAACTGGAAATCATCTGATGGAGGGGAGAGCAGTTAAAAGAAAACAAACTCCTTTCCTACAATCAGAGTGAGAAATATACTTCCATAGTTAAAGACTGTCTCACATGATCAATGTGTCCTAACATAAGCTTCAGCCTGGAAAAGAGAAGGCTCTGAGGAGACCTGAGAGTGGCCTTTCAGTATCTAAAGGGAGTTGTAAGAAGGAAGGGGACTGACTCTTTACCACGGTCTGTTGTGATAGAAGGGGAAATGCTTTCAAGCAGAAGAAGGGGAGATTTATAATGGATATAAAGAAGTTTTTTTACAGTAAGGATAGAGAAGTACTGGCACAGTTTGCCCTGAGATGTCCTTGGAGATATGTCAGGTTGGATGGGGCTCTGAGCACCCTGTTGGAGCTGCAGGTGTCCCTTTTCATTGCAGGGGAGTTGGACTAGATGACCTTTAATGGTGCCTTTCAACTCAAATGATTCTACGATGCTGTGATTCACAGTCAGTCAGTCACACTCCCACTCCTCACCATCTATATACTTAAGTCTGACTCACTCTGAAACACAGTCACAAGAGTAAGATTTAAGAAACTGTCCTCCGCTGCTCTACCCAATGATGGACACTTGATGAAGTGGTACTAACTTCACCCTGCAGTACTGGGCTCCCTGCACTGCCCTTCAGAGAGAGCTATTCCTCACCTCTAGGTTATTTATAAGCTTACAATATGAAGCTGTTTGTGTTTCTGATTCCTCACAAGACAAAGACTTTCCAATGAGAAGAAGACCTTTCTCAGTAAAGAACTTTGACACATGGTTTCTTTGTATTCTCAGCAAGTCTACAGGTAAAACCAAACTGGGGCTAGCCATCAGTGCACTGATGGACAAGACTACTTGAAGTCACCTAGACAGGCTGAAAAAATGAGAAACTTCCAGGGGTATGATGAAGTCAATGTGAAGTCTCACATTCAGGAAGGAACAAGCCCATGCACCAGGACAGGCTGGGCAGCAGCTTGCTACACAGTGGTTTCATAGTAAAAGGCTTAAGGCTCCAGATGCACAACCCAAATGTGAATCAGCAGTGTGCCCCTGCAGCAAAGGTCAACCAAATTCTGGGCTGTACTAGTAGCAGTGTAGCCAGCAGGCCACGGTAAGTTTCTCTAGCCTTCTCCTTGGGCTTGTGAGACAATGCCTAGAGGACTGCATCCTGTTTAAGGCTCCAAGTGCATGACAGACAAGGACATACTGAAGCAAACCCAGTGCCAGGCCACTCTAGCACAGGACACATCAGAAGTGTTTTTGTTCACCCTGAGGAACAAATGACTTGGGGTCATCTTGCCACTGTATACAACAAGGGAATATGTGAAAACTAGAGCCAAACTTCAGCAAGTGTAAGACGAAACAAACCAGCTGCAACATTAAATTCCTACTTAACATAAAGAATTTATTATTATTATTATCATTTTATTTTTTTTAACCATGAGGGTGTCTGGACATTGGATTGGGTGCCCAGAGGTGTCCAAACCCACCCTGGGCAAAGGCCTCAGCAACCTGTTCCAATAGGCTCTGCTTGATTCAGAAGGTCAAACTGAAGACCTCTAGGTCTCCAATGTCCACCTGCCATTCTTCAAGTATGGCCTTCTGCCTACTTATATCCAATGCCTAACTGTAGCCTCGAAGTTTCTTACCCCAGTCTGACCTCTTTATATGCTTATTTTCAAACTTTATTTTTTCTGTTTCCTGTTTCCCTTTTTTATTTCCCTTCCTACTTTGCTTCCAAGATGACATTCTGCTCTCTGGTACATGCTGGCCATAGAGTAGAAATTGTCCAGACAATCACTGAAAATTGTACGGAGGTATCTGCTATGCAAACATGCCATTTTGCTAGTTTGACCTAGGCAGTCCTCCACATTTCACAGATTATGCTTGCTAAAGCTTCCTATGCCCTGACTTGGGAGCAAGGTGTCTATATCTGCACATTTCATGCAAAGAAATGGAACTTTGCATTTTTCCTGCATTTCAGACTGTGCAGGGTTGGCTCAGACCACCATGTCAGCATTCTGGGTTGGCTCTCTAGTGAGGTGCAATGTTTTTGTTAGCAGTGACAAATCTGGGATGCCCATTCCACAAGATATTTAAGATTGTACTATTTTTTCAGATGATCACTGTAATAATGCTAAACCATCTAACTATTGAGTGGGATTAAAAGATATCTGGGTAGGAGGGGTCAGATAGACACATATAACCCTCACTGATGGGAACCTGTCATGTCTAGTAGTTTCAGCTCCTGCAATCAGCAGATCTGTCTTTCTTCTCAATCACAGGCTTCAGAAATAATTTATTGTGTAATTCAGATTCCCTAGAAGCAGGACTTTTTGCTGTGAGTGAGCATATTATATTTTGATTACTATGGGTGAGCAATTGTATTTCAGTGTGCTTCATATTTTTTACATCTGAATTTTCATTAGAAGCTACAGGTCTTATCTTGAATCTGCAAAGCTCTGCTGATACACAATTCTTATGAAATCTGGCCCAATCTGCCCAACCACTTTGGGTCTTACTGACAGATGCAGTTATTTCAGAAATGCGTGAATGTGACATGGCAAATCAGTACAGTTGTATCTTCAAATATTTTAGCTTTGGAAACAGAAAAACAATACAGTGCTTGTAACCCCAGTTTATAAAAAAAAAAAGTGCATTTCAAACAAAGAAATTGGAATTAACCACAACACATCAAGATTCTCAAGCTTCACTGAGGTCTGTGGGTGTTTTGCTGTCGATTTCAGTAGGGGCAGGAACTTGACCTGAGCAAATATCCCCTTATTTACTGCTAAAGAATACAAGCTATCAAATATCGGAATGAATGCACGGTGTGAATCCCACTGAAAAAATATTTCAGTGAAACTTCTGACCAGTTCCTTGGACCATGCTTGAAAATGTCATTGTAAGTCTACGGAGTACTTCAAACCTTTGCCTCATCAAAGTGAGAATTTCAAGTTGATTTTGAAGGCAGCAGCTCCCCAGTACTGTGGCAAGCATCGTCCCTTCCCTGCTCTGCAGCTCCCTTTGAGTTGGGACTGCTGGAAAATTTTCAGAAGAGGAGGGAGAAGAGGGAAAGAGTAACCTCATATGGATATTCTTAAACTCTCCAAAATGTTGAATTTGTGGAAATTACTCCAAAGAAGATAAATTCTAAAGCTATTCTAAACTGGTTGCTTTAGTCTTTTTTGAGCTTTTGCTCTTTCTAGGAAAACTCCCATAAATACTGAAGATGATGGATCGTGTTCTTAATTATGATGAGAAAACTCATTCTGTCACAGATAAAATCAGAAAATTCTTTATGCCTCATTCTTCACATTATTTATGCTACTTCATCAAACTTTTAATGACTCTTTGTACAGTTCAGTATTTGTTTCATACAGATTCTTCTGCCACCCTAAATTATATTTAGTGCTTCGTAAAATATCTAACACCATTTTTATAACATTCAAGCTTTGTCAATATTTCTAGCCAAACTTATTTTTAAGTCCTTATTTAATCCAGACAATTTTTCTAAATCTGCCAGATGATCAAGTCAACTGCTTAGACGTAAGAGATAGGATGCCTGTCACCTATGTTAGTTCGTTATAAGTTCTAGTGTCAGAACACAGGTTCCTCTGCAGTCAACAGTGAGAGATAATGGAGGAAATTTCATTTCCAAAGAAGAGGGGAGAAGTATTCTCTCAAGGGTTTTGTCTTTCTCCACTTGCAGTGGAGGAAGCCTAGACTTACAAGAACATAGCTGAAGTAATTTTTGTAAGAGGAATCCCACATGTGATGTCAAATTCAGTCTCGGTACAGATCAGACACTGCGTTTGAGTTACCATGGATATACTAGCTTACTAGAATATATTAATCACTCTTGCATCGTTTGTTATTTTCTAGTGCTCAGGGATACAACTAAAGTTAAGTATTTATGATCAATTTCAGATTGATTTATGGGATAACCATCCACACACATAGTGGGAAAATAAGCTATATAATAACAATTATTAGTTATTATATAGCCACATTTTAATGACATATAAAATCAGTGCACAAATAAAAACGTTGTCACTGGGGGAACTGAAGCTCAGAGGGAGAAAAAAAGGTCTGAAGTAATCTGGTGGACTGCCAAAGCTGAAAGAACTGCCCAACAACTGCCCAGCTGCCCTGTCCCTGGTCTCATCATACAAACATTTGTCTGTCAGATGCCATAGCAACTGTGCTGGATGAACAGAATGCCTATGAAAGGCTACAGCTCTATGTGTGATGATACAAATGAACACACATGCATACATTTATATATTTGTATGTGTAGTCAATATATGCATACAGATACCAAAGAAATAGACAGGACGTGTAACATATAGTATTATCCTTGCATCTAATTCACATGTAGGGGGTGACTTTTACTCCTAATAGATGCCTGGGGGAGAAGTGGACCCACCACAGAGCAGAAAGCTATTCCTGCCATTTGTGCATCATCCGTGGTATCCTGAGTACTGGGCAGCCCCGGCAGAACAAAAGGTGGCAGCAGAGACGTCTCTGTGAGCCACAGCTTCCACAGGACTCTTGGTGATGCAAATGGCTAAAGAAAGATTTAAAACATGCTGTAGGAGAAGGTTATCTCCAAATCAATTACCTTGAGTGCTTTTCGAATAGCAAGAGAAACAAATTACTCACGTTAAGAAAACAGGAGGCTTAACAAATGCTGACAAAATTTGGTGTAAACATAAATCTCTTGTTTGTAAACCTAATGTGTGAAATTCCATCACTTTTCTAAGTGTGAGGCTAAACTAATAATTACTGTGGCCTAGGAAATAAAAATAAAATGGCTGTGTATTCCATGGCCATATAAAAAGCATAGATCTCAATTGAAGCAGCTTCTGCTATCAGTGTTGTGGGGTGAATGGAACACTGACCTCAGAGGAGCCCTGAGATGTGGTGCATCTTAAAAGAAACATGTTTATGAAGTAATAAAAAGCCATACATTTTTACCCCAAAGCATCTAGAAAATCATAGGCCACATTCAAACCCTGTAATTTATGCAGGAATTACTTCCATGATATGCCCATCTGCTTTCTATGAGCAAGGATAAGGTAGAACCAATGGGCTTGGGCTCTATAAACAGAAAAGCCTGTTAGGAAAGCATTGAAGAAATACAGCCTTCCACTGAAGGGACACACATCTGTCACAACACAAAGCAGGATCCTGTCAATAGCAAACAACATCTGCACAGACAAAAGATTGTAGACCAGCACCAACTGCCTTTCTATCACTCATAAGGAGGCAGGACATAACAACCTCACTCTTCCTCCCCGCACTGTTTTGATAACAATGTTGTAAAAACTGAAATAGTACATGAAGATACAGCATGGAATGTTTGGATGTTTTACAAAGGGACATGGATTTGAGGGGAAATATCAGTGGTAGGTGGACAGTTGGACTGGATGATCTTGGAGGTGTTTTCCAACCTTGGTGATTCTAGATTCTATGACGGAAGACCCCAAGAATGTGTTCCATTAGGTTCAGACCATTTTTTACAGACAGAAAAAAAAAGCCTTGGTCAGTTTTGGAAAACATGATGTAACATGTCTACCTCAGCGAACAAATGGCTGCCTCAAATAAACTGAGAGCTTTCCTTGTGTTTTGAGATTATGTGGGATTAACCTCACTGAAACAGGAGATGTCATGTTCCTAGGTGATGCTTTAGCTGTCACTGTCTAACTGCCCTAATTTAGTAAGACACCATGGGCAAAGCCCTTGTGGAGACAGATCTCATGCTAACAAAAGGAGTGCTTGAGGGAAAGCTTCAAATAACAGTGTTTCTGATGGAAATGTTGGTATTATGATCCTCCTATATGTCCATTTTTTTTTTTATTTTTTTTTCCAGCTGTGACAACCAACATTTCTCACGTACTTTTTCATAGCAGATAATCAATTTGTATTCAGCTTCACAACTTACCTACCCAAAACACCTCCAAATCAAAGCCCAGTTCTGTCACTTCATTTTGTCCCTCCACTGGCCATGCTGAAACACCAGCAGTGAACAGTGTGGATGAATTTTGCAATCTTATCCTGTTAAGGTTGTGGACTGATTGTTCGACAAAAGTAGGAAAATTCAGCTATGGAGATGGTTTTGGGTAACATACTGTGACCAGGGCTTCTGGGAAAATACCAACGTTCTTTCTATTAATTTTTTTTAGCCTATTGAAAACAAACAAAAAAAACTTTCACCTTTTCCTACAGCCCCACCTTCTGCTGTGTTCACATGGAATTTTGTTCCATGACCAGAGCTCCTAGGTACTGCAGTAATTGCAATGAACAAAGCAAGAACTATAATGGCAGTTAAGTGGGACAGTCAATCCTCATAATACTCCTGACAGTGATTGTGGAAACTGGAAACAGAACAAACATTGGCTTGGTTAGCATTTCATAGCCTGGATTAAATTACTGGAAAAACAATTCTTAAGGATGCTTTGTTCTATGTTGCATTTTAATAATAAAAAACAGAAGAAAAAAAAATGGGAAACAATAATTCCTGCGCTTGCTTTACTAGTCTTTAAGAGGTCAATTAAGCAGGTATGCAAAAGTGGCTGCTAAAAGAAATCCCTGATGATACAACTGTATTGTCGACACAGACGAAAGTGAAAATGTTCTTCATGATTTTACTGTCTGTATCTCAGCTGTTAAATGTGGGCAAGCACATTAATGAATGGATTTTTTTTCTTTTTCTTGTAAAAACAAAACAAAACAAAACACCTACATACAGCATCATAAAGTAATTAGCAATTTGTCTAAAAGTTAGCACATCAAGTTAGATGCAAGTCTGCTGCAGCAAGTGCTTCCAGTCCTACTAAGCACCCAGTGATCCTGCTGAAACAACTGGGAAACAGAGTTCCTCAGTGAATCCAAAATATAGCTACAAGTATTGAAAGTTTAGTGCCTAAAAATCAAGGCAGTCATAGGCTTTTGTGCATCCCTGAATATTTGAATGAATCCTTCTAACTCACGACTGCTGAAACTGTGAGAAACCTATCAATAAGTAAATGCTATAAGGGAAAGAAAAGCTTTGCATAGTCATCGTATCTTTTTTCCACCAAATCAAGTTATACATGTTACATAGTATATGTGTTGCTTGTCCCCAAAAATGTTTGAAGTCCACTTAGAAGGCTTCCAGAACCTTATAAAAAAACCTCAACACCACAAATTTCTATTTTAATTCCCTTATTGTAATTTGCTTTCAGAAATATATTATATCTCATTATTTCCAGCCAGAAGTACTTGCATCATTCAAAATACTGGCACTCCATTACTTGTATTTATTCACTCCGAGTATTTCTGAGAATGTCTGAACAAAGCTTATGCTTTCCAGATTTCCCCCTCTCACTGAACATGTATCTTCTAAATTATCTTCTCCCCTTTGTTGCCTCATCTCTTCCATTTACACCTCTCAGTATCTGGCAAGAGTCCTACTTCCCTCCCAGTTCTATCTTTCCTTCTTTATCCTGTCTATAAATTATTTCCTTATTCTTCATAACCCATCTGACTTCATTAATACAGTTTGTTTTCTATTTCTGCGCTTTCTCTTTTCTCTAAAACCTTTCCCAAACTCAACATATTCCAATTTGCTTTCTTGCAGGCTTCACAGCACCCATTATAATTTTGTAGCCACATATCTTAGCACAATGCCATTGGAAATCATGTACCTTTTCTTCTGCAGGTTTGTATTCAAGGGAGGAAACAGACTCCTGTGCCACCACTATGATATGTAAATCCAAATCAGTTCATGATCTTGCTGCCCTTTTCATGCTGGCACATTTGAGTATATTCTTACGTTCCAGCTCATGCATCCAACATTTAAATCTCCATGAAGATTCTTTCCTGAAATGTAACACTTCTTTACCAGCACAGCCTCTTTACCATCTACATCTAAATTTAAGTTCTAATGGTAAGTCAGGGTCATAATCAGCTGGCCAATATCGGTTGTGTACAAATGTAAACCAGAAAAAAATTTTAAAAACCCCACAAAAATAATGTAATTGTTATCCAGTACCATCAAAGTAAGTGCTTCTTCTGGGTTATTTCATTCTGGGCATGAACTGACCAAAACTAGAACAAGAGTGCTGCAAAGGTTAGGTAAGTAGGTAGAGATCTGTGGGCAAGCAAAAATATTCCATAATCTTCCAGTCTCATTATTAGTGGTAAGAAAGAAAATCAAGCAATTGCAAGTCACAGAATGGAGAAAAAATGTATGTAAAAGGTGAGCAAGGAACGGTAAGAGAGGAAGAAAGCTCCCTCAAAGAACCAATAGCATGCAGAGAGTTAAAAGAAGTTCAATTTTGACAAAAATAATAAAGAAAGAAAAAGTGAAGCTTTTCTTTTGGAGTCTGAGCTCTGCTTCTCCTTACAGAGGGCTCTCACAGCTGGGGACTGTTTGCACATGAATGCACATGCTCACAATCTGTGATCCAGAAAGCCCTTCAAAAACGTTGACCTGATCCTAGTAAATGGTGCCATTTTTGCTTTTGCTGAAATCAGAAGTCTAACAGTCACTCCAGTATTTTAACCCTCTCCGGAAATTCTACTTCTGATGCCAACAGAGGTGATAAAACATTCATACCCACTCAAGTTTCTGCCCTACAGATTGACATTACTTGTTTAACTTCAAGAAACAGTAGGAATTAGATGGAAAATGCAGAAGTAGCACAATGTAAACAGCCCCAGCCCATATTCACCATTCTTCTCTACTGAAATATATGAAACATTTTTAGCCCTTAATGTGGTACATCTTTGTCATTAATAAGAGATGAAAACACGTCTCTGCATTATTTAACATACTCTACATGTGTAGTTCCTGCACATACTTCAAAAGTTTCCACAGTTCCTGCATTCAGGTACCTCAGTCAACAATGTCTTGAGCAGCAGAGGATGCAGTGCCATTGCAGCTTTATTCATTTTTGCCTATACTGTCCTTAAAAGTTTCTTTTGAAGGCTACTGCAGCAGGTCCAGACAGCCTGCTCCCCTCTTCACGCATCCAAATATATTCTTCCTAACATCTCTCTCCAAACTCCCTTCAAACAAAGACAACTGCTTCTCTGCAGATGTGAAGAGCAACTTCTCATGTATCAAATTCCCTAAAAAGCCCTCCTCTACTACACTGTGAGAAAGCCTGAGAAATGTTTTGTTGCTTCTGGTTTCTCTCCAAGGCTGACCCACTCTAGTCTTTGTTCCTGAGACAACACAGCACAGGATGGAAATTACACCTTTCACCTTACACCAGCACACACTTCCTGTAGTTCTGGCTGAGATGGAAACTGCTCATATTAGGCCCTAGAAACACTTATCCCAGGGTCAAGATGGCTCCTGTCTGCTTTCCTTTCGTTAGATATTGAAGTTCTTTTTGATTTTTCTGGCTTCACTGTTTGTTTCTAAACACGCTGACTCTTTCACTCAGTACCTCCTTATAGAGGCCTGTCCATTCATATAAATCCCGATTTTTCTGTCTGCAGGTGCACTACCGTGACAGAACTTACCTTAACTACATAATTAAGATGTCCATACTTGACTACAATGCTCACGTACAAATCACCTGGAAAGTACACCAGAAAATTTCCTAATTCTGCAGGGTTTACAGTTGAGATAACTGAGCATAGGAGTGCAAGTTACGAACTTCCCATGATAAGGAATGTAGGTGTCATAAAGCACACAGACCTTTCACCATGTGAAAGTTCACAAGTACCAGAGATTTAGAGACAGAATCAAAGTTAGTGGGGAGAGAGCTTGGTATTTCCATGAAATGCATGAAAAAACCACTGATTTTAGAATTATATTTCCTTGAATTTTTGCAGTTTGCCACTGTTATTTTTAAAACCACCCATTTAATTCCCCTCTCCTCTTTCAAGTTATGACCAGTTATTTACAGCTCAAGCTCAGTCTCAGTTAATTATTTTGTCTAGAAATACTAATTAGAGATCAGCAATTTCCAACAGCGTCATTACCACAAAAAATCTTAAGGAAGAGCAAAGCATGTTTCTTCTTGTTTTTCAGAAGCAAGTACAGCTTTCAGAGCAACCTTTCTCTTATTGAATTCAGATTAAATCAAAGATCCTTCATTCCTCAATATCAGCATTTTTAAATCACAGAAATGATATCACAGGAACCATAAGGTTTTGTCTTTTATCACCAAAATAAATCCTAATTTACTGTGTTCTTTGCAATTTTTAGGTACAATTGGACACATGATTAGAGCACACTGGAGTTAATGGTATACCCATTGTGCCTTGTTAGCTGAGGATGCATGGTATACTCCCACTTAGGCTTTGAATTTCAGAGCTTTTATGGGTTTAATTTAAACCCCTGGGGCTAAACATGCACTGAATATTGGACACACAACATCCAATGCTGTTAAAAGTGACTGCATACACAATCAACTATATTTAACACAGAAAATTAGCTCTAATTTCTTTCTCATTAATGTATCCATTGTTTCATGAAAAGAAAACAATACCACCAAACCACAAAATAACAAAACTCCAGCCCACATCTTAACTAAATCATTCTGAAAAATGACAGATACTTGATTTTTGCTTTAATGGCAGGACTCTGAAAGAAGCAGAGCAGTTTGGCAGTGACAAATAAAAAGAACTTCTAAGCATATAGGAGTATGACTGAAGCCAGTAGGTTATGCCAATCAGAATATGGATGTGTTCCCATGCCTTTCTGACTTGGGGACCAGAACACAGTGAAACTGACCCCTATTTTGAGTGCAGACATGGACATGGTTTTCGGTGGGCTCAGTAAAAGAATGTTATTAAATTTGTTTGACAGATCCTTGTTTAAGATGCAGATTTTACACACCGGATGCCTGCGTGGAGCTGAGTATTTTTGGGGAAAAATATCAACCAAAATGGTTGCCCCATTTCAGAGAAAATACATAACTTGATCTGTAATACTATAATTCTGTTTGGTTTTTTTTGTTTGCTTTTAATTTGAAAACTTAAACTGTTCCTCCTCATATTTCCTATCATTTCCATAAGTAAAATACTTAAGGAGATACCTTAATGTCCTATTTATGTGGGTTCATGGAATAGGTTGGAAACATGCTTTCAAAATGTAAATATATTTTTAGCTTTTAAATTAAATTCCTGGAGTAAAACTAGATTTTAGAATTACACATATAAATTTGATCTGCAGAATAGTACATACATACATTCACTATCCCTTGTTAATAAAGAGCTGAAACTGTCTGATTTATACGGCATTCATTCCTTAAACCAAAAATGCTTGGTGTGGCTGATGCAAATGATACAAACAAACCAGTGAAATGTGTTTTTTAATTAAAAGCTCATTTTGTGATCTGATAACGTGCAATAAACAGCTATCAGACTGTTAAGTCTGACAATACTGAATTGGCACTTTGTCTATGGCACAGATTTCACACTAATCTGTGTGTTTAAGTGCTGTGCTGGACAGAAATGAGATTATAGTCAACCTTCCAAAACAAACCCTCAGGGAATCTGGACAAATGCTTGTTATATCGAGGGTTCATTCTAATAAGATGCTACATGAGAATAACAAAGAGCTATTCCATTTGAATTCAACAGGAATATTCAGTAATTCTGTGACAATTACTTCACTCAAATCAATGCTGTGATACCTTAAAAAAAAACAACCTGTGAAGTCCAGCAAATGACGAGAAAGGCGAGCTGTATGCAGGTCACCCTCATGCAAAGATTTGTCTAGTTTGGCTAAACATCCATAGAACAACTCATTTTTGCTACCAGAACTGCTCGAAACAGGTTTGTGATAAGCAAGCCTTTTTCCCATGAGCTTAAAATCATGGAATCTTTTGAATTGGAAGGGATCTTTAAAGGTCATCTGGTCCAACTCCTCTGCAGTGAACAGGGCTATCCACTGCTAGATCAGGGTACTCAGAGCCCCATCCTGCTTGACCTTGAACCCTGACCTGTTCTGTCCTCAAAACGGGGCTGCAGAGCATTCTTACATATAACAACTTGAAGTAAAGGGGCTGATTTTTGAGTCACAGTAATGGCGCTTTTGACTCTAACTACAAGAGGAGAGGCAGAGCTCTGCCAGTATCACTGCCAGCTTCTGATGGCACACACACGTTCAACAAACAGGCAAATGCTGAGGCCACAGGAAATACTTCACCTTGCCGTGCATGAGAAGGCGTATGGTAAGTGTGACATTGAGACCTCCTTCAGACACTTTTGAGTCCTTCGGGTTCATCCTGGCCTTGTATCTTCAATACTTGGAAACAGCTTCGTTGTGTTTTTTTGTTTTTTTTTCTCTTCACTTAATCAACCTGCAGAGAAGGAAAAAAAGCACAATTGAGTGTCCAAAGCTACTCTGAACCAATAATATGTTATACAAACCAATTAACATTCCTCTCTTTGATTTGCTGGACTGCTGAAAAGGCTCTTTTGATTATTATCCTTCCCCTACCAACTCTCTCCAGCCATTCACCAATTACATGATAAATTCCCTTCAGAAACATTAAAAATTCTCTTAACTTCCATTGTTCCAAGGCTGAAAGTACAGAGTACAACAAAGGGAAATACAGTGTCTTCTTAACAGCACTTTTCCTCCTGTTACCTTTTGTGGTGTGTACATGCAGTATATAAAAGCATTTTTACATCTGCCTGGCACTACGTCCATTTCTCTCCCTTTCTGTCTCTGTTAAAATTCCATTTGCTCTTGCAGGAAAAAGACTTTTATTTTCTCTCCAGCTAGAAATTAATTCTGATCCTAAACACTGATCCCTACCAGCAACAGCAGATGACATGCTATCAAAGACATCTGAGTAACTAAGAGCCACTTGCTGCTGTAAATCTGGGCACTGTCTCACTTTGTTTCTGTCTGCCAGACCCAGGGGTGGCTCAGTCCCTCCACAGCCACAGTTCAAGCTTCAGCTCTACGTAGAAGGAAGATGTGTCTTAATTCCTAATGACAAATTGCAGATTTTAAGTCATTTACGAAGTCATAAATATCCTAAAATACTAATGAAAGCTATAAGGGTTGGCCTTAGAAAGATAAACAAGATGCATTACAAGTTTATTCATGCAAGGACATTTATCAGTGCAAACAACGAGGGCAAGCAGCAATATTACCAAGGGCAGACAAATTCCACAGTAAAAGAGGTTTAGAGGTTCTCCATTCAATTTTGTCCTTTTCAGGCCTGTATTACAGAGCATACAATTCATAAACAAGCCACTCAGTTTCAGTAAATGTTTACTTATTAACTGCAATCCTGTCTATTAGCTTTGGATTTGAGAAATTCCAAAAGGTTTGGCAAGCTTGGGAATTCTCCTGAAAATGTAGGAGAAAGTCTCACAGTTTCATCAAGTAATTAAGCTACATCTTTACAGCCATTAAGCACTGACTAAAGCAAAGTCTGTCTAGCTGAGCATGTTAACTGTAAGAGAAGTGAATAGCAGATGTGTAAAGAAAGAACATAAGAAACATGTGTTCTTATGGCCTCAGGATGCGCCAGGAGAGGTTGAGGTTGAATATTAGAAAAAAATAATTCTCATGAAAAGCGGAGAGGCAGTGGCACAGGCTGCCCAGACAGGTGCTGGAGTCACCGTCCCTGGAGGTGTTCAAGAAACATGTGAATGTGTCACTAAGGGATGTGGTTAGTGGGCACAGTGGGGATGGGTTGGCAATTGGAATAGATATCTTAGTGATCTTCTCCAGCCTTAATGACTGTTTGACTGTACGTATGGAGTCATCACTGACAGACTTGAGACATCAGAAATCAGTGATTCATGGTCTTCCTGAGTACAGGTATAATGAATAGCCATTTCTGGACCAATTCTCAAGGAGTTGGTCTGAATCCATACTCACATTCCTCAAAAGTTCTGTTCTCATAGATTAATTTTATCTGATTTTCCCTAACTCAGCATGGAATCACTGCATTTCTTATTGTTCACTCTCTAAACTGGACCATAGCCACTGAAATAAATCCCAATTATTCCATAATTTTACACCTACCACTTACATTATACATTATCTATCTGCACAGAGAAAAGTGGAAGAGAAGCAAAATGCCTGGATGGAAAGCAGTATACTGGAACGGCCTGGCCGTACTTCTCATGCACCATGTCCAAACACTTTCTGTTTCTGCCCCTGCAAAACACAGGCGCACTTCTGCATGTCTACACTAGCATACATTTTGGAATTTACCCTGGACTGTACTGAAGCAAAACTGACCATCTGAGATCTCTGGAAACCTGAGGTACCCCGGGGCATGCCAGGAATGTTTCACTTGGTGGACATTCTTCAAGTAGAAGCAAACCACTGAAGTTCTGCCAACCAAAATTTTGTGATGAAGGTATGGTTGTATCTCTAATGAAGTGTATTCCCACATGGGAAAATAATACTAGATTAGATACAAGTTTACAATTGGAATGGCCTTTTGCTATGTTCTGTGATGCTACATTAGTATGATCACAGTGGGATTTTTTTTTCCAGAAAATACTTTTCCCAGAAAGTAGCATTCCCTCCCCAGCCCTGACCTTTTTATGGAATCATACAATGTCTTGGGTTGGAATGGAACTCAAGAATGATCAAGCTCCAAACCCTCTATCGCAGGCAGGGCTGCCAACCTTGACATCTAATACTAGATTTTCCAGATTAAGTAATACTACTTTTCCAGATTAAAACTATTAAACCTGCATTTTTTGCTAACAACTTTCAGGTTCTCTTTAAAAAAAGAAGTAAAAAAAAAATACTGTTACAAATATTGTCAAAAATATCATAGCCATTTCACTTTTTTTTTGGTAGAATTTACCCCTCCTCCCAACACATTCAGACTCTGGCACCTGGTGCTGAGAAGCAGAACAGATGTCTGGGGGAGGGCTGGGAGTGCATGTGCATGCAAGGAGTCACGCAGCTGTGTGAGATACAAAGGGAATGAATTCAAGAGGGCAATCTCACAGAATAAGGAAGAAATACATGGTATCTGTACATATATCATGAAGAGAGAAGGGTGTTTCCTTTGTCAGGTCATTTACAGCTGCCCTTGATATCCCCAGATTGAAATAAAATGCATTATTATTTATCTAATTAGGTAAAGCACTTCTTTTCTGCAGGCATCATCACGGACATGTACCAGTCCAGATCTCTGGGTGCAGGGAGATGACCAACCACGGCACAAGGAAGAGAATGGTTCCCTTTACAAAGCCTTCTATTGGTTAGCAATACATCCAAACCTACTGCTGATATATGTAAGCACATGATGAATATCATGCGATGATGATAACGTGATGATTACATGATGAAAAACAGTAAAATCATTTCTCCTTCCTTTCAAAATTTGAACAATTTACTATGTTTCTGGCTTCTGTGTGCCTCTGTGTGTGAGCTTTCCTTTCTGAAGCTCTGAGTGATGAGGTTCCATGGCTACCCCTGGGTCTTGAGAAAGTCAAAGTGCTACACTCTTCCTGTCTCCAGAGGAAAGACAGAGAGACTCCACAGGTAATCAGAGAACACTGCACAGGCTGTTGCAGTCAATTGCATGGATAAATGTTAAGAGTGAGGTTATATGCACTTTACCCAGCCTCCAACAGACAGCCAGTAGTGACAGAAAAAGCAGACAATATGGTCCCTCTGACCTCAGGATGCAGGACCAGGATTCATAAAATCCAAAATCCAGTGCTCTGCATCACCAGATAACAAGTAATAACAGTCCAGAAACTGAAGGAAAGTAAATTGCACTGCATGGGTCCTAGCAAACAGCAGATCTTTGCCTCCTACAAGACTAAACATGAACATCTGAAGACATTTCTGCTGTGGTTTATTATGTAAAAAGTGAAAAACTCTTTGTAGGTAGAGACATGCACTGAAATGCTTCTTAGAGATTTCAATAAAGCAAACACTTGTTTAATGCAAATGTCTTTAACGAGTGTTTCTACGCATTTTCAACATTTGTTATCCCAAGCTGGCATGTATGCTCATAATTCACTACATAAGAGCCATTAATTTTCTCACATGGCTTTTCAAGAATTTTTGGTAGATTATGAAATTAAAAAAGCAAGCAGTTAAACCACATTTTCCTCCAAAGACTACTCCAAAGACTAGCGTAGTTTCTCAATGACCTCACTGAATTACTATAAGCTCCAAAATGACCTCTAGGGCAAGACGGCACTGACACTACACACACAGAGGTTATGAGTCCATGCAGCACAGGAAGAAGTGTGAGATGTCTGTCACAGGCCTCAGACATGAAAGGTGAACGGAAAAGTCAACGTCATGATCCGCTTTCCTCCTAATACTCAAACAAGCTAATCCCCATCCAAGAAAATAAACAGATGGTTGTAGTGACAGTGGCTGCACAGTGCTGAAAAATACTTCCTTTAAAACTCTCAGGTGGGCACTTAAGGTATGCAGGATAAGAGGGTCTTTGACCCCAGCAGGTCAAAGATGCCAGAGATGAAGAAAATCAACATGGTACACCAAGGCAGATGTCAAGTAATGGATCTCTGAGTTTAAAGCTAAAATAAATCGGCATTCATGAATCTGCCAAGCAAAAAAACTCATCTGAAAGATCCAGAAAAACAAAGCAGTGTGCATGGAGTGAATCGGGACAGTCAAAGAAACACAGGAAGAGACACAGAGAAGAAAGAAGGAGAAAGTCCAGGAGAAAGAGATGAAACTTCAGTTGGCTGATGCAGATAACTCTGTTAAGAGGAATCAATGTGAAAGTATCACCTGAAAGCATTCAAGAAGAATGCCTGCTTTGGTAAATGAAATGTGGATCGTGTAGTTGTTAAGCTGAGCTTGTCAAAAGACAAAACTGGTAAAAGCATCCAGCACAGCATTTGCTGTGTTTGAGGGACTCTTTAACTTAATTGTGGTGCCTTATAATCATCAGTAGAAAGATGTAAATGTGAAGAAAGCATGAAGGAACCCAAGGATATAATTCAAAAGTACCAATTCCATTTGTTTCACTGGAAGATATTTAAACAGAGAATAGAATGGGGGAAATTACAGTGACATTCAGCAGAAACTATATCTATTTTAAATGAGGACATTTAAATTTTTTCGTCTAGTTCCCATGCTTCATTTGGTTCAGAAGAAGAAAACTTAAATAAAGGAAAACGTAAGAACATCCACTCACTCACAGCACATCTGTCATTTCAGCAATACATGGAACCATCCCAAAGGAGGGGTAGCTAAGCAGACGACCAAGCCTTAGGGATGGGAAGCAGGAACAGGCAGCAGCTGAACAAGAAGACTAAGTAACCTGAAGATGAACAAAAAGAATTATCATGAGCAAGTAATACACTGATGCTATGAAGACAGAAGTTAAAAGTTTGGTTTGTTTAGCAAGAACTCTTTTTTTTTAAAAAAAAAGATGAAAAATAAAATGTCATTATCAAGAAAATATAGTAAGAGTGAATAAAGACAAGCAGAGAAAATCAAACCATGTGAAGCCATGAAAGGCTGTACCTAAGTTCTCTTGATCAGAAGCCTCCCAGGTGGAGGGAGACCTCTCAGGAATTGAAAGAACCACTGTCAGGGAGCATGATGAGAAGCATGGACCTGCATTTTCAGCAGAGTTCTTCAGGGACTTATTTATGCTACTTACGCGATTTTATCCTTTCATTTAATCTGAAGGGAATATAGGAAAGGAGAAGGTGATTGAAGGAAATTGAAGAAAATTACTATAAGGCAAGAACTGATGGTGTTATCAATAAAAATTTACTCATTCACCCATATATTTAAGGTTTTAACCTAAAAATAAGCTTTTTTTTTTTTTTTTTTTTTTTTTTTTTTTTTAAATAAGCTCAGCAGTTACTATCTCTGGCTTGTCGCTTGGAAGTAACATCTCTGGATGCTGAAGGACTAAACAGTATAATTAGACAAAAAAAAACATTGGCAGAACTTTAAACAACATCAATACAACAACCAAACCCAAAGCAAAATCAGAAGCAAAGCCAACTCCAATCATACTGTTTTATTTTGAGGATATTCTTTTCAGAAATGTTGATAAGTAGTAATTATCATTGTCTGTTTATGCCCTCAGTTAAAATAAAAAAAAGAAGACTGGATGTTTGCTATGTGTACACTTCTTCAGTTTATATATCAATCAAAGGATAAAGACATCTGGTGTTACTAAACCATACTGCTATGAGGTTACTAAGAACAAAAGGCTCACAGGATGCCCACAATAACATAACAGTAATAACAACAACAACTCTTCAAATGATTTCTCAATAGCAACTTGTAAAAGGAGAAAATATGCCTTAAAGCACTTCAGCTTTACACAGAAACCTTAACAGAGAATCTGATTAAGAAACAATAGCTAAGGAAGCAGGTGCAGCATCAACCTTTCTACCTCGCAAGTTCCATGTTCTAAATTACTGAATAGGACTGTATGCAAAGGAATGAGACTGTATATTTTATTCATATCCTTATCATTTCTATCCCAAAATAGATGTAATGTTAATCTCTAACTCCTTAATGAGGTGAACAAGATCTACAGAACTTGGCTCCATTAAATCATCATATCATGGCCCAAGTAAGTAAGTTGTTATTGTTGATTGTTGTAAAAATCTTTGTAATTCTGATCTGCTAAACTCTGTAGTTACTATAGATATCTGGAAGTAGTAGGGTCACCAAAGACATGAGAACTTCATAAGGAAATGATGGATTGAGAAAAATAGCATAACAACTTTTATATATCAAATATAAAAACTGGCAAAACACCAGGAATGTTGCCTTTCCAGTGTAATTTTATGAGGTATTTAAAGAGATACCCTTTTTATTTTTCTTGAGGAATATGGTTAACACATTTAGTCAGAGGAATAAATTATACTACCTATAGAAGACACTGTCTTTGTGTTCCCCCGAAATGTGAAATGCTCTTACCCTATATGATGAAGATCACCAGATATCAAATAATCTCTGAAGAAAACAGCAAAAGATTAGAGACAGACAGATTTCTATTTTCAACTGATGTATGCTCAGTTGCTGACCTTGACATGTAAGAGCCCCATTCTTTAAACTGACTACTTTTGTTCATGCTGGTCAGAAGGCATATACTTCAGCCAATGACTCTGCATGTTTGCTTACTGACTTTTTAAAAAGAAATGAACAGCAATATATTTATTTACTCTTTCATTTATAACATTTTCTGTAAAGCCTTTCAAGTAAATGGCAGAGCAAAAAGAATTTATTATCAGAAGAAAGATCACAGAAACACCATGTAGACTATTGTATCATTATGAATTATTAGATTATTATGATTCAATTATGATGAATTATCTATCGTAAGTCAATTAATACCAAGTTATGATGCTGTATCAGAATAGACAGCTACGTACTGCCAAAATATAGAAAATTATCCCTTCAGAAAACATCATATGTTCATCAGGCAATAAATGCTACCAAGTGCATGGAAATTAAGTATCAGAAAATCCAGAGACGCTGCACAATGGCCTTCGGCAAACAAAACAGATCTGGGATCCCAAGGATCCTGAGTGATTTTCAAGTTATGGAAAACACAGTGATTCTTTTCCCAGTGATATCTTCCATTCTTTCCCTTTTTTTTTTTTCTCCCCCTGTAATTATTCCAGAAAGAATTACCTTGACAAGAATACAGAGCATCTTTACAGTTTGCAGTGAAATAACAAAAAAAACACAACAACACAACAGTGCGCATGGCAATACTTGGTACAGATTCTTTTGGCAACTAACTCTTCTGTATATATGAAAAGGTCATCCAGCTAACAGCTCTCATCGATGGAAACATAAACTCCACAAATAGGAAGGTTGTAGAGCCATGTTTATACCAGCAGCCCACCATAAATTATTCTGTGCAAATATTCTCTAGGAGGATTCATATGTGAGTTCAGGACTGACCAGAAAGTGCTTTTTTCTCTTTCCTAATGGTGCTGAATGCAATTAACTGTGAGCTTTATCGTGGACTTGGCAGTTCTCAAGATCAGGGAAGACAATATACACATATGGTGGACCAGCTATCCGCTAGAGATTATTTTCTAATCATAGCTTTGAGAACAAAATCAGCTTTACGTGCCACTTTATCCTCTGGCTCCAAAATCCTCAAGTTCAGCACTGGTTTTGTTTTTTTCTCTTTCTTTTCTTATGTGTTTTTGTGTTTTTTTGGTTTTTTTTTTTGTTTTTTTTCTTTTTTGTTTTTTCAAGTTTTAAATAGAAATTTTGCTTTACTTGCTTATATGTAAATACTCCAACTTAGTTGCATAAATCTTTTTATGCAGCCTGAGATAATAAAGCTAATAAAGAAATATGCCTGTCACAGTGAAGCTAAGGAAAACAGCACAGGAAATAATGCTGACATCCTATCATATAAAAAAAGACTTTCAGTCCACATTGTTCTTGAAAAAAAAATAAAAAAAACCAAACCATCACCATTTGGATGATCAAAACATTATGAATGTGTGTTATATTTGCTAAATTATTTCTGTTCCCTAAAGTCAAATACACAACTTTGACGTATTACAGACACAATCTTTAGCTTTCTGAAATAACATTTCAGTTGTAAATTTACCTCAATTTAATTCAGAACAAATAAGACAACTCATAATGTTCTGGAGCAAACACATTCTGTTTGTGGATTTAAAAATAACTGTATTCACTCTCATAGAATAGAGAAATTGTTCACGTGCTCTATTTCGAAGATACTTTGAGTGAGTAAGGCTTATAAATACACATATAAAAAGATGATATGATCCTATTCTATTTTATACTTTTATATTGTGTGTGTATATACACACAGCATACGATTACATGCTGGAAACTCATTTGGGTACCTTTTATGTAATACATGTGGACGATCATTAAAGATTGATGGGCCATGACCTAATAAGCAAGTATTAAGAAAAGCATGATTTTTTAAAAGGCAGCTTTATCTTTAGCAAAAATAGTCTCACACATAATGAAGAAGTGTAACTTTCTTTGAAAGAAGAATTCTGATAATTCCTCATTGATCAAGAGAAAAAAATGCCTCTAACCAGTAAAATATTTCAAGAAATATGGGAGCTTCTTTAATGGGAAACATTGACCCATTGGGTATGTTTCTACTATGCACAGAATAGATATTTAATTCACTTGTATTTCTATAATTGCATCAATGTTCAAATGATATCTGCCTGTATGTATTTGTCAAACCTATTTGTAAATTAAAAGTTTTGTAGACTTTTCTAGCTTGATGAATGAGTCAGTTGTTTCATTCAATCAAATACAAAACATATTTGTTGGCTAGGGAAAATAAGCTAATAGTAATAATGCATTTCACCTTGTTAAATAGAAAAATGTTATATATTGATATAATTGAATCTAACACAAATAAACAAAAAGTCATTTCTGTAATCACCTTAATTATGTTATTTACAAAGTTGTGATTTGAAAATCCATTCAAGCTCTCTAGATGAACAAATAAATACTCATTAACAGGAAAAAAAAAAGCATCTTAAGGAGGGAAGAAGATGAGCTCCCATTGCTCTGTCACAAGGGAATTGGTATCACTTTCAGCAGTGTGGGAATTCTTGAAAAGAGAAATTGGTCTAACAGGAACACAATCCTAACAGATGCAAATATAGGCTGAGTGCTGTTGAAGACTTTGTCATTCATGGGGGTAAAAAGAAAAACAAAAACCAAGGTTGCAATGGTCTGTCAGTTTGTTGGAATTGTTGTAATCAGAAGTCACGCTCACAAAATGAATATTCGGGTTGCCTATCACTGGTGATTAGTCAAAAACTATAGCATGACAAGAATTACACTGCAAAGCCCAAGACTGTGCAGTGGGAATGAAAATCAGGAAATTCCCAGCATGTTATTTGAAAATATGTTTAAGAAGAGTGAAAGAAAAAAAAAAAAAAAGAGATAAAAAACAATCAGCCCACAATAAATGGCTTCTTCATGGACAGTCAATACTCAGAGTAAAGAGCCAAGCACATGTCAAGATTTAAGCAACCCAAATCAATATGTTTGTCACTGATATAAACAAGGAGAATCTTGAAAACTCAAAAAGCGAATCTAATTGATGAAGTATTCAAAAGCCAAGAAAAATCAAATAGTTTATTTATTAATGACTTAAAAGTGCCAGCTGTAAAGTGAATCACTTTGTCTTGTTTTAGCACTGGCAGGAATCAGTGCTATAGATACCCATTTGCTACTCCCATGCAACCACTGAAAAGAAAGTATTTTTGCAAAAAAGCACTAGTTTGCTTCACAATGCCACTGAACTGAAACACTTCATAAAGCATCTGTCCTTTTATTTATTCTTCATTCTCCTTCCTCACAGATACATTCAGGCATATTTATATACATGTAGATACAAAATCCCTGACTGGTCTCAAAAACATTTCAAAGAGATACAGTGATGTCCTATCTTTTAAATTCACTCAAATTTCATGGAGCCACAGTATAACTAGAGGAGAGATGTCATGTTTCCAGCAAGGGAAAATCCATGGTACAGACCTGGCAGTGAACTTCCAGCAGCGCTTCCAGCAGGTGCGTCAGCAGATGCACACTGGTTGCTCAGCAACTCAAAGCCAGCCACACAAAATTACAGAAAGGTTTGGGTTAGAAAGCACCTTAAAGATTATCTACTTCCAACCTCCCCACCACAGGCAGGGACATCCTTCAGGAGTTAAGTCACCACCATAAATCGTGAAAAATTTCCTCCTTATATTCAGTATAAATCTATCCTCTTTCGGTTTAAAATGGTTGCCCCCTGTCCTGGCGGAAAGTATTTCATCATCTTTCCTGTAAGCCTACTTTTTTTTATATTGAAAGGCTGCAGTAAGGTCTCCCCAGAGCATTTTCCAGTTCGAACAGCTCCAACCAATCATGAGGGAAAAGTGAGAGGAACAGACTGTGGAAATGAAACAATATAATTGTTTAAAAAGCTCCCATGTTCCTAGGAACTCCCTACAAAAGTGATTTGAACAGACAGAGGGTACACATTTGATATTTTTTACATCCACTTTACTAGCTTTGTTGTATCTGTTTAACAGAGGTTACTGCATGCGTATGAATGCAAAATTTGGTCCTATATTCCTTATAAAAACAAGACAGGATCCATGTTGATGTGAAGGGTTTGGTGCTGCCTTTCCTACCTTTGGCGTGAGACCATGGAGTGGTTCATTTGCTCATCTGAAGGAAAAAAGTAAAGATCAGGAGAAAGTAGTTGGTGACTTACTGCAGTGACTCCAGGAAAGTACTGGGGAATGGATTCTTATAAAAAAGGAAAGAAAGAAAGAAAGAAAAATAAGAAAGAAAAAAAAAAAAACAAGCAAAAAATATTGCAGAAGTCTAGGTAATATCTACATCAGTAACCAGGGGCCAGCATTAGGAGTATATTAGGAATAAAGAAAGTGATGGAGCTTAGCAAGCAATAAGTAAGGCAGTATTCCAGAAAGGTTAGTGATAATTAGGGGAACTGAAGATAAGAAGAGAAACTAGGATGCTGCAAGTGTGGTTGGCTGATGTAAGGATGACATAACTACCAGAAAGGAAGTAATTAAAGCTAAATTTCTGCCTTCAAAACCTCTTAGGGGTTCTCAGGCTGAATAATATTCTCCAGAAGCAGCACTGCTTCTGGCAGTTCCATTAAGAATGGCTACAGAAAGCTTCCTTGAAGCTATAGAAGAGATACGCTGAGGTCAGCCAAGACACTTAATGTTGGGAATGCTGGATCAGGTCTTAAGAAGAATTTAGACATATAGCATATAGTTTACAGGAACTTCTAGCCTGCAAAATTCACTTTCACTTCAAATTGAACCAATATATCAAATTTTGAAGCTATTAATGTGTGTGTATCTGTGTGGCATAATATGTTTTGTGAACCCAAATAAGTTATTTTTCTGATTTTTAGTAAACATTTGAATTTGCTGGTTTTATGTTCTATTATCTACATTTAAAAATACAAAACATCTATTTGAAATTGAAAACCAAAATAGTACAATTTTACAATGTTGCAAAGGCAGTATGGACAGACCTCATGAAACTCATTCAATTTTTTAATATGGAAGTCAAGACATTCACAAGGAATATTTAGATATTGGCTATTGAAAAAAATCACTAGAAAAAATTATATCAGCTGTTCTACTGATTATAATGGAAAGGGAACTGAGTTGAAAGAGCTAATGAGGTCTTTTAAATCTCTAATTTCTAGAACTTTGTACATTTCATGTCTCTTTTCCATTTTCACAGGAATCTTGACATTATCTAAGTTAGGGAGAAGAGTGGTGTTTTACAGACTTTTTAAACCATTATTTAGATAATAAGTAAGTTAACTTGGTAATAAAAAAAAAGGATGTCATCCAGTATTCACTAAGATACAATGCTTATTTTTTTTTCCCCTCCAGTACTCTGCATTGAAATTTGAAAAGCCCTTTCTCAGATTCTGCACTATGCTATTGCACATGTAATAATAGGACACTCTGGCCCTTTGATACAATTCTCTTCAGGGAACAAAAGCTTCCTTTGGCACAACTACAGCCAAAGCTTGTTGTAGGTTACACATGTCTTTCCAGTCAAGCATGATTAATAACTGTTAAAAAAAATGCTCATGACCCATGGCAAGTATTCTTTCAACTATAATACTAGCATTATGGGCTCTGAATCTCAGTAATTTTAAAATGTGCTTCTACAATGGAACTATAATTTAATTACTTTTTCTGCAGCCTGTTCCATTTTGTTTCATCACTTTGATTGCACCATGAGCTTGGCAGCTTATGGAAGACTGCATCTGCCTCCAGGATTATTTCACTGGGCTCTTTCGACATCTGTTTCTGAAAATGACTTTATTTGCCGTGGCATAAAGAATAATCAGAGACTTGTTTAATCCAGATAAATTGGAAAAGAGAGAGACGCAGTCAGTCGGAGGGAGGGAAGAGACAGGGGAAAAAAAAAAGAAAGCAAATTTATGCTGCATGCTGCAGAAGACATCAAAATAATCCTAGTTGTTCCCATACTTCTGAAAGCGCTGTCATCTAATGGATTATGATACATGAAAAGATGAGTCACTACGTCAGTTCTTTTTTATGTTCAGATGGAATTCATAGATGTAATACATAAAGACTTCCCAGATAAAGCTTCTCTTAGAGCTCAATCAGTTTAATGTAATTTTCATGAACTACGTTTGTTCATTCTCTGAGACCGTAACGCAGTCTGAAATGATCTGTAGCAGTTGACAGAAGTGCCTACACTAAACGAGCTAAAGCCAGGCTCCAGCATGACCTGACATCCTTCCAAACACGGCTGCTGTGGACACCTGTTGCAGAGTGACACAGCACGGGCTGCTGAGCACACAGCTTAGCAGTGACTGTGATGGATAACATCCACATACCTGCAGACGTGAACTGGGTCACCTGCATTTCAGAAGAGCAAGTGCAAGGCATCTATAATAGGCCTGAGTTTGTATCAGCTTGTATTCAATACAGTGGAAATCACTATTGGCAACTGCAGTTTATTTTTGTGAAATAGGTGGGTCTCCTGAAGTTTCTGAAAAACCGTGTCAAGCATTTTAAAAAGTACTCTCTAACAGACTGCAAGTATTGGTCAGGTTTTGTTTTGTTCTTTAGTATTTTTACTTTTTGCTTAGGGACAACATATAGTAGTCAAGAAGCATACACTGCCTAAATAAGGATGTGCTGTAGGAACACACCCCAATATGAGAAGAAGAGCAACTACTGAACAAGCCATAGAACCTGGCTTTAAGGACCAAGGTCATTTACATTCACTGCACTAGGGTGGGCTGTCCATTAAGATAACACGCTCAGTTTTCAAAGCTCAAAATTCTGCCTGTCTTATTTCTCCTTTCCTTCTGGGGTTTTCCTTCTGTGTTACTTGCTGGTCTACTGCTGTAGTGAGCATGCCAGACACAGCCACACCAAAACAGATTATCCAACCAGTTTGGAGACATGTATTTTGGCAGGAATCACTTTTAGGGCAATCCTAAAGCAGGCCATTCAGTTCTTCCAGTAATGATGAAAAGAAAAAAAAAAAAATCCTTGTCCTTGGAAGCAGTCAGTATTATGCAAATACACAATAGCTGGGTCTAAAAAACTTAGTCTGATTTCCTTAATTGTGTAGCCTTAATGTCACAATTGCCACAAAATATTTGGGCTTTCCTTTATCATTAGGCCACGCTGCATTTCACCTCACCTAGAGGCAGTCCCAACTTCTTGGGACTTTGTTCATCCAGGGTAAGAAACTCACTTCTCCTTCGAAAGTGTGCTTTCAGAGGTGCACGTGTACTATGCTGCTGTCTCTGTGGGAAAGGCCACAGAAAGGAAAAAAAAAACAATTCCTTCACTTGTGTATTTCACTGCTTAGCTTTCCGTAACAGAATACCAGAGGTGAACCAACGATATTGAAAAGCTCAAAGCTTCCATATTCATCTACTTATAAAAGCAGCAAAACTCCTCTGGCAACCTGCATGTCCAGTAGCTTGGCAAGCCTGAGAGACTGTTTGGGAGTATGCTTGTTTCCTCATGAAAGACACAATCCCAAACGCAAACACCTAAAACTTTTGGAAAGTGACCACACACTTTGTTCAGAAAGCACAGCAAAACAAAAATATACAGATCATGAAAAGAGTCCTCAAGGCAGAGTGCTTTGTTCAGGAGCTATCTGAACACCAGGAGAACAAGATCCTTTCTCCTTCCTTCACGATGAACCTCTTAAACAGAAAACGTCTGAAAAAGAGGTGAAGATCTGACAGAAGGTATCGTCTATTCACAGAAAATCGCTATTTGGGAAGCTCCCATAAATAGAGATGTATCCCAATATAAGTGAATGTGAAAATTTCATTAACAGAAGTTATTAACAATTATTGTTATTAATTTAGAACAAAACTTGTGCTGTAAGACAGTAGTTACATTGGGCTAATGACATGCAAATACGCTACTCATTGCTTTTCTAGAGCTTCAAAGTAAACTATATCTATCTTAAGACATGCAGACGGTTATTATAATTTGATAAGGCTTTTTGGTCATCTTGCCAGTATTACCTAAGAGCAAGAAGCAGTCATGCCTAATTGGAAACTCTCCCCAAAGAACTCATAAGAATATAGTATTTTACAGGCAAGGTAAAAATAGGTTTGCCTCTGAAGTATCAGTTGGTGGCCACCCCTGCATAATGCCTTCCCCTGCTGCTCTGCCTATCAGAAGTGGCACAGTGGTGCCAGCAGATATTTTTATTAAAAGTGTCCTTAAAGACACTCAGGATAAGTGTTAAAACATATGGATGTTCATCTCAGCACAGTCACATGACCTAGGGATGAAGCTCTCAGACTGTTTGTAGCACCGAAGACAATGTAAGCCTTTAAGCACTTGTACTAAAGCAAAGTCTGGGTCAAGCCAGGCCAAGGCTGCTCTTTACTCAAATCACTTAAGAGAACAACACGGTTGTAAGTTCTACACTGCTTGTAAGCCAGTCTGGAAGCTGGGTATATGCTCTGGTCAAATGAGAAACCAGAGTAGCAAGGGCAAAACTGTGGCAGTGAATCAGAGGAGGGCATTCTTTTACTACTTGATGGGAACGTATAAACAGGAGGGAAAACAACCGTTCACATGGGTTGATAGAGATAGGGCAAGGGGGAATGGTTTTAAATTAAGACAGGAGAGGTTCAGGTTAGATATTAGGAGGAAGTTTTTCACCGAGAAGGTGGTGACACACTGGAACAGGTTGCCCAATGAGGCTGTGGATGCCCCATCCCTGGAGGCATTCGAGGCCAGGCTGGATGTGGCTCTGGGCAGCCTGGTCTGGTGGTTAGTGACCCTGCACATAGCAGGAGGTTGAAACTAGATGACCATTATGGTCCTTTTCAACTCAAGCTATTCTTTGATTCTATGATTCTTCCATCATCTGAGGAGAGAAAGAAAATGCCTGATGCTGCATGTAGCAGAGGAGAAAATAGCAAGCTAACAAACTGTCACAATGCTATTTTTTTTTTTTCCCCAACAGAGTGATGAAGTTGTAACGGAGAAAGACAAGGAAGAGTTATTGGCAACTGAATCACTGTCAGGAGGCAACAGATGAACAAACTGGGTGCTAATTGGGGATTGCAGCAACTACAATCAATATTAACAACAAAGTAGATGGAAAAATTGAAAAAAAAAAAAAGAAATCAGAGAAAGCGTTCAGAACTTTGGGGAAATACTGTAGGTACAGTCATGCTTGATCCACATAATCTCAAGAGAAGGTGCCTTAGTCCTCTTAAAAGCAATTGTTTTCAGACATAAAACCTGTGCTTGGGTAAATTCAAGTAACCAGCTTTGTATTTATCTATTTAAGGTTAAGAGATGGAATTCCAGCACTCATTCACAGCTGCAAAATAGGCCTCCTGCCACCACAAGCTACTACTTTGCACAGGACTGCATTTAAAACAAAGCTCCCCCATTGTGGTAACAGAGCTATCTCGTGTCTTTATTTTCAACTGCCTATTACAGAGGTAAATTCACTTTTATGGCTTCAGCTGTATGAAAATGGTTTTAACTGTTTTTCTGAGCTCTTGGTAAATTAGGCTGCTCCACAGAAAATCTTTCCAGCACAATTACTGGACTGTGTTTATCGAAGTGTTAAAAAGAGTGTTTGCATCTCAATTTTTTGCCTCCTTTCAAGAAAAGCCAACAATGCAGTGCAAGAAGAGGTACCAACTCTAGCTGTACTACCTCCGGTTTGGACTTTCCTCCAAAAGCAGCCAAAAACTCCCTCCCTTCCCAGCAAGGGTTGCTAATCATGCTAATGCCCTTCAGGTGAAATCTATCTCAGGAAGTGACCTTAAGAACCATTTGTGTCTGTCTCAGACAGTTCCACTGAATCCAGCAGGAAGAGAAAGTCAGGGCATCTAAAAGTGTAATGTGCTTTTTGATCACTCTTTTCTTAGGCAGAGCATAGGAACCCTTCCTGAGGACACCTGAAATCTTACAAACTGGCAGCAGGAACTAGCTCTTTCAAAAGCAAAATCCACCTAGAACAATAGAAATAGCAGAGATGCCTGCTATGTGTTGAGGCAATGGCACCTCTTTTTGTATTTAAGTGCAGATGACTATCTATATAAACTATGCAACTGGTGATTCAAGCTGCTGAATTCAAACACATAGAAGATCCTGGAACCTAGCAGGGTGGAGCAAAACTGCTCAACAAAACTGCTTTAGGTCAGCAGGATGATCACACTTCAGAATATTAACTATTCCTCTTCCCTTTCACCCCAGTACACTTTATACAAATAAACCATTTATTTTGTTGCAGCGCATAAGGTAAGTTCTTATAAATCGCTTGCTTATTCTACACTTCTCAACTATGTACTTGATTTTCACCTATAGCTTAAATTCTCATCCTTGAACTGAAAACAAGTATGGGCTGCTAAAATTAAAATGGACCTTGTTTGTAATGGGCAGATCTAGTTATCATCTATATCTGTTTTCCAACTCAAAAGGGGAAGTGATAACATAAGGAAAATAATCAGTGTGAGAGACTTCACTGTGCTCTGCTCAGTTATCCTCTGTTCAAGATATGGCACACACAGCAGAGGGCAATTTTGTGTCTGCACACTTACACATAAAACCTACTGCACTGGTAACAGAGTTGGTATATTTTCTGTTAACTGGAATATGGCAACAGAGCATTGCCAAGAGGATCTAATCTGCATTCATTTATAAAATAAATCAATATTTTCCCAGACTGCAATAGCTCTCAGAACGTTTAATGCTGAGTTCATGCACAGGATCTTTTTCTTCAGGATCAAAACCTTCAATTGCTATCATAAAGGTGAAGCTCTATCTTTGGGCAGCAGCAGCACTCAGTTAAGCTATCTAGTGCCTTTCTGCCCCGTAGTGTGATATAAAATCAAGACCATGGAGAGATCAGCCATGTAATACACATATACACACATACATACGTTCATCCTTATGGAGTCCTATATACATAAGACTGCCAGTGTTAGCCACAACACTCCCTCAAAGCTCAGAGGTAATATTCTGATAGCATAAAATGCAGCAGCAACTACAGTTTTATCACATAGCCCTTCCATACACAAATGTCAGATTATGCATTGTTCTTGCTAATGCAAATGCCTGTCTGGATCATTCATGGACTACAGATGAGCCCCAGGTCACCCCAAGACCTCAGTGGAGCTGCAGCATGAAATCTCAGCACTGCATAGGGTGAAAAGCCTTTCCTACAGTGATTGGCAAGGATACATTGGTACTGCCCTTCTGGCATGAAGCTGGTTAAAGTGAAATGCTAATCTGTACACTTCTGACCCCTACTCTAAAGCACAAAGGAGAACAGAACAACTTCTGTGGGTGTGTAAAATTCAACTCCTCAATTCTGTGAGCACAGGTTAGTGGGCAGTGGAAGGCCACAGATGGGGCTCTTCTGAGAGCAAACTGAACCTTTATGGAAGGATGCCAGGCAGCTAAAAACAATGGTAAGGAAAACAGTGTATTTGCTGGTTGACTTCTATCATCCATTTACTCATCCTAAAGTGACCTGTTGATTGTAAAAGGCTGCTGGTGAAAGTCTGTAAGATAAGAGGGTGAAAGAGAAGGCGTTTTAGGGAAAGGATATATTAGACATGCATGGCATGTTACATATTGTACATGGCACGTTAAGCATTCCCCTCTGTTTCCCTTGACTTCCTTGTACTCTAAATAGGAAAGGTGGTGAACCAATCTCAAGGATTTCCTGTGACAGATTTGATTAATGGCAAAATGAAGGAAAAAAGATTTAGATAGGCTGAAAATGCTGAACCTAATTTTTTTTCCCCGAAGTCAGAGAAACATAAATTCAAGTGAAGTATTAGGACCTTGGAGAAGAATTACATGCGTAATTTGTTATTTGCTAGCTGTATTAAAACAACAACAAACAAAACAACCCCTAAAACAACACGTCATTGCCTCCCAGAGTATTTCTTCCAAACTAAAATTTCAAATGCTATATAAGGCCTAAAGCAGTATGTTTTATATGAGATATGTATACGTTAATGGAGGGATATCTGCAGTGATATCCCCAGGCCTTATGCAAGCTAACAGTGTTCTACCTCCAGGCCGCGCTGCTTTCTTCCTTCTCAGCACTCTCAGCTGGCAGGAAGGCCTGCCACACAATTCAAGAGACTCAACCCCAAATGTTCTGACTTTCTGCAAGCTATTTTGTTAGCAATTCATAAATGAGAAACTGAACTATAACTCCTATTTCTATTACCTAAATATTTGTCAAGCATCCTCTATTCCCAAATAGTTTTTGCTATGAAAAAAACAACAGTGGGATCCAGATCTCCAGGGAATATAGATAAATGAGATAATCACAGTCCTGAATGTTACTGTACTCCAAAATGCTTCAGAAAACTAGCAGAAACAACTGCAAAACAAGAGTTGCAAGCATGAAAGGCAAAGATAACTGAGTACTTGAGCAGTACCTCTCAGCTCATGCAAATACATAATGCAAGTAATTCTCTTTCTGGTCCCTGAATCACTGAAGCTGATGTAGAGGGACAGTCGCATGCCTGCTTCCCCCACCCCATACACACACACACACACAGTGCAGTTGCTGACATGCAAGCAGTTCTAAAAAAAGACTGATTTGCTATGAAGATTTTGGGAATACATAAGGCAAAACTCTTACCTCCTCTTTACTGATGGACTATTAACCCAGCTTGACTTTACCTACAGACCGAGTATACCAACAGCTGTGCTCTTTCCAAATGAGATACAGAACTACTAATTTTGCCACCAAAGTCATCAGAGCAGAGTTCCTTACTTGTGGCCATGAAATTCCTTATAGATGACATAAAAATATATATATCTATGGAGAGGAGGGTAAAATGACTCACATATTTTATTAAAACACAGACTTACAACTCTGTGTCATGTAGGTTTAGCAGAAAGTTTGTACACAGCCTATTACAAAAGACATGTTGTTGGTTTCTCCCACGAATACCAAAGTCACTCAGAAGCTACTTGGAAAATTTTCATGAAAACAGCTTTTTCATGGAGAACTGAATTTTTCTGCCATTGGTATTACTTCTTTTAAACAAAGAGTCTTGTTTGTCACATGAAAGACACTTGATATTCCACTTTCCAACTCTAATCACAAAATAAATTTGCAATGCATATTACAACAACAGTGGCTCTTCATAAGGAGAAGTCTTTGGTGACAGTCTATGGATGCCACAAAGCTGCTAGTACTCACTGCCCAGCCTCTCTTCCCTTTCTCATTTTCAGATCTGACCCAAGCAACTGCAGTATAAACTCTGGGAGAAAACTTTTTCCTTTCCTCAGCCCATTCTCTCATGCTCTGAAGTGAACACAGCTCAACACAGTGAGCTCAATTACTGAGAAGTAACTAATGTGAAAATGCTAGTAACAACAAAGGAATTGCCAAAGGACAGGCAGGAAAGCCCTATACTAACAGCACCTGTGCTGCCCTAAATGGTAGAGTTACATTTATTTACAGGTTCACATGGGTGAAATTCCTTGGCAAATCCCTGAGCCTGGTATTTCTTATTGGGTAGGAGATGTCAGAATACACAGCAACCTGATGCAAGCACTCACACATTCACATGGTATGTGAATTCAATCACCTATGCCCTACTCTACACTACAGTGGCCTCCAACCCCTGCAGGAATTTTGGTAAGCAGAGCCTCACTATTTAGACCTATGCATCCTACGAGTTCAACATCAAGGCTCACAAATTCACATCCCTGTTTTCAGGGTCAAGAATGTTGCTGCAAATTCTTCAGACATTTAAGACAATAACACCCCACGCACTACCTGGGGACTTAACTAGTTCAAAGCAAGGAGGCAAAAGCCCTTTGCACTCTTTGCAGGTAAGTCATAAGCAACACAGCTAAGCAGAATCAAGGTAAATTGAAACAACAGCTAGCTCTACTTGTAGGCTCGACTGTGAAAGCAATAGCCTGCTCAACAGGTCTTGCAGAAAGCACTAACAAGATTTTTACTACCAGTTTCTGATGGCATTGGTTACAAGCAGGCAAGAAGTAATTTTTCATTGCTAAAGCTCTACCAGTGTGCCTTTCTAGCCAACATATGGTCAAAACCATATCCTTACCAGGAACAGTCCAAGCTGTAGCCACACAAGAGGCGCACTGATGGTATGGCTGTGGATTTACAAAGTCATCCTGGTTTTCACATCACCTGAACATGCACTCTTAATTTCAGTGAGACTGCTTGATTTATTAAAATTACCCAGGATTGGGCTTTACTGTAACACTACCTTGAACTCTTTAAGGCAAACCGACATTTACATCTTTAGTAAATTAGAAATGTTGGCTTCATTTGAGTTTGTACATCAAACAAATCTAACTTGGAGATTTTTGTGTCCCTTTTGCTCCTAGCATAAGAAAAGCTAACTTATTTGGTGCACGTCTCCTGCTTTAAGATGGTTTATGACTGCACACTTTTTGCAATACATTTAAAATTTGTCATAGACTGGCATTGAAGGAGATTTAAATCTGAAATCCTGCTATACTGTGGCAGCTAATTGATCATTATGAGCTCGGCAACTAGTTCAACCAGTGCTTGTCAACAGTTTGATAAATACAGTGTTTTTATCCTGCTGGTAAATTGTCTGTAAAGAAAATAAAGTTTTTATACATACATCTGCCATTCTCAGGTGTAGCCAGATTGATTTCTCTGGCTATAAGTTTATCCTGAACTGTTCACAGACAATAACAAATGTAGTGGACAACATACTGCAGTCTGTATTCAAGAACAGTCAAGAGTGTAACAGACCTGGCTTCTCTCATCATAGGATATCTGGCTGAAGACCCTAGGCAGCCTGATCTGGTGGGGGACAGCCCTGCCAAAGCGAGGGGTTGAGACTGGGTGGACTTTAAGGTCCCCTCCAGCCTGAGCCATTCTGTGGTTCTGTGATCACAGAATAAGCACTTCTGACCTTAAAATGTGCATGAAGCTAAGTAAATATTTTCATGCTCATTAAATGAAAAAAAATAATCAAATCAAACATTCTCTCTCTAATTTAAAAACTGTATGTGACTGTAAGCCAACTCAGCTCTAACTCGCAGCCTCCTGTTAAAGGGCAGGCAAGGCTGCACGCCTGCTGCATGCCCTTGTTGTGAGCATACATGCCAGCACATTCACACCCTTAGCAGGTCCACAGGTGAACTGGCAGACAAAGAGGGGTGTTTTATTAGAAGATGTTGAAAGTGCCTTTGTTTTCATACTATATTTAGCTAGTGATAGATAATGCTCTTTCTGATCATTCTTCCTTTTCTTTACATTACAAAATCCCAGGAAGATGCCATGTAAAATACCACAACAGGACAGTAGCAGTGCACCTGCTCATGCTGCAAAAATGAAAGCAGAGTTACAGAGACATTTTATGTGATGACAAATGCAGTTTTAAAAGGTCCCCATCCTTTTTTTGTGTGTGTGTGCTTCTTTCCTGCAGTTCTCTGTCTCTGATGCAACCTTAAATGGAACAAAATCATGATTTACTTGAAAAGCAAGTCAAACAAACCAACTGAGCAGAAAAACACACCAGATTTGGGTCTGGCTTATAGCACAACCTCGCAACAAGTAAACTGGCACAACATGGAAATGAATGAACAGCAGGGCGGGAACGGTAACTTATTAAACTGGCTTTCCCAAATTAAAAAAAAAACAATTTGTGCCACAATAACTGGTTATACAAAATGCATAGCACTGAAGAGTCAGATGTTACTTTTTTTTTTCCCTGGCAGTTTTGCCCATTTTTAGTTGGCCAGGGTTGAAGTTTTTCGCTGTTTCTTAGGGACCCCACTAGACAACCTGGTATCTTTCTGTAATTCCTAGCTGTTTCTTACCTGCTGTAGGGAACCTGCTTTGGCAGGGGGGTTGGACTCGATGGTCTCGGGAGGTCCCTTCCAACCCCTACAATTCTGTGATTCTGTGATTCTTAATCATGCAGCCTCAGTTCCAAGAAGGAACAGTTTTGTGGAACTGTTTTTCTTGGCAGGGTGAACTGTAACTATCTTTGTCTTTGCCATATAAGAGGAGGGGTTATTTCTTTCTTACTGATGCCTTCATCAGTCTTAGACCTTTCCAAGATGGAAAGAGGTATCAAATCTGGAGGCTAAAGCAGTCTGCAGATTTTCTTCAACAATTTCTGTGTCAAGTCACAGGTGTGATTTCTTTTTTTTTTTTTTTTTTAAGAGAACAGCATACAGTATTTCCTAGTTAGCTATGACAACTTAAAGCCAAAAAACACATACACAAAAAAGTATTGATTCTGAATCCTTTTATATTAATTATGACTTTTTAAGAAAATGAAAGTTTGTTTGCAAACATTTTGTTCAACAAACGAAAACGTTCTTTCATGTTTCTGAAATGTTTTGAAATCCCTAGATAGAAGATGACGTGTAAGCCTTACTTTTAAACTTCCCACCTCCTCGTCCTCAGAGAAACAGTACACAAAATTTCTGTCAAAGAAGTGGAATGTTGCAGAAATATAGTCAATATTTCTCCATGGGAAAAATATATTCCCCCCCCCATTTTAGGAAAGTACTTGGGCCCAGATGCCACCAGGTGAAATTCAACAGCAGATGTCCCATCAAAGGCATGCCAAGCAAGCTGAATTTATTTCAGTGATCTGCTGGCACTCCAGCATAAATGGCTCAGTGTTATTAACTGAATTCTCCCTGTTCACCTGAAGTGGATTTAAACTCATTTCTGTCTTGCAGGAAGAACTACAGGAGAGTAATATAATTAGTTCAGAAGCTGCTAGAACAATTAAAGGAGGATGCATAGACTAAAGTGTGTGGTGAGGAACAACAACTAGTACCAGCAAGATTTGTGATCTTCCCACCAAAAGCCCAGAAGCAAACTTTATTGTTCCATTTCTGCGGCGGTGTCCTGGCAAGCCTTTATATAGCAATCTCTTTCTGACCATTTTGTTAATGCATTCTTTTGGAGATGGGCTGAAGCCAAGACCTGAGCTCAGAGCTCTTCTTTTATCCAAACCCCCAAGTAGTATTTCTACCAAGCACCCATAGGCAGACCTAAGCTTTAAAACAAACTCTTATCTTTTCCTCACTCCCACCATACGAAATGTAATTCTTTTTATTATATTTTAGTAAGAATTGTTCTAAGCCTTCAAGTCTGGACAAACTACACCTCTCCCCACACTACAAAATGACCATTTCTCAGCATCAGCATATACCCTTCAGACTTGGGATGGCAGCATGTTTAGAGCTCAGGCAGACTCACTACTTTGCTGGGAACCCCAGGGAGCAAGATCAGCCTGGCTTGCCCATAGCTGGCAGCCAAGGGGAAAGGATATGTCAGGCTGGACTTCTCCATTCCCACACTGCTTGGAGCCAGTTCCTCACCCCAGTGCCTTTCCTCTCCCCACAGCCCTGGGGCAGTGCCAGCAATGAAGACTCCTGTCTCAAGTTCATCTGATTTAAACACAAGACCGTCATTTCCTTCTCTGAAGTCATTCTCCCTCTTCATTACACAATTGTCAATTCCTAGATTAACTTCTTCGACAACTTCCTCATTCATTACACCAAACTGATTAATGCCCTGAACACTACTCATCTCAAGCCCAAAAGGAATGCTGCTTCTCTAGAAAAAAACTGCTGCAATGATGTAATTCATGACTGTAGCACAATATGTATATATAAACAGTCCAAGTAGAAGGCACATAAAAAAACACACATCTGCCTTTCACTAGCTTCTGAGAGCTTGTTTCTGCTACTTTAAAGTTCTTTTCAGGTTGTTTTTCAGTGCAACACTGCATACTTTTTGTTAAGCACTGACAGTGGGGTTTGAGTTGTAACGGAAACAGATATGAAGAGAGCCACTGTCTCGAGGAATCTCTTTTCAAACAAAAAGAGAAGCGTAAAGAAAATGACTGAACCCTTTTGGCCCAACAGAACATCATGATCTTCGCCTATCACTGCCAGCAACATGAAACCTACTAACATCTCAGCCATGAACTGCTACTAAGGAACACATAGCAATTTCTTCAGTGAGAAAGAAAGCTAAATGTCACCTAACTCTGTATAGTTACCATTCTTCAGTGTAGCAGCATTTATAGCACAAGTATAAAATCTCCAGTGCACTGCAAGCCTTCATTCATTAAAACAGTCCCTTTACTTATTTATTTTCTTACTTACTGAGCAAACAACTTGTACAAGGTCTGAGAATGGAGGCTGTGCCTTAACAATTACTTCATTAAGCTTCATCAGTCTAATCAATATCATTTCCACTTTCGTTCTGCTTTACAATTAGTGTCACATAATGCACAAGTCATCACACACCATGAGGTGTTTTTTTTCTAAATGAGAATTGTGTCTGTACCGCATGCAAGCTCACAGCACTAAGAAAAAGCAACACTACTTTTAGTTCTACCCTCTCCTTTCCTTCAAGATTTGACTCCTTCAAGTCTTCTCCCTGCAATGCTCAGCACATTTCCATTTCTAAGAAGTATATTTTTAATATTCTGTGAATTTTATGCACTCCAATTTGCAAACACATTTGAGCTTCTGAATATAAAGGATCTCTCTTACGCTAAATTAAAAAGAACTGAATAATCATTTATTTCAGACAAAGATTCCTTTGTTCTCTAAAGTTGTTGCTATGCACGTTGATGCAGGAATATAACTTGATTGCAGGAAACAAGAAGGCTTTGTAGCTTGCATTTTTTTTGGCTTACAAACACAGTCCCGTTCATTGTGGCCACAAAGACATTGCTTGATTTTTTTACAGTACTAGTAATGAAACAATCTTTTCTTGCTAATGGTTAGTGCAACACCATTAATACACAACTGGGATGCAACAGACTTGTCTTTATGGGTTTCAGGGCTGGAAAGCCTGTTTTTCGCACAGAGATTTTTAGTGTTCCAAGGCACTGAATGGTACCAGTGATAGGCAGTGGTTGATGACTGACGTGTACTGTCCAGCCATATCTCCTCTTATGTGGTTTGCACAGTACAAGTCACATCCCAGACCTGCTCACACTGCTTCCCATGCCCTTTTCCTTTCTGTTCTGGATACGCTATGAGGTTCTCCATTACTCAGAGCAAGGCAGCCTCAGAAAACCACACCTCTCAGCGCGCATTTGCATCACGAGTGATAAAGCAGAAAACAGAGGGCCCTGGAAGTAAGTCATCACTATCTGCAACCTTTGCACCACACAAGAAGGCAATCTGTGGAGGTCTCTTGACTCAGATCAGACCTGGGACACTGGGACATCAGACATGGGCATGAGAAGAATTTCATATATGGCCACACAGATTTAAACACTCACGTGCACATGGACCATAACTTAAGGAAAATTAGCTCACAAAACATATTCTATTTAAAAAAAATAAATGAGCCAGAGATATTTGAAATGACTTTTGGAGCAAAGGAAAACATCTACTGCCTTATTTAGTGGATGGCAACCCGGCCCATGGCAGGGTCTAGTAACTAGACAATCTTTAAGGTCCATTCCAACTCAAACCATTCTATGATTCTTGTGTCTGAGTGAGTCTTCTGTGAGTAACTCAAAGCCTGAGAACTGTATTCTATCTTCTTTGACTCCAACAAACTGCACCATCATTAATCTGAGTACTGGAGAATATCAGCTGTTGCTGTTCTTCTCAGATACAGCTGAATCACTCCCGGATCTGCAGGCAGAATAGGAATGGGAACTTGGGGCTGGACATGAAAACATCCTCAATCCCCTTACTAAAGAAAGCTGTGCTGAGCAACTGCTTTAAGATTGCCCAGGATGTATAGGCAGTCTCTTCTGCAGCATAAACATATATCGTCTGAGGCACCAAGCAACTCAGCAACACAGGAGTGGAAAGCAACACCAATAATTTCAACAAGCAGCATGTAAGGAGATCTCATGTAGCAGCCAAAGGACTATCAGCAGCAATTTGGACAGCACGTATGACAGCTACAATTCTGCTTCATTTTGTCATTCTGATTTACAGAATCATTAAGGTTGGAATAGACAACAAAGATCATCTAGCTCAAACACCAACCCATCCTTACCATGCCCACTAACCAGTTTTCTCAGTGCCAAATCCACACAGTTCTTGAATATCTCGGGGGTTTTCAGTAAGAGTTACCACACACACTTACTCTGAAAAGTAACTTCATTCATAAGTTACCCTCATCTGGCAAGGGGAAACAACAATATTACTGCTTTTTACATGAAAGAAAATAAGCAACAGTTAAAAATTGAAATGGATGACTGCATACCTTAAGGACTTTTCTAATGAGTTTGTTCAGCTTTTCTGCCTTCTCCAATACTAATTTTTGTATTTAGTGATGTTGCATATCAGATGACATCTGGAGCACACCTAATTTGTTCCCAAAATCCTGCAAAACCATTATAATAGGCAGACCGCAGTGCCCTTCACTGATTTTGCTGACAAAACAGCATTCATGCACTTGAACCTGAAGCACACTTTGAAATGTGTTCTTGACGTATTGCTGGGTGAGTACTCTCACACAGGCTTGTTAGGGCAGTAGGATTAGCGCAAAGCAGGGGAGAACACTGCTGCCTTAAAATGATGCCATTACCAGGGAGGCACTCCTTTCTCTTTTTTTAATCCACAAAAAAAAACTCTCTCTCAAAAAAAATCTCCCACCAAAGCTGTTAAGTGTTAGTCTGAGCTCAGATTAAAACATTGAGGAGATTTCAACAACAAAACTATAATAAATAATAATTAATCAAATAATCAAAATAATAATAAAGAAGTGCTTACTTATTAGATGGGAAAGCCTGAGCTAAAATCAACACTTCCCTATTTTCTGTCCCCTACCACAAAATGTATGGAGACTAGACGAATGTATAATGTCAAATTCTCAGGATGCAAAAATCTACTAACAACAGAGCTCTGGCTTGCCTGCTCTTGCTTTTGGCTCTTCAGTTAGGTTCTGCTCTGTTGAGTTAGGATGAAATCACGCCGAATACTACACTAATGCTTCTGTTAATTAACAACATGCTTCCCAATTGCACTTTTCATTCTCACAAAAAGTGCTGCATTTTCACAAAGTATCACTTGTAGTGAGGCATTCAAACATGCTAATTGCAGCTCTGTCTCCTGGGGGGGAGATGTATGGGCTTACTCAGCATTAGTTAAAGACTTTTGAGTTTATTTTATCTTATTATTGTTATTAAAAACATCTGAAAAAGTTACAATTTATTTTACTTTTGCAATCTTGCACAAATTCAGCTCAAGAGCAAATAGAAAGATATCCCAGTATGCATTAAAAAGATAGATACAACCCAAGTAGTTTTACACCTGCCTTACAGAAGTGTAAATAGAGGCAAAACAGGAAGAGAAATCCATCAGACATTTCTGGCTGGCTTCCACAAAATGGAAGATGGGAATACTCTGCATTGGTTGTGATGGGACAGAGAAACAATTATAAATTGTGCAACTTGTAATTGTAAATTGCAACATATGCAAATCTTTCAGTGTAGCTTCCTACAAACACTGCATATTCTTTTTATTTTTTAATGAACTTCACTTGTATTGAGTATTTTAGGCTTTATTGCTCTGCTTTATTTTTATCTGGTTGCTGGGTAGTAATAAAAAAAGATTGAAAAGTTTAGTCACAAGACAGCAGGAACCAGGGCTTTGTTAATGCAAATTACTGTTTATTGCAAACACTGATGGATGTGGATGAAGAATCTGGGTCAAAAAAAAAAACAAAACAGAGGATGCTACCTATACTTCTACTGAATAGCAGGCAGCTGGGAAATCGGCAAGTTCAAATGCAAAAACAGTAGGAATCTCCTTCGATGAGATGATTCATCTCCTTATAAACGCATTTTAGATTTTTAGCCAAAGTGAGGAAAGTTGGTATTTTCAGCTGAATTAATGCTTCACTGTCTGGAAAACTTCAATTTCCGATAGTTCTAGGAATCTGTGGCTCCTATTTGTGCGTCCATGCAGAAGTAAGGCTTGTCTTGCTACATATCTTTGAATTCTAACCATGGTGGCACTGACTGTATTGAGGAATATATCAGTAAAAGCGAGGAGCTGTGGATCGGGGAGGAACTACTATTCAGAATAGTTGCCTACTGCTAGGTAGGGAAAGAGAATGAAGAGATATCTCAGAGAACATATAATTAAGAAACTGCCTGGGAAGAAAAGCCTTGAGGATCCTGCTCTATTTTGAAAACAGCTGCTGTACAGATAACTTACAATAATCTGCCTGTAAGATTGGAGGGTAACATTATAAAATTGATGACGCAATTTTTGACCATAAGTGATATAAGTGATGAGATATCGTATAATGAAAAAGAAAAGACAAGAAACAGACAAGAAACTGGAGTGCATCAGGACTGAGTTAACAGGACACAGAGAATGGAATAAAAGCCAGAGGGACCGAGACCATTTTACAATGAGTCACCACTCTCCAAAATAACGAATCAATATAGACAATATATCTAATCAACATCCAAGCAATATGCCAGGCTCTGAACCACACCTTAGAAACAATAAAACTGAGCATCACAATGATTTTTTTCTTCATTGAAATAAGTGCACCTAATAGCTTCATTTTTTCAAAAGTGTATATTTCAGTAGTCAAATACATTTGATTATATGTTGTTACTTGTTGCAAAGGTACAGCCTAACTTGAAAATATGCAGCTGACTGCTCCTCAAAAGCCCAAACATGCCCAGCAAATTATGCATCATTAGTCTCCCAGTATTGTATTTGCACACTTATTTTTTTCAAGCTAGCAGGAAAAAGTGTGAAAGCCTATCTGAAAATTGGTATGCAACTATAATCACATATACGAAGTCTTTAATCCCTCAATCTCATTAAAATGTTTTTTCAATGAGGCTACTAAAAGTCTAGAGTCAATTCATTCAGTTATTTGCATTACTGCATGGGGAAGGGTAAGGCAGATAGCCTCCAAATTCAAGTGCTAAGAACAGTTGGACAAAATAGGATAATATTTTAAAAGAAAAGTAGTAAATAAAAACAGGCTCCTTCAAATTCATACTTTCTTCCAAAAGTCAAGTTCTTGAAAACATAAATTAAAAGCCCAGCACTCCTTTTGTGGTAACCACCAGGAACTCTGCCATTAAAATCAATGGCAGCCACATCAATGGAAGATAAATTAATTGTCTGTGAGCACATCCTTATTGAAAAAACAAAACCATAAGCATAAGATTAATTTTTTACAATATAGATGTTAGGTGTTACAAAGTCAATTAGTGAAATGAAAAGTTAGGGCAAATCCATCACTGTCAGTTAAGATGTATTAAAGATAATATTGTCTCTCTGGTGTTCTTGCTAATTTAAAGGCATTTACCCTGAGGCTATTGCTATTCAGCTCTTGTATGCAAACACTAGCCTGTCTTAATGATGTTTGCTAATACGTACACTTTAATGGGCTGTTTTCTTCATTTAAAGGTGAACTGCCAAGCAAAAAGACCATGTCTCTACTGTTGCTTTAGGATGTATTAAAGAACTGAAACAGTTTAAACACTCTCAGCTAGAATATTTCATCTTTTTCAGTTCCTTCTTCATCGTGCTCTGAGCAGCGCAGCATCTTGTTTATTTCCTTTGATTGACGATGTTCGTCCATCTCCAAAAAAAATCACAGTTGTTTTTGGGAACTGCACAAAGCCTGATTGTGTTTTGGCTTCCACTCTCACGCTCTCCAGAAGAAGGAAATGGTAAGCCCAGGTTGTTCAGACAGCAACTGCTCTTCCACACACGCGTGCCACAAAATTGGAAGGAAAAAGGCCAGCAACCGCCCTGCAAACTCAAGGCATGCCTTGCCTCATTTTCAATAAGATGCTGAACCAATGGGAGTCAGCTCCAGTGGGGAATGCTGGCAGCCCAATGTAAATTGGGACCCCAACCTACTGCTGGATTTGATACACTCCTGAAAGTCCCAGAAAATTCTCTGGATGATTTGGTTCTTCACTCTCCTCAAGAATACCACAGTGATTGCTTAACCTACAAGCAGACTAAATTTGATGCATATGTAAATATATACGTGAGTACAAAGTAAAGAATAAGAACCCATGTTTTTCCTTAGGAAACCAGAACCTTTAATCACTACTAGCAGTGATGAAGATGAACGCTTTATTGAGTGGTTACAAAAGCTTCAGATAAATCCCAAGGTACAGGGTCTACAAGACGCCTCACAAAATTTGTCAGCTTCTTGAGCGGGTAATCTTTGCTCAGATGCAAAAAAATCTCTAAGCTCATTCCCCCATACTCTACAAGAAGGCTTTATATTATGGTACATTTACATAAACAGCCCTACCAGGAGAAAATAAGAGTAAAGGAGTCATTTATGACTGTAATGAGATGAGGATCTGTACTCACTCTGCCAACGTCTGCCTTTCAGACAGGGTAGAAAGGCTACCCCAGGCATTAGCATTTCAGGAAACAGGTGACAAAGACAGTCAACAATCTGCCATGCCCTATCTGTTGTACAAAATATACTGTTAATAGAATTGCATTATTAAACAGGCTTTTAACATGGACAATAATTAAAATTAATTACTTACTTTTTAAACACTAACCACAGTAAAAACATAAGATCATTCAACTCTTTGTCAAGAGAACAATACACGACAGTACTCCCGCTCCCATTACAGGCATCACTTAGCTTGTATGGGAGAGGATAACCGATGCTATGGAAGAACAGATTTTTTTTTAAATGCCACCCAGCTGTCCTCTCCCATCCCCGTGCACCAGTTTTGCAGAGGACAAGACACAGCTCTCCACTGACTCAGTCAGTGGGTATGGTTTCAGCCATCTCAATGAGTGACTCTCCAGGTAAAAACAAAAGAAGCGTAACATTTTGTTCTATACACTGAACCTCAAAGGTCTTGATGTTGAAATGTCACTGGTCAGAGATGTCCAAAGAAATATGCTTCAGCAAGAATTGTAACCTTTAATAATAATAAAAAAAAAAAAAAAAAAAGTACTTTCTAAGGATATATATTTGTCTTCAGCACAAATGAAAAGTATTCAAATAAAATTCAAATCCAACAGTACAACTGGTATTCAATAGCATTCAATTTACATAACAAAAATACAATTAAGCATTTATGGAACTCACGAAGTATCAAGAAGATGGTTTTACCTTCAGTTTCTGAAACTGTAAAAGCCTCTGATTCCACAGATGCTTCCTGATATGTATTACCTTTTCAGAAAGGAGCTTTAAGAGATATAATCAGAGATGGGTGCTTAAGGAAGTACAAATCCACTTCCACCCACTTCTTCTTACAGCAAAATTCATCTCAAAGTAATTACCCTTTTAGTAGAGGACCAGCAAGCTTTAAGAAACCCTTGAACTTTCATACTAGTGTTTAAATAGGATTTAAAAGAGATATAGTTATTGTGTTGACTACCTGCCTAAATGCTTAACTTAAACTGTGAAACAGATCACACAGCAGAGCACACTTGTCTTGTGATTAATGGTGTCAAAGGCTGACAATACATCTACTGAAAAACAGCCTAGGCACTTTCATATTCAGCATCCATAGCTAGGAATCGATCACCTACCATCCATGCATGCACAAGACCTTCTTCTGTTACCGAATATAAAATTGTAGCAGGTCAGGTTACATGTCTGGATGTCTTGATGGTCAAAGTCCACATTTCTTTTCTTGCTGTGCTGCAACAGTAAAGCTGCAGCAGTTTTCAGTTAATTTGAAAATCAAGCCTCATATTAACACTGACAAATAATCTGAAGAGCACTGAAAGAATGCTTGTGACAAGTTTGATTTATTAAGGTTTGGTACTAGTGATTCTATCCATTTTCTTCAGCAAAAAAAAAGGAAGTCTCTAGCGACAACATCACCACATCAACCCAAACTGAAGCCTTCCAAGAGCTCCTCAAGTGCTCTGCTGCAGCACTTGTTCTCAGACTGTTGACGTTTGACACCAATCTCAGTGAGTTGGAAAGTTCAGGACACCAAACACATGAGCTCCAGAACAGAAAGCTCTATAGGAGCTACCTAGAAGTGCTTTCAGCAAGCTGTCATCCTGCTTTTTTTTTTTTCATATATCTTTCAACTCGAAATACAATTCTAATATAAATGCCACATCATTTCTCTGCTTTTCTCTTCTTATCCATTTGGACCACAAAACTGGCTTTTATTTTCACCTCCTTACAGCTTATCTATATCACTGCCAGAAATTAATACTCTACACAGCAAATTGCCATAATTAAAACTAAAAAGTTTTGATATTTCTGTGTAGACAAACAAAACTTGACAGAAATGCTTTATAAAGACAACACTGATATCTTCATCCAAAGGGTAATTTTCTGATCCAGTATTTTATTCAGTGAGCTCAAAATCCTCCTGCTCAAGACGTGCTCAAGAAAATGCACACAAAATAAAATATTTTCATTAACTATTATAATTTTTAATGCAATTTTGTGTAACACATGCAGTATTTTCTGTAGAAACATGCAGTGCATTTCACTGGAAGAATTCAGTGAGTTCTTTCACATTACAAAGGAACATTATTTCCATCCCACATTAACAGGAGAAAAAGTGCCCTCTCCTGACAATACACTGTTGCAGGATTATTTGTACTTCGTGTGGGAGGCACAAATATTTGGTGTAAATAATAGGAAGTGGAGGCAATGGCATGGAGTAAATACACCACACTGGATTCTGGCCAATTACCACTAAACCAGAACCACTTACACCACACGCGTCCAACCCACAGCTTGTGGCTGACATAAGGCCCAGGACAGCAAATAATGCAGCCTCCCAAGACTGTAAATTTTTATCATTATTACGTGGTTCTTAGCGATATTTTTCACGAGTCAATTGCATCTAGCTTGAGCACAGGCTCTGCAGGCCACAATGGAACACTGGAGGAGAAGGAGCGGTGCAGCACTAACCCCCTTTCTCACACCTGCCATACACACTCAGTGAAATCAAAACTCGTGTGTATTGCATTTATGCTGCTTGGTGGTAAAGCACAGTGATTGCTGGTAATAACATTTCAACCCACCTGCATGTGTGTGTGCTGCTGAAGACACACAGTATTTCTTATTAAGCAGAGATGTAAGTTTTCTTAGTTAATTATTAATTGCGGACTTGCGTTATTTCGTAAATTAATTTAATAAGTTAACATGCTCTCTAGCTTCACAAAATATCCATGAGTTTTATCTTCTCGTTGCTTTCTTTTTTATGTTAATGAAAATATTTTAAAAGCTTCATTACATACATTATATGTACATATAATCATACATTATATGTACATATACGTACATTACACTTACATACATTAACTATGCATTTTCTACATGGCCCAAGACAGCTCCTCTTCATTCAGTGTGGCCCAGGCAAACCAAAAGGTCAGACACCTGTATCTTACACCAAGTTCACACCAGCTCACGCATAGTGTCTGTTGCTAAATGAGGCTCTATCAGTTCTGTTTATAATACTGACAAACTAAAATTAAATTATCAGTAAGCATAGAGATTTACCTGTTGTAGGCACCCGTTGACACTACTGCAAACGCATTTTTATGCAAGTAATCTTTCCAACAGGAGAGGACTGTGATATTCATCAAACAAAGACTATGTAGCTACATAATGACATTGTATGAATAAATACAGAGGTATGCACTCAATTAATGTAACATATTAGAGAGCTAACATAGGTTAGCTGAGTAAGAGAAACTGGTGCAAATACCTACATTGCCACTGACCTTCTGAGTGATCTTGGGTGACCACCACTCAGACCGCCAATCCTGCAACCCTGGCTTATGCTCTTGACACTTTCCTTTCCCAGAGGCTGAGAAACCTCTTGGGGAGGCACAGAGAGGGTCCAAGGTGGTATCTCTTCAGGGTTTCTTTAAGGCAGTTGGACCCACTGACATTTTACACAAACAAACTTCTTAGGTTGTGTGGCATGTGGAAAGGAAGTTCATCCTTGGAGTGTAAAAGGTCAAACAGCCATGCCGAGCTTGTTTTCTGGAGCTGTTCTCTTCAAACCACTAAAGAATTTTAAGGACATCCAGCTTTAGAAAGTACTTAACAGCAACCTGGGGAGGAATGAAACTCAAAACTAAAAGATATGGTTATGATCTAGCTAGAGATGCCTTGGTAAAGGTGCAGAAAGAAGTGAAATGCTCAGAAATCTCTCAGCCTCTCCATTACGTCAGGCACTGCTGTATGGATAAAACCATCTTGCTGGCAGCAGCTGAGAAGAGAGAAGTCAGTAACTTAGAAATTGAGTAATAAATTCTTGTTCGATAATTCTTCCTCCATTCCTATTAGGGAGGCAAACTTTCAAACCAACAATAAAACTCTGAGGTATCTTACCCATCTTTCCCCCTGCTCCCTGCTCAAAAAAGGTCAAAGCTGATTTTAGATGGGTGGACATTGGTTGATCCATTGGGACATCTGTACTGCAAAATCAAACCAAACCCACATTTACAGTTAAGAAAATAATTCCAGGAAGCTGTGACAAGGTAAAACAAAAAGACAACACTGGAGAGTTCATTTTAAAGAATGCACAGCAGCATGTATAGCCACAGAAAAACAATATTCAAAAATCTGACCTAGATAGCAGTGTTTCCTAGTGAGTAGAATTCATTAAAAACAGCAGATTATAAATGTACCACACAGGACTCTTTGAAGCCCGAGCATTAGATTCAGTTTAAAAAACCATCCAACCTAGCTAAAAATAAAAGCAACATTTTTTCTTACAAAAATTAAAATAAAATAACCAACACAAAAAATTTAGAACAACCAGTTAAACAAAGAAAAACAACCCAACAAATCCAGCCCAGAACCCCAAAGAAAGCTGAGAGGTATTATTAGCCTTTTCTTAATAGCATAAGTCAGTATGAGACAGAGCTCTGGCTTTACATGAGTGAATGCATTCTTTGGCCACGAGAGAAGCAAATCTGCTCACACAACTAAGTGTTAGGTTCAAAAAGATTCCAAATGCAAAACTCAGCAGAAAGTCTCAATGTTTTCATTCCAGCTAAAGCATTTTCACATAATGTTGATGGAAAACTAGGATCATTAAACTATGCCATGTCATGGCAGCAGTGTATTATCACAAGTGATGAAATCTCTTTCTAGCTTTTCCCATTCACCCACTCTTCACTGAACGCTACAAAGAACAAAAATTTTTCTCACAGTTGGAAGGCTAAGTTGTGTCCTTTACAAAGGGGAAGAAGGGAAAAATCAAGCTTCACCCTCCTTGAGCAAGCTTTTGAGCCCCAAGTGACCTCTTGATTTCAATAAACAACTCAAAGATTTTTATACTTAAAGTTAAGCATTTGCTTAGGAACTATACTAACGCCAAAGTACCTCTGTAAATCAAACTTATATTCACCTTCTGAGCAGGTATTGTTTACTTTAAAAGCTTTATTATTGTAGAAAAGCAAATAAAGGGATGAGATTCATAGACTTGCTCATCTTTTTCCATTAAAGTAACATATGACTGATTACAAATTACTATCCAGTGTAAATTCAAATCTTTACATGCCTTCAAAAGGTCCTGGTCATCTGGTCATCTCTACACCCAGAAGATGCTTTTTTCCCCTAATCTCAACAAACAGAAAAGAACATTCAACCTCTGGTTTAGAATTCCCTAAGAGAACAGAATCACAGAACTGCAACACATAAATACACATTTATGCTTATCACAGTCAACTGAGTTTGGCAGCTTCTTTCAAACTACTTCAAAAAATCAGCTTTGAATTGTACAATTGCTTTATATCTACTGACTGCACGGTTTGCCATTTGTCACACGACAGTACTTATTTTTACTTTGAAACAGGCACTGGAGCCAAACTAAGATATCTTATAAAAGACTAAAAAGGTGCAGGTGGATGTGTGGATGCCAACGTTTTGTTCTAGTCATTACTTACTACTCAGATTTGATATTCACTTTCTACTCACCAAGTCTTTTCCAAATTAAACCATTAAATAAGTTTATTTCCAAGATGACTACAGTTACTAGCTAGTACAGGGCTCATTCATCCCTTGAAGATAACAAGTGCTGGGCAGACCCATTACAGGAAATAAAAACTTCACTGCACCTTTTGCAGCCTGGACAGTATGCATCACTGCACAATCCCTACTGCCTTTAACATTGGTGTTACAAGAAATTGCTGGTCCTCCCATCCTCTTTCCACAGCACCCCACTGCCACCATTAAGCCTGCTGAGTCGCTGACTCACTTCCCAGCTGCTTCTCTTCTCACTTTACCTTAACAACAAATAAAACTCTCTAGCGGTTTACTTCTTGCTCTTGAGAAGAATTATTTCCCTGTACTCAGACTTCAGACCTCTGTATGACATAGGAATGTGACAAGGTCCTACTGGTATTTCAAAGACCTCTGGTAGCAGGCTTTTGCTGGATACTGATTTGCTCTGTTTGGCATCTAGTGTTTCTGAACCAGTTCCCATTATCTCAAAGTATGAAACACTGTTACAGACAGAATAACTAATACAGGCTATATGGCTCTCCTAATGTCAAAGTGCATCCTGCCTCCATCCCCATGTCCCAGAACTGAAAGGTAAGGTTGCTCTCACTTAATAACTGATCCCTTCCTACCTGAGGATGTTCTACTCCATTTTGCTATTTTACTGTTCAATCAGAATCGCAGTTCCTCTTCCCTGTAACTGGATAGATGTTTCTCCTTTGGAGGATACCATTTACACTGAATAGCACACTGTCAAATATTCAATTTTGCCTGCCTATTGTTCCAATCAATGATCTGGGACTGTAAATTAACCATGACAGATAAAATTGTCTCATTTTGGATTTCATACATTAAAACTGTTTAATTCTTACTAAGGGAGTTTCTTCTTACATTAACAAATACGAGGCTCCCACTTTCAGTACCTTAAACTTCTGATGACAGAATGGCTTGCTGTTCCTTTTTTAAAATTTCATTTTACCTGAGCGCCTTCTTCTGAGGAATAATTCAGTACAATTTGGGATATTAAGAATTGAAGTCATGAGGTAGTCAGTGAGAACATAAGAGACAGACAACCCAAATGTGCTATGACACTCAGAATAAATGAACTTACTTCAGGTTAAGGATAGCTCTGCTGGAAGGGGAGCTCATTCTGTGTCATCATGTGTCTGATCTCTATTACAGTAGAGGCAAATCAGGATCAACTTCAGGACATTCATTGGATTTGCATCAGCAGTAAAATAACTGGATAACAGAATGCATTTCAAAATGTGAACACAGCTTGTAAGGATTTTGTTTGTTCGCTCCCTCCCCTGAGTGATTTTATGCTGACTTACAGAATGAAATCATGAGAGGAAAGATACTAAACCTCACCTGTACCTTTTTTTTCTTTTCCCCCTGTTCTGATCCTAATAAGTATTCTATTTTCAGAATAAGATCAGCACACACTTAACCAAGCATCTGCTGTATTTCCCTGAATTCTCCTTTATATATTTCACAGGGGAAATATATAGAACCTGGAACGACTGTCTAAGATGCGTACTTACATCGTGACTAATCAATGCTTTGAATCAAATAAGTACCACATTTGTTAAAACAGTAAAAATTATGCCTAGGTTTATTTCTACTATGCAAAAAAACCTTTACCTATCTGCGTAAGTCTCACTGAAATCAAAAGGACTTAAAACATGTAATTACATTTAAATAAGGGAGACACATGTAAGCATAGTGTTTAAGTGCTCTATGGTGCTGGGACTTAAGCAAGTCAAATAACAACTAAATTTAAAAGTACTGCTGTGATATCACCACAATTTAGATGCAACTATGGAAGTGGAAAATTACACTCTGTACCCTCAACGTACTTTGCAAAGATATACCTCTAAATTTATGTAATTAAGGTATTTTGACATATCACTGGCTATACCATGCTCTTCCACCTCTCTTTTGGGGTTATTTTATTGTCTGGTTTATTTCACCATTGCCTGGATGGCAGCAGTCGAAGAGTACAACAACAGCTCCAAAGGGAAACTGGTGAGACACTGTTCTTCAGGCGTCTGTACTGGGAACGGTGCTACTTAACAATTTTTTGGTGACATGGACAGTGGGGTTGAGTGCACTCTAAGCAAGTTTGTGGATGACACCAAGCTGAGTGTTGTGGTTGACACACTGGAGGGAAGGGCTACCATCCAAAAGGACTTGGATGGATTTGAGAAGTGAGCCTGTGTGAACCTCAAAAAGTTCAACAAGGCCAAGTGCAAAGTCCTGCACCTGGACTGGGGCAAACCCAAGCATATGCTGTGTGGAGAATCTAAGCAGAGGAGACCTGCAGAAAAGCCTTGGGAACATGGACTGAGGAAAAACTCAATATGAGCTGGAAACGTGCAGTCTGTAGCCCAGCAAGCCAACCATATCCTGGGCTGCAACACAGAATGGTTTAAGTTGGAAGGGACCTTAAGGATGATCTAGTTCCAACTCCCCTGCCTTGGGCAGGGCTGCCACTCACAAAATCAGGCACTAGGATAAGGTTATGAAGGGCCCTATCCAACTATACCTTGAAGACCAGAGAAGCTGTAAACACCCTGTCCTTGGAAGTGCTCAAGACCAGGCTGGATAGGGCTTTGTGCAACTTGATCTGAGGAGATGGCCTGCCCATCTCAGGCAAGTTGGAACTAGGTGGTCTTTAGGGTTCCTTCCAATCCAAACCATCCTGCAGTTCTGTGAGAAGAGATTCCCAATTTCCACATGAAGAATTACTCTCACTGTTGTGATACAACATATATTAAAGCTCAGATAAGGTAATACTGATTTATAAAATTAGTAGTTTATGTGTCAAAATGCAGGTAACTCAACTGAAGATACGTTCCCTCAGACTAATGTCATAAATTATTATTTCAGTTTCTGCTCTGGAGATGTTGGAAGAGACTGTTGCTCAAGTCACTGTCAGAAATACAAGTTTGGTGACTGTATAGTCCAGTCAGATCCACAAGTATAAGTCTAAAGTATCTGAAGTGACTGCCAGTTGTACTGTTTTCCAAAGTCTTAAGATATCTCAAAAAGTTGATGCCGGTAGAGTCTGCAATCAAAAATAGCTCACTAGAAAAAAAATAATCTAATAGCAGACAGGTAGAAGAAAAAGGCTTTCAAATGATTTTTAAAAAGCTGTCTAACATTCATGGCTTTGGGAAATGCAGAGTCCCACATCTATGTTTGAAAGACTAGAAGTAGATGTTAAACAAGGCAGAGTAGCAAGTGGAGAGCCACTGATTGACATTTGTCACATAATTCTGAGACTGTCATCACACGATGACCTTCGCATATTTGTATATAAATTTAAGCATGTATAAGTATAAAGCAATTGTAGGCAACAATATTAAAATTATACCAATGTGTACGTTAAGTTATTGCAATTTCCAATTATAAATATTTCTACTTCTTCCTAAAAAATAGCAAAGAGGCATCTCCTCCTTTTAAACTTAGAATTTAAATAAAGCATATACTGAAATCTACATTAATCAAAACACAAGAAAGAGTCTGCTTCACTGGAGATTTTATAAAAATATTATTCTCTGCTTTGCTTGTGTTTGTGCTTCTCAGACTTATTGTTGTGATTCTCTTGCAGTTCGGTTAAATGTCAATGCACCAATTACCTTAATAGTCAAACTGTGTGCTATTTTCACCACACAGTCATTCAGCTTTGTCATGTTTGACAAATCCAGTAATTGAGATGAACTCTTGGAGAATACTGACATGTAACCAGTCATTTCCTACTGCAGACTGTTGACCTCTGCAGCAGAAACCACAGAGGATTTATTCAGCAGCTTGAAAAAAAACCCAACAAACAAAAAAACAAAACAAAACAAAAAAAACCCACAAAACACAACAGCAACAAACAAGCTTGTTATGTTTAAGATCATCATTTTACACATCTCCACTTATTTCCTTATTTACTCACTTAATGTTCTGCTGCAGTGGGAATTAAAACATTAAGAACACCTTGCAAAAGCACAGAAAAAGAACAAGAGAAAATATTCTGGAAGACCATGATAAAAAATGACCTAACAGATTTCTGGAGGCTGAGTAACGTCAAACAGGTTCAGAAACCCCTCAAGCGTCCTCTGCCCCCAAGCAGCTGCACACTCCCAGCCTCAGCTCATTAACAGCAGAAGGTATTACACAAATTACATATTTACTGAACAGCACTGGTTTCAATCAGTCATTACAACATGTTTTAACTCTTGCTGGGCTGTGTGTGTTCTCCTTATCACTCCTCCACCATGCTGTCCACCACCACATTGAAACCTCAGGATCATTCCTAGAAACCTGCAAAACCCACCAAAAATGTGTGCTTGCTGGGTTCACAGGTTCTTAAGAGATGCTTTTGGGACTATCAGTATTTAACAGGCCTGGACATCTACAAGCCCATCACAGTTGTACTGAAGAATAAAATACAAAATGAAATAGAACATCAAGAAAAAACAAATCCCAAACCAAAACAACAACACACCTCACGAAATTTTGCAAAGCTAGCTCTTGTGTCAAAGTGAAAATGCAACAAAGTTTTGAGATGAAGATGTAACCTAATTCAAATGCAGTTTTAAACTCCCTTGTGATTTACATTAACTGGAGATCTTATGCTACTTTTGCTATAGTCAGGAAAGCTACTATGGACTTTTCTCCCAGGATTTAGTCCCTCTCCGGATAAAGTGCTGACATTTCATTGTAGGCTAATGAAAAAAAATGACTTGCCACTGAAAGCAAATGGTGGATAAAAATACAAAGAAATAATCCACACAGACAACACTAACTTCCAAGAAGTGACCTTTGCAGTTGCCGAAGTTAAATATCTCTTCGCAGCAGATTCTGCAGGGAATAAAGACCTCTAAAGACCTGCAAAACTTATCCGTATTATTTTTTTAAAATATATTCATAACCAATTGCATAGCAACCAACAAAGCTGAAAGGTCAGCAGGAATCACCTGAGCTAGTGGAATTAGGAGCAAAAGAGATTTGTAGAAAAGGAAGAGCTGTAATACACTTCTGCAAAAACTTATTTCCAGAGAAAAGAAACAGTTTAAAAACCCAGCAGAACGGGGACATAACTAAACAGCTGCACTCTGATGAGATTATTCTGTTTATTTTCAATTAGGTAGGCATTGCCCACCTGTGAGATAGAGGCCAGAAACAAAGAAATCCAGTTGAGTGCATCTTACTGGTAATGCAGGAAGTCTAAGAGACCATAGATGAGAACATCCTCTCTTATGGCTGAGAGTCAGTTAACCTTTACCAGTGGGAAAGACAGTCACTGTTCCTTCAGCTGGATGCTCCAGATTCCTTCCTTTTCCATGAGAATGCACAAATTCTTCATGAAAGACAGTAGTTGGCTACCTACATCATGCATTCAAACAAAATTTAGCCAGTGTTACAGCGTGCAGCTGAATGAAGAGATTCTCTACATTTGCCTTGAGGAGTCTGACTCAAAGAGGAACAGTCTGAACAGACTGAATCACAATCTTTGTCAGGGTCACATAGGCACCATATGTCATGCGCACTGTCTGTCGCTACCATGTAACGTATTTGCAGATATCATCAATGAACTTTCTACCTTTTCATGTGACAGAAACCCAGTTGCATCCCATGCTGAGGAAGAACCAGGAAAAAGGTGGCCATAGAATAGGCAGTACTGCAGGCTGCATAGAAGCACTCCTTAACGGCAGCACAGCCTATCCTACCATCTTTATGTGGCCACAGATTCTGAGAAGCTTTTGTTTCTAAGTACTATGCAGTTTTAATCCATAGAGCACCTCCTGGCACTACCACAATGCAGAGAAGAGTGCTCCTCAGGTTCACCCATAGCTAATGCGCATGAGGAGGGAGCAGAGTCACTACTGCTCTAAGACACAACCACAGAGACTGAAGACTGCACACATATAATGCAGCAGTCAGTGCTCTGCCCTCCTCCTGGCCCTACAGCAGCTGCCTGTTGGAGGGGCCCCTATTAGCCTTTGGTTATGCCCCACCCATCACTGTGTGCTGGATCAATTTTTTCATCCTTCTTCCCACCCACCCACTATTAGATAATCATATTTAACCACAAGTCCAGATTACTTCACATGATATTCATCTAAGCAGGAGATGAACCTTTTCAATCAAAAAATCAGCCTTGGAACTCACCTTGTATGGTTTAACTACATCCCATGACAGTGGGGCCCTAGCAGTAAGCCTGCACTTTCCAGTTGATGAGGAGCAGGGAAATGTGCTAATTGAGCTCACCTGGTGCTCTGCAGTCTACAATGGGGTGTCTGATGCCCAGTGTGTTATCTGAGATATTGGCTATCAAGTGAAGCTTCACCTGTGATTACCACGTGAAGGCATCAGACAACAGCTGAGACCAACTATAGGAAATGGAGTGGAAGGTGGTGTTAGTATTTCCCTCTCACAGGACTAAATAAATCCAAACCTGTTCATCCCCAGAGCATGGTTCCCCTCCCTTCTCCAGTAAATCTAAGTTTTGTCTGATAAATCCAAGCAACTGTCCGTGTTCCTTCTTGCCACAGCAAGAAGCACAATTCTTACTGTTCTGTGAAAAATGGGATTGCAACTGCAGTGTTCCTCATAAGGCCAACAAGCTATAGATCACAGCAAGGAACAAGTTCTCTAAACAAACTGGAACACGATGACCTTCAGGGCATGATTATGGAAAAGCTGATCTTTGTGACAGGAGGTTTGCACTAGGTAACCTTTAGAGGTAACTTCCAGCACTATTTTCTATGACTTCGCTTGCAAAAATACTCCACATTTATTAGACATTATTTGTAGTAATAAAGGTAGAGTTTGTGTTGCTAGATGGTGCATACAATATGCTGGCTTGCTAAATTGATTTATTGCTTACACAAGGTTATCTGTGTTATCTGGTTACTAATACGTGATTCAGATTACTTGGTAACAGTATTTAAAACAGTATTTAAAATTTTATTAACAGGATTAGCATTGATAAATAACCAAAAAACCTCTCTATTTTTAGTCGGTAGCTAAGAAACTGCTTTCCAACATTTTCCTTCTACTGCTGTATGAAACAATATATTCTGCTAAGAATAACAGGCAAAATAAACACTCTGTGAAAACCTCCAGGTTTACATGAACTTTTTTTTTCCTCCAGAAAAATCCAGATAAAAATGTGTTCACAATACATCTTCTCCTTTATATTGCACAGGATGGGGGAAGGGATCTCATGCTATTCATGTTTTCTTTTAATAACCAGCCATCAGTACTTTTGAAAAAAACATTTTCAGGCCTCAGATTGTTGAAGCCATGTTTCAAAGCCAGCCATATCTCTTTTGACATTCTCAAAACAGATTATCACGTCCCGTATTTCTTTTCAGGCCACATACTTCTTCCCAGCCAGCCAGCTGTTTGAACACCTAGCTTCAGAAAAAGATTTTGCTCATGCAGAAAGAATCTACAACAAGGGAGAAAAAGAAGGGCAGGAAGCAAGCATTATTTATGGCTCTAGCTTGAGCAACAGAGATCAACAAAAAAAATAACAAGAATCAGCTGGGATCATTATGGCTCATGTCTTCCAAAGATGCAAATTTGCAAAACCTGTGGGCTAGCAAGCCAGGAAGGGTGTTTTTTTTTCATGAGCATGTGGGACACAGCCTCCATGTTTGAGGGATATATGAAGCAGTAGCTCTACAGAGAGCTGGATACTGGGCAGGCAACTTGGTGCATGGTGGAAGTGGAGGTATTCACAGAATTGCAGGGTTGGAAGGGACCTCTGGAGATCATTTACTCCAAACTCCTTGCTAAAGCTGGTTCCCTACAGTAGATTACAAAGGAAAGTGTCCAGGTGGGTTCTGAATATCTCCAGAAAAGGAGACTCCACAACCTCTCTGGGCAGCCCGTTCCTGAGCTGCATCACCTTTGAAGTACATTGCTTTTCTTCACGTTTGTTTGGAACTTCCTGTGTTCCAGTTTGTGCCTATTGCCTCTTATTCTGTCAATGGGCACTGCTATAAGAGCCTGGCTCCGTTTACTTGACTTCCACCTACTAGATATTTACCAGCATTGACAAGATCCCCCCTCAGACTTTTCTCCAGGCCAAACAATCCCAGATTTCTCAGCCTTTCCTCATAAGGGAGATGTTCCAAGCCAGAAAAATATATTTGTTTGTGGACTCCTAAGCATATTTGAATGTTTAACCACAGTGGATTTTAGCAGTGATTTTCACTCAGTTACAGCATTAGCAAGCATTTGTTTTCCTACAAAGAGAGAAGGAAGAAGTATACATCAGGTTATTTCTTGAATCACAGATAGGTCACTTTATGATAGCTTATAAATCAGTGAGGCATTCAATCAGAGCTCAGATTATCTTCTATAGGTTAAAGTGACACTGCGTTGCAAGATAATTTGCGTCAGCCACAGCAATCTCCATTCTCATCTCCAGGCTCCTTTATTACTTAAATCTGTCTGCAAAATACCCTAACATATTAGCAGTAGAATGGGAAACATCTGTGAAGAATGTAGTAAGCTGCTGCTAATAATACTTAGTAACTATGTATTAACTTTTAACTAATGCATACTCAAAGAGAGTAGTGAAAGGACCTGATGTCTCATAAATAACCACGTATTTTGTAATCACAGTAACCATTACAATCTCAGAAACAACTGGGTGACAAATTACTAAGTATGTGCATACATTATTAAATATATCTATCTTCAAGGAAATTGCTACAACATATTTTCTCTGAGTGCTGCACGCACAGCCTCACACACAGGAAGGTTTGTTCGCATCCGTGCCGCACCCTACCAGCTACAGGAAAAAGGGAAGATCCGTTAGGGATGCTTCTAACAGAATACAAAGGGCTCTGTAGTAATTGTCTCCTTATATAGACACGGAAAACAGAAATAAAACACATTCATTTTGCCATAATGCTGCTTTCCTACACCGATTGATGTAGAGGGGAAAAAAGGAAAATAACAGTAGCCAGCCAGGGGTTTGCTTGGTGCTAAATGAGGCCTCCTTTTAATTTCATTTCTTTATATGGCTCTGGGGGCTATGATGCTTTTGGTAAAAAAAAAAAAAAAAAAAAAAAAAGAGTTGCTAAAGCATAATCTATGATCCTATGAATCTCACAGTTCATATTAAGCTTTTACATTTATTCTAAAATTTGAAGCCATTTTGGCCATTCTAAGGCTATACATTTTATGGCATCTGCATTTTCTCTCATAAATTCTACACATATTATTACATATGTAATACATATAATAGTATGCATTACTACATATAAACCTATGTAAATAGATGTAATACGTACTCTACATCTTTACATATATACTTGCATATGAATTATATCGTATATAATAAATTTTGTGTATTTGAATGTAAATATACAATTATAAACCCCTTTCTAACAGTATGCTACAAAATTCACTGTAATGTCTACTTAACAAGCAATAATAGAGTATGGTTTTTTTTGTGTGGCACACCATCCGAAAACAGGAGTATCTGAATAATGAACCATGATTCCCTAACACCTAAACCCAGTATTCATAGAATCACAAAATTGCAGGGGTTGGAAGGGACCTTCAGGGATCAGAGCCCAACCCTCCTGCTAAAGCAGGTACCCTACAATAGGTCGCACAGGTAGGCGTCCAGACGGGTCTTGAATATCTCCATAGAAGGAGAATCTACAACCACTCTGGGCAACCTGTTCCAGTGCTCTGTCACTCTTACAGTAAAGAAGTTCTTCTGCATGTTAGTATGGAATTTCCTATGTTCAAGTCTTAGGCCATTACTCCTTGTCCTGTCGCTACACACCACCGAGAAGAGCCTGGCCTCATTCATTTGCCTCCCACCTTCCTTTAGATATTTATAAACAAAGTATATTTATAAGTATCTATATTCAAAAGCAGTATACAGCAGTATACAGACTTCATCCCCATGGGTATGTTTGCCTTTCAATCTGACACATGGAGTAGCTGTTGAAAATTTTCTGTTAATTATCCTCTGACATCTGTTGAATAATTCTTTGAGAAAAATGAAACCAAAACAGTATATTTAATAGGTGTTTTTTCTTTATGTCTCTTTCATATATGCATTCATAGGTATACACTAATTTATCACTCCCTAAAAAATCAATAGAAACACTCAAATTACTTTGAGTGGAAGCTGAATTTTATTCCTAAAGGTACAACCTTGCGGATGCCCTACTCTGCTGCCTATGCTAAAAGTGTAACTAATGTAAAAGATTCCAAATATACTGGAAAAGTAAAACAAAGAAGACAAGAAATGCAAGAACAAATATACAAAACCAGACACAAACATGCAACACACACACAAAAAAAAAGCAACGTGCCTTTGTGCTATAGTAAGGTGGCATCTGAACTCATATTTCTGCTTGATTTTCATCCCACCAGAACCCTAATCAACAAAATGATAACCATGTATTACAGACTGCCTACTTACTGTTAACGTACACTTAATCCTGCCAACGCTGGTTCTACAGAAAACATGATCAGTTTGCAACCATAAATGAACAAGATTACCATCTGCACACTGAAGAACAGAATTGCAAACATAATTATATCTTTCACATGTTGTAAGTACACAGTTGTTTTAAATTGGGACTTATAACCTGTTTTTCAAATAACAGCTTCAGTCTGCTTCCAAGTCACTAAGGTAATGGCTATAATAAGTAGCTATACCTCCTAATCAAAGGATGTCACAATAACCACAGTACATCTATCTAATCCTTTTTGGCCATGTTATTACAGTTTATGAGCAGTTTTACCACCCATATGTTATGCTGTCATGCTCTTTCTAAAGCTAGTTATTAGGATTAACTAGAGAAAGTGAAATATGAGTGCCTGTATAAATTGCAGAGCTGACTGCTGTAGAAAGCAAGGTGTCCTAGGTCAGAGGAAGCAGTGTCATGTATTGTAGGGCATGCCACTTATTTCAGCAGGAAATCCACAGATTTTGCTTTGGTCTCTGTGATGCTTCCTGACTCATTGCCACAGTTGGCTTTGTATGGAAAACAACAGCTGACCCTCATTTATTTCTGCACTACTAATATATGCCATGGACATGTGTACAAAAATAGTAGAATCAACCCTTCTTCTCAGCAATTTTTAAGCCAGGTGCTGTAACACTAAGGTTATTCACAAAATCCAGATACCTATAACTTATGAAGAATTACTAATAGCCCTTTCTGACCTTAAGAATAAAATACAGAGGACTACTTCCATTAGGATGGAAAGTTCATGATGAAATCCATCATTCTCAAATAAAGATGCCTTTGTTTTGGTAAAACACATGAGAGGTACATACTGAGATACAACTACTCGGGCAAAAATACAATGAAAAACAAAATGCTCTGGGATTTGTGACCTACCATGCACTGTGACTTTCTCAAGTACCAGTACTGTAAGGCTGTTCAGAAACAAACAAACAAACAAACAAAAAAACAACAAAACCAACAAAAACAAAACCTCCAAATCTGTGATTTGAAAAGAAATGTTATATACAAAACAGAGGAGGCAATTATCATCCTCTCCTCGGCACTAAGGAAGCTCCAGCTGTTTTGTAGGGCACTTAGAGACAATAGTGGAGAAACTGGAAAGAATCTGGAAGGAAGCAATGAGTTCCTATAGGTTTGACCAGGAAGGAGAGCCTGAAAGTCGGGATTTCATAGTCTTAGTGAAAAGACGCTGGGAAAATGTTCTTGTAAATGAGGACAGTGCTGCTGTTCTCTGTGTCCAGATTAAAAATTGCTGGTTTAAATTCCAACAAAGTAACTAGAGTCATAGAATCACAGGATCATTCTAACAATAAAGATCTTCTAACTAATAAACTCACTAAGATGGAAGTGAATTACTGCATCAGTCCACTTCAGTGCAGATTTTTATGGAAGCATCCCTTAAGAGACAATTTAACTATAAATAATTCTCCATCTGAGCTGAAGTGGGTGATCTTTTGAGAGCTCTTCCAGCAGGAGCAGTGTAAGAACTGCGGTCAAGTGCTCGGCCCCTTTCCTCCTCAGCACATCTTCCTGCCTCAGCCAAACAAGAAGGGCTGCAGAGCCTGGCACTCTCACCCAACCGCCTAGAAGAAGCATCCTCAGAACATCACTGTCTTACAATCCCGTAATTCGAACTGGGAAAACACGGCCACATAGCAGAGCTTTGTGAGAGAATGACTACATCTCTATCTTTCTGCATGCAGACAAAGCCAAACAATACATTTTCTTCTGTCCTTTTAACAGCACACAGTCCAGAAGCTCCTTCTTATTTCTTTCAAGGGCCATCTTGCTGCTGTTTCTGGAGCTGGACCTCTCTGCTACCATTTTCATACCCTGTCTGCCCTGGACTACCAAGCCTTGGAGAACCTTTTCAGCAAAAAAAAAAAATCTCTGGGTGAACTGTGGAGAAAAGTTTGCTGCTCTTAAAGGAACATGGTTAAGTGGCCTCTTGAGACCTAACCTGTCCATGAGGATTTACTTCTACCCACAGTCTGCTACGGTATATTTTATCAGATACTAAGACATTTCTATGACATCTCTTGCTATATTTTTAGAATGGTAATTTCAGTAGTGGAAGTATTGGAAGTTCACACATTCCTCCAGAGCAGACTCTTCTCTGTTGCCAATTTTCACTATCCTTCCTTTCTGACATCCATACCTTCAGATGTCTCTTCTGCTACTATAGAATGACCCATCCACAAGATGAACCCAGTAAACTGTCCAAGCCAAGATTTTTTTTTTTTTTTTTAAACTCCTTCTGAGAATCAGGGAGAGATCTTTTCCCTATCCAGCCCCAGGGAGCTTCATTCTGCACATGATCAGCATACGTACCAGAGATATGAAGCTAGCCTGGCAAGCTGTAGAAAGAACAGCTTCCACACCAGTCCTTTGATGACCTTATACATTGAGTGAGTCCACAGCTGGCTGCTGAAGCAAATGGGATGCCAGCAGATGATGCACAGCATAACTGCTGTGTGTTTGCAGTGCTGTCCCTGCTAATGAGGTAGGCTGCTGTGCTGTGCAATAGCTGAAGTTTCTATGGAGCTTTTATCTTCAGCTTCAGTGAGTTATAATAATTCAACCTGGTTGTGCAGAATATGTTCATCACTACTGATAGATACCAAATAAAAGAAAGTGTAGCTCCTTGGACAGCCACAGGCAGAATAATTAATTTCTGACTATTTCTAGCATCTTGGTATTGAAGTACTAGCTACAATAGAGTGATGCATGGAACTTTTATTGCTGTGAAAAATTAAGGTTAAGTGCCTCACAAATACAAGGGGTCACTCTTCCAGCTCCTTCAAATCGCTCACAGTAGATAAGTTTCTATGCTATGGCTTGGATACATCCTGAGCCCAGTCTCTCTTGCTGAGTAATTTAACAGCATCTTGCAGTCTACACAGCAAAAACAGGAGGAAGATCACATATGGACGTTAATGCGATTTTAAGGGTTCTTTGCAGCTAGAGCTACAATTAGGTCTTTGTTCTTAACTTGTCTTTGAAATACAGAAAGACTTGTGTAAGTAATTACATTGCTGTGGTCAAAATAAAAGCTAAGCACTGCATTCTTTTTGGTGTCTGCTTACTTGTTTATGAGTCTGAAGTAGCAGCTCTATAAACTCTTACTCATGAGAATACATCACAGAAGCTGTATTGTATGTATTACAGATACACCTTCAGCATTCTGTTTCTTAAAAAAGAAAACTGAAGGCAGCACAAAAGAGTACTAAGCAATATATGTTGTAATAAACTCTTATCTGGTGCACAACTGCTAAATGTTACAGTACAGAAGTATGAGAAGGTGGGCAGCATCTGGCACTTCTGCAGCAGAAGCTGCGAGTTCTGCTACGGGTGGAGTGACAGCTTAAAATATTTGATTTAAACAACCTTGATGGAGGGGAAAAATCCCAGCCTAGTGAGTTAATCCTTCAGAAGGTCAAAAAAAAATAAAAAAAAAAGCAAAAAAAAAGCTACCAATCATCATTCCAAAACATGTTCCTCTGTAAGAGCATAGCCTAGTTAGCATTGATGCCTTCCAGCAAAGGTTTGGTAACAGCCAGAGGTAGCTGGCTTTCTACCCTCACAGTCTGAAAGGAGGAAGGCATAAAGAACTGGCTTTTCCCCGTCACAGGATCTAGAACACGAGCTGAAAGGTCTAGAGGGCATCTGCTCACAATCAACTGCTACAGACGCATTAATGACAAAAAAGGAATTGCCAGGATGCTTTCCCCTTTTAGATAACACAACGAAAAAGAGAAAAGAGCTGCCCATTAAGCAAAATCAACATCTGACCCTCAGTAGAGGCTCCAAGATATCTGCAGAATGTTCTGCAACAAATAACAGCTTTTCAGTGCAAAGATTTCAAGTGAGTGAAAATGAACAATAAGCACATCTAGGGCACGGTACCCATAGAGATGCACATTATCAGAGCATGATATCTTTCAACATGAGCAATGTGCCAAAAGGTTACTCTGCCCTATGCATCCATGCCCCGCTTGGATAAAAATGATTACCCTAACATTGCAGCTTTTTATTTGAAGGAGAGATTTTTATTATTATTTTTTTAATTTCTCCTTCCACTGTGGCCCTTTGTTTCCTTCTTCATGTACCTGTTGTTTTCCATCACCAGCCATAACCATGGTAGGAAGCTATAGGCATATTGCCCCCAGCAGAAGGCAGCTGGCCAAAGGCATGCAAATACTGTGTCTATCCTGCTCCCATTCCAAGGAAGCAGGAACTGACTTGGAATCACCTCCAAGCCCTTGGAGAATTTCCTTTTAGAGACCCCAGTCATGTCAGCAGAGCATACTTTGATTTACACCACTCAGGGCTGTGACACAGAGTGATGAGACATACAGAATAACAGAATTATAGGGGTTGGAAGGGATCTCTGATGATCCCCAATTCCAACTTCACTACTAAGGCAGGCTGCAGCATTTAAGTACCCTTCTGATCATTACAGGCTTATCTATTCATCGTAATCTGGTCTTACTTAATGATAGAGGTCCACTTGGCATGACTTCATTGCATCCTGCCAAAGATTAAGAGTTCAGGTTTCTTCCCAGCCCATGACTCCCATGTAGTATCACTAGGTAGTAGTCAGTAAAACCTCAGCTGCTGCTATAAAATGAAATAAAATGGCCAATAAGCACTATTTTTAACCACAAAACATGTTACACATTATGCAGTACATGCTTCCGTCATTCTCCAAGAGAAAAATGCTTAATTGCTTACATTAAATCTCACTAGATAAATAACAAAGATAACAAGCCAGCATATTGAAGGATGAACATAACCATCCTAGCAACAGGGACTGACCTTAAAAGGGTAGTATTTATTCTAAAGAAATGTAAATTGTAACAGAAGTTTTGAGAAAAGTTCTGTCAATTAATCAAATTTTCTGATTTACATCAGATGACAAAGTCACTTTTCCTAAATCCTATTTGCTCAATATTGTTCTGCTCCAGTACGCAGGGGTGGAAAACAGTGCCATGTAAGACTGATAGAACCCTAATTTCTTTTTTCCCCCTCTATAATGTTCTCTTTATGCTTCTCTTTGGGACTATAATTCAGTGTAACATAGAAAGATAGTTTTCATAAGAATGATAGTGGCCATCACTCACCTTTGATCATATGATTAGACAGAATCTCTAGCATCCTTATGGTTAGGTACTTGCAAGAAAGTGAAAACACCTTGTTTTCACTTCAATGGCCAGCGGTACAAACCTGTGTCTTTTTCCTTTCTGATGACTGCCCCACACTCACATACATTTACACAGAGAGCATACAATAATATTATCTTACAAATAATAATAACAAAAATAAAAGAAGGATGGCATTACATTTCTGTGAGCATGACGGACCAATCAATTTCTCAGACATCCTACCTGTCCTCTGCATGCACAACTTGCAGAACTCCAGAACAGCTGCTAGTGATTGGTAGTCTATAAATCTGCACACCCATAAATGTGTTGGATGTGCTTGGTTATCTGTCAGATATGCAGAAAGGTAATGGTGTGGCACACATTAGGATTCATGAATGTACTTTTTGTAGTGCTTTTTTTTTCCCTTAGAGGTATACTCAGGCCAAATCAATGGCCTCCAGAAAGCAGTGATGATGCACTGCACAGCTTGGAAATCCATTCCTGAGACAGAGTGACACAAAAGATTAATTGAGTATCTGTACTTTCTGGAGCCATAGTTGACATTTTTGTGGAGAGGCACCTGTTATGTGTGTGTATTTAGCAGGCTGGAGAAAGGGGGCTATAACTTGCCTTCAAAACTTTGTATTTGCTATTTACAAAGTAAACATTTAAAAGACTCTACAGCCATCCTTACACTTACACAAGAATAGAGATACACTAACTGTAAAGGTTCAGAGTAATAACTACCTGCTAAATACAATATAACCAGAGAATACTTCCCTACGAATTAAATGCAAATACTGACTGTGCGAGCACATTTAGTTACTATTAGCATACTCATTACAATAGAAAGCCTGAAACGGAAGTGGGGCAGAAAGCAGGATTTCCACACTGGGGGGTGGGAGAGGGACTAGCAAGCTTGGCGAGGCATGAAAAAATGGAACGGAAAGGACAGAGTTAGGCAATTACAGCAGTACAGCGTTTGCGGCCCACAGAGGCTGCAATCATCTGCAGTGACAGCGCAGTGCGTGAGCCCCCCGGGGCAGTGCGCTCCGGTGAAATCAATTTGTCAGGAGCAGCGCTGCCTCCTCCCTTCTGTGGAGGCCAACCGGAGCAGGGGACAGCTGGGGTGCACAGCTGTCTCGCTGCAACAGATCAATTAGAACATCAAAATTCATCTGCTAATTAGCAAGCATGTACGGTGAGGAAAGAAACCACCCCAAAATGAATCATTTCCATGTATTAATGAATTCAGTGACATCCCAAATTTAGAGCCCAGCCCAACAAGATATACGGCCACGTGTGTCACTGGTGAACAAGAAGAGACAATTCTAGAACCGCAAAAGGTGAATGTGCTACCAAAAGGCAAAATAAAACTCACTAATAGTATGACTTTGCACTGCCACTATCAGTGAAGGAAGATTCGCTATCAGCTACCAGTGTCCGATCACAGTGAAAATGGCTCTACTTAGCTGAAACATGATAATGCTGGAGGAAAAGGGGCTGGAACAGGCTGTCCAGAGAGGCTGTGGATGGTCCATCCCTGGAGGTATTCAAGACCAGGTTGGATGGAGCCATGGGCAGTTTGGTCTAGCAGCAGATGTGAAGGTTGGTTGCCCTGCCTGGGGCTGGGGGGTTGGAACTTGATGATCCTTTGGGTCCCTTATAACCCAAGCCATTCTATGATTCTATGATTGCAAGCAGATAGGAGTAGGACCAGGGAAATCAGCAAGACTGACATACTGCTTGCATTCTAACACACAGAGAAGTCCCCTGACTTCTGTGATAGAGGAATGGCCCTCAGGTCAGCAATTTTTATCCTTGCTTTTCCTTATTTTTATGTTTGACCTTAGCATTACTGTTAGAATGATGCTTACTGTTTATTCACATGTTGCAATGTCACTGAGGGGTGTTTTTACAACACAATTTGGCCAAAGTCAGCTGCTGCTCCAACAGTGTTTCAAGGCTTAATGGGACAAGTTCACCATTTTTTTTTCCTGACAGTTTTAGTGTGCTTAACAGAAACGAATAAATAAATACATGACTACTTTCTGCATCTAAGCTTAGAGTGTAGTTCTTATTTCTTGCAGTTTCCAACCCAAAGAGAAGTCACATACACTGATTATTAGCAAACACAGAAAATCAATTTTTGCATTTGGGAAGTGCACCAGTAGCCTCCCAGCTCACACCGAGCTCAGCCACCTCAGCTGAGATGCAATGGACTCGAACAGCTCTTCTCAGGCCAGTAAGCACAAACTCTTTGTTCCTGGAAGTTTGTCTGAAAGAGCTCTGAGGATGGTTATGTTGTCAGGAATGATTAAGGAACGAAAACATTGGTGTGCAGAGGACCAAGACAAAATGACCTCCTAGAAATAGCAGCATAGGAAGAGAAGCTATAAAACTAGCATGAGCAATTTAGCCTACTGCTTATTTGAAGCAGCTTATTCACTCCGTATCAATCCATTTTCCCAAGGTATTTACTTTTTAACACTTCATTTTCTTGCAACTGTAAGTACATGTGAATATTAGGACATTTGGCATCAAGTAACCAACCATGAATAGCTTTTGAAATACACTGCATTAACCTGCAGCATGGAAAAGCCGCAAGACACACACAATACTTACTTGTTGGAAACTATGTTTGTTAACATGCAGTTGACTGTTTACCTTCTTCTTTGTTTGCTGCCTCACCATGAATTTTTGCTCTCTTTTTTTCTTTCAGCGATAGTCATTAAAACCAAAATTGCATTAGATGGCTGAAAACACACAGCAATGACCATACAGGAGGAACTGAATTCTCTATGGGAAGGCAATGAAAAATTACTGCTAGTTCTGCCACAGTTAAGCAAACGTCTGTAGAGAGCCAAGTCCATTCTCATCTACTGAGGGAGATTAGCTGAAAGTAAGTCATGGAGGAGGTCAACCAAGAGCACAATCCCCTACATTTACTTTGAGATAATGAATAGTGTGTAGGAAAAATATTTAATACACAGAAAGAGTTTTATCACCACCCTTCTTTCTTTTCAAATCCTGCACTGGACTTTCATCTAACACTGATCTGCATTACACCCAATAAAGTGAGTGCACGAGAAGGAAGCGTGCAATGCATCAAGTTTTACAGCTCTAAGCTGCCATTTAGTTCTGAATTTGTTCTTAAGTGAGGACTGCTGAATACAGCAAGAACCAAGCTCTAATATATATTCCATTAGAAGCAGTCCAGAGAAAGTCACATTCTTCTTATCATATTACCTCAGTTACTGGCAGAACAGTATAATTATGATTCACATTGAAGTGGCCTACAAAATGAATTTAATCAAATTTTAATATAAAATATAGTCACTTAAAGCATTTTCCATTCAATAGCTTGTTCAGTCATGATGCCGTTCAGGGGGAGGAAGAGCACAGATGTCATGCCTAGTAACAAAACAGTGGTATCTTTTGAATCAAATACGGCAACAGGGTGCTTAAACAGACACTAAATGATGTATTGATGCCACTGCTTTTGTGCTATACTCTGTAAACAATTTTGCATGGGCACTTTCAGTCTCTTATGCTTAAAATTCAAAGTCATGGAAAACTCAGTATGTGAGTACTTTTCACAAGGGATAAGTCATTTACATGATAAGAAAATCCCACTTCTGCATGTACTTGCGAGGGCCAAATAACTGGGTTTTGTTCTGCAGGACACTGGTGCAAACTCAGAGCATTATCATTGACAGCACACCAGCCGCTGGAATTTTCCACTGTTTTGACTGAGCTTGTGTCTGCTAATTTGGTTGTAACTAGATGCCTTGAAGGTGCACCGCGTCCCATTGATTAGATCTCAGGTAACCCCAAATGCAAGGAGACACTGTGTATATGTGCAACATTTTCACTACATAGATTGTTTCCAAAGAATCACTTATAAACCATTTGTCAAGTGTTCAAAACTGATACTAAATGCAGAAAAGGTATGAAAGATACTAGACATGAGATGGACTAGATAAGGAAGGCAGTTATATGAGTTTAAGTTCCCTACCGCAGACAGCTTCAGCAACACAACAAACTTGGATTTGCTGCTCTTCAGTTGATGGTTTTAAGGCTTTAGCAAAGTCATCACACTCTGCTAACTCAAGAAGAGATGTGAGGGATAAATATGTAATGGAAAGCTGCATTTTAGCTTACAGAATCTGAGGTCCCAGACATGAAGTTTACATCTATTTGCAATATTTTAGTCATTCGACTATCCCTAGCAGTTTATGAGATTTCTCTTGATTGTGGATTAAGTCCACGAGTGCCCTGGATACCATTCGCATTTTTTGAGGTTTTTTTTTTTTTTTTTTTAAAAAAAAAAGCCCTGTCCATCTGCTACTCTCCTAGGGCTCTCATCACATCTCTTACTTCCTCATAGCATCTGTCTCCTTTATCCTTTCTTTATGCTAGCTCCATTTGCTCTTTTCCCCTTGTTTTCTTCTGTTATTTTAATTTATTTTTGGTTCCCATCTGCTATATCTGACCATCTTTGTTTTCTTATTCTCTCTCCTTTTCACCCTCACAGCAACACCAGAACTCCATATACCCACCAGCCCGTCTCTGATAGCATTCTGGTCAGCAGTAGCTTTCCTTCCACGTCCACTTTCTACATCACACCTCAGTTCAGCACTACATCAAGGCTTTGAGTGACACCGCTCCTACCTACACATCTCATCTATCAACCTCTTTCTTTTCCTCTGTCTCCACTTTTATTTTCTCCTGAATACTTTATTCAACTGACCATAGCCAGCAACAGCTTCCTTATAACCAATGCTGATGACTTTGCTTGTTCTCAGCTTACTCTTGCATTCTTCTGCTTTCTTTGTCTCTGCGCATATAGCTGTATCTTCCTGTTTCAATTACTTCATCCTCAACTCTTGTTCTACTGCCTCAACAGAAACCATGGCAACAATGTGTACATCCCCCTTTCGTGTTTTTATAAACACAGTTTGAAATGTTCCATTTTTGACCTTCTGAAGCCTGGCTTTTATTTCTACAAATTCCTGCCCTCGATAAAGTCTTCTTTTTGATCAGGTCTTTTAACTCATACCCTGGCCATCTAACCGCCCTCTGAAATGTCAGCCAGAAGCTCTTCCTCCAAGAAGTCATCTGCTTTTTTCCCCCTACCCCTTCATTTCTTACTTAAGAGGACAATCCTCACTTTTGTCCATGCTTTTCAGAAGATGTGAGTCTTGTTTACCTTCTGCATCTCATTTTCTCATCATCCAGAAATTGGACTACTATGCTGACATTATTGATTTATCTCTGTCACACAGAGCCATCTCCTTTTCTTCAGTCTGTATTTTGATATTTCAATCTGACATATCCTGTATTGATTGGCAAGTTCAGGAATAACAGAGATGAAGTGCATTAAACCTACTTGCTATTCTTCCTTGAACACTGCAAGATGGGCTCCACCATCCTGTGAATTACACATCGCTGAATGAAACATTACCTTCAACTGCACTCCTAGTGTGACTATTCTCTAGTTATCACCTAATTTTGCAAACAGGCCTGAGAAATTACTTTTTAAAATTTTATCCTCATAGTCCATATTTGCATGGTCTTTTTTGGTCTTTTCCCAGTTCTTACAGCTCTCTGTGCTCTTCAGATCATACAGGAATTCACTAACCGTGATCCTGCAGTCATGCTCAACAATATTGGATGCATGCATAGTCAGAAAATTCTCATTGCAGACCTTTTGAGTTTTGTTCACTGTATGTACCTAAGGGGTGAAAGAGGCAGGCAATTGAATGAGGGACAGATTCACACATTTTGCCATAGGACTTGATGATCTTAAAGGTCTGTCCCAACTAATTCTATGATTCTACAACTAGAGCTTGGGACATTAAGTTCTTCTATCCAATCTAGGGAATTGAAATGTGGAAGGGAAAAATTAAAAAAAAAAGAAGAAAAGTTTAATTTAGAAGGACAAAAACAAGTGAAACAAAGCGTGCTCAGTAAAGGGACAAATGGGAAAGAAATGCTAAGTATGGAACAAATCAAAGAAAACTGGAGTAAAGACTTCAGTGCACAGAAGACAGACAAATGGAAAGGTCTCAGTTTCATTGACTGCTCAATATTTTTTTCTGACCAGTTGTCACCAGTAGGCTAATAGCTGGGCTGACTTACCCACAATAGCCTTGATGACTGCATTGACAGGATTTACATGATTTACAGCATATCTGCTTTTACGGAATGGATGGAGAAGCCCTTCCATTAACAATACTAATCAGATAAAGTATTGCTAATGGATGATCCTGCATCTGGTTAGGATGAACTGTTATGCTTAGTATGTGTACGCTGTATTTCTCATGCAAGATCAAGATGCCACTGCCATAAATTTCGACATTATGTTTGGAAAAATTGTTTATAATTTATTCTCTACATCTGCTGCAACTTTGACAAACAGTGAGCCGTTTCTTTGTTCTTGTCCTTAAACCAGATCACACTCATATAGTGCTAAAGCTTTTGATGACCCAAACAGGAGAGACCAATGTGGTGTGAAGACACAATAGGAATGAATATACACGTCCACTTTTATCTCCTGGTTTAAAGGAGATTTAAAAAGCATGTCCCTATAATCAGATTTCTAAGTAAAAAATATTCTGAAACTAAAAGTATAATAGCCACTTGACAGATACACTGCATAAAACCATGATGCCCAGAGCATCCATCCTTTCATGCAGCTATAAAATATTTAGAGTACATAGTGTTTACAAGCAGTTAATAGATAGTAATGATAAATCTCCTTCAGAAAAATCTTGTCTTGTGAACATTACAGAAATGAGGGAGATCTTAACAGGTGCCGCATCCACAACATTTGCATGCCAAGAACCCTCCCCCCTCTCCCCCCAATGCTCTTCTCCACAAAAAGAATGGCATGCGTGCCAAGAACTGTATGAAAGTTGTTTTCCCCCCATTCCATTTATCACTAGACCAGTGATGCTGTCCAGAAATGTTTTTACAGCATTTGTCTTCAGTCAATGCAAATCTCCCTTAGTTGAAGTACAGATAACAGAACTTGGTCAGCTTTCTCCTCTATCGCATTGTGATTTGCAAAAAGAAAGCATAACATCACCAATTTAGGGCTGCAACATTTTATATCCATCTTATAGAGTAAGTGAAAAGACAGTTATGGTTTGGAAATCAGATAATTCATGAAGAAGTAGGTGGTGCTTATGCTTTTTTGATCCTCCCAACTTCAACATATGTATATATTTTTATGGGAGACAGTTTCTCTTCCTGACGGTAGTAACTTGCTTTCATTGTAAAGAAAAATTTTAGACCCTTGTAATTTGGCCTGGAAAACAGATTGTTTTTCTTCAAGATAACATTAAGTTTACAGTAAAGATACGGAGATAGATCTTTGTAAAGGTTAAAAAATGTTGAGTTGCAAATTATTAAAAAGAACGTATCAAGTTCAAACTTACTGTCTTCTCCCCATCATTTTTCTCACTCTCATCATTTTTTTTCTACATCAGAAATCATTTCCTACTCTACTAGATCAAACAGTAATGTATTTACATCCTCATGAAAATCTAAGCAATAGAGAGAAGATTGGGATTTAAGAAAAGCCTACCAGAGTTCCTAAACATTTATGCCTAAGAAAAGCTTAAGTTGTGAGTTTCTTATCCCTAATAAGGACCTTGGACGTAAGCTGGGAAGCAAATGAGAAATCAGAAAAACATTAATGATTTCCAAACACATTTCACTTTGACTTCAAGATATTCTGAAACTTAAATGACTTACATCTATCCAGCACTACTAGAAATGCAGAATGCTGTATGGCTAACACGTAGTGCACAGTTGCTGTCTGCTCACATAACATAGAAAGAAGCTAAAAGACTCCAATATCAGGTTACGAATAATCACTTGATGATAGGGGACAATGAGATTTCATTCTTTCAAGGTTACCTTTGGCAACTTGTAAGTCTAAATTTTCACTTTCAGTCTGTGCAAACCTTGCAAACCTCAGCTTTTTTTGTGCTAACCTTTCTACTACTCCTCCCCTCTCACCCCCCCCCCCCCAAAAAAAAAAAAAAGGCTACTGTGTCAAAGCTTTTGGGAGGTTTTTTTTCCTCATTTACTTGTTTATTTATTTTTGAGGTATAACAATGTTTGGAGGTTCCTTCAGCTTTAAAGCTTTGCTCTGAATATCGTTATGTTCCATTTTGACAAGCTACAGCACAACACAGAAACAAACCTGGGGTTATCTCTGTGTCTTTTTGCTAAACCATGCAACCTTCCACCTGTGGACTCCAGATGTTATCAACTGCAAGTTGCATTTCCTGTCTCTTCATCTTTTTAAATATAATTTTTTAAAACTCTTTTTTAAACTTTACCTTCAGTCAGTTCTGTATCATCTCAGTGCTGTTCCTGTGCCTTCCATGAAGTTTGCTCAGCCTAGACAATTTTCTTACAACACCTGTCAACTTAATGTTATGCTTTACATGCTTGCCTTACCCCCTACACTGTCATTTTAGACAGAATGAAAATTATAATTTAAATCCTCAGTTTTGCATCTTAGAGAATCGATTCCTATAGGACTGTGCAAGGAAGTACGATTTAAAAATCTTAAACCAACACAGTTTGATCAGCCTGTCTAAGGGGGCAGATCCACACAGTGCAAGGATTTGCCCTCAACTTGATCTAGTAACTTGCTGCAGCCCCACTGCATAAGGAAAGCACAGATAAAGCTTCCCTTGGACAGATGAAATATTGAGCTTCTGAGTCCCACCATCTTCAGAGTTTTGAGGGCTTTTTCCTACCTGAAAATACATATAACAAAGCAAGTAAATGTGTATAAATGGAAGAGGTTTCTCTTCCACGATTTCGGGAGGAAAATAAAGGGCACAGAGAAGCAGAAAAGACAAGGAGCAGTTGCGGCTCTAGGCAGCTCAGTCCAAACACTGAGCCTGATGGGACCACACCACAGAGGTGCCTGGGGTCAAGCAGATCTTACACAGAGTGACGGAGGGAATTGGCTGCAATTAGGCTTTTCCATGAATGCTATCCAACTCTGATGCTGTACATATACAAAAGTTCTTCAGTTTGTTTGCGTTTGTATTATTGGGTCATAATGACACCCTGTATGTGTTTTCATAGCAGACAGAAAAATACACAGTTGAAGTTGCTTCTCACAACCTACAAGTATCTTTTGGCCTTTGCTTAAGGCAAGTACTTTCATTAAGAAGCTGAGAGCAGCATTTCTTTCAATAAACTCAAAAGTGTCAATTTCCAGGCATCCCTGCAGCTATTCCTACCTGTAAGATGGCACTGCAATGTTAGAGAGCAGCTGCTTGAGTTTTAACAGACCTGTGACTTAACTGCAATAGTTCTCAGCATAGTTTACTGCACTGCTTTATCTGCACACTACTCAAGAGTTCAATCGCTAGCCTAAAATGCAACAGTTACACAACACAGTGTAAGAAAAGGGTACATTTTCACAAAGCAACCTATTTATTGACTTTATTTCAAGATAGAGTTTAGTTTGTTACTTGGTTGTCCTTTTAATTAGATCTGTTAGCAATTGCAAGATATCTTGAGGTTGCAGTTTTATTATTTCCCCCTGCTAGTGGCAGAGGGTGAAAAGATCTTTTGTATAGGGGAATATTTTGATGTCTTGCTTTGAAGCTGGCAAGTTATTTGGATAACCTGGTGGCTTCAGGCAACATCACAAAATAATACTGTATGGCCTTTCATAAAGGAAAGGAGGAAGGTCATAAATATCGCAATGGTGCTCCAATAAAATGCAGCACAATTAACTCTGTGAGTTGCAGTTTCCCTACCTGCATAAAGAATGGTCTGCAAGAAATATAAGACTCAATAGCCTGAAATGGAGGAGTGTCATTTTTGCTCAAGACTGCTGCCAAAGGCTACAATCAGACACGAGCATATTTCATGAAAATGACAGTTACTTTGAGGGAAACAAAGTCTGTGCTGACATCTACCCCAGGCAACCCTACTGATTTCCGTGCAAAATGCATGTAACTGTAGCCTTCTATTCTGCAATCCTAAATTGCAATGCTAAAAATGTAAAACAAACAAACAAACAAAAAACCAAACAACACCAAAACAAAACCACCAAAACAACTAAAAAACAGCCAGCGCTAAATCCCTTAAGACACTCTCATTTTCTGTCAAACTGAAGCCCAGTTCTGACTTAAACTCCTTTGGGGATGACCTATTCCCGTGAATCTGAAAACAAACATACCCCTTACGTACATAAAATAAAAAACTCAAATGTAAGTATATATGAATGAGCTCTGACCTTTCCTTCTGGCTTGCCCATACAACAAAGATAATGACATCTGCTGAAGGTCAGAGGCCTGGGATACATGAATTCTGTGCCTGTAGTATATGCTTTCAAAGGCAGGCTGCAATGCCATGGATAATTATGATATCTAATGGAGATACGTATCAGTTTCATCTAAGTTTCTGGGTTTTTTTTTTGCTTGTTTTTGAGAGAGAGAAAGAGTAAATGCGAATAAGCCTTCATCCAGAGTTGAAAGACATCTTCATTATAATGGAAGACCTTCCTTGCAAGAACAACCATTTGAAATTAAGTGAAAACTTTCTTTTTTAAATTAATCTACTTTGTCATTTGCATTTAAATCTGCGGTAAAACAGATAATTGTACAAGTGGTCTAGGAAGGCTCCACACTGATGTTTCAAGACAAAACCTCTTAGAAGAGGTTTTGACCACAACAAATGAGAAGCCATATTCCAGCTACAAACCATGTGATCCATTAGTAGGATGGGAGGTGGGTGTAGAGGGGGAAAAAAAAGAAAGAAAAAAAAACAAACATCATCACCACCACAGAGAGATGTGCTGCTATCTGAGTCTTGCTGGTTTTTGGAATACAAGAGAATGTATTTTTAGGTCAGTGATTTTTCAACTTACTTTAACTCAAAGATCCCTACATATTTTTCAGTGGAGATGGAGACTTCTGAGTAGCAAAATTAAGCCCGAGGCAAAGTGCTTGCTTTTTGTCTTTATCTGCCAGCGGTTTCTGAGATGCAGTTCACAGACCATAAGCTGAAGCCCATTTTTAAAAGATTTCTCTTTATCACAATTTAGATGTTTCGCTTGGAATACTGCCACCCCAGCTCCACCCAGGATGGAGGAGCAAAACAGATATGCTCTGGGGACAAGCATTTTTTGAACTGAAATTACAGACACTTACATTTTCAGGTCCTGTCTTTCTAGACATGTTTAGGTTAAAATTACATAGTAATCTCTTTCTGTAGTTCATCAGTCTTCAATTATAGAGGGTGTCTGAGATCAGCGTCAACCTGATAGTCTCCCAGGCCATAGTTTTAGAGCTACTCAGACATTACTTTGTTCAGTTAGACTCAGGCTTTTAGGTATCTCAGTTACATTTTAAAACCACCAGTTGGCTCTCTGTAACATACAACAGAGGATTGAGAGCAGCCATTTCTATGTGGAACAGGTCTGCAGCACATAACAGCTGTATTTGATCCACAGTTAGAGTCAAAACATCTTTGGCCAGAACCACTGACTCAAATTACAGAGTAAGATAAATGCCATTACATTTTTTGGAGCCTAGGCAGGTGCACAGTTCCTCTCCTAGAAATATCCTGTCCATTTGCCCAAGAATCACTAGTTACAGGGAAAAATAAAAAGCTTATATAGGTTTGTCCTTCCATTTTTTCATTCTCTGTTACTGAGGAATGCTCTTCTTCCTGAGCTCCTCTGAAATAAGGGAAGGATCCTTCACTCCCATAAATGTACATTATGTACAGCCATCTCATTTTATCTTTGGAAGTATCTCATGCATCCATTTAGCAACAGATATGATTCGCCCAGAGGGCCCAGCCTAGCATTACGTGACCTAAATGAAGAGTCCTTCATGTGACAGAAGCACAAATATCTCCTCAAGCACAGATTTGGAAACAAAACATATTTCTGCCTACTGATCACAGAATCCCCTAAAGCTCTACTCCCAACCTATATTTTGCACATATGATGTTTTTGAAGACATACATCCCTTTTGCTCTTTATAAAGTGCTCTAAATATAGGCTGTTAGAAAATGTTGATTTGCACAGGGCTTTTCTGTTCTTCAATTTCTTTCTAAGTTTTACCAAGAAAGTTGATCACTAAGCTTCAGCTGCAACCTTGATGTTTGGCATTGTCACACCACTCCTTCTGGTGATATACAATACCACAGAGAGGAAAAAGCAGTACAACCACACTGGGTTGAGACCTAATCTAGATGATTACACAGACATTATCTTATCCTCTCCCTAATTTATGCAAGAGACAGCGATTTAAAAATTCTCAGACTAATTTCTATGTAGGGATTATACAATCTAATAGAAAGCATGACAAAACCTTGATCGAATCACCAGTAGAAAAACATAACGTGTATATATGGTGCAGCCAGGGGAACTGTGTTTTCATTCAGAGAGACCTAAATCAAATACACAAAATATAATCAAACACAAGGTATCATCAGAAACCTTCTCCTTTAAATTTAAGGACTTTAAATATTTGTGGAACAAAAGATGGAGAGTAGGGAGGTTATACATTATTTTTTTCCAAATATGCTCAGACCTGCTTCAATAAAAATCTGCCAAAAAACACCAATTAAAACTTGATTCCAAAAAACTGGGAATCAGTGGTACAAAGTGGCTGGCTTCAAGTGATAGCAGACTACTTGAGAAGAATCTTTCAGATCTTTTGATGAGATAAAAACGTTAGACTTCCTTTTATGTGATCATTAAAGCTTACTCATAAACTTTGCTATTTGACATGATGGCAATTAAGTTGCTTATTTAGAGAAAATTGAAAGTGATGATAAGAAAACTGCAAAAAACCACACCCAACTAATAATCATAAAAACTAAATGAAAGAACAATGTTGACAGTTGCACTGGAAATTATTAGCCTTGATTTTTAAGATATGAAAAAATGAATGCGAATTTCAAGTATACAAGCTTGTCTTTGTAAGGCAATACTGCTGAGCATGTAGTAAAACAATTCAGGTCGTGCTAGAAGTGGCTTTCTTGCCTTTGATAACTGTCTGATCAGAGGGCATGAGAACAGAAATTGAGAGGTAAACAAAGTGATCTAATTCTAAGCTAATTTGTGCCATTACATTTTGTTTAAGCCCTCCACGCATTATCAGCTAATACACTTCCTATTAGTCTCAACCTGAGATTGCTTAACAGCACTTTGCAACTTCGTTCTCCTGAGCTGATCTCTAAATGTGAATGCATGTCAAAGGCAGATACAGTGACCATTACTCTAATTTGTGTGTCATGTTTTCTTGGGCAGATTAAAAAATAAATAAAAATAACATAACACTCCCTAAGTGCTCTCTGACTCACTCAAGTTTAAAGGCAGACAAAGAGCAGAAGATGAGTATTGTGGCATTCATGTTGATTGCAAACTGAAGAACAGAGTAATTAAGGCGCATAGATGATGAAGGCATGTAGGAGGTAAGAGCTGTAAGCAGTGCTGTGACATCAGCTTTCCATGTCCTAATTTTCTACGAAATCATCCTTCCCAAGATTTTTTGATTCTCTGTCAAGATGATTAATGCAATGTCAGGTAGTAACACTATGTTTATCCATTTAACTTAGTATCTTTCACTGAGCCCTGCATCAAAACTTTGTGATAAACACAGCTTTACCTATGGACATTTAATTCTGTGCAAATCCTGTGCAAATCTCCAGTGTAGTCTGACTTTGAATAAATATTCAAATATATCATGCAAGCAGCTACAAAGTCCTAATAATAAGCTGCAAATAGCACGCACTGTGCAAGGCTGGGCTTTCGAAGTGTTGTCCGCAGCTCTCTGCTGAAGCCAAAAGCTCTGCAGACTCACATGCCTTCTTCTTTCCCAGGACCCCAAAGACTTCATGCTCAGCCACTGCATAGGGCAGCTAGTGACTAATGCCTGGATGTCTTTTTTTATAGGTTTCCTTCTTGTGGGTTGTAGCAATCCAACAACCAACCCAGGACAAGCAGATCATGACTCCATGTGCCAAAGATAGCTGAGGCCCAGCTAGATACAGGGCCTGTGGCCCAGCATGTGAGCATCCAAAACCTGCACCACAGGCCATGAATGCAGTATGCCTGGCCTCCTGCTCCCAGGCATCACTCATGTCTCCTAACCCTTCCCAAGCTCTTGTGATGGCTGTAGACTTCTTCCCTGATATCAGGCAGATATGCAGTCATGATGGATAGTACTTCCTGAGGATTTAAAGAAAGCAATATTACCTTTATGCAATACTTGGATTATACACTGCTGGGAAAGACTGAAAAATGCAAAGAAGCAACTACAAGTTTATAGAACTTTTTGGGGACTAACAGAATCCAGAGTGTCACAGAAAAAAAGTCAAGTCATACAGAAGGCTGACTTATTTAGGGCTTGAGATAGCCCACAAAAAAAGGCTGGGGATAGACAGAATAGAAGCAATATATCAGATCGCACCTCCTTGATCTAGAAAAGAGCTTAGAGTATTTCAAGAAATGGCCAGATGGTGTCGCCTGTGGATACCCAAGTTTGGATTAATGGACAAATCCCAGAATGAAACTGTTCAGGGGCCAGGAGTTGCTAGAATGGACTCCAGACTGTCAAAAGGGATTTGACACAATAAAAACTGCTCTCATGAGTGCCTTGGCTTCAGGCTTTCTAAATCTGATGAAGCCTTTTGAACTTTATGTGCATAAAAGAGAACATCAGGCTCTAGGAATACTTGTGCAGACTTTGGGATAGCAACTAAAAATATACCTTTGGTGTGATACATGCACATGGTGCAATTTGGAAGGAGAGGGGATTATTAACATCACAAGGAAATCCTATAAAATACAAGGAATAAATTTTAAGATTGCTCGAAGCAATGAATAAGCCAAAGGAAATGGCAATGCTGCACTACAGAAAACACCAATCTGGACAGACTAATACAAACAGAGAAAGTCAACAGGTTGATGAAACTTCAAAAAAGAACAGCTCTATTTATAAAACAGCAGCTTTAGTCCCCGAAAGAACTTCTAACATAAACATTCCCGAATATACAGAGAAGAAAAACAAACTGAGTATTAGAATTGTGTTAAGACTCCCAAAGAATGGTGAAAAACTCCCAATGGAGTTATTTCTTAATCAATAAGGAAAATAATGAAAAGAACACATGGTTCCACAGAGGAGGGAGCTGAAGCCTTGGCAGAAATTGCAAAAATATAAAAATGTATGCAATAGGCATCGATATGCTAAAAATCACCAAAGGTATTACACAAGGATATGAAACTTGTTTGAGAAACAGTCCAAAAGAGGTCCTTACCAGGAGATATGAAAAGAAGCCTCATATCCCAGAGTCACTGGCAGACCAATTTTTCAGAACTACTAAAATGTAAAGGTTATAAATAATTACTGGTGATTGTTGATACTTTTCAGATTGGCCAGGAGCTTTCCAGTGTTGTACCAGCAAAGCTAGAAAAGTAGTCAAATTGCTTTTGAAAGAAGTAATACCCAAGTCTGAAGTTCCTGAAGGATCATCATCAGTACGGGACCCATTTTGTAGCACAGGCCATTCAGGGAGTTTCAAGATTTTTGCAAATTAAATGGGATTTACACATTCAGTGAAGACCACAGTCTAGTGGAAAAGTAAAATATCTTGGCTATTGGTACTATCTAGTTAACCAAGGACAACTGCTTTACTGGAAAACTGTCAGGAGGAAAACTGCTCAGCTTGCTCTTAGGTGACCACATATCACAGAATCACAGAATTGTAGGGGTTGGAAGGGACCTCCTGAGATCATCAAGTCCAAACCCCCTGCCAAAGCAGGTTCCCTACAGCAGGTCGCACAGGTAGGCATCCAGGCAGGTCTTGAACATCTCCAGAGAAGGAGACTCCACGGCCTCCCTGGGCAGCCTGTTCCAGTGCTCTGTCACCTCACTGTAAAGAAGTTCTTGCACACATTTGTGTGGAACTTCCTATGCTGCAGTTTCTGGCCGTTTCCCCTCGTCCTGTCTCCATTCACCACTGAAAAGAGTCCGGCCTCGCCATTCTGCCCCCCACATCATAGATACTTATAGACCTGGATCAGGTCCCCTCTCAGTCTTCTTTTCTCGAGGATGAACAGACCCAGTTCACTCAGCCTTTCTTCATAAGAGAGATGCTCCAGGCCCTTCACCATCTTTGTGGCCCTCCACTGGACTCTTTCCAAGAGATCCCTGCCCTTTTTGGACTGGGGAGCCCAGAACTGCACGCAGTACTCCAGATGAGGCCTTACCAGGGCAGAGTAGAGGAGGAGGATCACCTCCCTCAACCTGCTCTTTTTAATGCACCCCAGGATGCCATTGGCCCTCTTGGCCACAAGGGCACACTGCTGGCTCATGGCCAACCTGTCGTCCATCAGGACACCCAGGTCCCTCTCCGCAGAGCTCCCCTCCAGCAGGTCATCCCCAAACCTGTACTGGTGAACATTAATAAAAAGAGTAAGGAAAACAACCCCCAAAGGACCACCAAGGGCTGTGTAAGACCCCTGAGCAATCCTGCACAGGCACAGTCAGGAAAGTAGCCAAAAGGAAATGGAGTTCTTAACCATATGAATGCATAGGTAGTAGGTGGTGCTTCTGTATTAGATGGTGGAGTACATGGGAATTTAATATATAAATAAGGTGAAGAAACTTGCATTGTTGTGCTTGATTTGTGGAAAACTTCTACCAGCATTTGGACCTGAATAAAAAGCACTACCTCTGGAGAGCGTGGGAACTGGGCACACCAGGTAACGAATCTGCTTTACAGACAGCACTGCCTCCCAGACAGCAGGGAAATGTATAACTAGGATAATTGGCTCCTATTCAATCTAACAAGGTTAATTCATTACAACGTAAGCAAACCCAGTGCATGTTACTGCTCAGATCCTGAAAAGAAAACCTGGTTTGTTTGCAAACATACAGACAACTGCTGGTCAGGAGTAGCTGTAGTTGTATTTCCAGCACTGGTGGTATAAATGGTCATTTCTGCTCATCTCAGAAAGCAGCTACTTTGCACAGAGCAACTGCCTGCACTTGACAGACTTATCAGTGTGGGCAGCTCAGATTTAAAAAGAAAAAAATAAAAATAACTAACAACAAAGCAAACCCAAACCCAGCATCTATTCTTTCTTACTGATAACGTGACCAAAAGCAGCATGCTGCCTGCCTTTGCCTTGCCTATCAACAGTGTTGTAACAGCCTATAAATATACCAGAGCTGCATACTTGTGGTGAGAAGCCCACTCAGGCTCTCATCCCATTCTCTGGCCTCATCACCAGATGCCAGACAGCTCTACAGGATTGCAAGGGCACTCCTGGGCTTTTGTGGACCAGGGTAACATGGCAGCATCATTTGTTTCGGAAACAAAACAATGTTGAAAGCTTCAGCTGTATAACAGGAATATAACATAACAGGAATGAAATGGTGTCTCTTTATTTCAAGAAGCTGCTATCCATACGTATCAGTCTTCCAAGGCACATTTTTCTTCTGCTGTTTATGTACTACAGCAAACTCCCAGAACAAGCCACGTATCTTGAGTTATGCTAAAAAAAAATAAAATTAAAAACCCAATAACCTAAACTCAGTGACTCACAGAACATCCCCACACAGCCCAGTGCCACCCTTCAGTTAACAGGGACATCAAGGGGATTGAAGAAATCTGCTCTGAATATGGGCAAGGCAGAACAGGAACAACCATCCCAAACTCTTCTGCTCCAAGCACAGTAAGGCAAGATGAACTCTATGTCTAATTGCCCAAGACAGACGTTAGGAAGGAACTAGTCATTTACTGAGGAGATGGTAATCAAAGCCACATCTCTGTGGGCTTGGTGACAATGAGGTATGAGTCAAGATTCCAGATCCAGGGCTAGAAAGATGCCTTCAAATGGCTTTAGTTCTCATTCCAAATCCTGTTATTTTCTAATTCCAGTTCAATTTCTGCAGTGAGCCCTTTCCTTGAGCTTCCCTAAGGACAACAGGGCTACATTCCCACTTCTCAGGAGTAAGTGCTCTCCCAAATCTCAGCGACTCCTAAGCTTCAGAAGGGAACACACTCGGTTCATTAGACTACTTAAGGACACTGCTTTTGGCACCAATCTTAAAGCACCTTACGCACTGTAAACTTTTTTTGTTTTAAACTTACAACCAGCATAACAAAGCAGTCAGAATGGATCTGCTAGTAATTGGCAAGGACCTCCATCACAGGAGGAAGCAGGCATCTTTTAAAGACAGCTCACCTTATTTACCTCTAACTTAAACTGTCACAAAGCATCACCCATGACCATACATCAAAATACATTATTATTTTTTTTCATCTGAACATAAGCTAATTAATCCCTGAAATAAGAGTTATATGGAAGCAAAAAAAAAAAGTGGTCGCAGATACCAAGGGTAGATCTGAATGGGAAGAGTATGAAACAACCAATGGTTATACAGTTAGAACAAAGTCTATAACAGAGCATTTACATCTGGATGGGTAGGAGGGCTTGACAATCGAGGAACAAATAGCTTTCTTTCTATTTCTGAAACTCTAAGGTCCATTCAGGCAAGAACAATAAAAGATGTCAGTAGTGTGAGCTATTTCACACAGATAAGCAACTCTGAAAAGTAGTAAGAGGTGCTAATGTTACCCAAGGGAGAAGCAACAGCCACAGAAGAGGAGTTAGACATGCAGAATAAATTTGGTAGATAGGACTGGGGAAATGCACATTATGAGGCAAATAAAGAGATCTAAACACTTTCATTTATAAAAGTTACTACAGATATCACTAATAAAACCCCATAATATTTCTACATATCTTGTTCTAAGTGCAATTCATTGTTGGATCACATTGAAACAGAAGAAGTCTGGAATCCAAAATAAGTAAGTTAGACACAGTTCAGAGGTTTGGTGAGGGCGGGAGGGGTAGCTGACAAGACAGAGGGACAAAATCAGTCAAGCCTATAAAAACATATATGACTCCTAAAAACAGAAACTGATGGTTTTTTGTGAGATTTATAGTACGTTCAGCAGCTGGCATTCTATGCAATTGGCTTCTTTCCGTTTTAGATTGATTACTTTGTCACTTTCTTGAAAATAAAGCTCGTAAATATGTATAAAAATGAACCCAAACCCAAATACATATCAAGGAAGGATGAATGATTTATCAAATGTTTTTAAAAGCTACGTAAGCATTAGTTTCATGGAGAAAATATCCTACATCTTCCTATTTGATTTGCTTTTGTCTTAAAAAACAAAAGGGATAGCAATCCACAAACATCTGAAGCATGGTGCTGGAGAAAATAAAAAGCTGGTATTTATTTGTGATAAAGTTATTCCTACTACTATAAAAAAAAGTAGTTGCCTAAAAGCATCAAGTGTGATGCCATCTGAAAGTAGAGCCAATCATCGATTAGAGATTAAAGATTATTTTGCAAGTTTGATTTATTTTGTAGAAGTAACTCCTGGGTTTGAATGTGCATGTATCTCTCTATAAATCCATGGAGGTAATAATTCCACAGAACAAATCAATAGATGTGACCACAAATGTCATATGGTATGTAGCTCTTATATCAATATACTGGGGAAAAAGCCCCCATCGTGATGTAAAATGGCTTAGATCAGAGGGGTCCTTAAATATCATTGAGTTCCAATCTCCCTGCTGTCAACTCCCTGTCCTGCAATGGATCAGACTGCCCAGGACAACATCCAGCCTAGCTTCAGAGTCCTCCAGAGATGGTGCATCCACAGCTTCTCTGGGCAGCCTGTGCCAGTGTCTCACTGCCCTCTGTGTAAAGAATTTACTCCCAATGTCTAGCCTAAATCTTCCCTCTTTTATTTTAAAGCACTTTCCTCCTTAACCTATCACTATCTGCCTGTGTAAAAAGTCAGCCCTCCTCTTGCTTATAAGCTCCCTTCAAACACTGAAAGGTCTCAGTGAGGCCTCTCCAGAGCCTTCTCTTCCTCAGGCTGAACAAGATCAGCCCACTCCAACCTTTCTTCACAAGAGAGGCTCTTCAGCCCTTTGATCATCTTTGCAGCCTTCCTCTGGACCTGCTCCAATAGCTCCACATCTTTCTTGCGATGACAAAATACATATAAAGAAAGCTAATGTGGTATTAGAAATGGAGAATAAGATCATAAATATGAAGACAGACTAAGGAAGATAACTTCATAAAATCTAGAAAAGAGCTTTGAACAGAATACTATTGTAGTCTACAAATACCTTACAGGTAGCAATACAGATGAAAGACAAGAGTTTAATTTAGAGTCCTCGTAAAGGATAAGATGAGAAACAATTTCCTTTTGCTAAAGAAGGAAAAACTCAACAGAATATGGTAAACCAAACAACTGCAAAATCTAAGATCACATAGCTATATGCATAGGATGACATTTTCATTGAGGTGGAGCTATTCCATGCACGTGGTAGTTCAAAGCAGACCAGATGAGCCTTTTGCTTGCAGCATGTGGTCTAGACTCACCGTCAGCAGCCAACAGAATAGACTGGGTTTATTTTGCTGCATGGGCGCTCAATAGCAGAAATGAATTCAAAGAAATATTAAACTTCAGGATGGTCTTAATGTTAGTAGATAAACTGATCAGAAGAAGCATTTCTATTTTCCCTTCATTTTACGGGCAACTTGTTAATATTAATCACACACATGAAGCAATTATATTATCTTGGCATCTGCCCCATTGCAACAGTTAAAGACAGATGTGCAGCGAGTGCCTGGGATGTGCCTCAGATTGGAAGAGAAGACTAACTCTCAATTAAATCTACTTGCAAGTTTACAATAGGACAACCTTGTGTTGTATTTGATCTTCTGCATGCTTGTTAAAACTCAAAACAATCTTTACAGTCTATCCCAAAGAACTCAGGCTGTGGGTAAATGGAATATACACTAAGCTAGCCAGTACTGTGCAAAAACTAACCAGGCTCCAATTATAAATCTGAGATAACCATTGGCTATGAATGCAGATCAGCAGTACTTCAGACTGCCAAAGATTTAAAAAAAAAGAAAAAAAAAAAAAAAGAAAAGAAAAGAAAAAAAAAAGAAAAGAAAGGAGAAATGGAAAATATTTATGGCTGAGAATCTCCTTTAATTCCACTTTTGTCAAATCGTGTGTGTGTGTGTGTGTGTGTGTGTGTGTGTGTGTACAACCTACAGATAAGCACGTAAATTAGGTGCTCAGTGCTTACACAAAACTACTGACTTTGACTAATTATTAATTGAACATCATTATTAAGTTAAAATTAATACAGATTAACTCAAAACTTTGTTGATTAAATACCATAAATTAGATTTATCTGAATAAGTACAGTTCAGTAACTCCATTTTATGAATGAGAATGGTGAAGGCAAAAGAGACTGTTACATACAGCAACTATTCAACGTTGCAGAAACGAAAGCCAGTCTCACAACATGAGCTACAAAACCATTTTTGTTTATTACCACAGCCTGCTCATCTGACAGCTACAGTAATAAATGTTCTCAATGAGACATACGCAAGTGCGCATCATTTTCCATGGCTCTCCCTCAGAGTATTGAGGATCATTAGACAAATCATCAACTTTCTGCAAGAGACATCTGCGTACTTTTCAAATTTTGACTAATAATCTCTCGAAATACAGTTTGCAACAGAAAAGATGCTTAATCACTAGTCTGAATCTGTGAAGATGTGGAAAAAATTTGCCTTCAGCTATAGATATATACATTATAAATATATATATATAGATCTTATATTATAATATAATATATATTATATATTTTTATATAATTATATATATATAATACATATAATAATATATATAATATATATTATATATATATATATATATTATAAATCTATATATATATATAGATATATATATTTGCAGATTAACATTACTTTCATTTTGTGGATTTTCTCTCCATTCTATCAAGCCCCACGCAGTCTTGACTCTCAAGAAAATCAAAGTACCAATACAGAACTACTTCTATGCACAGAAATGAAACCGTTTGGGTCACTATTCTCCAAAATAGGCTTGTTCATAGAATCATAGAATGGCCTGAGTTGAAAAGGACCACAGTGATCATCTAGTTTCAACACCCCTGCTGTGTGCAGGTCACCCACCACCAGACCAGGCTGCCCAGAGCCACAGCCAGCCTAGCCTTGAATGCCTCCAGAGATGGGGCATCCACAACCATTCTGTTTGCCAGAACTTTCTCAGAAAACAAAGATGAAAGCACAAATTCATTTTCTTTTAAATTTGAGTGAATGTGAACAAGTTTTATTCACTTTTCCCATATTTCATAAGCAAAAGCAGGAAATAAGTACAACATAGCTAAAACAATTTTCTTTAGAGAGACAACAGCCATGGTTTAAAGTTGCAGCTAAGTTTCCAGCTGAGAATTTCAAATGAGTAAAAATTCATGTCTTTGAAATCAAAGTGATCAAAATAAACATTTTGTAAAATCTATGAATCTCCACATAAGATAATTCCTCACAATCTCACAATAAAAATGCATGAATATGACATACTAAAAATGCATTAATACATAGAAACTAGAATTGAAACACATTTTAAGTGCATGTGCAAATCTTTTATGCCTGTCTGGTGTACTCTGAAGATATTATTTAGAAATACATTCCTTTCTCTTGCAACTCAGCCTCATTCTCATCAAGAGCATCAGTTTTTTTTTTTTTTTTTTTTTTTTTTTTTTTTTTTTTTTTTTTTTTTTTTAATTTTGAAGTAAAATCTGAGGCATAAAGAGAGAAAATAAAGGTGACATGTCATTACCAATACGGGCAATGCCAATTCTACCTACTTTATCATTTATCTCCCAGTGTGTGTGTGTATATATATATATGCTGCTTTTAACTTCATTGACTGCTAATAATATTCACTGGAGTTTGGATCTTTCCTATCTACTGATGGGAAAGCAGAAAGATCACAATGTAAAAGAAAACTCCATTTTCATGGCACTTTAATGCATTGCTCTTAAGGGAATTCAAGTTACTTTAGAAAGGTTTACATATATACGGGGCGGGCCCTTTACTTCTGGAGCCAACTAAAAACCCATCCATCTGTGAATAATCCAATGTATTAAAAGCATGGTAGAAAGCTTGTCTTTGACCCTTTCTTTGTAAAACTATGCTTGTGCTTAATTTTCAACTCCACTTTACTTCCACACACCTACTCAGGGTAAAATAAGAGTTGATTCTTAATGGGAGGTACAACTGGCAAGAAAAAGTCACAGAGCTGTAAGATAATGAGAAGGATCAGATGTAAGAAGGCCCCAGCAAACACAGAACCCAAAAATGATATCTAGGGATGACAACACAAAGCGCAGGCTCCAAATCCTGTAGCAACGATCATGTGCCAGCAGGTCTGGGCTCAAGGAAACACCTAGCAACAAATTCTGCATAGATAAAACTATCCATCACAAGTGATGTTGGTCTATTTGCCCCACAAGGCAACCAAATAAACAAATAAAACCCTCCAAAAGTTTATTAAACAATTAAGTTAGGGCTACCTTCTTCACAAGAAAACTGCTATTAGAAAATTACTATAAAGACTGTCTAAATGGCCTTAACTCTGCATCTTATCATCATTTCATTGAAACCAAAGACCAAGAGACCAGGAAGAAAAAATGAAGAAGAGCTACCCAACTACATTATAGTGTATTCACACAATTCACAGTTGCAAGGTGAGAGGTTCACTCATCAACTATAAAATACCATTTGCCAGATGACACTCAGTAACAGGCCATGGGTGTGATCCTTATCTGGGGAAACAGGAATGAAAACAGGTGAGCTGCCTTTACATTCAGCCACAACAGTCTTTATAGCCATTGAACGTAAGTATTTATGTTTTTAGTGTTTAAGCTAATGTGTTGTACCCCACAGCACAACAGACAGTAGAGGAATTGGTAGTGCTGAAATGACCATACCACAGCTGAAGATCAGCAGCTTCTTAGAGCAAGCTTTTTGAAAGATCAGTGAAGTCTCACAAACTCTAACTAGATATCCGTGAGAGGTTGGATACTCTGATATCAGATGTTATGTGATGATAGAGTATACGACAACAGCTTAATTCGCACTCAGGCTCTCACCGACATACAGGTTAACTACAGATTTGTGGCTAACCAGGAGGCTGACATGCAAAATAAGTCATCCACCAAAGCAGTAGGACTTCTAACACTGATTAAAGCATTCAGTAAATATGCCTTAAAACGTAACTGATCACAGGCAGATGCAACCTACTGCAAAAACTTACCATTGCACGTTGTAAGGGGATAGTCAAAGCGCGGTCATTATCTTTAGACAAGCATTCACAGTGCACATGAGAGATACATGTGCCTCTGGTCTTCATTTTACCTTCCACACAGAACAATTCCTGCAGGACTCATGTATTTCAGCCTACCCTCAGTGTTCAGCTGAATGAAACCCTCAGGATTTGGCTCAACATGAGTAATAGAGGTAAATCAGAATTAAAGTGAAAACTTTAGAGACATTTTTCCTGAACTTTTTTTTTTTCTTTTTTATTTAAAGAACAAACAGTTCATTCAGTCAACACATTTCACAGAGAGCAATAGGAAAATCTTGTGAGCATGGCTAACACGTCAGGGAAGCAATGAACATCTTTCAACAGGTCACTTCAACGATATCTGATAAAAACATAGAAAAAGAAAGACACACATAACGAGATATTTGGTGAAGAACACAGACAAGTCTCACATCCCTCATTACAGAAGGTAACAGCAAAAGTGTGGGAAAAAGAGTCACCCCCAGCACAACAATCACAAGAGAAACCCCCAAATGCAGATGCAATTCTGTCAGTAGGGGAGGCTGCTCAGAGAGGTGCTCTCACTGGTCACAGGAAGCAGGGCTTCAGGATACTCCACCAGCATGGTTTATGCTGGAGGCTTTATTTCATCAGAGATAAATCATTCACGTGCAAGCAGAAAATTCAAATATTTCAGAAGTATTCTAAAACACAGGGTCAGCTTCAGACGTATCTGATGTTACTTACGCAGAAGTAACATTAAACTTCATTACAAGCAAGATTTGAGAGCTCTTCTAATTTTTATGCTGCTTCCCCTGCCCAGCCCACATTAAACATCATAGGATGCTCACAATTCTTAATTAACAGTGACAGTCTTTCCATTACCTACCAGGGATCTGTTTTTACAGTACGAACGCTGATGGGGAAAGGAGGGAAGGGGAAATGAAATACGTCTTTTGGTGCCTGCCTGAGGCTCTTGTTCTTCCCAGAGAAACCCAGTGGTGGAACTTCTGATGTCTCCTGCTGTCAGATGGAAACCCAGATACTCAAATATCTCCAAACCAAAAGGAGCTGAGACACCAAACCTGATTCTTACTGCTCTGAATGGATACTCTTAACTTGCATGTCAGAACAGTTTCCTGCACAGACAAAAATAAAGTTTACTTCATTTTAATTTGCTCTCATACGTATAACATGCTTTAATAAAAATTAAAAAAAAAAAAGGCAGATAACCTTCTATATCTTTGATCATACGCAAACAAAACTCCATCAGACAGCTGAGGGATTTCCAGCATTTAATCCTGTGCTATGAAGTAATTATGGACCATGTGAAAGGTTGCTTCTGGTCCCAACATTTTTACAGCTTTTCCACTTGAAATTGCCGCTGCTGTTTCTAAAAGGTGTTTAATGTTACAAAGCAGATGCTAAAAATCTCTGTAAGCACTTTTGGGTAGATTCTGGCATGCAGCCATGCCATGCTAAGGAGATCATAAAGGTATGTGCACAGTTCTCTTAATTGAATGAAATCACAGAAAAGTCAACTTCTGGTGTTCAAAGCTCACCTTCTATCTTTTTAATAGTTTATATCAGGCTCAAATGCTGAGCAGGTGCTTTACTGCCCACTAATGAGAAAAACACCAGAAAACAAGTTTAAGGTAATGAACCATCAAAAAAAATAATGGACACTGCTCTAAGCTCTTTACATCCAAATGCATTCTTTCTTTCCTGGACAGCTGACGGAGGGGTTGTTGTTGTTGTTGTTTGTTTTAAAAACTTTTCCTTTAGAAAAAAAAAAAAAAAGAAACTTTTATTTCTTATTACAGACACATCTCTGGTTTAGTCTATAAATACAGGCTATTTTTTTGTTCAGTAAAGGTTATGTGAAACTAACAGGAATAGACCAGTCCATAACGATGAAGAAAAATGCAAATGCTGCTTTATCAATATTTTTATTACTTGCAGAATAATTCCCCCCCTCCCCCCCAAAAAAAGACTCCTAAATAATAAACTCCTCCCCAAACCAATAAAAAAAGCAACCCCCCACATGCACTCTTGTTCTCCAAACCATCCATTTTGTGTGAGTTTTCAGGTGTCACTGAGCTAAATCCTTCCAAGAACTGCTTCACTGCCCTTCTCACACACTTGTGCTAAGCCATAGGCTATCCAAGCTACTGGTTAGGCTGGTACAACTGCTACAGGGAATCTTTTTACTCATTTTGTAAGCCTGCTGCTTATGGATTCAAGACTGCTACAATCAAATCCTGCCACCCCTGCCCACATCCCACTCAGAAAAAAAGGCTGTTGAGGTCACTGGACTGAATCTCGATGGTCTTAACTGCTGTCCAAGAGCTCCCAGCTATGACAGCAAGCACAGATGTTTGAAGGGGTGGGTGGAATAAGAAAGTTCATCAGACTCTAACTGACCACTACAGATTCAGGAACAATGAGGTCTGATCTGAGTAGGAGTCTGGCCTATAGAGGAATGTAACGGAAAAAAAGAAAGACTAGAAATCCTGGAAAAAGGATCATTTCATGTTGTTTTGAGTTTTGCGTAGATATTATTTCATCTTTAAAATAAAGGCAACTTTCTATATTATCAATCTTTTTTAAATTGGTCTCTCTGCTGAAAGTCTTTGAGGCTCTAAAAGCAACTGTGGATGTTGAACTGCTTGTACAATGCCAAGATGCTAGCCCCTGGCAGAGCATACAAAAGCTTCAGATCACAGGTTAGTGCAGCAAGAGGCCCCTGTGCTGCTGAGACTGTGAGACTGCCTGCAAGAAATCTTGGCATACTATTCAGATGGGAATTAGTTGACCTGAACTTCTTTTCTGTGCCTGATTGATAAATGTTAGCTACTGACAAGGTTTCACATGTGATTGAACTTACTGAACATTGTCACTGCTTTGTAACTGCTGTGTAGGCACTTGGACATATTGTCATCTCCCCTTCTCCTAAGCTTCATAATAACAAACGTACACCCTTAAGACTAGATGGATGTATATTCCAAAGATTTCCTGCTCAATTTTAATCCAAAAGAGCTGGCATCGCGCAGGTTTAATTAAAACCTCCTTTCACTCAGCTCTTTGTTGCCTCTTGGAGTGCCTATCAATCAAGAAGAATCACTGCAGGATGCACCTGGTGGCAGGAGGCGAAGCTGTCCCCTTCTCCATCCCCCAGACAGACATTTTTTCCTCTCAACTTCATTAACTAAATGCACTGAATAAACCTTAACATCTCAGCTAAATCCTATTGGCCTTGGATTTGCGACTTAATGCTAAAACCCAAGCGACCCATTTTTCTCCTGTTGATACTTCTATCACTGATGGCAGCCAGCAGAGAAAAGTATCCAACCTTAAAATACTTTAATGTAAGGCACAAAACAGAAAAAAATCATCATTCACTCTTTCTGCTGCTGTTCATGAACTTTACATAAGCCCTGCTTCTTGTGTCAAAACCTCCCTTGCTTTTGTGCTTCACAGGCAACAAAGTGAGTCTGTTGCTTAGCAAATGAATGCAATGAATTACATTTGTTAACTGAAAGTGTGAGAAGGTCTCTTTTAAAGAGAAATGATCTCCAAATTTCTATGAAAATAAATTTCTTCCCATTCCACAATCTGCACTCATGACGTTATTACAGATGTCAGAAGACAGACACCCCATTAAATGAAAATCTTTGTGAAGCATTAACAGCAAGAGTAATCAGTCTTAGTGCTGTAGATTCATTTAGAGTTCCCATTCCTTACAGTTTTGCTCTAAATTGTACTAATTTACCTCACTGATATCACATACACAACAGAATTGGCTGAAGCTTATCTGAATCCCCTTACCTGCTTGTTGTTAGCCTTCCCCTATCCCTGAATTTTGCTCCTGCTCCATTGCCAAACCTTTCCTCAGCCCTTGAGAATCCCCATGCTCACTTCCTATCTCGACTTTTATCATAGAATTGAGTTGAAAGGGAATTTTAAAGGTCCTCTAGTCTTACTACCCTGAAATGAAGAGGGACACCTAAAGCTAGATGTCTTTCATATACCCAATTCATCCTACCCATCCAGTTGCAAAAGTTCCCTGTAGCAAAACTCAAGAGCTCTGGCTTCTGGGTCCATACAACTGCCCTCAATCCTTGCTCCACCAAAACTCAACCTCTGCCAATGCCTCCCGCCCCCTCAAGACCTCATCACCTCACACTTTGCTCAGCACTGCCCTCCCAGCACTTTCCCACTATCAGATTCCTCCTTCACACTTCTTCCCCACAGGCACAGCCCCACAGCAGGGTGCCATAGCAGCTGACCCTGCCCAGCCCTGCCAGCAGAAAGGCGAGATCTGCTCCATTCCTCTGCATCCTCCTGCATCCCAAGCTCCCTTAATAGCACCACCACAGGGCAGCAGCCACAGGGTTTGCCCTAATAGCACTGCCCAAGGTTTGGGGAAGACACTGGGAGGGTTTGTTTGACAGCAGCCCAGGTGGCTGTGTACTGCCAGAGCGTGCAGCTCTTTGCTTAGCATTTGGTGTTTGTTGTGATTTCATCAGCCTTCCATTGACACTCAGAAGGTGCTGAAGCACTGGAACAGGTTGGCCAAGGAGGTTATGGATGCCTCATCGCTGGAGGCATTCGAAGCCAGGCTGGATGTGGCTCTGGGCAGCCTGCACTGGTGGTTTATGACCCTGCATATAGCAGGGGGGTTGAAACTAGATGGTCACTGTGGTCCTTCTCAACTCAGGCCATTCTGTGATTGTGATCTCCTTTCTTTTCCCCTAGCAAGGAGAACCCGTGAAAGGGTGCAAACCTTTGCACTTTGGCTAGAACAGTCTTTTACTCTCTGATTGCTCTGTGGCATGCTGCTTCAGATGCAAATAACCTGATACTCCACTAAGTGCTTTCCAAAGTTGCCCACTAGCTTTCGAAAATCAGAGGCAGCTACTCTGATTTCCTTCTTGGTATCCAACACACACAGAAGTATTTGGGGTTGACATACAGTTTGAATAGGCACAATTCACATTATTATCAGACCTCAGTGCCCTTCAATACCAAAAGCAATTTCTGAATAGAAGAGCTGCATCCTAAACTGCCTGTTCCGTACACCCCCAGCCTGGCAAATTCCTGCCGAACTCAGAGGCTGAAGAGAAACAAGGAGCCTGGACTTTCCTTGAAAATTCTGTTGTCCTAAATAAAAACAGTATTTACAAAAGACCTATGAGAAAAATCAGATCCATCATGGAAGATACGCACCACAGGTTATGCATTAAGATTATTGATACCATGTCTGCCATGAGAAGGCTTTCAAATAAAAACGTGTTTTCTAACTGACCATGCACTCACATTAACATATTTCTTACTGATACAGCTAATGGAGTATTTATCATGCTTTTAGCTTCTCCAAAGTAACAATAACAATACATTCATATTGCCATGCATTATCACACCTCCCACTCTACAGATGTGTTTAAATACAGATGTGTTTAAATTACAAAAATGTTCAAAACGGGACCAAATGGAGACCAAGAGCGATAAGGAATGGAAAACAAACAGTAAAACAAATGTTACATGCTTCAAGACTTATTTTTGCAGCACGGATAGACAGAAGAGAAATAGAAAGGACAAGTTATTTTGTAAAGGAAAAAAACGTACCTGCAACAAAAAAAACCACAACTAATTCAGATAGTGAAGAAAATAGACATTTTTCTTCACCCAAGTATATATTAAGAAGGTATGGAGTAATAACCATGTGATAGGCAAGTTTTTTATTTCTCTTTGAATAAAGTAGAATAGTAGACACGATGTGTTTGTTAAAGGCTTTATAAGTGGTTAAGCCTCATCTTTTCAATTTATTTTATTCATATACTTCTTGAGCTCTTTGTAACTTCAGTATGGCCGATTCCTGGATTCCATTGTCAGTGTTCCTCAGCGATAGGTCACGAGCTGTGTACTAAGAACCTCATTAGGGATAAGCAGTGGACAAGTGGATTACCAGCTCAAGTCCACTTCTTACTATTTTTCCATTTCCAAAACATCATACAGAAGACAAAAGAAACCCAAGACCTACAGTTAGATGGGATGGTATGCGTACTTCTCACATCAAAATTCTTTTCTAACATTTTAAAGTCAACGTGCACGCTCATTTCCAGCTATGGCTGGATTTCGCTGTGTTTAATTGAGATCTGCTAAGCGTTCTGTTAACACACTATCTGAACCTTATTTTGTTTTTTAAGTAGGCCTAGTAGAGTTATCACAAACACAAATAATAGAATTTGCGCGTGAAACATAACCGCTTTCTGGTTAATATGACTTCATAGCAGACGTGTTAAAGACATTGAAATATAGTTTTTGGCGCAGACTAACAAGACTCCTTGCATGCTTTAATATTACGAACAATTAGAGGCATGGAGTCTAGAAACCTCTCACTGCTGTTACCATGAAGCTAGCACAAAGTTCGTAAGTTTTCTTCAAACAACACACACTGAAGTTTCACTTTTTCTCTCCCTGTTGCACACAGAACTACCATACAGCTGTTTGCTCGGGCTGTTAAAACCACCAACTCCAAATAGCCTCCAGAAACATTAGCAGCTAAAGAGAAAGATGCAACCTCCCCGGCTAACACCTTGAAAACGCGTGAAAATAATGCAGCTCTGTTGCTTTTGACAGTATTGCTGGTTTATAGGACGTCAGAAACTTCGCAACCTCTGCCTTGCTAATCTTTCACAACCCCTGCGGAGCGCACGGCCAGCTCGCGCCCCTCCCGATTTCGCCCTAAACTTACAGAGAATAGTTATCAGGGGGTAGGGGCTGTGGTAAAGGGAGGCGGACAAACCTCCGAAAGATACCATCTCCTTCAGATCCGCAAGCTGCCGGCTCAGGCGGAGTTACTCACCCAAGGGAAGCGCACACTTTCCAGCTGACAATCCCTAAAACATATTTCAGCGCAGCTCACTTGCCCGGACGACGAGCCGCCCGCACGAGCCCCATCTCCACCCGAAATCACTTCCAATTTGCCACTCGAAATCTTTCAGCGACTTCGCCAGCCGCCGGCCCGCCCTGAGCAGCCAGCGCTCGGCGAGCAGCGCGCCCAACTGCCGAGAGCGCCACTCAGACCCGCGCCCAGACTCAGCAGCACGCAACAGCCCAGTGCGGCTCCGGCAGGGAGCCCAGCGCCCGCGGCGGTACCGACCTGCGGAGCGGCAGCGACCGCGTCCCTCCGCCCGTCTCCGAGCCCGAGCTTGGACAGATGGCCGGCAGCGCGACCAGAGCGAAGCAAAGCCTGGCTGGTTTTTTTTTTGTTGGTTTTTTTTTTTTTTTTTTCCTCTTCCTCTTCTCTCCTTTTTTTTTTTTTTTTTCTTTTTTTTTTTTTTTTTTTTTTTTTCCCTCCCTGCCTCCCCTGGCTTAGCCCCTGGCAGATAAACCCGAGTCAGACACAGTGCGCTCACAACACCCCCTCCACCAATCATTTCAATTAGTGCCACATGAGAGGAGCTTCTGCCCAAAATCTGCTTAAGAAAGGGCCAGAGGGCAGGGCAATCTCCTTTGCTCGACAATGACCAGAAGCTGCTATAAATATCCAAACAAAAGCACTGTCAAGGCTGGGAATGTCACATCCTAACATGATAAAAATTGTAAAGGTTCAACTTATACCAGAAGGAAAAATTAAAATTAAAAAGAGACAAAGATAAAAAGCAACCACCACCTTCCTACTCTCTCCCCCAACACATAACCTTGCAATATGTTATCAGAGTTGTATGTTCCCGGGTGCCAAGTTATTATGTTTTCCAGGTCCCGAGCAGCCTGCTCACGATCCTTTTGTGACAGCTGCATGCTAATATTTATAGGTACCCAGCTCTGTGCATCTTATATAACCCAGCAAAGTGACCAGAGCTGTCCAGGGGTAGCTTTCAGCCCCACAGATACATTACATCAAATAGCATAAGCAACGGCTACTCCTAATTAAAGCATCAGCAATAAGTTCTCAATATGTGAATAAATGCATCGCTGCATTAATGAAGTACAGTCTTGTGTGCATTTGATCTTTAAGGTTCCTTCCAGTCCAAGCCGTTCTACGATTTGTATCAAAAGTGGGGGCTTGCATCTGATTTGGATCTAGATGTTTTACACCAACATATTCCAGCGCTGCATGTGATGATAAAATCTGGCCTGAACTTTCCAACTGTGCAGTGAGAACTGAAAACTAATCAGGAACCACATTTAAGAACACACACGAAAACTGTGTGTGTTCTGATCTATCTTCGATCTAGTAGAATAAGCAGATTCGGGACCTAGAGCTTGTGCAACACTTTGCAGTGTCCTTGTTTGTGCTGTGTGAGCAGCTGGGCGCTGCCTGCTCCTGCACAGGGAGGGCAGAGCAGCAATAGTGCATTGTTTTCATCCTGTTTGACTGCCTGTAAACTCAACAGTGCCTTTGAGATAGTAATTACTAGCCTGTTGGTGGCAGGATGAGAACATCTAAGTTGATCGCAGTGGAAGCTGACTATCACTGTCCCCTTCTCCCCCTCACATACAATCCCAGATGTCCCTCTACATCTTGTGTCTCAAGGGACATACACGTCTATGTAAAAGTAGTTAATCCTGTTGCTAATATGGCTAACCTCATGTTCTCTTATAACTGAGATGAAAGCCATCTGAAATTATCCCTGTTTCCTGTGCTCACTTTACACCAACTCAGTAATAAATTTCTCTTTCACTGCAAATAAATGTTATTTTCCCTGTTCCATTCCCGTGCCCTCCTCTGATCTTAACTTGTTTGTCCTGCCACACTGAGCGCTGCTTTCTCACACCAAAACCATTCACATACAGGCTTATCCTCAAAGCACCCTTATCTTCAAAGGATGTCCAGAGATAGTTTTTGCTGCTTTACTAATTCCCTGAATTTAAGTATATGTCCTACATAACAAAGAACCCACACTTAGCAGACATCAGTGGAAGAAACGCACTTTAAAGACATGATATTTAAGTGAAGCTCATGCGAAACGCCTGCCTCAGAATTGCAGACACAGGCACAGTATGAACAAAACTGCCCGCAAGATTTCCAGACTTCCTAGTTTAGCAGGGAGAGAAATATTCTTTCTTTTAACAAAGAGCTTTCAGTCAGCCAGAGTGCACAGATGCAGAACAATAACACTACACAGACAATACTGACCGAGCATTGTCGGCCGTGGCCACCAGCCCACAGGCTGACAAAGCTCTTGCTGAGAACGGGGCTGTGCGTGGGGTGAGTGAAGCAGAGACCCCTGATGTGGTGCAGGCAGGGGGAAGCCTGCATAGCTCAGCAGACAAGTATTGTGAGATGTGCAGCTGTACTTGCGAGGCATCGCAATATCGATAGTAAATCCTGCCCATTCCCCATTCTGCTGGCTGATCTTCATATAGGGGCCTGCATTCACTTCCAATGGAGCCAAGGTGGGGGTCTCTGCTGTGACAGCATGGACATGCCTCGTGTTGCAAACACATGAACTGGATCTTCACCGAAGGGAAAATATCCTTGTGAACCACAACAAAACCTCTTCCAAGAAAGCAAAAAAATTATTTTTAGAGCAACAAGCATACTTGGGAAAAAGATGACTTATGACTTAAACAGAGGTATAGCTGCAACTGAGGGAAAAGACAGCAAAAATAAGTCACTAATGGAGTGAAATATAAGATTGTGTACATCATACAAAATTCTAGCCAGCTAGGCAGGTGAATAAACTGGCAAAACTGAGCTGCTGATGCCAGAAGTGAAATAAAAATATTCTTCTCTGAATCTTTGGTGGTTTTTGTGTCTTCTACTTCTTGGAACAGCTATCATTACAGAATTCAGAGACAAGGGGACACCAAAGTTTACAAAACTCACAATATTTCCTTGTCTTGACAAAAAGCCCTGTTTGATCTGTATTCACATAGTCCTCATTGTTTTTCCCAGAGGTAGCTGATTTCCCATATCAGTTCTTCCAACCTATTGGTAAAGATCAGCAAGGGAATTTTGTAACCTCACCCTTTAGGATGAAGAAAACAAGAGAAAACTGCATGTATGGAAATATGCCTTACAGAGATGTATTTGCTGCTTTTTAAGCTTATACGTATTAAAAAAGCTGTTTCTTTGTAAATCAAGATGCTGTATGTGAAGACGAGTCATTTAGTTTGCATATAATTTAGTAGATATTTACAAATTTAAAATGTTTATAAAATATTCTGCTGTTAGGTCAAGATGAGAATAGTGGTTTCATAGGAGATTGTGACCACTTTCCTCGAAGCTTTACATTAACTCATGGAAAGGGAAATATAGATCAAATAGACCGATTCCCAGCATTTGACATAATTTCCCAGGGAAACAAACCTATATATGGGAAGCTATCCTCAAGCAGTGGTTGAAGTTTTCCCTTAAACACTGTTTTGTTTGATAAGTGAAAACTGACAACACACCAAATCATCTAGTATTAGTGTTCTTTTCTTTTACATGTCCCTGCTCTTGGAAAAAAATAATGGATTATGCTATTTCTTTGTCTGAATAAAATATTGCAGTTCCGGAGATAAAGATGTATTCAGCTGAGCAATTAAATAGCTAAATAAATGAATCAGCAGAGCAGAAGTGACAGATTTAATTACTGCTTAGAGCTAGGAAGGGGAACTAATTATGAGGTTCATGAACCACATGCCATTCTTTTCCTTAAGCATGTTCTTCAATTCTTCTGGATCAAGCTCTGCAAATGCAGCAACATCATGCACTAGATTTTAAAAAGGAGGGAAGAAAGGGAAAGAAAAAAAAAAAAAAAAAGAGCTATTCAAAATTTGGAAATAAAGTTTAATATTTGTTTGAACAAAGAATAGTCAATACCTCATTATAAAAGCTCATGTTCAATTGACTACATACCGCGAGTTGGAAGAACCTTCTGTTAAACAGATAGGCACTAAAAATGTAGTCCTCCAAAAAATCAAGGCACAATGAAGTTCACTGGATGTGAATAAACCAAAGATTGCAAGAGAGAGCTGTGTCAAGTGAGCCATAAAACATATCTCAATATCAAGTGATTAGGAGCCCTATTCATCAGACAGTAGCTGGAGCTGAGAAGATGGAGAAAGCTGAGTAGCTCTCTACCCCTTTGATTCATTCACCACAATGAGCAATACAGCTTAAAAAAATGCTTCTATACCACCAAATGTGAAGCCACTACCAGTGGAAAAACCCATTCCTCAGTTTCTCTTCCATTTCTTTATATTGCATTTACTTTACCATCTGAATTTCATTCCTTTTTTTTTTTTTTTTTTTTTTTTAATTTAAAGACCATCACTGTGAATAATTTTACCTTCACAGTAAAATTTGACCTTGCCATGCAGGACAGTCTGAACAAAAGAGTGAGCTGGGTAGATGTGCTGTTCTCTAGACGTCAGTTTAAGCTCCCATTATCTGAAAAATTGTAATGGCCTAAAAACCTGGAAAGAAGACTGAGCCAAGCACCTCCACTCCTTGAGTCAGTGGAACTTCCAATGATAGAGAAATAATTGCCTCTGTTGTCTGAAGCCCACCAGCTACTGGTTCTCCAGTGCTAAGGATGGCTTTTCAGCCATGTGTTCCCAAGCCAACAAGTTGTCATCTGTTAACTTGAGTAAAAGCAAATGAGTCTTACAGTACAACCCCACAAATACAGAGGTCTTCAAGTGAGTATTGGGAGGGAAAAAAAGAAAAAACCGAGGCATGTTTCACATCTGAGTCATCATTTAATGAATTAGCTAAGATGGGCTGGCTAATAGAGGCAGATATCATTTAGCCACCCTCAATTCCTGCCAAAAGCCAATATATACATATATATATGTAATGTATTAGTGAAGGTAAAACACGGAACGCCTTTCATTCTTAGTCACTGGCTTTCTAAAATGAAAATCTTGGTGTGTTGTAATGTCTTTTTTAGCATCTCTTTAAAAACCAACATATTTCTTTTCCTAGAAATATTGCAGAAGACACAAAAAACTGCACAGCTGATTTCATACGCTGTTTTGTAAAACAATTGGAACTTCTTCCACTGATTTTGAAAATTTTTTAAAGACGGAACAATAACACAGCTCATGGCTGGAGAAGATCACCATGGTTATAGCTGTGCTCTCCTACCGTATCATTTTGTCAGAATGAAAATAATTGTGTCCAAACTCAGGGGTGTAGGCTGAGCAGGTTCACTGGACAATCACAAATGTAATCATCATGCAGAGTTACCACATCAGCTCTGCCTGGTTGAAACTGTTCTCTGAAGGCAGCCAAAACAAAGGTCTATTGCATCTATAAAGTCCAAAATGAAGTCTATCTTGAAAATCAGTAACTAGGCTTCCTATCTGTTTTCTGTGCCAAAGCAGACTGTATCTGCAGGGAACAGGAAGTATAAAAGATAAAGTAAAAACAGGATTAAAAAATATATATTCCTTTTTAATAGAATTACAGTTTGACTATAAAAGAGACTTTCTGCCTGGAATTCCAGTGTGGTTAGGTCAGAAGAAAACACACTTTGCATGTATGCATCCAGCAAAGCAGAGAAAGGCTAATATTAAAAAAAAAAAAGACACTATACCTGAAACATTGTGTACAATGAATGTTATATGCATAACATTCATACCACATGGATTTTACAGCATCTGCCATCCATGTTAATAAATTGTGATGTCTGTGGATAGCCATTAGCCTACCAGTGATCATGAATCTTACAGAACACGTGCCATTATGATAACTCATAATAGATGTATTACAATTGTATAAATAACCTCACTGAGAAGTTAAAAAGAATCCCAATGGCATGGGCAGCTAGTCAGCTGGCTGCTGAAGGACAAAGGGAGAATATGCTGTTGGTGCACAACATGTCTGATCTCAGGAGGCAAAATCAGCTGTATTTATCCATTTGACAGTCCCTGCCAGGCTGACATGGAAATGTCTATTTATGCATCTGAGGTGCCTCTCTCAAGAAACGCGATCAACATTTTCATTTGCATTCAGAAACAGAGCCTTGAAGAAATACTGAGCACTTGGAACTGGAAATCTCTCAGAAGTGAGCTAGCCACCAGGGAGGCAGACTTTATGGATCCACATCTTCTGCACTCAGAGCAGGACAGCACAAAATAAATCCCTCAAGGGATACATGAAAGAGCAGGAGTCACGTTGTTAAGTATAGACCAGAACTGTATTCATCATGGTTTTATTAATAACCTTTTGCTCTTAATCTTGCAGTTGGATGTTTGCCCTTAAGTCTTGCTTAACGTAATTTGGCAGTTTTACCTCTCAGCTAGTCTGGAACTATGGAGAGGCAAGATGAAACAGATTGAAAGCAATACGCTTTTGGTGGAAAATGAAGGCAAAGAAGGATACACAGAGTGTCTTAAGGCATGAGTCCTGCGATGGAGTTAGAGAAGATCAGAGCATGCAAATATTTTCCTCCTATGTTCCAAGAGTTGCTGGGGGATGGACAGGAAGAGGAAACTTTACTAGGAGGCAAGGAATAATTCTGATGGCAATGAACTAACACCTCTCTTGTCCTCTGGATTTTCAAGCAAGTTCTAATGTCATGTTTGGTTGTTATCAGAAGGTAGAAGGTCATGCCAGTTTTATCAAAGCTACCGTGGGGTACTAGGTAAGTTTCATTGTGAAGGTTTAAAATCACCCACAATTTCCTTCCTTTAAAACTCAAAGTGATTATTTCTTTTTTTTTTTTAGAGTACCCTATTTCATTTTCCTGATAGTTCATTAAAGCTGGTAAGCAAGTATCCAGTCTTCAGTAAAGGCTAATCTAAAAACCAATCAAGGTCTTTTACAGTAATCACAACTGAAATAATGGGAGAGCCACTGTCCAAGACAAAAGCTGAAGGAGGCATCCAGCCATGATACCCTTTGGGTTTTCATTGAGAAGGACAAGGATATCTGCATAGAAAAGTCAGATCTTGCGTACTGTTGGAGCAGCTGTATTTAAGAAAAAGCTGAAACATGCCAGAAATAGGGGGACCAAGGAAGCAGGTGAACAAGCCAAACAGCCGTCCCTCAAGACTTAGTCCAAGCAAAACCTGAAAGTTCTTCTTCCTCCTAGTGCATAAGTTCCTCCACTGAGGAAGCAGGCAGAAGGAGCATGAAATAAAGAGCATGAAATCTGATCCTTGGGAACCTCATAAATACAACTCTTGACCCAATACAGATGAGGAATAGAGGCATTATAATATGGCTCACTGTGACACTTTTGAACAGTTAGAATAAAAAGCTGTCTGGAATTGTAAAACCAGAAAAGCAGTTACAACGTAAAATTCTGCCACAGTGAAAAGAGCTGGCTGTGACATGAAGGAATATCACAGGCAAAAGGTGGACTGAGAGAACAACTCACAGATCTATAGAAATACTTCATTCCATCAGGGAAGATCTGAGGCCTATTAGCTTGTGCAGAGCACAAAAATCAGCCAGTCAGCTATGGAATAGACTTGAAGAATTCTGTTTCAAGACTCTGAATTTGGTTACTAAATTTATCATCTATGGAAATTCCCAGGATCACAGACTCTTGGCAGAAGGAATAGAAATTGCCAAGACACAAATCGTGAAAACACTGGGAAGCTGGAAAGTCAAAACAAAAGGTTCCTTCCTTTGTGGTTCACATCTCAAATGCAAATAGTGAAATAGTGATGACATCCTTCCTGAATGAAGAAAGTAAGTTTTAACACTAACCCATTAAATTCATCTCAAAGAACTTGCATCAGAAAAAGGAGAACCTGAGATAGGCATTAGTGGAGAATGAAGTGATTGCCATTGGCATTTTGGAACAAGTAGTGTAGTACATACTGCATGCACTTCAACCAAGGACACACTCTGAATTTCTACATGTAAATAACGCCATGATTATTCTGCATTTACAACTACCAACATTTTGCATGTCTTTTATTCTAAAGCAAGTGACAGGCTTTTCAATGGTTCAGACAAAGTTGGCAGTCAATTCTCCTAAAACAACAGATGGGATAGGGCTACTTCTGCCTGCCACAGAAAAGTGGGGAATTGCAGTAGAGAGATGTAGAGGATCCATGCTGCTAATCTTGCTGCCTCCAGGGACTGATTCTAGTCAACTATCACAGCTGCTGGGACTGGGCATTCTACCAATAGTTTCCACTCCTACTTTAGGGGCAGCAGCAGCTTCAGTCAACCTGTCTTTCCCAGTCCTAATATGGAAAAAATTGGTGGGAGGGAGTGGGGAGTCAATGCACTTTGTCTTCCCAGTAGCCTGCCACCTTAGGCAATTTCTGCTTTGTCTATGCTTACAGCAAGTCCAGTTTGCTGCTGAAAGCTGAGGATTCAGTTTAACATTGTTTCTTCTGCATTCTTGGAAGATTCATCAGTGTCTACCAGCATCCATCTTCTGAGACCTGGAGTCTTTATATGCAGAAAATTCACTTTGTGTCAGCTTTAAATCTGCCTCCAGAGACATTGATATAACATAGTTCCCCCCAAAAAACAAACTGTTTTCCTATAATGACCAATAATTTTAACAACGCGCTCTCCAAATTGTGCTGTTCAAATTCCTTATGAAAAAGCTTTTGTGTTTTTACATCAAATTCTTGATGTAAATGGCTACTGTGAGATTTTTCTATGCGCTGGTACAACATAAGAGTTATCAGTGTGCTAGGGTTGAGTCTGAATAATGTTTGATCAGGAAGAGCTGTAGAGTAAATAATAGATTTAAAAACAGGAACAGCTTTGAAGTCTGTATTGGCAGTCACTCATTGTACAGTAACATCAGAACATGCATTGCATCAATATTGGCAGATAATACTAAAATTTCAGTAAATATTTGTGTTTGAGGCTAGAGTTATTAAAATCGTATGCAGGTATTTTTGTTACAGCTTTCCTGACAGATTATACCAGGGTTGGCTAATTCATGTAGTGTGGCTTGGAATGACAGAAAAAAAAGCAGTACAATAACTTTGTTCAACATGAAATCATACCTTGGTTATAATGGCACTTAATGTCCAACATCATAGCCTACTTCATTCCTTATTTTTATTACAAATGTCTGAAACTTTGCTAAGAGGAAAGATGTTCAGCAATGTTTTCTAAGTTCAGCCCCCCTCTTCCACTTGCAGAGTTTCACTGCACCCTCATGAGAGTCACTTTGTGATTCAGTGCTTTGGCTCTCAGGATATAAAATAATAATTGTGACACCCAACAGACGTAGTATCTTAGCATAGCTCACTCTAGATTCTGGTGTACTGCAGTGTTTCAGGCGAAAGATGGTTTATCTATGTACAATTTTACATTTACATTTTCTCTTTCAAATTTGTCTCTTGAATATTTGTCCTTTCTTTTCCAGTTCTAACTTCCTGCATTTAGCTTTGCTTCATGTTATGCTGCATCTTCCAGTACAGCCTTCTTCACCTTCAGACACTTTCCTATATCATGCAACTCTGAGGAAGTCTCTCTCTGTATTTGTTTTCTCTGCCATTCTTACTTTGCCTATACTACTACCAGGTTCTCTAAGATTGAGGGCAGCTATTCCCAAACTTCCCCATATCTTTGCATCCCCTTTCCTATTATTCTTTCCTTTCCTGTCTGTGTACCTCTTCCCCTTGTAAGAGAATTTGCTCTCCCTACAGAGCCCTGCACCATTAAGTATTCACTGATGAGGAGGTAAGGAAATTTGAAGTACAAGCTGACAGACAACTTCTATTCAGGACATATGCTGGCCTTTAGCCATGTGTAAAACATCACAGTGAAAGAACACATCTGACAGAACTGAAGAGACAAATTCCAAATATATAGACATCAACAAAGGGACATTTCCTGATAAATCAAATTCAGAATCTTCTGTCCCACAGAATTTCACTCATTTCCTTTTGGTGAAAAAGCAGTGGGTATTGACATTATTATGAAGAACATTAAGACAAACCTTTTGAATGATCTGATGGACCAACTGGAAGTCTACTCCTGCTTTCACTCCTCTGCTATATTTTTTTTCCTTGCCCTTATGACTCAAACGATACAATTTGAAACAATGTTTCTGTTGTCTGTATAAGTTCTCCCAGTCTGTTCTTTTCTTGCCGTACTCTTTTTCCCTTATTGATGCATGCTTGCACCAATCTTTCCTTTCTCTGCTCACTGTTTTCCACACTGCTTCCTTTTTATTTCCCCCCATGGTTTGAATTTTATGATTAGTCCCTTCATGTTTCAGTGCCCTTTCTGAGATGACACAGGAAAGCAATTCAGAAAAAGAGCAATAATTAGTTTATATCTTTAACTGCATACCAAATGTCAGATTACTCCTTGGAGGATGGCAGCAAACATGAAAAGAAAAACTCCCCAAAGTTCTCAAAGTTCTCTGCTTTTTTCTAGACCATTTCAATATACAGCACAGTAAAGGAGATTACTAGAAGCTCTTCTGAAAGTGGAAGTCAATTCCCAACCAGAAAAATAGAAAAGAATATCAATTCTGGCAAGTTAAATTTAATAAGCCCAGCCAAAGAAGATTTTGAAGAGCAATTTGCTAACGGCATAAAACTAATAATAAAATGTTTTTAAGCACATCAGAAACAGGAAGTCAGCCAGAAAGTCTGTAGGGCTGATAAGTAATTGGGGTACGAAAGGAGAGCTGAAATAAGACTGTACACCAGCAAAGTGAGAAGAATTCTATATATAGGTGTCCAGAAGAACTTTTAGAGGTTCCTATGCCAAAACCTTTCTTTAAAGGCTATGTCTACGTCTGAAAACACAGGTGGAAAATAGGTTGAAATTACAACAAAACAAAACAAAACAAACAAAACAAAACAAAAGCAAAAAAAAAAAAAGCAAAAAAAAAAAAAAAAAAAAAAAGCAAAAAAACAACAAACTACCCCCCACAAGTATCCCAACTCAGCATCTCACAAATTTTGTTACCCATCAGTGTTTCACATTTCACGCACCTCCTCTGCAACTCACAGTACTGACAAATTTAAACATTCCAGTTTTTAAGCCCCAAATCATGAATTTGTGAGACGCCCAATTACTATTTCTTTCACTTTGTTCATAGAAGACAAGTAAGAAATAGAATATCGGTTTTTTGCTCTCACTTGTTATACTAAGAGAAGTTGAATTAGTTTGACAGGTAAAAATATAAATGAAGAACTCCCAAATTAAAAACCTATCAGAATTAAATTCACATATGTTTGTGAGCATCTGGATAAGTTCCAGAAACCAACAGCATTTTCCTTTTTCTTTGACATGCATAGTAGGCTCATGAAAATGCCATGTAATTAACTTAGTATAAAAGGAACAAAACAGCAAAGAGAACAGCAAAGATAATTTGTCATCATGATTTTCATTAAAAAACCTACAGTATTACAGGAATTAATTTCAGCAGTACTTTGCCCTGATTACGGCCTGTCAGGTAATATATGGGAATCCAGCAGGATATTTGAATGGAGAGTGTTTGCAGAATCTTATCCAGCATCTGCAGTAGGAAAGTAAGTAGTTTATCTACATTGACTGTAATTTATCATGTATATTTTAATATCGCAAAAACTGAAGACTTTGTTCTGATTTTAACTTCTCCTAACACCACTATTTTCTAATAAATATTACACTGATAATAGCTTTTCCAGACCACACTGTAGTCTTTCTATTGGACAGGGAGAACCTATCAAGCTTAAAAATCACAATAGTCATTAATTTGTTTTTTTTGTTTTCCAGCCCTTGTAGATGTTTGCTAGATGGCATTACATCACATATGCACACAAACCTTACTGGCCATGGAAAGAGAGAACAAAGACTGGCTTCAGATTCTGAATTTTCCAACCATCTATATAGCACTTAGGTCACGTTCTTATCCAGCCTTCATATTTTTATATTTTCAAAAGGTTTGTTCTGTCAAGCAGACCCCTTTGGAGTCTGCAATACATTTTAATGTAATGTCTAAACACTAATCCACTAACATACTAGAGTGCTACTTCAAAATTTGGCAGTTTTAATCACTTTAAATAACCTCTTAGCCCACTGATGCCTCTCTCAATATCCTGTGTTTCCACACACAGTTGATGAATAGAATTATTTGAGCTAATCTGTGTTGTCCTTTATTTCAGATAGTACTTCTTGCATGATGAGCAAAGGATGGACAGCTTAGGGAAGGGAAATATAAAATGCAAGGCATGATATAAACTTCAGTTTCTGTAACATTTTTCCTTCAAGTTATCAAGCTGTATTTTTATAAACAATTTTACCTTAAGCTTAAGTGTGTCGTTGTAGGATTATTATAGTATTATAGTAATTTGGGCATTTTTGGCCAAAGCAGTGCAAGATTTCATTGCAACACATGTGAAAGCTGTGTTGGTTCACTGTTTTTCCATCTAGTCACAGCTTCCTTAAGAGCTATCCCAGCACACAACAGGTATGGGGTTCAAACCTGCTTTGCTTGCATCATTAGGCATAATCACATTATGAGATGACACACATATTTGTTTGGCTCTAAAGAAATGCTTAGAGAAGGCTGGTTAAGATGATGGCCTGGCTGCCTTATTTAGAAGAAAAATTCGGAGTTTCCAGTACATTAAGCTAGTCATTAAAAACAAAATGTGTCATGTCTCTCCTCTCACTGTGCTCTCTCCTCTGTGCTCTTTTTTCTCCTGTTCCCAGCTTCCTGATTCTTCTATCATTTCATATTTCCATTCCACCAATATGTTGATCTCTTTTCTCCTCTTTGCTACCCTAATAATTGCTCTTTCTCCTGTTCCTCTTTGGTCGTCCTGTACTGTCTCCTATCTTACTTCTATTTAACAATGCCATTCACTGCCAGCTTCTCATTTTATGCCCAGTCAGCCTCTCTCTATTTATGTTATTCCTCTTCCAGAAGCATATATGCATGAGAGAAAACTAACAGCTTTCTCATTCTTCAGTACTTCATGTAAGGAAACCGGGCCATTACATAGTTTTCCAAATCCAGTCCACATCAATGGCCCATTCATAATGTGCCTTTGGAAGCAAGGGAACATCACTTATTTTGAATGCCCCCAAGCTACACAGCTATTCTAGAGAACAACTAACTCTGTGAGTGATATGCACAATGGTGCCTCCATGGTAAACAGTCAGTCTTGGTCTTCCCTGAAACTCTTTGAGACAGCTGGATGTGTAAAACAAGTTACGGTGGGTCAAGCTTCACAAAAAGTGTTTTCCCCCTCCTCTCTCAGTGTTAGGTTTGACTTTTAAATTATTAAAGCTATTGATCAGAGGCAGTACCACTGGGCAAGGCCTGGGGCTTCATAATACAATGATATCACAGGAATGAAAGCATTTCTTTTCTGCTACAGTAGAGCAATAGAACAGAACCTAAAATAACAAGTAGAAAATCTAGCAATGGGACATTACATATTGCTCTTTGATATATCTTCCTTAGATGTAAAATTCTTTAAATAGGGCAGTATGTAGGCAACCTCTCATTTAACTAGAATTGTGGAAAATGTATCCACTCAGCATGGAAACATATTGAATAGTAGCAGCTATTTATTTCAACTGACTTTTTCTTCCGATCAATAGGTATAACTCCCAGGTATTGACTATAATCTATATATTTAAAAATAACAGCAATTACTGCTAAAAGATTGAATAGCTGCTTATGATGGAAAATATACACATTATGAGAGAGGAGTTATTCAGAGTATATGCATTCTGCAGTACAGAAAATCTATCACTACACACAAAATAACAAGCTACTTCATGTTTCTAGTCAGAGCACCAGGATAGACTGTGATTGATTAACTAGAGCACAAGTAAAATTATGATTGTGATGTACCAAAGTGCCACCACTGTTATTTCTACATATCCTGTGTTTTGCTTAAAAAAATTAGTCCAAGAGAAAGGTGGTTGGATTTTTACTTACATTTAGACATTATTTATGAAATATTAGCCATTACCACAGGGCCTGTACAAGGACAGTATTCTCTGTGCCTAGTGCTTACTATTACTTAGTTCGTAGAATGACTTAGGTAGGAAGGAACCTCAAAGATCATCCAGTTCTAGGCTGGTTGGCAGCCACTAGATCAGGCTGCCTGGGGCTCCATACAACCTAGCTTTGAGCACTTTCAGGGGTGGAGCATCCACAATTTCTCTGGGCAACCCATTCCAGCGCCTCACCATGCTCTGAGTAAAAAATTGCCTCCTAATATCTAATATAAATTTTCCCTCTTTTAGTTTTAAACCATCCCCCCCTGTTGTGTCACTGTCAGCCGGTTTGTCTTCTGTTTCTGAACTCCCTTCGAGAACTGGAAGGCCATAATGAAGTCTCCCTGCAGCCTTCTCTTCTCCATGCTGAACAAGCCCAACTCTCGAACCTTTCTTCATAAGAGAGGTGCTCTAGATCTCTGATCAACTCTGTGGCCTCTTCTGGACCCACTCCAACAGCTCCACATCTTTCTTGGAGACCCCAGATCCAGACATAGTTGGCTATAAAACTTTAGGTAACATCTGACATGGAAACTCAATGGAAATCAGGCCATCTGTATATGACTCTCTCCTTGAGGCCAAGTAATTGGATAGGTTACACTGATGTGTTTGGGTGTCTCATTTTCAGTATTTTTGTGATTGACCAAACTATAAGGGTGTTTCAGAAGGAACTTTCCTACTTTATGTCCATGCAAATGTTGTGAACACGTAACAAGCATGCAGAAACATAGGTGATTTATTTTGCTATGGTCATGAATTTACAAAACAAGAAGTTTGGGCCAAGTATTCACATTATCCTAGAAAAAGCAGGTAAAGAACCTCATGGGATAACACAGCTGCTTGTAGATTTGAGGTTTACAATTTATGGAGCACAGCCATGAGCACTACAAGCCCTAAACCAAGCAATGCTGACCTGTATACAAGCAGAGCTGAGCAGAACAGACACTCATCCTCCAGCTTAGCTAATCAGGTTTCTCTATGTAGTAGAGCACAAGTCCATAAATCTCTGCACAGACGATATGCTCAGCAGGGAACTAAGTAGCTGACAAAGAGCTGAATGGAAGCATCCCATGGGATAATCAGTGTATCTACACTGAGTTATATGTGGGTACAACAGGGCAAAGGCAGCACCATCTTCTGCCAGGGGCTGTATTAGCAACTGTGATGGAATTCTTTTCTCCAGAAATGTTCGTTAGATGTCCCATTTCAAAAGATATTTAAGCAAACATAGAGATGCACCTTTATGACATTAATGTAGGCTGGGTTTTTCATTTGCATTTTATAATGCTAATTGCCCACTTTCCCAGAAGAAGAATAACGGCAGCACACAGAAAGGAGTAATTTTCCTAAAGGTATAGTGATTATGCAGGATAGAAACATCCAGATATAGACTAAGTGCTTGGGGTCCTTCCTGGCCTAAATTGCAGTATCACATCTAATATCCTGGATGCACAAGACAGTTAAAGGACAGAAACGATGGTCATAAAATAAAGTACTGAAATGACTATTCAATTCCATTCTGTGGCAGAAATTGTGATGTTGGTTATTATTGGCCTTTCATTCTTCAGCAAATGTCTTTGAAATATCACTTCTAACTTGACTGATGGGCCTCTGAAATAGTTTCTTAAATCTGAATGCCTCCATTACCAATGTACTGCGGAGATCCCTTCAGAGTTTCTGGTTTTTGTATTAACCAGTTTCATTTCTCAGTGTTTTCTTTCTCAATGCTGTCTCTCCTGTGGTTAAGGTTTAGAAATGCTTCTTAGTGTATCTATGTAAGAACACAGGGCTCCATATACATTTTCTCTCAGTGATTTTATTCGCTGAGATACTCACTGATAGTATTTTATTTAAAAGTTCAGTGAGATTAATTCTCATAATGGACTTCCATTCTGAGAAAGTACATTTCTGCCTCTACTTTTTTTTTTGTTAATCCTACTAATAAAGGCTAGTGTCATTTACTGTTAAGGAATTTAAACAGTTATATTTTGATTATGATGATTTGCAGAAGAGAAAGTATTTTATTTTTTCTGTGGCAATGGTGCTGCAGTCCTTTTATGCTAAGGATATCAGAAGGCAGATAATCAACTTGGATATTGCAACAACAGATTTTTGATTCTGAAGGATAGAAAGAGATGAATTAGTCCCATGCAACATTTAGTTTTCTCCTCAGGTGTACACTGTGCTATCTGTTCCATGTACATAACTTCTCTTTTGAAGGAATCATCATGGATTCCCCAGTAAATTACCAAACTAAATTCCTTGGGCCTTTCCATAGCTGGGATTACGAAGCATTAGTTATCTACTGCCAGGTTGAGCCCTGTGAGCTGTTGAGGGCATCTCCTAATCAACTCTTATCTTCCTAACTGGTTGACTTAGAGACAATGCTGTGCTCCAAAGCAAACTTCTGTCTGCCATGTAGCAAATGTTTGATAAATCCTCAATGATTTCTATTTACTTAAATAAAGTAACAATCAATTAATGTGAAGGAAAAAAACACCCCAACATCCTAGCCACTACTACTGCATTTTCTAGTGTGCCAAGTATCTAAGACTCAGGGAATGGCCAGCATTCACTTTATATGCAACAGCTGGTTTTGCACACTGGTTTGACAACATTATTCCTCCCTGTTTTCCTTTTTCTGCCTGTAGCTGTGCCTGTGAACACACTAAAATGAGCGAGGCAAAATCTGTTTATTTTAAGTGGTTCGAACTGTGGGTCTGAGCTGGGCTGGCTAAGTTTGCAAGTTTCAGGCCAAGGAGCAATCACACAAGGCATTCTGCAAGCAAACCCTCAGGGGCAGCACTTGCAGCTGTAGTAATGGCATTAGAAAGCAGAAATGACACTAACCAGAACAGCTGGATCCTAGAAGGTGTCATCCTGCTCCAGCTGTAAAACTTATGCCTCAGTGATCATTAAGTGTGGGAAAAGCTAATCACAAAGCAGAGATATGACAGGGGAAATTTCTGTAAAAGTCTTCAAAAAAGTTAAAATGTTACTTCTATCACTTTGTTATATGCTGTCATTTGATTAAAAAAATTGACAGCTCATAAACTGCCTAACTCTTGTAAGTATAGAAAGCAAAAAATTATTTTACCTACATAATCCTGAAATAAATACTTTTTTTTTTTTTTTTTTTTCCCTCTAGTTTAAGTTCATCAACTTTTTCCTAGATTTTGGCATTAAAAACTCTTCTAACATCAGTATCTAAATCTATCCCTATATGTTGTTCCTGTACTGACATAAGTTTTCAGCAAAGATTTAGACCAGAGAAAACAATATTATTAGTACTTAACCATAAGCACCTCTAAGTGCAATTTATAATGAAAAACATCAAGTCAATAGCATGTCTTAAAGTCCAATGGTCATTTGATGGACATTTTTTTTCCAGCCTCCAAGCAAACTGAAGTGGTTCTCTTCCCTCCAATACGTGCTCAGTTTCCTACTCAAGGGGCTACTCCACAAAGCAGATGAACACATTTATCTGCTTTATAAAGGACCATGAGAGAAAAAAGGAGATGGATAACTTTCCTTGGTGACTGAACCAGTTCAGTGTTCAGTAAAGAAAAAAACAACTGTACAAGCACAGTGTGATGAAAAGGGACAGAGACAGGTGTAAGGTTGTGAGCCAGCTACCTATGGTCAACTTGTGCCACCAAGAAGAATACCCATGGAAGCCTAAATTGGTGTCAGGCACAAGTCCTGCACCCTACTCAGAACTATCATAGAATCACTAAGGCTGGAAAAGACCTCTAAGATAATTTTGTACAACTGTCAACTCATCACCAACATGCCCACTAACTGTGTCCCTCAGTGCCAACTATTGATTAATTTGCATTAATACTAAAATATATATAGTAAAAAGTTAAAAGTAAACATAATAATTAAATACTAATAATATGATCCTTAATTTAATAGTCATTTAAAACTTTTATCAAGTAAAAGGAATGCTCATGTCTATATAATGTATTCTAACACCTTTAAAGAACTTCATCTAGAAATATAACAGGAATTCTTATGCAAGGAAACAGACACATATGATTCAGTGCAGTTTGCCTGTTGAATTATTGAAGTATGCCAGAATATCACCCAGAAGACTTCTCAGAATTACTCATGTAAGACATCAACTTGTTGTGCAAACACACAAACACGCAGTGTCACACATAAGACATGTTAACCTAACATTGACTTAAAGCTGTTTTATTATCTGGACTTCACATTGAGGGCTGCAGGTATTTCTCTTCCTTCTCAGTGCTACACCAGAGCTTGGAGCAGGTCAGTCAAGGTGCTCCCAGACTCTTCTAGATTGCTCTACAATATGGATTTATATTATAAAAGTGTATGGCACCACTTCTGAAGTCATGCATGGCATATTAGGACATAGGGGACTGGAGAAGAACTAAAAGAGATTTCTGCCAATGCCAGCCCCTACAAAGGAAAAGCCGTGTTGTCAGAAATGAGGCTCTGGAAGAGGTTCAGTTATCCCATCTGCATAAGCTGTGCTGTAGGGGCAGCGATTGTGGCTGTAAAGTTTCAACTGTGATCATTTAAAGATGCCCATGTCAAACATAAACAAGGTTCTGCACACTTAAAAATTGTCTGCTTCTTCCAGATACATTGGTCAGCACAATAAAAGATGATGCCTCTTGCCCGCAAACCCACTTTTCTTATTTTCCATTTGTTTATAATTAAAAACATCAGTTTGAAGCAAAGAAAAAATCTTTTCACATCCAAAAAGAAAAATTACACGCAATCTGAATAAAACAAGGAATCGTATGCCTCTTCCAGCAGATATGAATATGAGAAAGCTAAGAATTGTTATTTGAATTGTACCTCTTACTATTTTCCAGAGCAAAACATAAATTGGCTGAGTGGCTGCAACTAATTCTTTAAGCAAAGCTGAGAGTGGGATCTCTGGTTCTCACTATTAAACAGAAAAACATTAAATTCTGGAAGGATTAAAGCTACAGAAAGTTGCTGCTACATGGCACAGTACTGATTTAGCTTTACAACTAAGTGATGGGGAGCACAGGTGCAACAGACTGAAATGCTGTTTTTCATCACTCGGCGGGCGGTATTTAAGAACAGTGGAAAAAAAGGATGTGTTCCAGCCAACAGCAGAAGAGCTGCTGTATTGATTTTAGAGACTGATATGACATTTGGACAAAGATTTTAACAGAAACGGTAATACTGATCTTAGCAGGTATTATCATATATGAGAAAACATTGTGGAAGCCTTTCTGGCTATTATTTTATTAAACAATAGTTTAACAAAGAAGTTTCATGCCTGATCATTTTGTTCCAAGTATTTAATGACAAGCAAAGCTCTAAAAGATCTCTCTCATCATCCTTCTCAACTCCAATTTCTCATGCAGACTGATGATATTCAGGTTTTAATATTAAATAATTTACTCACAGCGCTCTCGTGCTATTTTTCCTTCTTCGCTAACAGGCATTTTTTGATACATGGCTGAAGAGCCAACCACAAAGTTGTCTTCTGAACACAGAAGCTGAATGCAAGACACAGTTGTGGAATTATTCCTCTCGATACACTCACAGGAATGAATTGGTAACGCTCTGTATATTGTTCTGAGCATAACGGGAAATGCCATCCAAGCCGGCAAGGGTGTAAAACTCTTTTTCCTGATTGGCTGCTCATCTCAAACTGCCTGGCAAAGGTTTGAAATATGCAATGCAGGGAAGTGATATTCTGTGGCATTCATTCAATTTACCTGCACTGCACTCCAGGGAGCCATGCTATTAAACAACAGCTCCAGCGGGTCAATAAAGTTAACTTAATTAAATTGCTTTCCCTCCCACTTCTCCAACTAGCAAGATTTAGGGCACAGGGACACAGCACTGCTTATAAATAAAAGGATGATTTAGTTAATCATTTGATGAAGAAAGACATATTCTTGTCAATAATTCTATGCACAAAGCAGAAAACTACATGAAATTATAAATAATTGTGCAGAATAAGGGAAGGGAAGAGACAATACCTACTAATGAATAGACATTAATATATTTTTTAAGCCATGTCAAATAAATCCACTACTTAAAAGTTAAAACTTAGCAACTGCAGTTTTTGCTCCATGAAACTGAAAGTACATTTGCTGAAGAGTAACACTATGAAACATACCATCATCATTACAAGCATAATGAATATACATTCTTAGTTTGCCAGGAACTGATCCAGTCTCTTTCTGGTCATTTTGCTACATACAGTCTCACTCTTGACAGTCATCTTTTAGGTCTCTCTAGTTTGTTTTTTTCTATGCCAATACACAAAAAATATCACCAATAATTAAGGCTGCCAAACATAAAAGTTGAGGCAATGTTTACAGATAATTTGAAACCTCATCACACATTCACATACACATTCTGAAACCTCTGAGGTCATTTGCCTACTTGATGCTGGATGTTTTGAAAAGCTACAGTTAAAACTGGGGTAGCTGTTGCTCAAAATTGATATTTATGTATTCTTGCTCATTTTTCCTCAGGAACTCCACTGCTTGCTCATGGAGAATACAGACATGAGTTTTGGCAGGGATTGTGCTGATACTGCGTGTCTACCCTGTGCTCTGTCCCAGAAGTGTTCCTAGCTTTGCCCCAAATTTCCCTTTGTGCATGCTGAGCAAAGGCTTGCTAAGCATTAGCAGCTAGGTCCTTTAATATTTCTTTTGCACTGTTTGTAGTCTAACCCCTTTGAGCTTTTGTCTGCAAGAAGATGAGGAATTTTGTGCATCTTTGCCTCCAGAATCTTTACAGTTTCCTATGGAGGTCTTGGAGCTGGCCAGAGCTCCTATAAGCAAGCAAAGAGGAAGTGACACTTGTAAAGGCACATAGGCACACTTTAACTTAGGAAGTATGAAAATACATAGACAGAAAAACATCCCCTTATGCTCTCACAGCCAATTTTGACACTATAGGCAGTCTCAGCGTCTTGGTCTGTCATAGGGTCTGAGGCTGTCATTTCCTCCTCCAGCTCAAATCCTCTAGTTTTCAGTTCACTTCTCTTTGTTCTGCTCAGACCCCATCCATCCAGTTACAGTGGAAGGTCTGATCTCAAGCCAGTGAAATCACCGGGCTCAGCAGCCTTACAGTAGAGTCCTTTCTCTGATTTTCATGAGAGTTATTTTGCCTCTTACTTCTTCACAACACAGGCTAGAATGGCAGCAGCTTTCCTGCACATCCTTACAGATAGAGCAGCATTAGTCATACAGAGTCAAACATCACTCCGTACAAACTCCCACTGAATACTGTAAGACAAAATTAAGATTAAACATATTTACTGTGATGATGAGTGTCAGGCTCCATTTGGTAAGAGTAGCCCTTTGACTACTGGATATTCCAGGATGTGTTATTTCACCAACCCCTTGTCAAATCAAGAGTCCACGAAGCAAAAAATGCATACATAAACAAAAAAATTAAAAACTACACCAAGAAAAAATAAAACTTCACCTGTCTGGAGGAGTTATCTGTCAAAGACACCGTATTTGTTTAAATTAACAACACAATGCAATGGAATGTTTGATGAGGAGGCCTGGCAGCACCAGCAGGTCTGGTGTGACTGATCTTCCCTTTCCCTGCAGAGTTTATGCAGATCCCAGGGGTGACGTATTTGACCTCCAGAAGTGTGTATGGGGAGGTGGAGGGTGATACTTTGCTGCTCCCTGTGCACCTTCCTGCTGATACAGCTCAGCCTCAGAAAGAGAGCTCTATTCACAGCATGCAGAAGTGCCAGGAAGGGGAGGGAGGACTCTGTTGTAGGACAACAGTGACCTTTTGGCTAGGACTGAACACATTGTTTGAGACCTTTATGGGAATAAAATGGAGAAGAAAAGGGAAGATTCTATTATAAACAAATAGCACTGAAACTGACACTTTTCTCTTTTTTCTTCTCATCTTTAATGTCCTATAGCAGTGTAAAATAATTCAGTATTATTATTTTTACTTCTTTTTTTTTTCTTTCTTCTCCAACTCAGCTCCCTAAGCCCGATGAAGTTGATAAGTCAGGAGAGAGATGGCCCGCACTTCTACTGCAATACATAAACTCAGGAAATAGTAGGAGAACTTCAACCTCTAGCAAAGTAATAGAGGAGTCACCAGGAATAGTTTACTTATTATAGTTAAATGGCTTTGTTTCTTCCTAAAGAACCATACTTCTGGTTCTTTGCCCACTTGTACCCTGACAAGGCAGGCAAAGAATGTGCGTAATAAATGTCGTTAACTTTTAACTGCTTATGTGCATTACAGTACAAAAATAATATTTATGTAGAGTTAATTAAAACTCTGTTTAGCCAAATCTGTTCTTCAGCCTGACAATATGTGCCATGTCGTAACAGAATGTGGAAATTACAGATTGGCACTCCTCCTTAAAAAGTCACCAAACTCATTCGCTCTCTACCCCACATTCCTTGGGCTGTCAGAAATGTGGAGCCCTTTGCCAGAGCCATAAACCAAGGGCAGGGCCCCAGGGAGCTGGCTGCTGGAGGCAGGGTGTCACAGATGCACACCACAACCCCAGAGATCCCAGTGGCAGCAGCATGGGTTTCTTCTATTTTTATTTTGTAGGTGATGCTACTTAACCTACTCTGTAAAGATGTGCAGTGACCCTACAGGGGAGGAAAGGAGATGCTGGGGCAGCAGCCTGGGTGCTATAAGGAGCAGAGCTCACTCCCTTCACCTACAGAAATGAGAATGGATGGTGGGAAGGATCACAATGATCCTTCCCACCTTTGCAAACTTAACCGTAGCCAGGAACACAGTTGCCTTCTGCTGATACTGGAGAGAAACAGACAGCTCTGAAGGCCCACTCAGACCCTGAGTGGACCAGAGTGACCAGTCTTGCCCACCCATCACTCTGTACTAACTGGAAGAGGAGCCTGAGATGTTGCTCTCTCTTAGCTTAGGTGCTTCAGATATATTTTGGAAGTTAGAAAGATATAGATCTATGCGACTTTCGAGCATTGGAGGAGAGACTGTGAGGATGAGGTCAGTGACTACATCACCCAGCAGGACCGGCTCTCCCATCTCCTTTGCACTGCTGCACACATTCTCTGCAAATGATCCCTGTACAGTACTGTGGCTCACGCAGTTACACTTGCTTGTTAAGGACTGCTCGACTGCCAGTGCCCAGGTGCTATGTGGTTACAGCAGAGCCCCTGGCCAGGCCACGGTCACGTTTCTGTGGAGAATGGCAGGGCTGTGGTGTGGCCTACACACAGCTGCAGGGAAGATGGTGACACCCATGGGTCAACCATTGAGTGCCAGCAGCACAGCTGGGCAATATCCATGCCGGCATCAAGTCTAAGAGGAAAGAAACCCTTCAAATGCAGTATTAGCACGTTTGAGCTGGACAGAATTTCTGCCTTTTTATGTCACGGGCAACTCGTATTTCTCATCTGCTTGGAGGCCCCCTAAGACTGAATCTCTCATTCAGCTGTCCCCTCTGCTGTTCCCAAAGCCAGGCTACAGTGACCCTTCATTTCTGTTCATGCATGTATCTGCAGAACTCCAAATTGGCAAAGACATGTGTCACAGGTGCTCAGCATCTCTCATGGCCAAGGTCTTTATTTGCTATACCTGTCAGCTCAGTCAACTAGCATTCTGTCAGGTTGTGCAAGTATACTTCAGCCAATATCAAAATAGTATCTATCTGTTCAGCAATATTTCACACTGAGGTACTGCTATGCTGTAGAGAAAGAGAACTGTGATCATTGCCATTTGTCTGCATAACTGCATTTGTTACCAAACAACTGTGAGTCAGAGGCAAATGTTTTTTATTTAGAGTCTATCTACATTCATCTGAATTTTCCTGGGCCTTTTCCTATAATAGAAGTTATATTGCCATTTTGCTTCATCCTGCAGAAAGTCTGCTAGAAAGCTGAGAAAGATAGCTGAAAGTAATCCATTACACTTGATTGAACAGAATTTAACATTAAGGAACTGGAGAGGCACCTGACATTCAAAATTCACTTCTAGGAAGTGAAACAGAGGCCACATACATAATTAGCTTCCTTTTTATTCATATAATATAATTTATATTTGTAAGAAAATACACTGAATTCTGCCAATGGAATGCATGGAATTACATATATGAAAGATGAAAGTTAGCTTTTAATTAGCTCTTTATTAACAGCACTACCAAAAAGGGTTCCAGTGCCGTTGCATGAATGCCACCTTGAATTTAAAAAACTGAGACAAAAATATTTACATTCCTATGGTCTTGTCCTGAAATTCATTAAATAAGATTATTTTTTTCTTTATGGTAATAATCCTGGTTATTTTCACAAAGATATTACACAACATTTTGCCTTTTTTATGCCTGTTAGAATAAACAGATTAACATTGATATGTGACACACTTGTTTTCTTAGGCAGAATACAATTTCAATTATTTATTGCCTGAAGTGTTTGCAAATAGTCATGTAAAGTAGAGCTGTTTGCCTAAATTTCTGTTGTCTTATAGACAGCCTGGGTAAATACCGATTTATTGCTTTTTAATGCAAGAATAGATTTATTTTAAACTGTTTTTCTCTCTATTTTTTGTCATTTATTTTAAACTAGAAACTTTTTTTTTCAGATTAAATATATAGTTTAAAATAGGATTATTAAAAATTAAGTATAATTTTTAAACAATATACTGTCAAACTTCCATGAATTGATTTACATTAAATAACATGCAGTATTCTGGTATTACATATCTGTTGGCAGTGATTTACGGTTTACAATCACATCACTGAGCTGGGAGAATTTGAGTGATTGAGGAAACAGCCTCCAACTAAGTGTCAAGCCCAAGTTTGATAGCTGTAGTTTCCTCTGCAGTTGCAGAGAAGATATTTTCTTCATTCAGGCTAGTTCTGCTCAATCACTCGTCTATGCAAAGCTACCTCTTGAGAGATGACAAAAGCAAAAAAACTTGTTTTCCAGTGTAGTTAAAACTTAATAGCAGAGGCTGAAATCTACTCACTTTAAAACCTTGCATGACAGAGTAAACAAAGAAACTCATATGTTCTCTTTACTCAGTATAAAGAATGGCTATTTTGACCAACATATCAGCTTAATTAAATAAAACAAATACACATGCAGTAAATGTGAAATGTCAGTAACTGGTTTCTAATGCAACAAAAGCAAAAGCTTTTATATAACTGCCTAAAGATCACATAGTCTAGCTCCACCTTTCCAAAACAGAAGTGGCAAATTCAAAGTAATAGTCAAAATAATCCTATATATGACAGTCTCACGACAGTGATGCAGTGATCAAGGACTTATCCCCATTGCTATTTTTACTGTGGGAAGTATGTTGCCTATCAACAACACGGTAAGCAAGGAGAATACAAAGTTAAAGGAAATTAACCACTCTCACTGGGGTCATAATGTACTTCCCAGTCTAGATTATCAAATAAGTGAGGTCACTCACTGTATTATCTACTGCTGCACTGTGGCAGAAAATCAAACCACTTTAATGATACCAGCTGAGAGGAACCAGCACTTTTCCAGGAAACTAATTAAAAAGTAAACATGCAAAAGAAAGACCAGGTGATGATTTCAATTACGTTCCTTTCTTGCTTTTCCCCATGGCAGGGCCATCAAATTGTATCTCAGAGGCTTTTTAAATAGCCAAAGCAGACACAGCTCTTCAAATCTGTTGCAGACATCAGCGCACTAACAATTTCTGTGGCCCTCTTCTGACCCTCTCTGATTCCCAACATCCTTTTCTTAAAGCAAGGACATCAGAACACAGTATTCTAGTATCACTCTGAAGCCAACCTCTCAAACAAAACAACAACCCCCCTTCTATGCAATCCATTTTCTCACTCAGATTACTTATTTGCTACAATTCATAATTTTTTTTTCCCCACTCAAAGGCTTGGAACTCTTTAGAACACACCTCCCCTTTCCCCCAATGAAATTTGTATTCATTAGCTTTAAATTCAGTATTTCACTTTGTATAGCTGGCCTGAGGTTACCAAGCAACCCAGGTTGCTCGCTACAGTAAGGTGCCTGGACTCTGTATTATCTGCAAATTTCATGGACAGGGATATTCTGTCAGCTTCCAGGTTGTCTGAAAAATGCTGAAAATGTGTTTGTGAACACTGTTGAAACCCACTACAAGTGCCCTCCCTCACTTAAGACCCCTGATGCTAATTATTTTCTGTGATAAACTAGATTAGTATGTTGACATTGTGTAGGGTATATATATATATACTTTTTTTTTAATCAGAACTTTGTGTAGATCAAAGTATACTCTAATGCATACTTTGCCTGGGAATACTGTAGGGTCAAGGCAGTCGAAAGGTGGAGGCAAGGGACTTGAGGTAAAACACTCCTCAGTAGAGGAAATTAGAAATTATTCCTTAGTAGAGAGAATTAACCCTGGACTGAACAAGTCACTACTACAATTCTGCTCTACAAAATCTGACTATCACTATTGTGACCTATGCTCTGAACCAGCCTGTCTTCCTCCACTGATTTTGTAGCATCTGACTCAAAACACAGGGTTCTTTTTTGGTTAACATAGATCAGTATATGTAAGCCCAAATAGAGCCTTTTCCCCTTGCCCTCTCATTACAAAATGAAAACTTCCTTTTTCTCCTTCCAGGTTGACTCTCTATTTCTTATCTTGTTGAGATGATAACTCAGTTTTTTTCACAGTGCTTATATGCATGGTGCCACATACAGATTTGGTAATTCAGATATTAGAATTGGATTCACAACGCAGCAAATGCTCTCAGCTTCCTTATGATATGCTTTTGTTGGTAAACAAGACGGAGCTCCAAACTTGCATCTTAGAGACAAATATAGAAGAAGAAATTAAAGCACTGGTCTCTGTTAGTAAAATCCAAGTGAACATTCAATCAAGTAAACAGGGAAACTCATACTGCTAAAGACAGATAGAAAAACAAACCACACAAAACTACAGAAAATCAGAAGAGAGATTACTCACTAATAAATGAGGTATTCAGCACTTGTACTTTATGGAAAGAGAGAAATGTATATGTAACTTATGACACACAGTCTGTTTCAGACCTCAAAGACACAAAAGTTTTGCTACACGCTTACAGCCAAAATGGCTGAAAAGCAAGCAAGCCAGTAGAAAGGCAGAAACAATTGCAGAATTTTGCAATTGTAAAACCATTGGAAACAGAAAAATCCTACCGTGTCATCTGCTTGTATAGAATGTGAAATTTTACATTTGCAATCTACAGCTTATATGCCTTAAATGTAATTTCATTAAAAGTAATATGAACTCAAAGTTTCTTATTCCTGCATTTTCACTACTTTACGTAAATTGCACATATTTTTTACATCACTTTTTTCCTCTTTTATATTAAATAATGCACTAAATATCTTTTATTCTGGAGACTGTAGGCAGCAAAATTTGCTTAATTATGATACATGAGGTAATGAATGTATTCTTTTCATCGTTATTTCAGAAATATGAAGAGGCAAGAAGTGATAATGTACTAAAATTTCATTACCTATCATGCATGGAGTGATCAAATATGATTGTCAGGGCTGAGGCAGAATGTAACCAGGCATTCACTTTCATAAAATCCATTGGGTACACTGAGGAGGAATATATTCCAACAAGAAGTAAATAACATAATATTTACAGAAGCTATATGAAACCACAAAGAAAGATGGAGGAATGCTGTAGTGATATGAGACTTTTCATTGCTATTTTGGTGAAGCAGTCTCTGGGAACAGATTTATATATATTCACGTATATATTTCTTATATAAATATCTACATATAAGTTCCCCACTTAAACTAGGATGATTGGACTCCATTACTTAGAAATATTTTTGTGTTTTAGGATATAATTTCTTAGACACCTTATTCTTTATGAGCAAGAAAACTTTAAGAAGTTCTGAGGTTTTCCTTCAACATGTCTTGAACAGAAAGCAGTTTTGCCTCCTCTTAGCAAATAGTAAGAATACTCCTCCTCCCTTCTCCACAGTAAGTTATTATTTTTCTTCTCATTTTTCCAAACTGATTAGACCTCTCCTCTTATCACAGATGCTGTCCTCAGATGTTATTGTTCCCAGCACTTTCCAGATATTTCCAATTCCCTTTCCTTAAGTTCACTCAGATTTCTGAACTTCTGTGGAAGCTCCACAATTTTCAAGAGATACCATCATGATATTTGTCTCAGAGTTTTCATCTTGGACTTTGCTCAGATTGAGTAACTTCTGGTTATTCTGGTTACTTTGAAAGGCTTCAATGGTTTTGAAAGAAGGATTTCCTATTGTTCTATGATGATAGAAGTCAGGGATCAGAGCAGCTCTGCTTCCCATTTCCTTCCACAGTCACAAGAGAGTCCAGAAATTGTAACAATAATGGGCAAACTAATTTCAAAGATCTTTTTCAAGGTGTATCAAGACCGCACAGGCATGAGAAGGTTTAAGGGCAGGTATAAATTTAGTAGAATGAAAGGGAATATGAGAAAGACAACACAGAGTAGGAAGAAGAAAGCAAGTCTGGTATTGCTGCAATATAGATAATATTATGTAATAATATTAAGCAACACTGTGTAAACAAGATTTTTTTTTTTCTGGTATAACCTAGGTAGATTGCACTGTGTAAGGTATTGATTTTAGTCAGGTGTTAGCAAGTTTATGACATACAGAATCATAAAGCTAGGAAAAGATCATTAAGATCATCAAGTACAACCACCAACCCACTTTCACCATGCCCACTAACCATGTTCCTCAGTGCCACATCCGCATGGTTCCTGAACACCTCCTAGGATAGTGATGCCATCACCTCCCTGTTCCTAAGCATTACCACTTTTTCTGAGAAGAAATCTTTCCTAGTATCCAACACAAATCTCCCTTGCTATACTTTGAGACCATTACCTATAATCCTATCAGTTGTAGTACAAGTCTGAGACTAAGATATTTAACTTTTCAGAAGACCAAGACATGCAGAGAGACTAGAGGAGATTAAATGGGCAAAGAAAACTTACAGCCACTGTTATTGCCAGAAATATGCCCAGTTGGTTGGATCTGAAAATGATCCACTGGAATCTTAATGTTCAGTACCAAAGATCTCAATGTCTTGCGCATCAAAAGAAAAAAAACACTTCTTCAAGTGAAGAAGCTCAAGTGCCAACTTATATTGTAAGGTTTAGAAGAAGTTATTATTGCTGTGTTCTTCATACATAGTACACTTCTGCTCTTAAAATGTATTGAGTTTGCCCAATCTTATGATCTGAAGTAGCAGTATAACTTGGGGCAAAGGAAAATTATATGCAAGAACTCTCTTAGGTATCCACGCAAACTCTAGTGAACTTTAGGGTCTCATTTGCCAAAATGAATAACATATATAGACTCCTTAGGTAAAGAACACAATTGCAAAAGGATAAGCATTTCCTGACACTGATGCCACAATTCTGTTCCCAGAAATGAGGATTTAACCACATCCTACTGTGAGGAGAAAATGCTAAAACATCCAAAGACGCGAGTACAGTACCACTGGCACAAGTTGGAATGAGGTGATTCAGAATTTCGTCTCAGCTATATCTGTTTATTTATGCTGATAGATTTCATTCAAACTTTCACGCTATACAATTTACACTCATTCACTTCACACAGAAAATGAGGATGGTCATTCATATAATAAATAGAGAGATGAAATACAGGTCAGGGAGAAAACAAAACTTGAAATGAAAAACTTACTTGTCAGAAGACCGGTGATATTTTTAAAAACTTGTGGTTGTTGGTGAGTTTTTGCAGTCACTCTGTGGTTTCAAGGAAGAAATCTAAAGATGTGAGTACGTTCTGAAAAGAAGAATAATCAAGGACTTAGTAATCATTTCAGCTGCAAAAATATCACAACAAAATTTCTCTAAAATAATGTACTTTTTTTTTTTTTTTAATGGGATTCTTCACCCAAAAAATAGTCTTTGACCCTATCATTGAATCTGCAGAGTTTATGGACTTCTACAAGACAAACTGCTCAGATCAGACTTCCTGAGGTACATAGAATAAACAGTGCGCAAGAAATCAGGACAATGAGAAGAGTAATTACTTAATTTCTTTTCTGGCATATCTCCATTTCTAAACTGTTTGAAGTGTAAGGAAACAGCAAAAATTAAAGAGATCAGTCTCCTTCCTGGTTTAATAAACCAATATGCTGAAGTAATGACTTTCTTAAACAGGCCCATAAAGTCATGTCCGTAAATGTCTTTCAAACCATTGTCTAGAGTTCTTTGGCTATCTTTTGTACTAATTCATGTACTCAGCCTCCTTATTTGTCTTCTAATAACAGAAGATAGCTCTTTGTACTCGGAATGTTATCACATTTGAAGTCTAGCTTCCTAATTTCCAGACATCCCTACCAGACAGGACAGTGGCCTGGTTTGAGGAGCTGTCTCACCTCTACAAATCTGAATGAAATTGACAAACTGGGAGATGATCAATCCTTCCATCGACTCAGTCTGTGCAAGAGAGGGACACACTGCTGTAGTGCAGAATGGCAGCTACTCAGCTTTTAAAGAGTAACAGTGATTAAAGCTGGCAGAAAACATTGGGAAGGCTCTGGTCACTATGCTGGATCCACTCTGACAGTAGTCAAAGGGAAATGAAGCTTAGCACAGAGAAGATCTGGAAACTTGATACATGTCTTTCACTGAAGTCACTACTCATTGCTATTGTGTTAGGTTTATGTAACAAGTCAGTGACCGCTGTGACGAGAGATCAGTGGCTAATTCTATGCCAGAATTCTATGCACAAAATTGATTTCAGTTGGTTTGGCCACTGGAGCTGCTACTGGCCAACCTGAGCCCATCAGCTTCTGTAAAAACATATTTAAGAAAGTGCATAAAACTGGCAACTGTGAGAGGTCTGAGAAAAACCGTAAGCATAACTACTCTGCAAAACACTGAGACCAAAGAAGTAAGGGGAGGAGGTGCTGAAGGTACCAGAGCAGAGATTCCTTGCAGCCCCTGGAGACTGTGGTAAAACAGATGTCCTCCTGAAGCCCATGGAGGGTATCACAAAGGACCAGATATTTACACTGCAGCCTGTGGAAGACCCTGTTGGAGTAGGGAATGATAGAGTGAAGTATAGTTGAGCGTGCAAGGAAGGGTGGTAGGAGGAAGGCAGTTTAATTTTGTTTCCGTTTCTTGCTATCCTACTGTATTTTAGATTGGTAATATATTATGTTAGTTTTCCCAAGTTGAGTCTCTTTTAACAGGTAACTGCTAAGTGACCTCTCTGTCTTTATTTAGAACCAGGAGCTTTTCCACCTTATTTTCTTCTGTCCTGCTGAGGATGAAGAATGAGAGAGTGGCTGGGTGTGTGCCTGGCTGATGGCCTGGGTCAACCCACCACAACTGTAAAATAAAATAATATTCCATCTCAGATCTGTAACAGACTAAGCAGGACTGAGACTGGAATGCAAAACAAACAAACAAACAAACAAACAAACAAATCACTGAAGAAAACTCTGCCTAGAATGAATAGGAACAAATGGAACAAATAAGGTATAGAACTTCTCAGAGAAGGCTGTGTTAACAGGAAAGCTTCAAGACCTTCAGCTCTCCACTGTTGTGCAGCCACACATTTGAGAACAAGGTCTTATATTAACAAGCAAAGGGATTCACAGAGAGATTCATACTCTATGAGAATGCTGGAAACATCATTAAAAAAAGCGCCCTTCCTAATGACATGACACTGAATTCTCTTTGGTCCATAAAGGAATTTTCAATAATAATCATTGAAATATAATATAGTAAGTATTTTGAAGTCAGATGAACTTACTGACTTGCAGTACTATACGTATTCAGTTAGCATTTCCTTTAGAAACAACTACTTCATATTTTTTTATTGTTAGACTTTAACAGTCTTGAATTGATTTATTTAATTCAAGCCCCAGAACTCCATCCTAGCCATTAGGACAGCAATAGTACACTCCAGTTATGAAAAAAACTGAAGAGCTATACTTCTCTGCCTGATACTTAAGACTGTGAGATGAAATCTCTCTCAAGTTATTACAGCAAAGGACTCTGGCTTTGTTTGGATTCTTCTGGATTTAGTAAGGATAAACCTTTACAGTGGAAAAATTAGCAAAATCCTCTTAGATAAAACTTACTGAATGAACTATTTCCTAAAAGAGTTTCTTGTCAGAATTATCACCAACCTGCTAAACAAACGGGGTTTGTGGGAAACATTCACACTGCTTCACATACTTATTGTGAGAAATCTCTAGAATAATAAAACCCAGTACACTGCAACATTGTCAGTGGAACTGAGAGAATATTAAATTCTACCAACAATTATCATGTTTATAGCAAAAAACTGTCTTGTAATTTAGCCTTGCTTTCACGACTAAATAACTAATGTCTCATACCTGTACCTCAAGAAATTTATAAACACAGCAAAATCAGTTTTTGCAAAGAGAGTTTGGAAATAGCTTTCTGAAAATGTCACCTAGTTTCTCAGCAGCTGTCAAAAAAGGAAATGGTATATTAGGAAATATTAAGAAAAGGACAGAGAACACAGCAGAAGAAAACATGATAATGCTGTCATATAAATCCTTTACCCACATAACTTTGAATATTGAATATGGTTCCAGTCATCTCATCTCAAAGAGGACAGTGGGAAAAGAGGATAAAGAAAAGGGTGACGGGATGATCAAAGGTATGTAATGACTTCTGCACTCAGAAAGAAAAAAATAACTTCAGGATTTTTATGTTGGAAGAGGAACAACTGAGGGAAAGTATTGTGAAAGAGCCTCATAAAACTGAGAACATGAATAAGAAACACTTTTTCACTGTCTTTCCTAACAGAGGAAGCATGGTGATCCCAACAATGTGAGAGGTTAGCAAGTTTAAAAACAAACAAATAAAACAAAGAAAGGACATTTTCCACAAAGATCATAATTAAACATCAGAACTTATTGCCACAGGATATGGAGGATGCCACATACGTGCATGGAGCCCAAAAAGCAATTCACTGAGGCAGTAAAATGAACATCACCAGTCCGTATTTTACACAAAGACGTTGAACGTAAGCCTTCAGTATAAGAAGCTCTACAGAGTACCGTGGGATGGCACCAAGGGAAGCTACCCATTGTTCCCATTCAAATACAGCTCATGGTGATCTCTTGCAGAGGCTAGAGAACATTGTATGCCTTTAACAAATACACAGGGAAATGTTTGCGTGCAGAAAATTCCTAGCTTCTCTGGTTTCCCTGTGCAACTTCACACTCTACAGTAATTAGAGTTAGTGAAGGGTCACTGTTTGTTTCAGGGGATCTTACAAGTCCGTCCATCATTTTGGTGACAAAAAATTGAATACAATGAGGATGTCCAGATCCGTAATGAACTTTTAGTGTTTTGCCACCTTGCATAAATGAGTGCATAAAAATGGCTCCACTAGGTCAAACAGAAGATCCTTCTACCTAAATCAGCATTCCATCTACAACAACCGCCAAAAAGTAAGCTTTGGCTGGCATGATATATTTAGCTCTCAGGATACTGTAAACTTTAGAAAGCCATGCTGACCTTTTTAATTCCAGACACTGAATAAATATTACAAAAGAAAATGTTCTGGAGAAAAATAATCCTGAGGCTCAAGTCCAGCTTCGCATCTCAGCTATGGAAATGACACCAAGCTAAGCCCCATCCTTTCTCTCACATGCTGGTTTTCATTGAAAAATAACATGGGCAGATAGCAGGAGAGGGCAGCAATAGCAACCAAAGTTTAATGATCTGGGCCACCAAGACTCTGGACATACTTACCCCATAGTTTAGGTACAGTCCGAATGACCAGAGAGATCTAGACAGTCAATGCCATTCAGAGCAGTTTAACTGCACTGTTATAAAATCATTTCCTGAATATAGAAAGCCTTAAGGAGCCTTAAGTCCCGAAGTCTCTAAGCATCAGCTAACCTGTACGAGTTGATGAGTGGCGCATCTGGCAAACCCTGCACTTGTAGCATATCAGTGAGCAAGGTAAAGTCTTTAGAAAATAGCATCAGATGAAGGATGCAGAGTTCAAGCAACCTCTCTTATTCACCAGAAGTAATTTTGATCCAGTTTTATCACCACAATAAAATGAAAGTGACAATTCGCCATAATCTATGTCTATGTATTTAACTGGAAAATTGCTATATTCCTCTCTCATGAAGTAGCTTACACAGCTAAAATGAAGATTAGCAACCACACAAGAGAGGCTGCTTTTCTTTTTTTCTTCAGAGGAAAAAAGAAGCTAAGCAGAAGAGGTATTGCAACGATGTTATTTCTAAATATTCACACTGGAAAACTTCATACTTCTGAAATTCATAGTCTATATAGAGAAATGGCAGCCATTCAAAACTGACGGGAAACAAATGAGGTTTACATCCAAATAAGTGTGTCTGTGCAACCTTCTTCAGCAGTTTACATAAATTAACATGAAATCATTATTTTGGCCAAGACAAAACTCTTCCCTACACAAGCATTCACTCACCCCCATGTCTGTCAACGCAGTGAGTCCATTCAAGGTAACCACATAAGCCAGGAGAGCACTTTCTAGAGGCACAGGATCAAACTGCCACATACCCGAGGATGCTACTGTGTTTGTGTTGGCATTTCAACTAACAGAGTTGTTGTGTTGGTTGACAGCAAGTTATCTAAGTCCCCATCTGACTGACAAATGGCCTCATAAAAGTCAGCTTGTACTGGGGAGAGAGAAAACCACAAAGCCCTTCCCAGGCTGTTTTTACTACCCTGGCACAGGCTGGAACTGCTGGGTTGCTGAAGCCCAGCCTGAAGAATGGTGTTCTCAAGGAGCAAGGATAGCTGTATTTCTTGGTCTGTAAGTAAAGCACTCTTGCTGTGGGTATGACCACAACAGACCACACTGGCTCAGTATCTTAAACAGGTGTTACCACTTCCAGAGCACATCAGAATTAAACTTCACCATGTAGAACATACTCCAAACCAGCTGGAACCTTGCAAGGGAAATGAGGCAGCAAACAGGCTCCTGCAAACTATAGCCATGTCTATGGGGCACACTAATTCCTCCCATGTTAGTCTGACCCACTGACCTACATTCAAACTTCGCAAAAAAAAAGCAGCTTTTTGGTGCAGGAGGGAGGAAAGGTGCTGGCAATGAAAGAGTGGAGCTGAGCCTGGGCAAGAAGACAGATCTCATTTTAATGTTTGCACTCTCGTTTCTTGCTGCCTGAATTTATTTATTAAATTAATTTTCTCCTAGTTGAGTCTGTTTTAGTAGTGATGGTAATTTTTAAGTGATTCCCCTGTCTTTATCTCACCCCACAAGTTTTTTATGCTATTTTTGCCCCATCTTGCCAAGGAGGGAAGTGAGAAGCAGGTGACAGCCATTCCACCATCTCCTTCAGGCAGGCAGTATGTTTATGCTGCTTTGCTTTCAGTGAGAACATTCATGCTGGGGTTGGTGCACCTCAATTATGTACAATGAATGTCACACCTTCAGTGAACTTATTCTGAACTGTCTTAAACAATCCCTATGCAGACAAGGAACAACACTGTTCTTGGAGAGCATGAGGATGCAACCCTACTTTCCTACTACATCTAGTGCAGCCTGTTTGTGAAAACATTATCCAATCCCATTTCAAGCTTGCAAATTGTTAATGAGCAGATTTCTGCCAATGCATTCGTTAATTATGCACTGAATTATTTGGACAAAGCATTGGTAACTTGTGTGTTGTTCATGAGCTATTTGCTGTTAACTGTGCCTTGTTAATAACTGTTTTGACTTATGCCTTAAATGTCTTATCATGCAGGAAGAATATTATTGTTCATGAATGGTCACCTCACAGTAATATTGTTTCTGCTTACAGAACAGATGATAACACCTTTCAAAGAGTCACAGGAGAATAGACAACGACCGAATATCAAACAATGACTTGCCATGGTGTGTGTTTGTACCTGGATATTGTTGTTGACATGCCAGTACAAAGTATTCCACACACCAAAGCACCTCCTCCCACTTGTAAGTAAATATTTCCCAATAGTTGGTAAAAGAAATTGAAAAGCCATCAAATCAAATAGCTGTTTGGCTCTAACAGGCATTTAAGACAAATGTTACTGCATTAGTGAATCAATTTAATCTATAAGGAAACAAGTTTGTTGTGACCAGCATGTAATCTTTAATACAAAGGATGCCACATTCCTGCAGGACGTTTGAGTGAAAGAGCTATGGGGACAACCAATTACATTTATTGCATTTGCTCTCTCAGCTTAGACAAACATATGGGATTATTTCATTTGCTTTAAGCAATCTAAGTGCATTCTTTTTTCCGATTTTCCTTAAAACTTCTGTGTCACCTGAAATGATCACTTCTGGTAGAGTCAATGCTTTTTCTTTGCCTCCCCAGTACCACACACACACTGCATTTTTAAAGTCCCAAAGGCTTCTGGCACTGCATTACAATGGATCAGACACCTCTAATACACTGGGAAGGAAGAAAAGCAGACTGCCCAAGAGAGGAGAAGCAGACAGTGTGCCCTGAGGCCTCCCTATTGTCTGTTTCATTTAGAGACAGGCAATACTGCAATATCTATGACAAGACAGGAAAAAATTTCAAGTTGCCCCAGCTGTCACCTGCTTAATTCAATACCGATTCTTCAGTTGGTCCCAACTGTCCGTAAAACATTGAGATTTTTCATGGCTGTGCTAGAGAAATCTTCTGTACAACTCCTATGTGCTGTTTTTCACTTTGAGCAATATTCCAGAACCAGTAAGCACATGAGCAATCCTGGTCAGCAGACACTGTGCTATCTCACCTAAAGGCAAGCTGATTTTTCAATTGAAGATTGTTGTGATGGATCAAGAAGGACGGTTAATTATTCAACTTTTGTAATTGCCTCACTTTAATTTCACAAGGATATGTGCAATACAGGTAGATGAAAACATTACGTGGCTCAGTAAGCGTTGCTTTTTGGTGGATGAACAAAGAAGGATGTGGTGGTCAGCACGGTATCCTTGTCTGTCAAGTCTGTACTGACAGCCAGGGAGAACTATTCAGATAACAAAGAACAAGGGTTGCCTCACTGACACTATCAGATAGCAGATAACTTTGCTATGCAGTAGCAGTAGACACTGATCAGTAAAAGCTGGCAACAGGAAAACTCTGGGAGACTGTGTCAAGCTAATATGCAACCTCAGCTGAGAAAACTCTGGCATTTTTATTGTGGTGTACTGTTCAGGAGACATATTGAACTCTTCCAGAGATATCATTTTCCACAACAGCAGGTATGAAAATCCTTTCTTAAGGAAATAGCAGTACCGTGCAGATTATACAAAGAGGTTGAGCCCTCTCCTCAAGCCTTTGCAGTGAAGGTGGTAGAAACAGAAATAAAATTTCAGCTATCCAAGATGCTGTACAAGTTCCATCACTGCAGATGTGCACAGATGATACATCATTACCAGCTACGGGCAGAGAAATGATGAAACTTGTACAATGTTACATAGGTGAGGCTCACTTAAACTTCAGAGCATTATATTACCTGCTAAATTACCTCTGGTGTTAGTTAAGGTTAATAAAATGATGTTGTGAAGAGAGAACTGAGAAGAAAAGTCTCACTGTGAATTGCTGAAAGTTATTGCTTACATTGCAAAAAATGATCCCCGTGAATGTACAACCTTACAGCAAACAGAAACCAAACAATGGTATCACAAACACAGCAGTTTGCACAGAGGAGTAACCACAAAGCACATACACGTTTAATGGAAATAAAAATTGTTAACGTAGTATCAACGTAACTAACGATTTTTATTCCAGAGCCATAATGACTGGATATATATCATCCTATCAGATCTGTGAGCACAATCCCAATTCAGTTATGTATGAAGTCAACGGTCTTGCATTAGAAAAGGATCTCTTCAGGGACGCCCATGAAGTCATTCACGTGATTAGGATGACCAAGATTTCACTTAATGTGGGCAGCTGGCACCCATTATGCGTATCACACGTTACCAATTATAGTGTTATTTTATCCTTACTCTGCGCTGCAATACTTAAAATGTAACTTAATCCATCCAAGCATCAATATTGATGCCTGGCTATAGTATTTCCAGTTAAAGTGTGAAAAATCCCACCTTTTCAGCTAAAAGCTACAAGAATAGTTCATATTCCATTTTCTTGTTTATGTGTGAGTATGATTGGCAGTAATCTACTTCAAACAGTGATCTCCTGTAGTCCTTCAACAAGATACAAATGAAAACAAATAATTTTGATCAATCTACAGTTTATACAAACAACAAATAGCATATGGCAATCAGTAAGCAAATCTGTAGGGATACAGTTTATAGCAGCAGGTCATTTGCTTGTACTGCAATTCAGATTTCAGTTTTCTCATATCGGCTCAGCAATTTTACCTGTTATGTTTCCCAGAACACTGTAGTCTATCCTACTGGCATTGGCAATTTGGCTATGTAGAAGCACAATGATGTTTCCACACTTTAACTCGTGATGAAGAAGTTTATGTTACAATTCCTTACGGCAAAAGGAAAGCCACAGTTGTTACCATTGCTTACAGATCATGACCTTCTTCTGTGAAGATCAGTGCAACCTCTTTGATCATTATGTGTGACCTCCCACAGCATACAGGAGGCAAAATCCCACTTGTTTGTTTAATCCCTGGCTCTCAGCCTGGACTACTCCATTCCCATTTGCATGGCAAGATTCAACAACAAAGCTGTTTAGTGTTAGTGTATGAAAATAGGATTCCTACTAGAAATTATACTTGCTGTAGCAGAATCACAGTCTATGGATTAAGAAAGATTGTGGGTTTTTTTGTTTTAGGAGTACACATTGCAGAAGAAGTGAAAAGTCCTCAGAAAAAAAAAAAAAAAAAAAAAAAAAAAAAAAAAAGGTCTCTGAATCACTACAATATTTATAATATAAAGAAAAGTAAGTCACTATGAATATTTATGTGTCTTAAATAAAGAATAATTAAGAGGCAGGAAGTTGCCTTTTCTTTTTAAGCAATAAATTTTTAATTGCAAAGTATATTTTAGTAACAATATGGTGTCTGATACAGATATAAAAGGGGACATTTGAAGGTCAGGGATAATACTCAAGTACCAGTATTTAGGTCTGCACATAGAATAATGCAGTATGTTGAATAAATACTGAAAAAACAATTAACAGATATTTATTGAATAAAATATTAAGTTCTGGTAGGGTATTTACTGTCCTTTCAATTCGCTTTTAAGCACAATATGCACAACATGCAAATGTTCTCAAACATGAGAATTTTTCTTAAAAAAAAACCAAATTGCAAATATCAACTAAAAATTATTGTGTCCAACAGGCCATTGATTAGGACAGTAGGGAACAAACAGAGAGATGCTACTTGGAAGAGTCAAAATCAACTGATTTTAAACACATTGAAGAAGATACATATATGGAACAAGAACATAAGCAAAGAGCTTCAGATTTCCAGTAATGAGGTAATTAATAACACTGTTAGCTATCCGTAGATAGACATGGACATTCCATGCACTGTGACATGGCCTATTTTAAGGGGTTCTCTGCCAGTTTGAGAAGAAAGGCAATTCTCTGATCTAAGATAAGAAGAAATCAGAAAAGTACTGCAAGTCCAATTACTCTCAACTACTCAGAGATGCAAAGAAAAAGTGGCTTTGGGATGGGCAGGGCATAGCTTTGTTTTATTTAAACATTGTGCCTTGGTTTGTTTCATTGACTCACACTTCCTCTTTTGAGAGAACTCATAGAGTTTTACACAGCAATAAAGATAATGCTATCCATCTCATTCCTATCACAATGCTCAATTTCACAGTTTCAAGTGTTTTGTGCTAACCTGAAGAAGTAGCATCAAAGGAAAGTTAAACCCGCAATATTATTTGCATAAAGGAAATTCTGAAATACAGTTACATAATTGGATGAATAGAATTGAAAGAAAATAATCCAACTTCATGAAGGATCGAAGAATTGATACCTCTTGATATGAAAACCATAGTTCAGGCTGAATCCATGCAATCTCCCATACACGAATGTGGCCTCCTAGTGTGCTCAGAGAAAACCTCTTTCCTACCTAGCTTTTTTATACATGAACGTCTTTTGTGTATTCACAGCTAAGAACATAAGAACACTAAAAGTAAAGGGCCAAACAAAACATCATGGAGCTTCCCTGTTACTCTTTTGATGAGACATTTGGCACACACCTCTTTTTTTTTTTCCACAGTGTGAATTTTCTGGATGCAGCCTTCCAAATTCATTTCAGGCCACCTGTGGCAGGAGATTGCTGCGATTTGTGAGTACTGATCAGCCCACACAGAATTTTATTCTCTGATTACAGTAGAACTTTACATGCTTTTTTCCTAACCACTTGCTGGCAAGCTGAAACTGAGAAATGAACACAAGCAAGGGTGAGTGGTTTTGCTTTTGGCAACTTTGCAGAGTCTCACTCAAAATGGAAATGTTTTATTATTTTGTCTCAGGAATGAAGATCCTAAGCAGAAACACAGCAACAGCGGGGAGCATATCTTCTTTCTTTGGTATTATAATAACGAACACCAGTGTAATTAATATAAACTGTTAGCCTCACACTCAGTAATTCTAGAAGCTTCTCTTTTTCTGGTTTTAAAACACTGGTACTTCTTATGCTAACAACAGAACTTTAGGAATATCCTCTGCGTCCTACTGAGCCATGGCAGAGTTAGGAACCAAACTTTTTCTCTGTAAATATAAAATTCCCTACTGAGTCCCAAGGTAGTGAATACTGAGGTGATGCACTGAAGTGAGAGGGTAAAAAATGGACAGATTTTTAACTGAAAAGGCATACAGTGGGTCACATCCTTCACATCTCATTGGTAAAAACAACCTGAAGCATATTAATCTCAGTCCTACACTGGTTCTGCCCTTGCTAATGACATACCACAAGTCAGGAAGAGCGCAGTGTTCAGCTCCCACCTCACTAAGTTTGGTGGTTTGCATATTTCTTAAGACAAGTTGAGAAAACAGTCATGAGTAATTTACAGCATTATACTAGCTGAGAGAACCTGAGCAACTCAGTAGGCACATAGCTTAGGAGCTATTTTGCCTTTCAAGAGGGGTAGAAGCCTGCGCACAGTGGTCAGACAACTTAGGGTCGTCTGTGAAGCATCTCTTTCTTGTACACGTGCTATAGATCAAACAATGCTTTCAGCCTCCACATGCAGCTTTCCTGAACAGAAACAGATTGTCTTTCCTGAGAAAAGTCTAAAATCTTCTAAAATTTTCTAAGCATTAGAAAGAATTGTGAGGAAAAATAATGTTTCCTTTTCTAACAATTTTGAGCACTGATTTTCCTAGCAAGTGTATTTAGCAGACAGTCTTGTACATAACACATCCTCTAATGCTTCTTCAGCTGTAATGATGTTTCCTTTACAAGTCATCAGTTTCAAATGTTCATTCTCATGATAACAACTATCTGTCACTATGCATTTCTTGTTTACAGCATCGACCATGATTTTTGATGGATCAAAGAAAAACAAATCCAAGTGATTCTCATGTTATTTGTAAGACGGGGTTCTATTCTACTGTAATAAATGTATTCTATTGATTCTGATATGTTTTTATCTCATAATGAACAATTGAAGTAGACGGGATTAGGATGCCTCTTGCTTCCCTCAATATTTCGTAGAAGTTTTTGTTAGAGATTTCATTCTACGGCTACTTAATATACAAAGAAAACATTAATGGCACTGATGATTGGATTAATATATTTATTGGTTATAGTAAGAGCTCAGTCTGTTTAGTTTTGCCAAATTTGCAAGATAGAAAACAACAATCACAAATGCATCTATATCAGGCTAAATTCAGAAGTAAGTACTACTGCTGAAAAAGTAAAACACAGTGCCATTAAATATTATTTATAAATTTTGATTTGGTTGCCTAATACTGCAATTTCATGCTGATCTAACCGTTTGTTTCAAAAGAGTTATAAATGCTGGGCTTACTTCTCCACTAAGGAATGAGTGTTTTCTACTGAGGATTTTCCACTGGAGCTCATAATTATGTGGTGCCTTTCCAGTGTAGCTGAGCACAGAATCAGGACCCACGTAAGTTTTGTCCACCAGAGCCATGGTGCTCCACTTACCCACACAACTCTTAGTTGCTTATTGACATTTCCGGGAATTTCAACTAATGATCAAATGTGGCTGAGTGAAGTCAAGATACAGAAGTTCTTTTCTATTTGTTGTTTGACTACAGCACAAATAAAACAAGCATGTCCCTTATCATTGATCTTTTTCTATCGTTTGAGCAATGATTGTGTTGAAGTGCTGCTGTAAACATGGTGGGAATAGTACTGCTGTGCATCAGGAGTAAAACAAATAAGATAACACAGTAAGAAAAGATGCTTTCTTGCTGAAACAGACCAAATCACAGCATGGAACATTATTACAGAATCTGACAGCTGAGCACTAATTTGCTTCTTTGAAAGATGCAGATTCAATCAATAAATCTCCAGCTATCAGAATAAAACCTTTGGGGAGATAAACCAAAACCACAAAATGTTTTGAAACATTTACCTTTTTCTACTGTATCTGGTTCCTAAGGTACTGTGTTTATTCCAAAGCCAATTTTTAACTTCATCATACAAACATATCAACCCATGTCTCACTAACACTTGAGTGAATTAAAAAGATTATAAACACTTTTCAGGATGCATATATATAAGCACTGGAGAAGTGACACTCAAACATGAAAGTCCAGCAATTATATAAGAATGCAGATTAGTGCCTCAATCCCTAAGATTGAGTCAAAACTGGATATGTATGTTAATATATATGCCAAATCAAGAATTAAATCCTACATTCCACATCCATGGCCTTGCATACTCTTTCTGTGCATGGCCAGATCAGAGTAAAAACCTGGAAAGAGCTCGCTAGTATTTATGATACTTGGCACGTGAAGGAAATAGAGTGAAGTAGAAAGATCCACATTGTTTCTTGAAGGGCTCGTCCCTGCTCTGTTTTCTGATTTTCTTTCTTGATGGAAAGATGCTAGGCTAACTGAAATTGTGGACCAAATGAGAAATTTTGTCCTTACATGTCCTTTTGTCGTTACTCACGTCCTTACATGGATAATAACAAAAAGAAAAGAAGATGAGAATTTTAGTGTTCTTTATGTTCTACTTGAGAGGCTTGTAAGAACTTTATAAAGAAAAGAGGAGGAAGAAGAAAGCATGGGGGAAGTATTTTTTAATGAAGGAGTCAAGGGTAACAAGTGGCTTCAGGAGCAAGGCTCAATCAGGGCTAAAAAAGCAAGCATACTTGCCTAAGAGCACTGCAGAGTGGAAGGAAGACACAATACTTTGCAGGAGAAAATGTGATTCTAGTAATGTAAATATTTACAAATAAAGGATAATTGCACCTAAACCAAGATTCATTATCTACAACATTGCATTATTACCAGTAATACAATAAAAGGAGTGCAGCTACAAATAAGGTGCAACGTGCACTAGGCAAACTAATCAGGACAGATAAGGCAGGCAATCTTAAAGCAGACATTTACAATTTTAATTTACCTACATTTACCTACCTCTTAAAGATATTTTTAAATTTATTTCAGTGCCTATAGTGTCAGGACTCTAACATAAATCAGGAAGGAAAGCTGTTTTTTAACTGGAAGCTCTTCTGGATACAGAACTCTAGCTGCAATGTTTTAAATGTAGGAGCACCAATGCTTGCAACTAGAAAACACTTATTGGTTTACAGGATAAGCGAAGATGCCATTGCAGAATCCTATTTCCTGCCTCTCCCTTCTGCTTGGCAAAGGATTTGACTGGGGTTTAAGAGAGGGAATAATGGCTTCTGTAGAGAGAACTCTGAAACTCTGACAAGGGAAAACTGTCTTTGGAGGACAGGATGACCTTTGCAAACAGCACACGTAAAGTTAAAGGAACAGATGTTACTAAGAGAAGGAACAGAATAACATGTACAAAACTGAACTTGAAACAGTGTTCTACCATGTCAGTGAGAAAGAGTTGCTCTACCATGGCTAATAAGAGACTCAGTCAACTGTATTTTCTGAAGTTCTTACACAAACACTGTTTGAATCATTGATTGAGGTTAAGTTGTAAAGTATCTCTGTTCAGAAAGGAAGACATCTGAGTAACACATCAAAGCGTACCAGTTTAAAAAAAAAAAAAAAAAAAAGCACACACACTTTTTTTTTTTTTTTAATGACATCATCTCAACCACAAACTACTTAATCCTAATTCTTCATGGAAAAATATTTTAATGACTGCACATTCTATTAGTCACAACTATATTTTAAAACAATTATTTAGGGAAGAAGCACCTGCATTCATCTGCAGTTAGAGAAGAATAGACAACAGAACACATAAATGAATGGAAATCCTCTTACATATTCACTTACTGAATGTTCAGCTACACAGTTAAATGCTTTCTGCAGCCCTGGACTTCACGAACATCACATAAGAACTTCAAAGTTACTCAGTTATTCTCTTCAATATTCTTATTTTTCACAGTGCCTACAAATACTGAAAGTGCAGTAAAGGAGATGGGACAGACCACAGGAAATCATTTATTCATCTGACCAAGCAAGGATAAAATTATTTCTGAAGACTGCTGTAGTCTCCTCAATGACAGAAAGTCTGCCTGGATCCAAATAATCTGTCTCAGTACTGCTGGATCCTACTCATCTTTCAAACCCTTCCTTTAAGGAGGAATCCAAGGATGCTTTTTTCTCCTTTACTATGGAAATGAAGAACATGATTTTCTTCCTTCTTTCATTCCTACGTGGATGAAGTCAATGTACTTCCATTAGCACTAGACCATTAGTGCTGTTTACCATTTACCTCATACAGGCTTCACTGTTACCTTCATGTCCCTTGTATGCATGTTTCCCTATCTTTTATATAAGTAATAAATACCTAATGCTATGGATAGGCATTCTGCTCTGTGTGCCTAAATCATTTGGGAGTATCTTCACTCATATTAACAGTAATAAAATGAGGAAAAATCTGAAAGACTGTAGCTGTTAAAAGTATACTGGAAACTTTAATTATTATAATAATAGATGCGAGTTAGGAGATGATTAGCAGCCTTGGATTTGCCAAGAACATGTCAAAGCAGTGTAGTTCTCTTCCACACAGTGATAATAGGTTTTTATATAAGTGTTGTCTGCTTTAATAGGGGTTTTGACACTGTCTCATATAGTATCCTTACACGTAACATGAAAGAACAGGTCTCAATGAAATGTTCACACAACAGATACAACCATGACTGAGTATACCAAATTAACTAATGAAGCACCAGATTTACTGCACAATCTAAAGACAGAACAAGCAGGGTTACCTGGGTTTTGTCCTGCATCCAGTATTGCTCAAAATTTTTCATTACTGAAGTGGATGATAGAAGTATGCTTGCCAAGTTTACAGATCACAGAATCCTATGAAGGACTGCAAGGACATTGAAAAACAAGATGACAACTGAAATGTATCTCTATAAATACTAGAAATGTTAGAGTTACAGTTCTTAGGAAGGAAAAATCAATTACAGAAGTACGGAGTGTAGCAAGAATTTTGAGTATGTTTGTTTGATACATTCAGTTCTAAAGTGAATAAATACCCAATGGTGGGATAGTCTGTTGGAAATGTCACCAAGTAGGGTACAACCACGTGCTTTCAGAACATCTGGGTACCATCACCTTATATCCAGTAAAAAATCCTCTGTGCAATTTTATTTTCTGTGAATCCCATGATGTGTGAAATGAAAGGAATTAAAAGAGATTTTTCAATATTACCAGAAGATTCTATAAGATCATAAGATAGATGAATGCAGTTTCGGCTTTGGTATGTCATCAACTAAGTAAATAAGTATTTTTTACTCCACGACAGATTAGCAAATGAGTAACAGAGTTCATAAAGAAGTAGTGAATTAACCTGCTTAAGTCGCTGGAAGTAATACAGCCTATGTACCACAGTTTCCTATAGACTAGGCCCCCATTTCATGGAAAATCCAAGGAAATCCTGTGGTGTAGATCAATGTACTCAACATGGGCTTTGTTTTACTAGAGCCTTATTTGCAGCAGGGAAAAAACAAACAAACAAACATTTTTAAACAGAGAGCTTAAAATCCAGTGTGACAAATAAAATATGTATTAGATATGTAACTCTCAGACATGAGGAAAAATTATGGAATTCAAAACTACCATAATCACTACAATTAATTAGTTCTGATATAGCTTCAGAAACATTTTAATAACAGCTATTCTGGTTCATCTATGACTTCAATGTTTTTTGCTGATGAGAAACACCGCACCTAAGATAGCACTCATCAGCTGCTGAGTTACCCATGGTGGTGTCTGCCCACTTCATTGAGGAAAATTACAAATCACAGAATCATAAATGAACCACTGGGAGAAGGAAGCTCCTTTGTCTGACACAGAGCCTGATGGAGTGAGAGGACCAGGAGGTCTGTAATAGCATGTCTTCCTCTGTATCCAACATTGGTGAGGCCACATCTTGAGTACTGTGTTCAGTTTTGGGCCCCTCACTACAAGAAAGACATTGAGGCCCTGGAGTGAATCCAGGCAACATAACTATGAGGGGTCTGAAGCACAAGTCTCATGGGGAGCAGTTGAGGGAACTGGGATTGTTCAGTCTGGAAAAGAGAAGGCTCGGAGGAGATATTATAGCTCTACAGTACTGAAAGTACAGTAGTGAAAGGAGGTTGTGGTGAGATCGAGGTCAGCCTCTTTTCCCAGCTAACAGTGATAGAATGAGAGATAACAGCCTCAAGCTGCATCATGTGAAGTTCAGTTTGGATATCAGGAAAAATGTCTCCTCTGAAAGAGTGGTGAGGCACTGGCACAGGCTGTCCAGGGAGGCAGTGGAGTCACCGTCCCTGGAGGTGTTCAAGGAACATTTTGACATTGTGTTGAGGGACATGGTTTAGTGAGAACTATTGGTGGTGAAGTATCAATGTCAATATGCTTTAAATGTGTTGCTCCCTTGTTTCAACTCATTTCAGCTTTTAAACTTTTAAGAATCTCTGCAGCTGGACAGACTTGTGGCTTTTTGTGTTTCCTTACAGTGTGTTTGAGTTGAATGTTGCCTAGCAACTGCAACACATATCCCTTCTTTACTCTTACACCTAATCCTAAAAAGACCATTGCACATGTGCAGTTTGCTTCCTATCACTAGAACCTGTAAAAGGGGACGAAGTTAGTTGTATTTAGTATTTTACCACCTGAGGGAAAAAAGGTAGATCAAACAAGATAGAAAATAAATACATATTTTCTAACCAGTATTATAAAAAAAATTTTTTGTACTGCAGCTTTATTGTTGGAACGCATTTGAAAACGTTCAGTGAAATACCATCCATCTTCCATTTGGAGTAATGAAATTTGGTCTATTTCACAGTATAGTATCTGAGGCACAAATATATTATTATACAACAATTCCTTTGTTTACATGATTTACATATATATATATATATATATATATATACACGTACGTGTAAATGAAGTCAACATTAATAATAAATCAAACCTGTTCAGCTAAATTCTTCTTAATACAAATACATTTTATATGAATGTGCCAGCAAGGTTACAAGTACTCTAGGTAAGTGGACACTGCTTAGTCCGTATATTTCTGAACTGAACTATCTTTAAGATATTCTAACAGTATTCCCACAATTTATATATTGGAAAACACCCTTCTCAACTAATAGGACAAGGGAGACAAAAAGAATTCTTCTGAGGGGCAGAGGATTTCAGCTGTTTTCAGAAGGTTTGCCAGTTTACAAGGACACTGGAAATCATGAAAACAGAGATGACAGAAGGTACATCACTTGGCTGTAAACTAAGGCAGAGTTGGCTGATTTGATTTGAAACCTAAGAGATCTGACAGCATCTTCTCCATGGGACTGTGGTGAATATGGTAGCCAAAGTGTTCTTACAGAGATAGTGCTCTGCTGTGTGCATGTCCCAGATTACAGGCTGGTGAGCTAACCCACAGCCTGAGACTAGTGCTCTCCATTCCTTAAGAGGCAGAATTGTTCTTTTGTATCTTAATTTGCTCACGGACACTGGAAATTTTAAAACTCAAAGAAACTTAGGCCGCTAATACGCATCTCTTGATGTCTTCTGCAGTGGCTCTCATCATTGCTTCTCTTTGTAATTACAATACTGTTTACTGTTTACTACCACTATTGTTTTTTAAAAATTTAGTGTAATTTCATATCTTCTTAAAACAGATTATTGTACTGAATACCCATTAACCCTCTTCTTACTATGTGCAATTAATAATTTTATAGCTTTACCAAAATCTTAATTTCATAAAAATACCAAATGATGTTATATAATGTTGATATCCTTACTTTAACCTATATCAGCTCTTATTTAGGAATGTACAGCATTCCTACTTGTTGTGGCTTAACCCAGCAGGAGATCAGCACCACACAACCTTTCACTCATTCCTCTCCTTCCCAGTGGGATGGGGGAGAGAACTAGAAAAAAAAACAAACACCAAAAAACCTATAGGTTAGAATAAAACTATTTACTAAGACAGTAAAGAAAAAGAGAAATAATAGTAATGATGATTTTATAAATACATACATACATATACACACACACACACATATATATATGTATGTGTATGTATGTATGTATGTATGCAAACCAAGTGATGCACAAAACAACTGCTTACCACCCACTGATCAATGCCAGTCGCCAAGCACTGGTTGCATCCCTCTGCCAATTCCCCTCAGTTTTATGGTTTTTTGGTTTCTTCACACATGATATCATATAGAATGGAATATCCCTTTGGCCAGTTTAGGTCAGTTGTCCTAGTTCTGTTTTCTCCCAGCTCCCTGGGCCCCTTAACCCATTCCTGGCAGGAAAAAAAAGGTTCCCTGTCTTGTTTCTGTTCTATTTCCAGTGCCTGTTCATCACTGTTACAGGTACTACTTAAACACCTCTCATTTTGAATATCTGCAATTGAAATTGCAGAATGTTTTTCTTAATGAAATCCTCACACCTGCATGACCACCCAAGTACCATGACATGTCTGTTGGAGACATTGCTAGTCCAGGGCCCCTCACGCTGCTCACATCCATCCAGCATATAGGCCACACTCCGCTATTCATCAGGCCTTGTTTTTCACCCTGTCTCTGACAAGCTGCAATGGTAATATTCATTCTGCCTGCCCTACCATCACAATCGAATTTGTAACCTAACTGCTCAGCTGTCAGCTTCACTGCAGGCCACATTTTATTTTAATAAAAACTGTGGGAATGAGACAGCTTCTTTGTAAAGGTATTGCCAATGCCCTCAGCTCACCTAACTGAATCCATTAAGGCTTTGTTATTAACCAATCTTTAAGATCTATTTAAATATGAAGTGTTAGTAATCTGACACAACGCTGAGAATAATTTTAATTAACTTATTTTTTCATTTTCAGGGTCAAAAGCAGCGAATGGTGTTAATGCTCTGATACAAGAGAAGGCCCTCTATCCATTACTGACTGCAGAAGAGGGTACAAATGTGTATACCATGAACACTCATGATTAAACCCCAGCTCACGGAGGATACTGACGCTTATTAAAACCTAAAAATTGTTGAGCGTGTAATTCAAGCTGGTGAAGGATAATGAGGAACAGGAGGTTGGGAATGCTTAATATGCAGCTAATTATGATGGAATAATTATTTCAAAATTCCAAATGATATGGAAACCTGAACATGTTAAAATCACATGCACGTCCTCAAAAAACAAGGCACCTGAGTTGAGTTTGTTACACTTAGAACTAAGCTGGACTCATATCAGCCCATTCCCTTGCATTTCTTAAATGGAAAAAGCAAGCTCCTGGGTTAAAAAGCAGGGCTCACTCAAACTCGAGGAATGCAGAACCATTGCCAAATATTCTTCATACACTGAAACAAAGTAAAACAAGTGTAACTAAATGTAGGAAAGAAAGCTTGAATTAGATTCCCAGGTCAGTGACATTACTGGTCCTGACAAGATGAATTTATCCAAGCTATTACAAACAAGATGTCCAATTTATCCCAGAACAAACTTATATTCCATCTTTTCAACCAGATGACATTTCATAGACTGCAGTACCATTAGCAAATAGGTTTTCTTTTTCTTTCTTTCCTTTTTTTTTTTTTTTTTTTTTTTTTCCAAATATATTTGCCTATCTGAAAACTTAACAAAGAAGCACAGTTCGGATTCTGTGACACCTACACTTTGCAATTCATTATCAATCATCATTATTTATCAAATAAAGTCAGGAGGTAAATGTAAGCAAAGATGCAAAACACCCCCTGAAGAACTTTTGCACTGCTTTATGCTCTAGTTTTCACACTGACATAATTGGGCTGCAGGAGATAAGAATTATTTCTGTTACAGAAAATAGCTTTGTACAATGAAAATTTCTTTGTAGTTCTTGTTTAGGTCTGTAAATGTTTCTGAATGAAATTGTGACTGATGTTTTCCATTGACTTGCATTAAACTGAAAACGAATACACAGGATGTGTTATTCATTTTATCTCTCTGCATGAACAGTTAAAACATTTTGTATCACTGCTTCTTGAAGTGTAAGAAAAACTAAAGGTCTGTCGGCAGCCCTGATCTCATGCCACATTTTCTTGGTCGCACAATAAATTAATGCTGCAGGATGACACGTAATCATTAACTGCCTTTAAGATAAGTTTTTGCCTTTTTAACAGTCTCTTGGAAATCCTTTGCAGACCAGAAACAAAAGTTAAGTTTATTCAACTTAAAAATCATTCCATGTTTTTGAACTTCCATGATGAAGCAACATAAAATATAACTGAAATAAACAAGATTCAACCTCTCCAGGGATCAGTTGCTTTACTGAGAGGATCACTTTCTGTATCCTGCACTGCCCCTTGCTGGAGTATCTCATAAATGTGACAGTGTAAATTCTAATACCAGTGCTAATTAAAAATGTGTGTCCATTTCTGATCCATTAAGTAATCTCAAAATGTAAGAATTCTGTGATTTTATAATCAGTCACTTAATCAACAATACAATATACCATATCTGGACTTCTTTTCTATAGAATTATTGACCATTGCCATTTGCAAAGATTAATTTTAATCTTTACAGAGCTGATGAACACTCTTAGCATTTTCCATGACTGTTTCCTCATAAGAGAACAAAACAATAATATTAAATAGCCATGAAATATTACTATACTACTGTTAATGAAAAGTTAGCAAAGCAAACAGATCCTTTCCTAGAATACATAGGATGTGCAGCAAAGCTGAATATGACATGTATTTATAAATTATAATTAATAATAATAGTAAAAAGCACTCATAAAAATCTGTTCCTTCTGAAGCTTTCAAAGAATTTCCTTTTACACAACTGAACCATTATCCCTTTTGGTGGCATCATTAGTCATGGATTCATTCATTCTCAAATCTATTGCAAGTCTGGCAAAATGAATACACATGAGTACCTGTGCCTGCAAATCTGTGTTTGTCAACTTTATGGCTCTGGTTCTGTTTGGTTTCCTTGAAGTTTTCAAGGATAATATTTGATCTTAAAATATGTTTTTAATGCATTTTCACAAAGCTGTGAAAGGTGGCCTGTACAAACGTGAATGTAGAAAAACTGTTAAAGAACACCATTAACACTTCCCGACAATAAGTAAATCCTATCACAACACATCTCAGCTACAGTACCTCTCATCCAGACATAATTCACTCAATTTATGCTGGTATTTTTAATTGCATCCTGCATGTACGCATCGTACTCTACAGATCAGATTTATGTGGCTACCCTCTCCTTTCCTATCAGTCCTTTGCTGATTAATGAAGAAGGTCACTCCTTGGCTTCAAGTTCTCTGCATGGAACCACACACTCTTATTTACCAATACTGAACCACAGCTTGATGCTCTCAGTCAATGGACTAAAATAGGAGTGACATTACTCTCCTAAAAGTTGAGGGAAGGGTACAGGTCACAATAACACATTTGTACTTGAAATATCACCTTCAGTTTAAAAAATGCATAGGAGAAAAAAATTAGAAGACTATAGGCAGGTAGTTGCTTAAATGGTTTCTTTTGGAAAGCTGCAGGACATGCCTGATGGAGAAGCCTGGCTCTGGCAGGCCAGGTAACAGTCAAACAACATCTAACTTTGTCAAAGTTTTGATTCCACCCTCAGATTGAATTTAGCCCAAAATATAACAGGGTCAAGTGGCAAAACCAAGAATTTAACACATTATTATTAAATAATCCTGCATGCTAGCAGATCTATGGGTGGTAAGAACAGCGTGGGAACAGAAAAGAGTTAAAAATATGTGGTGACATTGGAGAAAGACATGATGAAGGAGAGTGGAGACCTGCAGCTCTTCAAGAAATCAGAAAGAAAATAAAGACTTAAACATTAACTTCCACTTGTTCTGTGTGTCATCCCCTGGTGCGGATTTAGCACCTGTCTAACCTGGCGTATGAAGCTGAAGGGGCTCAACACACAACTGTTCTGTTTTCCCGCTCTCTTCATACAGGAACACATCATGATGCATGAGAAAAAGCTGTGAGAAGCTTAGGGTGCAGTACTTTTTTAGTTCACCCACACCCTGCTACCAGAAGGAGACACAATGAGGCTATTTAAAATGTCTAATCACTGCCTCAGCTGATTACATATCTGCTCAAGAATGGAGTGTCATCAAAGAAAAAGTCTTATCTATTGCACTGTGTGGAGAGCTTTACATGAAAGCTGGATTGAAGCCTGCCAAACCCAACAAGTGCCTTTCCAGCAAGTCCGTGGGGGAACAGTGCTGTGAATAGAAGTGGGATGCTATCACAGATGCATGGCAAGAGATGACAGTAAGACTCAGGGGTAAGACAGGGTCTCTGTGTTTCATCTGTATAAAATGAGTCAGGCCAGCTTCCAATTCACTCATAAGATTTGATTGAAGGGGACAGAAGTACAATATTTCTCTGTTTGGCACGGTGCAAGTGTGGCTGGAACACTGTGCCTATTTCAAGCATCCAGATTTCAAGAAGGATGCTGAGAAGTTGGACAGGGTTCGTAACAGAGCCTAGGGAATGATCAAAGAATTAGAAGCCATGCTTCTAGTGAAAGACTCCAGAAGGTTAATCTACTTATCTCATCAAGTGGAAGGTTAAGGGGTTAGAACGTAATCATAGTCTCATATCTAATATGAGAAATGGAAATTTGACAGTAGGAGGGTTTATCTCTTGACTATTTACCACAAGTCCGGTGGTTAAAAGCTGAATATAAATGCATTCAGAAAGGACAGAAGTGGAAGACACATTTGTTTACTTATGTGCTTAATTTTAATCAAGGAGAGCAATTAACCACTGAAGAAATGTATTATGTGTTGTCAGCAATAGCAAGTCAAGATTGATGCTTTTCTAAAAAACTTTGCTGCAGTTCAAACTGAGCTACTGAATACAGCCTGTGCTCCTTACTAGAGGATATAAGAGAGAGTGAGCTTACAGAAACAGAGTCAGTACGTTAGATTATAATGAGAAGAAATGCCCTAATTTCTAAATGCAGCAAGTCAGTTAGCTCAAAACTACGTGTATATATGTTTGCCTCAACCTGACTTAGAAGAATGCCCACAGAAATCTGAATCAATGGAGCTTGAATTAATCGTGAACTTAGCCAACTTAAAAAACTGTATACAATGTCCACTTTGTTAAGGGCTATGTTCTGAAACACTTTTTTGCCACTATGTTCCCCAAATCACTTCCAGTTATTGATCTCCAATATCTAAGCAGACGAATGTGACTCTGATAAGCATGAACACTTCAAAGTTAAATGATTCTCCATAGCTGTCTCACAGATAAGCTCCTGAACACATCTGGCTTTGCAGGCAAAATACAATACAATAATTGAAGTAGCATTGCTTTTTTCCCCTCCGTTTTTTGGTCGTGGTTAAAAGAAACTTGCAACATCAGGGCTTTTTTCCTAAGCACAAATGAATGTACTGTGTCACAAATCAATCTTGCCATAACACAAATTACCTTTACCTTTTCTCTTCATTCTGGTTAGAGGCCTATTGCTGAAAGGCCTCTTCCATTTGCTTACGCAAACAGTCTACAGTAGTAGCAAATTTAGCATGAATTTTGAAGGATGTTCACCCTCTGCCTCAAGAACATTAGGATATATATAGTTTAGTTTGTTGGTGATCCTAACTAGAAATTTGCAATTACAATTGCTAAAGAGAAATACAGAACAAAATACACGGATAAATGTCTCAAACCTTGAATTGAAACTCCTTTGTTGGGCCTTCATCTTCACAGACAGCTCACAGACCTAAATTTCACAGTTTAGGAAAAAAGTGTATTCTTTGAATCACACTAGTCAGCATCTGATAGCCTCCTTGACACAGCAAAGAAAGTATTTAAACAACATAATCTCCCCTGCATTGAGCCAAATGTATATAAAAAACTGCACATACGTTATTCAGGTGAATGCTTATTATCTGCTTATCAAATCCTGAAAGTACTGCCGTTCAGGTGCACACAGAAATCCCCATGGAAAATCATTGACAGCCAAGTGTCAGATTGATGCTACCGCCTTTATACACAAAAAGTGGATTTTATTAAAGACAGCCTCGCACTTTCTTACATCATTTTTTGATTAAGTTTCACAATTTGTTGCCCTGGGAGAAGAATCAAGAAGTATGCCAGAAAGACATTATTTCTCATTAAAGCATACAAATGCCCTTGAGTGCTTGAAGTATGTTTCAGTATCACCTTAAAGTTAAATGCAAGAATAGGATTCTTTTACCATATTTCCTCTGCTGGCTGCACTTAAGCAGCAGAAGGATGCCATGAGCAGCAGGGCAGTAGCACTGCCCAGCACTGCTGATGTCTCATTTGAGCCTGGAGACTCTCTGAATGGAATCACATGCTCTTATAGGGCACAGAGCATTGCTCATGCTATGGATGTATATCCTAGGCAAACATAGAACAGCATTAAGAAGCACAGCACTAGCCCATGTAGTGCATGTTGTGCAAAGCATTTAAGCAGCTGCAGGACCTGCAACAAGTCCATGTTTTGAAGAACAAACCTTTTCTCTTCAATACACTCTATGTTTTTGGTTTTTAATGCTTATTAATTTGAATTTCCCATGTTAATATGAAAGTCTTATCAAGAGATGTGTGATACCAGCTGATATTTTATGAGCAAGCTGCATCATTCCAAGTTAGTCAAGAAGTATACCAGCTACTACAGAGCTTAGAAAAGGAAACACTCTGGGCAGTAGCTCTGAGAGCTTAGGAGGTTTAATGCTTTACAATTGTGAAGGTGCATGTTGGTATATTTCTAAACTGCTTAAATCAGTAGGATGCAGTATTCTAAGCCTTGAGGATCAAACTTGCTTTTAAAAGTTCAGGTGAATAATAACAAATGCTGAGGCAGTTTTTCCATACTACTCAGTGCTACTTTTATGAAATTATAAGGCATAGTCAGAATATTTTTATCTTAGATGTTTGGACTGTCTGATATTTTCTTCCAGATGGCTTGAGACAAATACTTTTATCTTCCTGTTCCACCATATCCTTTTCCTTTTTTTTTTTTTTTCTTTCATCAATTGCAAGGTGCGTAATTTAGCCTTACTGAATCATAACAGGATTAGAAAAGGCAACTCACCGAAAGTTGGATGCTTTTTCCTGATGTTATTTCTGACACTATTCACAAAGATGCATGCATGGAACTGTACATAGGGTGTAAGGTCTGTCTGAGTAAATTTGCTAGGTTAGCTTTGTGCCATTTCACTAACTTCAGTGTCTTGCTATGGATGGTCCCCAGATTGGCACGAAGTGTATGGCATGAGCAAGACACTAGAGACAGGCTAAGGGGGGCCAACTCAGCACTGGAATATTGGAAAACTGATTAGTTGCACTCAAGCCATATCTTGAAACTATATCCAGAAGTGCTTTTTTCCTGCTGTTTGAGTTAACTGAATCATGGCAGAGTTCTCCTGGAAACTCCAGCGAACACTAGAGCCAAAGCAAAGGAATACACTTAGCTCTAAAATACTATGTGGTAGAGACATAAGAGAATAGACGGATGCACAAATAAGGAGAAAGAAATTTTTAGAGATTTTTTTAGATGTTTCTGTTTAGCCATACCCAGGAATATATACTGAAAAAGCTTGTTAAGGAAGAGAATAAGTAATTTAAGCAGATGCTAGACATCTGTCCGCAGAACAAAAAATGTGAGGTATGAATGTAGGTGTAGTAATGAATATTAGGTGAGTGGGTGACATTGCATGCACTGGCTAAGCTACACAGAAAACAGACATATACATTCCAGTTGCTTCAGAAGCAGAAAGAACATTTGTCATATTCTACACACATCAAATTACACAAATATGCAAATTTAACAACAAGTGAGATGTTGATCATTAATTATTTATAGCGGAGATAGCAAAATTAGTATACTCAAACTACTGTTTTGTAAACTACAATTCTTAGATAATAAAAAGCCCATATACGATTATTTATAATAAGAGAGGAAAGCTTCATGCACGTATGCAAGCACACTGTAATACAAACTTATTAAAGTTAAGGTCTTGAGTATGCTATCAAAAATCTCATTATAGACAGCAAAGTAGCTACTACGTAGCAAAAATTGTATCTGATAATACCCTGTGAAAAATCCTGAATAACAGTACACTATGTATGAATCTAATAACGGGGAGACTATCAAAACATTCCAAATTTCAATAACACCTTTGCTAGCTAAGTTAATTGGAAGTCTTTCCAATAATCTTTTCTGAACATTTGCTCTTCTTGCAATGATCTGCTACTTCCTTGCTTGTTAATGGAACAACAGGTAGAAATTTCCCCAGTGACAGCCTGCTCTGCAGGCTGCCTTATAAACAAAGAACAGAACATTACAGCCACCCTCAATTAAAGCTATTTGTTCTGTGAATACTTTTTGCAAGCTTCCTTATCAACTGGACAAAACCTCAAGTACGCTTTTGTTTACTATCAGAAACACAGAAAAAGAGAACTTTTTTTTCATTTTTTCTTGGAAGGAACCCTTGAATTCTGCAAAGGATTCTTCTAATTTGTTCTAAAACTTTAATAATCTGAAAAACAAACACTTGAAGATGCTATGTTGTAGAGCTTTAACATAAGGTAATAGACAGATAAAGCATAGAGAGAAACAAACATTTCATCAGGAGATTTTTTTCTGCCAATCCTACCAGGAATTTAAGTAGAAATGCTTGTAAAAGGAAAGCATACAGTAATGCATGCAGAGGCTGGATATCTTCAGTCTGACATATGAATTCAGCAATGAATTCCCCATAATCACTTTCAAGGTGAAAACCCTTATATTCAATACAATGCTAATGGTTGTCCCAGAACTGTACATGTAACAATAACTGTAAGACGTCTTACAATGTAATAGTGTTTGAAGGTTATGAATAGAAAAATTAATCTAATAGTTTTTAGCCAGAAAAAAAACCAACACTTCCCATGCAAAACTTTAAAATCAAAATGTGAAAGTTAAAAAAAAAGAGTAACAAAATAAAAATGGAACACTCCAGCTCTGTACTGCTACAACGAAAGGTGCAGCTGCATACATCTGCTAATCTGGGTGCTGCACAGACCACATGCCCATGCTCAGACTGTGCTCTGTGCAGCACCCAGAGCTCAGTCTGAGCATGGGCATGTGGGAAAATAGCACAAGAGATGTTGGTGTTGATGGGAAGCAACAGAGCAAGGGCCCCAATGGGAGCATAGAGTTTCTTTCACATGTGAGTGTAAGCATATCATGAAACAAATCTGTTGAAGACTATAAAGGCCCTTGTAAAGGACCTCAGAAAGCATCGCCACAAAAGTACTCTCTTCCCTGCAAGTCCTTGCTATGAATGGCAAGTTTGCACCTGCAATGCTGTACTTGTGAATATCGAAAGTACCATGGTATGTCTGCACAACTGATTCAAAAATAAAAGTAACAAAAGTTCTGCCTTATAGAGGACATGGGAATATTCCTTCAGAAAATATACTTTCTCTTCCAGGTGTAAATCATATGTTGCTTTTTGGTACTTTGTTTTTACAGTTTGCTTCCAAATAAATAAGTAAATAAATAAGTAAATAAATAAATATATGTGCTACATGTGTATACATGTATATTACTATATTCAATATAGTAATGATTGCTTGCCCTGTTTCGGGCATTAAAAGTTCATTTTTAAAATAAGTAACGCAACAGATGTTCTCCTTTAATTCAGAATGAATTTTTCTGTCATTCTCAGAAATCCCACTGAATGCACATTTTTAATTCACAGTAGAAGCAGCTACAGTTCCTCTTGATATAATTCAACAAAGATATAATGGAATCTCTGCTTTGCAAGAGGAGAGGAAACAACATGACAGGGATATCCTCTAAGCTTCAAGCAGCACTGCAGCACCAGTGGAGTAGATAGATCACGTTTCTTTGTTGGAAGTCAGTTTTGGTCCCAATTATCTCATGTTTGAGGTGGAGCTTGTAAAGCAGAAATTAAAGCTGAAGCGATGTATACATCACATAATTTAGCGCTAAGTCTAAATCAACAATAATGGATAAATATCTGATGGCCAAGAGTGATGCAAAACCTGCTCAGCATTGCCTGTTTTGTGTATTCATTCAGCATTTAATCCTTTTCTATGCTTCCCTCCTTTCACTGCCTTGGGTTACAGTATTAATATTCTTTTAATGAAGCCTGTCTGTGGGAATTAAATCATACTTGGTTTTTGAAGTATGTAGATGCTGTATTATTTTTTCATATTTTTCCCCCCCAAATTACTTACTTTTGCTAAGAAAAAAATGCTTCAACAAGAAGATGTTGCCACTGGCTCTCAGCTGCACGAAGGAAAGCTTTCAGAATAGCACTTGGAGCATCCAATTTAGATAAGGATAAGTTCTATTTGGAAAACTTTGGAGAATACTAGGATAAGAAGGTTATCTGCTGACCAGCTGAATGACAGTCAAGGAAATGTAAGTATCCTCCACAAAGGCTGGAGGTATCAGAGAGAGTACACTAACAAAATGAATAAGAGCCTCCTATTCAGAATCATTTACAAAGTTATTGTAGCTGATAAGAAAGAGCTGAAGTTCAGAAGGATATCTCTTATAAAACATGATTAGATTCCTTAATCTTAAGAGTGATGAATATTTACTCTTGAGGTTTCAAACATATCTAAAGACTTATATGCATTTATTCCAACAATTCGAGATTTGACACAGTACTGATACAGCTTGTGTCCTGTCCCTCGTGGATGCATTGGCAAAGCTTCTGCCAATAGAGCTGATGGCCAATACATCACGTTACACAAAAGAAACCAACAAAGCATTTTCTGTGAGAATTGCTACACCAGAGCACCTACTGCAATGTATCAACTGGAAGCTTTCCCCTTCCTCATCCTGTGCTCCTGCTGGGTGGCCCTAGCAAGACCGTGACACAGAGATCAGGCCTAACCACGAGGAGAAATGTCTTTAAAAGGTGCAGGAAATGCAAAATATTGGTCCAGAAGGCTGACATGAGCAAAACAAGGTGAAGTATTGATTGTTGGAGCAGAGAAAAAATATATATCTTCATGAACAAAGACATGAAGACGACTGTTTCTTTAGAACCTGAGGCACTGGACTGACCCTCATAAAGAGGAGCAAATTCCTACAGAAATGTTTCCCACAAGGATGGCATTGACAAGGCTGCTCTGTTGGATGGGGTCTCTGATGTTCAGTAAGGTGTGAACCCATGCTTATGCTTTTCTCCCACCAGAATTTATAAGAGATGGATAAATCAAAAGAGTAGCTGCATAAATGACCAGAAAGGCGGAAAGGTGAATGACTATACCAGGAAAACAAAAAATCAGAGAAATGGAAATCAGTGAAACTCAGGAACTAAAAGTAGTGATACCTTTAAATTCCTACTGGTAAAACTATCATTTCCTACTTCTTTGATTTTTATTGTTGTTGGGATTCATTTACACCACTTTTGAAAACAGTATATGATACCTAACTTACAGTAAAAGGAGAGCAAAAAAAAATTCCCTGAGCTAAGTAAGAGTTACATTCATAGTTCTAATTCCAAATTAGGCCACTTCACCAGATCATACATTCTATACTCAGATTTACTTATGTCTCATTTGAGGAGGAAACATGAAATTGCAACCATAAATGTCCAACTATGCACCAGAGATGGAACATTTTTCTTACACCTCTAAGAACAAAAATGGTCTATAACTTGCTTGTTATATGATCTCTGTAAAAAAAAACTTGTCAGCCTGCTAGGCAAACAAGAGATGGAGTCCCCCTACTACTTCTGAAAATCTAAATTCTACACAAGCAAATGAGCATTTTTTTTTCCCCCTCTTTTCTCTCTAAGTACTATTTCCCATTTGCAAGGTGTGAATATACATCTGTGGGTGTAAGAAGTGCAAACACTTCAGTAGCTACATTTTAGCAAACATTACCTTCAATAAACATGCTTCACAGCATATAGCAACAGTATGTTTGCATGAAACTAATATTCTGGAAAAAATATCTAATTCTTATCTAATATATATACAGTGTGGATGTGTAAAGCCAAGCTTGTGTCCTATGCTTTCTTTGGAGTCAGTAGAAAGAAATATATACTTGCTGGGTATGATTTACATTACCTTTTTAAACAACTAGAATGAAATAATTAGCATGCTTCAAATTCTTAATGCACTTTATTAACTAAAAAGATGCTACCTGAGAAACACATCCACTTCTGACATTAATGTTCATACTAAATATTCTCATTTTAGAATCATAGAATTACCAAGGTTGGAAAAGACCTTTAAGATCGTCTAGTCCAACTGTCTACATGACACCAATACGTCCCATTAAACTGTGTCCCTCAGTACAACATCTAAATATTTCTTCAACACCTCCAGGGTTGGTGGCTGCACCATCTCCCCACGTAGGCCATTCCAGCACCTGAGCAATCTCTTGGGAAAGTATTTCCTACCATCCAACCTGACTTTCCCCTGGCACAACTTGAGGCCATTCTCTCTAGTCCTATGGCTATCTACACGGGAGAACAGGCCAACTGCCACTTCACTCTAACCTCCCTTCAAGTACTGTAGAGAATGATAAGGTCATCCCCAATCCTCCTCTTTTCCAGACTGAACAATCCCAGTTCTCTCAGCCATTCCTCATAACATCTGTACTCCTCACAACATTTGCACAAGCAACTGAAGGAATAGGGGCTGTTTAGTTTGGGGAAAAGGAGACAGAGAGGAAACCTTATTGCTCTCTTCCAATACCTGAAAGGTGCTTACAGCAAGAGTGGGGTTGGTCTCTTCTCACTGGTGACAGCATGAGGGAAAATGGCCTCAAGTTGCAGCAGAGGAGGTTTAGGTTGGATATCAGGAAAAACTTCTTTACAGAAAGGGCTGTTAAGCAGTGGGATAGGCTCCCAACCCTGGATGTGTTTAAAAACCATTTGGATGTGGTGCTCAGGGACATGATTTAGTGGAGGGTTGCTAGAGTTAGGGAAGTATAGTTAGGTTGTGATTGGACGATGATCTTTATGGTCCTTACCAACTTGAGTGATTCTATGATTTTGATAATGTGAATGCCCTCTTCTATAGAGCAAAAGAACAACTAGGAAACAGGAAAAAAAAAAAAAAAAATCCAGTTATGAAGCAAATCTGACTGGCATGACTGTTTCTTTAAGGACTGGAGAGTTGGTTTAATCACTTACAATTCTATGGTTGCAGTGTACAACTTTGTAATTTGAATCTTCCTTCCATTTACAACTTGATGCTGTTGATTTAATTCCACACAGATACTAATTCATTAGAAGATCAATTTAATCAACTAAACAAAATCAATGTGACTCCAAGTGCAAATTTGATTTGTTGATTGTACTAGTCTGTTTTAATCAGTTTTGTAAAGCAAGAAAAGTTTACACATTAATTGATTTTTACTTTATTGGCTTGCTTAATTTCCATACAACCCTAAAAAGAATACTTAAAATCCTGCCCCCAAATGAAAGAACAGAGAAAATGGAATTGAATATTTTGTCACTTTGCCCTACTTCCAAATTACAGCTGTGACTTTCATAATCACCTGCAGAAGGACAAAAGTAAAACAAGGTACTTCATGAAAGCATTCTGAAATGTTGATTAGATTCTCTTTCCAACCAGTAGTATTTCTTGTGAAATAGGTTAAATGCGATACGGAAGTATTTCTCTTACAAAGAGAACAGCCTAAAAGACTTAGCAAAGAAATCCATAACGTGTTTCAACTCGTAAATATTTGTCAAAATCAGAGTTTCAGAGCAGAGCACTAAAGTCCTTTCTTCTTCTGCACTGGAAAATGACGATGAAGAATGATTTGTCCTAGATTTATGTTCTGAATTTCCTCTACTCTGAATTACAGGAGTTGTCCTTCTTCCTGGACAATAATCCAAAAGATAGGGAAGTTCATAAAGGGACAACCAACAACAGAGTAAGGAGGTACTGAAAATTAATCATCTTTTTTTCTATGATTGCCAAACTAAGTTCATTTCGGTTTATGTATTCTAGGAGAAAGGGAGAGAGGGAAGGAAGGAAGGAAGGAAGGGAGGCAGATATCTAGATTCCTTAAAAATGGGGAGACAATTGAGCTTCCCAGAGAAGCAGTAACTAGTACCAAAGGATACTGAGTACAGATGAGATGATATCTGAGATCCCCAGACTATTATCCCTATGTTTTTAGTCCCTCAACATCAGGGTATTCAAGCTGAAAGATGTAATAACTGCATGTGCATGCAATTGGTGTAATATCTGCTTCTTGCAATACAGCATATCACATCTGGGTGTTTTAGATGCACAGTCACTAACTCCATATGTATGTGCACCACATTTGCCCAACTCTGGAAGTAGAAATCTGTGAAACAAGTTACGTCAGTATTCTTTCATACACTGAAGAATGGTCTGAGAATGTCAGTCTGGCTTTGGCTATCCATTCAGTAGCAAAATCAGACATTTCAATCCCTTACAGGCTTTTGACCAGACCTTTAATTAACTGCAGTACTAAGAAGGAACACGGGGCTGGAGGTGCCCTCATGGCACTCATTCACAGGAGCACTCTCAAAAGAGGCACGAGTCTTCACTTCTACGGAGTATGACCCTCCTCTTCCCTTCCCTAATGAGAAGCAGTTAGTTGCCAAAATGTAGCAGATGTTTCTGGACTAAAATACCTTTTTTTTTTTTCCTTCTAAAACAAGGTTCTAACATTGTCAAAACCATTTCATTGCCTAAATAAACACTAACAAAATAGTTAAATCACAAAGTGACCCATTGTAAAGACATTGCCAGCGTGCCAATTCCATAGCTAAAAATCATGATGTTACCAAAAAACAACTCTAATCTTTCCAGGTTTTACTTCTGTGAGTAAGGACATCATAGCTAATGCAGAATAGGAAGATAATGTCAGACACTGGAAGAGAGGTATACGTGGATCATCACCCAAACACCAAGCAGTGTTTCATCACTGCAATTCTACTCCCAGCAAAGAAAGATGAAAGTGGGAACATTTTGCTAGGTTTTGCTTCAGCTACATCAAATCTGAACACGCATCACTGACCAAAGCTCAGGTCTAAATATCTAATATCAGCACACAAGGTTTTTATGCACAGAATTGATGGCTACACCTGTTAAAGTACCTTGGTCAATAGGCTAAAGAATACCAACATGAAACTACCTATAACAATAGAATTGTTCCTGAATGGTATGGTGAGCACAGTGTGCTGGTGTAAGGACATTTTACATCATTATAATGATACAGCTTTTCCATTAAAAAATATATATTTTGATCCAAAAAGAAAATAAGACTCACCAAATGAGAAAAAAAAAAAAAACAAATATACTTGCGCTCAGCTGAAAATATGACAATAGGAAAAACTGTCAGAACTTTGTGAGTGGCTTTGGCAATATTTCTCTTCTTCATATATTTTGCCCTTACATGAAACTGTGTATAATTGTAGTTACCTAATTTTTGAAAATATACCAAAGAAAAGAGAGAAAAAGAAATGAATGTCTAGAATACTCATAAACCAGATAGATTTAAGCAAGCTGTAGTCCCTGTGTTGTCCTGAGCACAGACATGGCTTCTTAGTATTTCAAGAAGAAAAACAGCTTCTGACCTTGGCACACGAAATAGCCAGGGTACATAGTCATTACAAAATGAAAACTTATAATTTTGCCTTTGAACTGAATTGATGTGGAAATTCTTGGATTAAGCTGAACATTGAAATTCAATGAGGGAGGTTCCCTTCTGTCCTTGTATCTATTTTAAATCTAATTTATAAAGCATTGCCCTTAATCTGCACATAAGTATCTATCAAGGAAAATGACAAACATTTCAAAGAACTGTCAAAATGGCTATGCACTTTAGAGACACAAACCCATTCAGATCAAGTATTCCATCTTCACAGGAAAATATTTTTCCATTTACATCATTTCAGAAATGACTTTTAAAGATAATTTAAATATTCCTCAGCTACTTATCCTCAGTATCCACCAAAATGGTAACACTGTCAGAAAAAGTAACATTCCGTCCTTCAAACCTTCAGCAATGCCCTTGTTTTTTATTTTTATAGCAGTTGCTAATGGCTTACTTGCATGTTCCTCCTTTATGTCATACACCTGACTGTTTTTTGTCACTTTGGTGACAGCCATTCTGTTATTTAAGCATATCTTTCCCGTGTATCTGATATAAGCACAAGGCTGTTTGCAAACCTGAGGCTGTACCTTCTTGCAAGCAGAACTCCTGTGAACTGCAGCAAGAGAATTAAAACCTGTTCGCAAACTTTCCCAGTGTAAAGTTCTCAGCAAAAGGAAGAAATGTGTAAATTTCAGCGGGAGCATCCTACCCAAGATCTAAGTCCTGCCACAGGCAAAACAATGCTTCTCCAGGCATTGGAAGAGTACTGAGTATTACATAGAGATCGACCAGGATCCTTGAGGAGGGCTGTATGGGTGGCCCAAGACCTCTTCAGAACTCTTCAAATTTCTCAGCCAGCCAATCAACATCATCAGAACTTCAACCCAAAGTCTTCCCAAAACCTTCACTCTAGGCAACAGAAACAGTGATCTGATCTCCAGCGAAGTCAGGTGCCAGGATCTTCCAGAGCGGTAGAATATTAAACACTTCTCAAAATCAGGGCGCTTCATCAACTGTTTTAACTCCTTGCCTTTCCTCTCAGACAGATTCTGTTGGTCTGTCCTGTTGGTCACTGACTTATCTGAAAGCATCACATAACTGTGATGTGCAGGGCATTTTTTTTTTTTTTTTTTTTTTTGCCACAGCTTCAGCTAACATATGTGTTGTTTATAACTCGGGTCCCCTTTCATGATTCATGAAAAAAAAAAAAAACTAAACACAAACCACAAAATCACACTAATCCAGCAATCTTCTTTCAAGAATACTTACACTTTTGAATGGAGTGGCTGGCTCTTGGTGGAAATAACCTAAATTTAGTGTCAACTAAAGTTAGCTATTAGCTATTCTGTATTGCCATGCTGTTAATTCACAGGATGGCTTTTCTCATTCAAGCAACATTAACTTGAGGGGCATTAGCTTGAGTACACAATTTGGATTAACTCTTTAGAAAGGACAAGTTCAGTGAAGTACCTTTCACTATAACCTTACAACATTTCTGCCAGTATTTCCCTATCAGAGATTCGTTTGATAAGAGCTTTTTTGACACTCTTAATTTAGCGTTACACACAGTGAAGCAATCAACCATCTGCCCGATAGTTTAGCAAGCAGGACTAGCAGCTCTTCACGTGGGACAGAATAGAGTCACAACAGAGTCATTTTTGTTTCACTTGGTGTTTCATAAGCTTCGACCTCCAGCATTCTGTCATTTTTACCAGAAGGAGCTATTACTGTGAGTGCTTTTGCTAGCCAATATAAATCCTTGGCAGCCAGTCCCCCTCTGCCTGAGTGAAGCAATCAATCTGCCAGAAAATCATGACAGTATCATGTGCTATGAATATTTTATAGTTTACTCACTCTAATTGCTCATTTCATACCCAAGCACTAAGGTCACGCTTGTCACACCTGTTATTTCATCCTCCACGAGACTGAAAAGGAGATCACACATCAGAATACTCTCACACTTCATAATTCAGCTAAGGAAAGATAAACTGAGACTAAAAAACAGATGAATCGACAAGCTTCTCCTGATCACAGAGCTATCAAAACACTTTCAAGTCACCTGACCTCTTTTGACCCTGCACACTTATCTGTCAAGAACTTTATGTCTTAGGATAAGCCTCCAGAGCTATGCAGTGCCCATCACAATCAGTTTGTGCAGTGACTTTCTTGTCTAGAGAAACACTAAGCACCATAAAAATTTAATTCATGTGTGTGGGGGGGAGGGTATTCTGGTCCTCTTGTCCTGAGACAAGATGTATAGGACCAGAATAATGTTAAGTAGCATTGATTCAGCACTGCTTCTGGATTTTACTGCTGAAGCACGAGTGTACCTACACAAGTACACTCATTGTTATTCCACAGTTCCACAAAGAAGTACTCCATGTCTGCAACAAGTACTGCAGTAGGTAATGCAGCAGGTGAACAGAGATTCAGATAAATCCATATTTTTGATACAGGTCACTCTAGTATTTCAGAGGGAGGTGGAAGGGACCTTTAAAGGTCATCTAGTCCAGATTTGAATGCATAGTAACCTCTAAAAAGAAGCTAGCAATCCCAGTATGAATTTCAGGAACGTAGAGTTCAGGAAAAGTATGATTATTGCCATCAGATTCAGAAAATGCTTCTGCCAAAATCAGAAAACAGCAGTTGTGGTGGCTTTCGTGTTCAACAACAGACTGTTCTCAGCCATCCCCCATGGTGACATTAGAATCATAGAGTCAATCATAGAATGGCTTGGATTCAAAGAGACCTCAAGGATCATCAAAGTTCCAACACCTCCACCCCAGGCAGGATTTTCATTCCTCAGGACTCCCTAAAACCAAACATTTGAAAACAATTCTCACACAGTTTCAAGGTACAAAGATAATTTCAAGGACCTAAGGAAACCAATAACTTCCAATACTTCTGTGTAATAAAAGTAAAAAATATGCTATACTATGAGCAGGCCTAATAGCACAGAAAGTGGTTTACCGTATTTGTTAACATATTATTTTTATGCTATCTGTCTCACATATCCATAACTTGCTTTCTGTGGGGGAAACTGTTAAAAATTAGAAAAAGCAGAAGGACGGAATAAATGCAGCTGAGTAAAGGTCCTGCAGTGGTCAAATGTGAGTTGCCCAAAGCAGGAATTCCATGTAGCAGATTTGACCCATACACATTTCAAAAAATGGTCTCAGAGAGAGCAGTATTTTACATGTCTTGAATTTCCAAAGATCTTGCTGTGGCAGTGTATAGAAGTTACAGATCTGGCTGTTCCTCAGCAATCCAACACTCAGCTCAAACTGCCTTAATAAAAGTATACACACAAATTCATACAAAAAATAGTAACTATTTTTATATTAGTTTTTTGCTAAAAAAATTCTCCTATTATCATCTTAAAAAAACTGTACTTAGCATATTTTATTCTGAATAAATTATAAATAGCAAATGATTCTCAGTAATTTGTTCTAAGCTCTATTATTGTTTCTGGACCTTAACAGGATGTGATTTCCTTTCAGCATTCTTACTGGAGAGGGAAGAAAATGGATGAATTTAAACATATCACACAAGAAAATCTAAAAAGCGTTTCCAAATACACTTTCACACAGTCAAGCGTCAGATAGAGTCACAACTGCATGTCTTGAACAATTAGAATGGAAAATAATTGCACCAAACACAGAGAGCTAACATGAACAATTTCAGTATTCAGATCCCAGGCAAACACATTTTTCCCCCCACCTTGACATGAATACTTCCATCAGTTCTTTACTTTTTACCATTCTTTCAGATACTTTCTCCAATTTCTTTCAGATCCTGATCACTGGAAGATTCCAAAGTATTTGTGTATCTTTATGCCCACTTTCTCTGCCAATAATTTCAATGATATGCTTACTCCATTTATTATAATTAACACCAGAAAAAGTAATTTCAGCATTACTGCCGCTAGTAATTTTGTACTTTGAATTTCTCGGCAAAATCCGGCCTCCTCAAGAACTGTTCAGATGGTGCATGGGAAGGGGCAACAGTGAGTATGTTTGATACATTAAAATTCTTGATATAAATAAAGTTGTACATAATGCTTGTGGGTCCTTTTGTTCATCTGTTTTTGTTTGATTTCTTTGCTCTTATTTTTGCTGGTGAGCTATGTGTAAACTGCAGTAATGCACCAAGTGTAGTTACAGATACATTTTAAAAAGTAAAAATGGAATCAAAAGGCCCTTTACACGATTCCTCTAAGATAAGAATAATTATAAACATATATATATATATTTACTTTTATGTAATGTATAAATATATATATTCATTTAAGAGAAGTGTTATATTTCTCTCTCTCTCTATATATATCAAGATAAATAAATAAATACATATAAATAAATATGAATATATATAAATATATGTAGAGAGAGAAATATAACACTACTCCTAAATGAATTCATTATTATGCTTTAACAGTTGTTGAAATTCTTTGAAGATTAACATAAACCTGAACTGGAAGTTATAAGCAGAATCATTTGTAGATAACAGTAAGCGTGTCTATCACACATTCCCAATTGAACTGAAGTAAATTTGAGAAGGTTTAAACACATTTGTGCTTACGATGTGAAAACCTCTGAGCACACAGAATGGCTTGGGTTGGAAGGGATCCTAAAGATCACCCAGTCCCACTCCCACGTCATTGGCATGGCTGCCCCTCACCAGCTCAGCTGCCCATGGCTCCATCCAACCTGGCCTTGAATGCCTCCCGGGATGGGGCACCACCACAGCTTCTCTGGGCAACCTGTGTCTGGATTTTCTAGGAAAATGTTTTATACGTGTATTTTTTCTTTTAAGTAGAAAGAAACTTTTAGTTACAGGACAAAGCTTTGGAGCATGTACTTTCCAATAGCCAAATACGACAATGGGATACTCAGTAATGGCTTTGTCTCTGTGGAGGAAGCTGTACACCACACAAGTCTTACATGATAGCATGCACGATATTTTGCTGAGATAAGACCAAATAGTACAAGGAGCCATAACAGCCAAAATCTGTGACAAAAACAGTTATGCACAGGAACTGGAACTTTCAACCTGGAAATACTAGGCATGGATAATTTGCTGTGTCTTGAGAGGCACATGAAAAATGGATGCCTTTGGCTGTGCAGACAAATGATCAGACTGCAGAGAAAGGAAGCTGCTCCACCCAGTACAAAATGATCCTTTGGCTATTTTCCAATGGTAGCAACAGCTAAAAAATGCCAAGCAATTACTCTTCTACTTAAATGCTCTTAGCAGCAGTAATGCACATATTTCCCAGTGCAGCACAACTGGCCTTAGAGTCTCTGCCCTAGAATACATTTATGTAAATATACTTTCCAGATGCACCATTAGCTGAACAGCCAGCAATAGTGGCACTACTGTGGATAACACCTACTTTCTTACTGCATATAAAGCCATAGCTTCTACAGTCCAGGGAGCTTGCATCTGAGCTAGCAATTTAAAAAAAAAGTTTTGAAGCTGCTACTTCACAATCTCTGTATTTACCTGATGAGCTACAAATATGAGAGAGCATTGGTACAATTCTTAAGTGGGAACAATGAGGATGCCTGAGTACTAGCAACTTGAATCATTACATGTTCCCTCTTTTATTGCAATTCTAAGCTTCTACACATAGGACATCTCATTAAAAGATTATAATTTTGTGATACACTTCATGTTTATTAAAGTACTTCAGCAACTTGTCATTATTTTACAAACAAAACCACATGCTATTTTTTCAAATTAATTTTCTTTTAAGTCAGTCTGCTGGTAAGCAACTGCATTCTTCTTGCACTGATTTTGTCCTGAATGGACAAATGAACCTGAGTGTCACAGAACTAGTTCTATGTTTAAGAAAAGCAAACAGATTCACAGTGTTGCTTCTTACCACTGGGCAGCGTTCAATCCTGTCAAAAGTTAGACACTCGAAGATAGCTGCTGTCTCACCTATCATTAAAAAACAGAGTTCTGTCTGCTTCTAACAACTGATTTCAGATTGAAGGCTATATGTCTTGTCCCACTGATGCATGATGTCCTTGTGTGAGATTTGAAACTCCATTTCCTTTCAAGTGGAACCAAAAGACCATAAACACATCCGCCCTTTCCTTCAGCAAAGGAACAGCAAACCCTTCATTTATCAAATACAATGAATGTTAAATGCTGACTCTATTAACTCACAGTAAATAAAACACATGATTAAATTCATCTTGAAGGTCAAGTCCAAGAGGCTTTGACAGGGACCACTTCACAACAGGCCACCCTTCTGCTCTAACACAACTTTAATCATCTTTAAATGAAGTTTGAAGACGGACACAGGCTATGTGACATCGTTACTGTACCTCTGCACCAGAACACAAAGATAAGAAAAGTTAATTCTGCAAATGTGCAGGTCACTGGAGATTGTTGATCAACAATAGAGTTGCACATGAAGATGAGTAATGCTTCTTTATCAGCAAGCTGTAGGACAAAACTTGTTTTCTGTTCATATCTGATCCACGCCAAAAGCACATGGGTAGCGAAGATGCTCAAAGCACAAGGTCGGAGAAGATGCTCCAGTCTGCTGTGCTCAGACTCCTGCATGGCATGGTGGGCAGGAAGCCTCTCCCCACTGCCACCTGCAGAACAGGTGGTAGGAAGGGCTCAGCAAGCCCTCAGACTGAAAAGAACCAGGGCATCAAATCTATGAGTAATTTGTCTAAACTGGCCTTGGTGAATTACCTTTGCAATACGCTCCTTATTGGAGGCTTGAGGGAGTAGCAGAATTTATCCTCGTGTGAATAAATAATCCAGTACACGTGTGTATAATGCATCCATGGGTGTTTAAGAGAAAAGAAATGCAACAATGTAGTAAAAGAACCCAGAAGTTTTCCAAAATATAATTACGTTTACTGACATAAACTCCTTTATATATTTTCAAGTAACCTCCTATGAAATGATATGCATATTCGCAAATGCAACGAGTACATTTCTTACACTTAATTAGCACTGCAGGATTTCTGCACTCCCTGATAAATTATCTGTGAAAATTATGTACAGATTTTGCAGCTGATATGAAGACATTACAGTAAAAAACAACCTGTAAAAAATATGAACTAATTACATAATGAGCCTTGAGAAATCAAGTTACGTCACTGGTGGTATATCTAATATCTACATCCGTGGTACCCAAGAGCACTAATCCACTCCACAAATATTGGTGATTAAACTTAATAACTAGCTCTTAATTCTGCTGAATTGACTATCTAGTGTACAGGACCTGAAATGCTGTAAGTGGCCATTTACAGATGTTTGCTAATGTCTTCTTGTGCCTGGAAGGTTTCATCTATGTGAAAGCAGGACAGGCTGCTTTCTATATGACACGTCTGGGTTTTAAAAACATACCTCAGGCTACCCATACTGTACATCCTTCTTGCTCCCCCTTAGGTCATACATGTCTTTTAATTCTGTATTCTTTATTCCAACACATGCCTTTCTATTTCTTGAACAAAATTCAGGGGGATGTCTACCAATATGAATGTTTTGCACAAGACAGACTGTAAAGGCTATCCATACAATATGGGACTGTATACACTGGAAAGAGTATACGCAGAACAACACACACATTGCTGGAGACCTCATTTGCACTATGCCCATTTAACCATTTTTCCCTTCAGATTAGTCCTAGTCTGACCCTGTGGAACAAATGATCATTTAAAATAAGAACAAACTACGCATATCCCTGGAGCGTATTTTCCAGCTTAGTTTCTTTCCAAAGGAAAGCAGCTCGTGTTCAGAGATGGCTCCACAACGCAAAACAACAGTCTGAAGAGGCAGTTGGTACATTTGTATCAAACACATCCTCCTGATCTCAATTAAGAAGTTAATGGAGACATACCCCATCAGACCCAATTATACTTATTCTAAAAGAAGTTCTCTTTTCTCCACCTCACCTTTCACAAAAGCTGAGAAGTAACAGTGGCTTGTAAATTCAACTGTAATCACAAGTTTTCTCCTACAAAATGAAAATAAACCACATTATGTGAAGCTGCTTCTCCCACAAAACCGCGTGCAAAAAAATCACACTTTTGCTGCGAGACCTTCTCAATTGTGTACCCAAACAGATGTAAAAACCTGGACTAATCCAAGATGACAAAAGACAACATTTCTAAAAATGTTCTGCTTATTTGTTCTCACTTGCAATATAACATTAACGGTAAATGGGATTTTGCATATTCGCCATTACTTGTTGGCAGGTCAAGGGCAAACAAATACAGAACTGTTTGCGCCCTAGGCTTTTGCCTCTTTACACTAATTAGAATCCATTTTACACCAGAATGAAACCTGGGAGGGGAAGTAGAAGCATCCACAGATCACACCAGGTGGCCCTGGCTAGGAGACACGCTTTATAGATGCAGTTTGCTTATAGTAAGTATGAAAAACACCTGATGCTCTTCAATTCTTGTGCTTTTGTATGTGTTTTCATTTGATTCACTAGTCTTTTAAAACTAGGAGTTATTCTTAAAATTAAAGATTCATATAATTGTCCACAGCTACAAAATTTAATCTCTACGTAAGACCAAAGAAAACTAAGAAAAAAGATAATTGACAGAAAGTCTCTTTGCGTAAGAGGCATATGGACACCGTACTGGAATAGGCTAAGATTTTTTTCACTGCTTTTATCTTCACAGTGTTATACAAAGTACAGCTCCTAAATAATATTATATATGAATTTGAAATGCAAGATATTACGGAAACTCACAATTGCAAGTATTCCATAAAATACAGGGATGGAAAGGAATCTGTGTTCTCATTGACCTTATGTGAGTATTCTCAAATATAACATGTTTATTATTCACTCTCTAAGTTTCCTTCAAGGAAAGTGTCAATGCAAAGATAAACTATCTTTACATATCAGAATGAAGGCAAATCAATAAAAGACAGTAACTCCAGCCATTCTGGTTCCCAATCTGCTTTAGATGTCATTTTTATCTCTTTCAAGCCTGTGATAAAGAGTTGTTCTTTAATTTTGTTGGTTGATTCTAGCTGGTTGGTCATATGAGAGTCAATTGCTTCTGTCCTTATTCTTCCAATTACAGTTTTTCCTCTACAGCTGCTCACAGTATGGTACACGTGAATATAAGGTGTTGAACAGAAACTCAGAGCTGAAGTAAAATGGGCAAAACACCAATTTAGGGAGAGATCTAAGGAACTTCAACACAAATATACGCATTTACTTCTTTCTTACTACGTGTAGCTCTTAAGAAGATTTATTAAGTGTGTGCCTGGAGGCACAGTTATAACAGTATGTTTTTGAATTCTGTCTCTGCTGTTGATACCAGTAACAAATAGAATGACATAAAATTAGATGTCCAGGAGTAATGAACGGAAGGAGACAAGCCTTTCAATAGTGCTATCAGACTTTGACATAAAAAACAAAAAGCCTGAAATGGCATTAGTAAGACTACATTTTCCATTATACTCTTCCAGTAATTCTTGAAGAAAATACCGCCTCTGAGATTCTCCAAGAACTGACAAGACTAATGACACATTTGATCTTGAGTTCACTTCTCTCTTTAGATGTTTTCTTTCTGTCTCCTTTCACAGAGATTAATGCTGTGTTAGTCAAACTCTTTTGATTATTGCTGTGATATTTCTTCCAAAAGAGATAGAAATTAAAATTTTTAAAAGTGCTTTTTTTATTTTAAAGTATTTTCTTCATTTTATCTTTCCTAGTAAAATCATGAGATCTTGGGAAATACTAAACTTTCCTTTAGATACGTGTGTTCTATGTTGTTTTAAAATGGTTTTATTTCTCATTCTAGAGAAGCACAAGGCAAAAAATGAAAATGGAGTTCAGGCAGCATAGCGTTGCCACAGTTTAAAGAAATTCAGCCATCAGTATGATCTGTAGTGGTGTTCACTTTTGAAGTGTTTTTGCCATTGGTCATTCTGTTTAATAAAATAGAGTGATATGTATGGAAGAAACTTTAAACAATGTGACCAACATTTAAAAAAAAAAACCCATCAGCGACTTTGCCAAGCCTTCATTCACTGGCCAGTGCTGCAGATTTCTGCAACACAGGTCTCTAAACAGATTTTAAAGCAACAGATAAGCATCACTTTCAGAAACAATAACTTTCTGAACTTTGCCTTCTCTTATTTCAACCCCATAAAGCGCAAAAGAGAAGATCAAATGAGAAGAAACAGATCAGAGCGTTACCTAGCTAAGATTCTCTGACTGCAATTCCTCCATGTACTGTCAGCCTTCAACATGACTGTTGATGTATTTTCACAAATTGCTATTTTTAATGAAGAGTCAAAGCACTACAGTCATGAAATGAGACTTCCTACTGTGACAGGTGCTTTGAAACAGACTGTTCTTGAACTAAAGGCTTTATGATTGTTCCATTCTTCTAATTCAGTGAACAGTTAACTTTATTATGTTCCTATTTTTATAGGTCCTCTGACTCATCATTGATCTTCTTTACCTTTTGCAATCATTTAAAGAATACAGCTTGACTCTTCATCACACATGAGAAAACAAGCATGAGCACTAGAATATGTGTGGCTGAGAATATTACATTACCAGAAATTTAGAGGTGCTCTCAGAGAAGGCTCAGCATTCTTCTCAAAAGCAGGAGGAGCTATGAGACAGCCTACAAACAGAAGGTCAAAGTCACAGTCAAGCGCTGATAGGTGACTGCAGGAAAATAAGACAGTTTTAGGCAAGAGAAGAAGCCAGTCATGAGAAGGAAAATCAAGACGCAAGGTGGTCAAGGGCTGAAAATAATACAGAGTAGATAATACAGAGTAGAAACAACTGTAAAGTTTGATAGGAATTTCTTTCCTGAAATTGTTTCCTGCTCGTCACTTCTCTTGTAACTGTGCCTTAATGTGTTAGCATGGACCATACTGAAATATAGACTGGGAAATTAAATGCTACTGATTTTCTGAAGAGACAAAATCATACCTGAAGTGTCAAGGACAAAATTTTTTTACACTCACTTCTACACTACAACCCCCCAAAATAATAAGTACCACAAGAATTATCAGTGGCAGGATTAACAACTAACAAGACTTTTTTCTCCATTATCTTCCTACAAGAAAACTGATCTCAGTTCTATTTTTTATTAATGCTTGATGTTACATCCTGACAACATAAAATGTATGCTAGTAAACCAAAGCCCATCGATGATGAAATGATTTTAGAGACAAAGGCACTATAACAGAAAATGCAATGAACTAGAGATTTATGGCTCTACGTACAGGATTTCATATGACAGTGAAGTTCCTCATTCTGTAGGTTAGACTCAACATTGATTTCTATTCCATTACATACCTAATTTTCAGAAGCCCTAGCAAGAGTTTATTGTCTGCTTGTAATTAGATTTACATGGCAACTGTGTGCTAAAGATTACTGAAAAAGTTTCTTGCACTGATAGCCTTAGCAGAAATAACTATCCAGGCAGCAAACCAAAATTTTACAATGCAAGACTTACATAGATTATAGAATTTCTTTTAATGTACTTAACCAAAGTAAAGCTTAACAGTACTCCCCTGCCAGAATAAAACTTTATCATATGAAAACTGCCCACGTAGCTGAATAATTGGAAATGTTTCATACTAGTTAAATAATATATGCAGTTTCATGCAGAGCAATAAAGTGACTATCATCAGAATTTCATATTGACAATAGGAAAGAAAAAAAGAAGTAATAGCCCATATTTATTCCCGCTAAGATTTTATTATCTGCAGTGAGGTTATACTTTGAAGTATAGTTTGGACGCGTGGGCATGTCAGATTTTTGCTGACTTCTGTTTTTCAGACAGTCTGGGCTCTGAACCCTCAGTGAACTAAACTTAGCTTCCAAAAGAGTTCCTGAAAAACCTTTGGAAGCGAGGACTCTCCATATCAAAAATTTGCCTTTTTTTTTTTTTAACTACTCCATGACACTCCAGCTTCATGGACTGGTTATTAGTAAATAGCAAGAATTCAGACAAAAATAGCATGGTAGAGATGGTATCCTCAAGGATCGGGAACAGTGGCAGAATTTGCTAATGGGGAAAAGGGAGGACAGTCATGATTACATGGGGTGAGGATAAAAACAGGATATTCCCAGCAAATAGCATCAGGAGAACAGATATGTCAACTACGTGACACATGCACATGACTGGTGTTTATCTCATTCCAAAGAATAGGATGTACTGCAGCCAGGATTTTAACAGCAGGTACATTGGCATTGATCTGCTTCCTGATTTTTCCACTAAACAGACAAAAGTTGAGGTGGCGCTCAAGCTCTTCTGCAGTCTATGTTAATGCTTGCACTCAGTGCTTCTCTCTGAGCTCGTCATCATATACTGACATCAGCCCAGTGACAGATATCTGGGGTATTTTGAGAGTACACACAGTACAGAAATAAAGCCTCTTTTGGTAACAGCTGTAATACATAGCTCTCTTTCCAAATCTGATCACAGCAGGAAATGCCTTTTAGTAAAGAAGAATGTCTCAGTTGAAGATTTTGCTTTTCTCCATTTCTGATTTAATCTTTGGTATAACTATCCCTGTATTTTCACTGTTTGTTTTATCTTGTATTAATGAGCAAGGCAGTAATCATAAAAAGATATATAACAACAATGGAACCAGTAAGATAAAACTAAGAATTTGTTGTCTCCATGAAACTAAACAAAGAATGATCTGATAGTTATGAAAGAACCACAGCAAAGAATAGCAAAGTGCTGTATCATCAACTGAAAATCATCTGAATAATTTCAGAACTGTATTCGTCTTAGGAGGTGAACACCTATGATACAGATTTATTGGTTCACATCTACTGGTGGTATAACTCAGTTAAAATAAATGGTGGAACAAAAGGAATAACTTTGGTCTATTACACAGTAAACTGTTTTTATAGCTTTGTTGAGTGAGTAAATAATGATAGATAGGTTTCTTTGTCTACTATGGCACTTATTTTCTGGATTTGTACTAAAACCAAATACACTGAATGTGCTTTAAGAGAAAGCAATCATAAAAAGTTGTGTGCTAAGTTATGCGACCAGTGTGAAAATAAAAACAACAGCAAACATACCCAGAAGGAACATAAATGCTTAGTCATCATCTTATGAGCAGATGAAAAAGTCTACCGGTGTTTCCAGAGTGAAGGCCTGATCTCCTACAGTGTTCCAACAGGCTTATTCTATGGGATTAAGATGCTGAAGCTTAATATTAAATCTTCGGACATCCACCTTTTTAGCTGTTCCTCCACAGCAAGGACAGTGGAAACAACAGACAAAAAAGCAATGGCTCTCTGAACACTGAAGGTTCACAAGTTCAGTGTGTTTGTTTAAACTACCCTCAGTTTGTTGGATTTAGCTGCAGGGTTTAACCAGCCATCAGTGGGATGCTGAGCAGAGCAGCACTCTCTTCTTGCCTCTTCACCGTGTTTCTGCTCGTCTCTCACAGCTCAGTATATGGACACCTGGAAGCAGTAATGTCCTTATTGCTTCAGCTTAACCCATCACAGCCTATCCCTCTGAACACTAAGCTGTCTGAAAGCTGTCCCAGAGAAAGAATAAAGACTACTTAATGGCACTTGTATATTGCTTTCTCACTCACTGCGTACTGCTGAATTTTAATATTTTCAGACAGTAAAACTATGAGCATTTAAATTTACACGGTCCAAGGAGGTTAGACAAGGTGTGAAGCATCCTGAAGTGTCCCTTGGACAGAAGAAATCTGTAGAGATTAGATAAGCAATACCAGAATAGCTCTAGTTTATTTTCCAAGGAATAAATCTTGCCCACAGGAAACCAGAGGCAAAATCTTTTATCATAGGCCATTGGGATCTCCTACCAACTCTCAATATGTTAACAGAAAATGTATATACTTGGATTTAAAGCCAAAATCACATACCCAAAGAAATTAGGTTAGCTCATGGCTTTGTTCTGTGGGACAGAAGCCCACTCCTTTTGCTGCATGGGCAGTAGGGAGTGACAATGAAAATCTTTCTCTCATTTGCACAGCAAAAAGTTTATAAAAATAGCTATAGTACGCTCATTGATGCTCTGTGATGCTGCCACAGAGTACCCCACAGCACTGTGAAGTCATAGAACGGATTCTAGGCTGGAAGGGACCTTATAACCCATCCAGCCCCAACTCTTTGCCACGGGCAGGGCTGCCCCCCACCAGCTCAGCTGCCCAGAGCCCCATCCAACCTGGCCTTGAGCGCCTCCAGGGATGGGGAACTACAGCTTCTTTGGGCAGCTGTGTCAGCGTCTCACTGCCCCCCAGGTAAAAAATTCCTTCCTAACATCTAAACAGAATCTCTCTTCTTCTAGTTTAAAGCCATACCCCTGGTCCTATCACTGTCAGACCATGTAAAAAAAAATATATCAGTCCCCCTCCTGTTTGTAAATCTGGTGGCTTTTATTGCATAGGACAAATAATAGTTATTAAAATATTATTTCATAAAGTATTAGCAATTAAACAGGTAATGAAAATTGACTCATAGCAATTCTCATCTGTTACTGCTAAGAGTTCAGCCTCCTCCTCCTTTTAATCTGGGAGAGCGAGGAAAGGAAGGAGAGGTGAACAGGATGTTTTAAATTTAATTTAATAACTTGATATTGATTTACACGAACTCAGACAATTTTATTAGCAACACTATATTTTCATAAGTAAAGACCTTACCTCAGGTAACCTCACATTCTCTAAAAGCACTACTCTCTAAAAATATGCATTGCACTCTCAGGTAGCTCAAACAATGTAAGAGGCAAAGAAGGTGAAGGAGGGGTTACTGATGGAGAGGGAACAGACAACAGCAGGGTTCCCAGGAAAATTTCTCTTTTTATTACTCAGTCATACACACAACCTGCTCTGCTGCTGAATGACAGTCTATTTTTCAAACAGGTAACCTGCAGGTTAGACACACAGAAATCCAGCTTATTATTGTTTGAGCTGCAGTATTCTCAGGAATGGCCTTGCACCCTAGCGTGCTGACTGTGTTATGAACAGAATTTTAAAAAAAATGTTTCAGTCCCAGTAGACCTTCACAGTCCCATAAAATTACACAAAGGCCAAATCTTCTTCAATCCAACTCTTCCCTGGTTTCAAGTCACTCGGAGTGTTTTTTATTACACTCTTGGGTTCTCTGTAGTTTCTCCCAGTCACAAAAGCATTTGGCAGTCACATTATAAACACTTCACAAAAATTCAGAATATGGAAGCACAAATTATTTGAGACACTCTCAACCTTTAGAGAGAGAAGCAAAAATAAGGGAGAGAAAGGTAACGTGAATGTAAAATGGGGGACAAAAAGCAGTCACAGCATTTCACTTCCAAACTTTTGTGTGTCATCCAAGAAGCAAAAGGGGGAATTTCCCAGGAAGCTCACCATCCAAGAAATCAATTTTTGAGAGGGTGAAAGAACATCATTCTAGATAACAGTTGCTACCCCACATATACATGCAAAGCACATAGAATCAATTAAGGTTGGAAAGTCCACTAAGATTGTCTAGTCCAACCATCATCCCATCCCCCTGACTATTCTAGATCATATTCTTCAGCCCCACATCTACCATTTTCTTGACTGCCTCAAGGGATGGTGACTCCACTACTACCTTGCGCAGCACATACCAGTGCCTCACCACTCTTTCTAAGAAGAATTTTTTCCTAATATCCAACCTGTTCAGTATCCAAAATGTTCAGAATAGGCTGGAATGTTGTGTATAAGCCTATTTTGCCCTGACTTCTTCTGAATGGGAGTGTGCTAATTAAGTGTGCTCTCCATGTACCATGTCCCTGGCTGAGAGTGCCAAAGGTGAAGGGAGAAAACATTCTTGATGGCAAGGCCGGATGACAGAGGAACACATAATGAAAACCAGCATTTTCTTTAAAGAAAATCAAAACCCTCCATCAGAGAAAAACAAGATTTACCACTAGGTCCAAGGGATGTATTGAGGTGAGGAACTGATCTTTTCATTTTTCAGATGTGCGTCTGAGCATTCAGATTCCCTCTGTTCTTGATACTGCTGAAATAAGGCTATTGAAATTCTATCAGCCTTCACATTCACCCCCCATAAAACTGATTTTTATTGGCCTCACTTATTATTTTAAAAATAAGCCTTGCTACGAGGCCCCTGTCGCATCAGAAGTTCCATTTTAAGGAAAACTGCATAAATATTAAGTAACAGATAGCTCTCACTAAAAGAATAATTTTCAAATCAAACAGGCAGACAAATGAAGCATAACTGCTTCCAGAGGCACGCAGGGATGAAAGCTTGACTGCCACTTGGAAAAAAAAAAATGGTAGGAATACTTAGTCATGATTTTCCAGTTTCAGCCAATAAGGCATGCATTATTTTACTTTTAAGCAAGCAAGGAAGCTCATTTTAACCACACTCCCCTCTAGGGAGCCAACGCATTACTTCATCCCCCAAAAGCCAGCTCCCACATTTGAACAGAGAGAAGCATGAAAAAAAATAAACACCATAAAAACTGTGGTAGCCAAATACGCATTTTTTCCTCACCTCTTTCATTTCTTCTGTAATGCCATCACGGTATATTTCTCTAAGGCACTTCTAACAATATGTTCCCTCTCTTGAACAAAAATAGTAAATATTTTTAATTATAGTACTAGTAGAGTTACATGCAGAAGGAAAAACATATGAATGCAATATTGGCTACTTTTAATATCTGAATGTTGAACATACTTCCCAAGTTGATCCAACTCACAAACTACTGAAAGGCTAAGAATATTTCAGAAAAGCCCCAAACCCAGAAAAGAATGCAATCCAGCAGTTATGACAATGTACTGGATGCCTTCTCCTGTGGTTATTGACTAATTGCAGAGCTTAAAGGTGAAAAAGATAGAATCACCAAGGTTGGAAAAGACCTAAAAGATCATCCAGTCCAACCGTTCACCTATTACCAATAGCTCCCACTACACCATGTCCCTCAACACAACATCCAGTCTGTCCTTGAACACCCCCGGGGTCGGTGACTCCACCACCTTCCTGGGCAGTCCAAGATGATGTGGTACATCCAGTTCAGGCCAGAACCCTACACTTTTGCCCACCTGATCTGTAAGCATAGGCATGGTGATATCAGGTCCTAGGCATTGAAACAGCAAAGGCAGAGGACAAATGCCTAGATGTTTGGACAGCAGTTTGCAAGTGATCAGTGAGTGCCATTCACGTTGTTAGAATGCCACACTTGCTTCTTAAGTGCTTCACTTTGACAGAGCACTGTCTGAATTAAGAAGAGCTGCCAGCAGCAAGGAAGAGTAGAAAGGAAAGAGCAAAGCAGCATCTTCACTGAAAACACAAAGAGGTTGAGCAGTGGATTGCATTATACTGGACTATTTTCAAGGACTGCTAACAATTTCTTGTCTCATCAGCTTTCCTATTAGCAGAAGGACAGCATCTCACAATTATTTTCTGTAATGGAGTAGGCTAGGCTTTTCTCTTGGCTAATAAGCAGTACAAACCTATATAGACATCTCACACTTCATTACTTCAGCAATCAGTTGATAATCTGGCAAATGATATCCCAGCAGTAAGGTCAGCCTGCCAATAAGAAAATTCAAACCAAACAGCTGCCAAAAGCATAAGGATCACTTTACCTCTTTTTGTTCCTCCAACTCATTATTTCACATTCAGCCTTAAGATCCTTCTCCTTTCCTTGCAGCAGGTCTATCTATTTCCCTTTTACTGTGTGAGTTTCCTAACAGGTTATGAGAATTAAGTATTTCAAGCAAAGGCAAGCATCAGAGCTGTCTCTAGGTATGAATCAGAAATGCACAACCAGGTGAACTAAGGAAGACAATGGAAAGAAACAGCTGCCTATTTTGCTGGCTGTGGCCCAGCCACACTTTCCTAAGAGAAATCTGTGCCATCCATCCTGGAACTCTAAGAGAGACAAGTACAAGTCTGGGAAAGCTGTGCTACCCAGCAGTGGCTCACTGCCTTGCTCCCAGTTGCTGTTGTCTCATTAACAGATAAGAGAAAGTTGTGTTTAATGCTTTGCTTTTTCTTTTCTTTGTAAGTACACTCCCGTTATTAGGAAACTAAAGCCAGTGTAAGTTAAAGCAGTACTGCAAGCACAGACTACTTACACATTTAACTACCCTAGGAAAATAAGAAACTCACATCCTCTAGAGCCTCTTTGTCTTCTACTTATTTGCATGCCAATAACTTAATCTCTGTTAAGGCTACAGGGACTGTGAAAAAAAAAACAAAAAACAAACACATGCAAATGTAAAGGGTAACAATTCGCTTGTTTTCTAAAACAGTTTTAAATAAGAACCTGTTAAAAGACTTACAGGAATCTCGAATGAGGAGAATCGAGGGAGGTATTGCTCCTGCAGGAGGTGTGCTGGGAGACAGGCAGCAACAATGCCCGCCGTAACAAGCACTTGTGAATCAGTGGTGCAGAACTGTGGACCAAAGGACATCTTCTGCCTTCATGTAACTCAGGAGCTGTAACACAACTTCAGCAGCTGGTTTCTGACGAAAGCTCATTCACAGAGCGGCAGCTCTGATGTTATAATTATAACATTAACAGGTACCAAGCCATTAAAATGCGGAATTAAGATGAATATGGCTGATACACAAGGTATATTTCTCAGATCAAATACGAGAGAGAAAAATTCATGGTTCAGTAATTACAGTAACACCGTGTGAACAGCTTCCCTAATTAATTACATTCTGAGCCAACTAAAGCCTCAGCGTGCCTGATGACAGCAAAGTCGAACACAGTATTCTTTGCACAAGCAATAATGGTTCTGTTCAGAGCTGGCATTTCTGAAAGGAAGACGAATTCTGGCAATCAGATCTATTTTCCTTAACAGCTGTTTCAAAATATGATAATGAGGTGTGGGTTTCCTAGGCTGTCAGCTGAAATTCACTACCTAGGAAACAAAACAAAATGGATTTGACGCCATCCATCTTTTCCCACTAAACCTTTAAAGACTACATTAGATTTTATATTAATTTTGCAAAACACTGCTTGCCAATAAATTATGTAATAGTACATCCACCTCTGCTAACACAATTTACTCTCAACATTTCCTTTACTAATTCATAACTATGTGCAGCAGACATTATGTCTATTCAAAGGGTTTCAGAGTGGCTCTGGCATCCTGAACACAACCATATTCAACACCCTCACAATAAAAAAAAGAACAGAAGGAAAACTTAATTTTTTTGTGGCATGTTCAACCAAACTCCGCATATTTAAAAACACAACACATTCTAGATAGCAAACAAAAAAAATATACTATATTGAATCTTGAGTAATTTTTTAAACACAGCTTTATCTTCAAACTGATGAAAGCTCTACTAATGAAGGACCAGCTAGAATTACATGTCTAGCAGAGAGATGAAAGAGAATAAATCTCCCAATTAAAAGCTGAATCATGTTTAAATTTTCCACTTCCAGTAGTTGCCAAACACTATATTCCTGTATTTTTCTAGAGCAACTCCCACATATATCTCTGCCTAAGAAAGTAAAGTATATGATGACAGCGTGCCATATTAAACTTATTTAAAACCTTCAACTTCCAGCACTGCTATTCATATAAACAAAACATTTGTGTGCCTGATAATTTATTTTTGACATCATTACAACTGATCTTTGGTTAGCAGATAAAATAAGGAAATAAAAGCACTAATCATTTTTACACAACATACATTGCCATTGGCAGAACTTTGCCAGTTATTAGGGCTACCTGTAATTTCTTCTTGCAATCTTGCAGACCTGAAAGCAAGAGAAAATAAAAAACCACCTAGGCCTAGACAGTTGTATCTGAAATTGGGTAATGAGTCTGCATACAGGAAATCTAGATGCAGGCTGTCAGAAAGTGTAAACCTAGTTGCTTATGAACAAGATTGCAGAACAGTTACTTTGTAGATTCATTTCCTTTTTTCTAACCTCAGACAATTCAGATGATCATTCTGTAAGAAATTGTAGCATCTCACGCACTGGAAGAGTAACATGAAATTTGGCACATTGGTGGGTAGGTTTTTGTGTCAGAGATACGCACCTTACTCTTACACAGATCCTCTCAAGCTTGACCAACCTATGAAAACCCAAACTCATAGCAGAGTTGGCTAAAATGCCTAGATGTCTGACTCTTGCTAGAGAAGCTCCATCCTTTTCTTCCTGGGAACTGTCCACTCTACAACTGGACTGTTTCTGTATTACCTGCCCTGCAGGGCTCAGCTTGCTCCAACAGAAAGTGAGGAGCATAAACCATGTTCATCCCTTTGAGCTGGAGCAGCAGAGGACTGTGTGAAGAAGGTCACTGAATCTGTCTTTCCTACACCACCACTTAGAAGAAAAGAGGAAGCGGGTGAACTTAAAAAAAGTTAAACTTTACACTTATTATAGGTTGTTTGGGTCTCATAATACAAATTACTTGTGTTATAACAACCTTTCAGAATTTTTACGTTCTTCGGAGTGCTTCACTTAGAAGTGTTAGTGCTCCTATACACCAAAAAAAAACCCCACAAAACAACAACACTGAATATTAGAGATTCAAAGCTGTACCCTCATATTGCACTGTTGTGTCCTAGAGCAGAAAAAGAATTCGAGTTGCTGATTTCCCCCCTTTTCTACTAGTCTGGTGAGAGATTGAGGTAGAAAGAGAACAACAGTGACCAAGGATTGGTGATAAACTAGAACTAATACCTTCAAAAATCTTTGTCTTATTAACTCCTACCTGCAAAAGTGGAAATCAGAGTTTGCAGTTATCTTTAGTGACTATTGTGAGGATAAATCTATCACAGACTCTGAAGTGACCAAATGGAAACTATAAAAATAAGTAAACCAGTAACTCCTAATAAACATGTTAGCTCTAGTGTGAACACGAATTCAGTGTAGCAAGGTTCATTTATATAATAAAAGTAACAATTTCCTTTTATTTTGCCTTAATTATTTAAGAGTGAGTGTATGTGCATATGCATGCCCGAAAGAGAGTAAGATGGGGACAGCCTATATAAATATCTGTCTGTAATAAAAATAAAAACTTCAAGATCAGCCTGGTACTTTGCACCAGTGTCTCAATAAATAACTCCCTGCACTCGCCACAGAGGTAGCCTTGTACGTTTGAAAGACAACAGCAGAACAGGTCAAGTTTTTTTTGCCATCTGCTGCTTGTGTAAAAGAGTAAAACTCAGTTGTGTTATCACAGCCATAACACTACAGCCATTTGCTTCTGAGGTATTCCCGTCCTGGAACAAGCCAAGGTTATGTCGTAAGTATGATTTTTCCAATAGATAAGGTTAACTGTAAAATACACTGTTATACCCTTCCTCTGTAGGATTTCATATTTATTTGCTCTGCATTGTTCAAACACGTTGGTCCTACTGCTAATGGCAGAGCTTATATATAGTATGGATGGTTTTTACATTGGTCTTTGCCAAGTGTTCATAGTTAGCAGCCATTCTCCTCTTTAGAATGCTTAAAGTTCTTGATCTTGTTCCAGCTTTGGATAGACAGTTTTTCATTCCTCAGATGAGCACAAGACATCACTATCAATAACACCAAAGCAGAGCATCAGGAGCCAAACCAACACCTGTCAATTCCATTATACGTATCAGCGGTCCTTTTGAGGCACAAAATTTCTTGTAGAAACTGTCTCACATTTCCAAGGATATAAAAATAATCTCTTTTGACCTATCAGTCCACTGCTTCCTAGAATCATGTAATATTTACACAAGCAGAATTTCAAAGCCTCCTGAGAACCCAAAAGCAAGCTGGGTTTTCAGTACCTCCTTAAACAGACAATTCACTAACTATATATATAAATATAAATACTATATGTATATACATATATTTTATCTCTTCACTGTTACCCAGTGTTAAAGAACACAGGAAAATACAAGAAAAACCTATGGACTTGAACCATTTCAACAGTTTACCAGCACAAAACAATTCACAGTAAGACTTAAACTCTGAAATCAAGAGACCTTGAAGGCATTAATAATTTACACTGTCATTTTTCATTTGCTATCCTTATCCATATTTTACACATTCATCAACACAGTTTTACTTCAGGGGCAGCTGTGTATTCCCACAAACACTGGAATGAGCTGACACCGTGGCTTAAAGACATTTCTTTTTGCAGGTGTTTTACTACTATGATGCTTCACTTACACTCACTACTCACCTCCTCAGTATTTTGATGTTTGCTGTCAAAACATTTACTCTTACATGCATTCATCTCCACCTTTCCCAGATGTACATCCTACATCCTTGGACATCATACCAAAAACACCTCAGAAGTCTTTCAAAAACACTCTTAAGTTCCTTGCAGTTGATGGTCTGTGATATCTTACAGACTACTGACCAGTTGCTCTAAATGATTGCAAGCTAATGCAGGGCAGCCTCCTGATGTTTATCACAGTGCAGAATGCAAACTAAATTCAACCTACTTCAAAGAAAATTTTAATGCCCATTGCTAGTGTAACAACTAGAAAAAAGATCAGAACAGTTGATTCAGTTTTCCTGATTTACAAATAAGGAATCAGGAAACAGTCAGATATACTGGACTAGATTTTAGGCAAAGGATCTGCCTCTCTCTCCCTTCTGCATGTTCACAGTAGTTCCCATTGATATCAAGAACAAGCTCAGATAGAAAAAAGTTACATTTTAAGGAACTTACTGCCTCTGGTATGATAGGATTAATTAAGAATTGAGAGGTTATTATCAAGACTGAACTGAAAGGGAAGAAATGGACAACTGGATTTGATTCAGAGTGCAGCAGAGGGTTCCAAACTCCCCTCTAGGTTCTTCCAGTGGTGAAAGGAGTAAACCACCTGACAGAACACATTATGTATTCACTCAGCTATTCACACTGCAGATAATGGACTATGCAAGAGCTTTTATTGTCCTTTCCAAGCCCAGATCTCTACTAGGCCCATGAACACCAGGTCAGTCAGACCCACTAATTGCTATCCCAAGTTCTTTACAAAACTGACCTACTTCCACAGTTCTTCTCCTTTGAAGTACTCTCACTGACCCCATTACAGCATTTATACTTTGACTCATGTGTGGTACACAATAAGTGAAAACAGTATGGAATTAGTTGAGATGAAAGGGGAAAAATTGAGTAAGATAAAGTGACATGAAGATTTCTGTCCCCCACAGGAGTTATTAACAAGTAACCAGCTGAATTCATGACTTCTATGTCTTTGAAATACAGGCATGCAGAGGAACTATAAAGGCCCTCCTCTGTAATCTTAAATCAGTTTTCATCCTAAACAGCCTCCACTCTCAATGGAACAGTTTTTTTATTTTTATTTTTTTAAACATCTATATATGTTACAGAGGACTCGAACATGAGATAATATTGCATTCTGAATACATACATTCAGCATGAAAGTAATAAACTCTAGAGAGCAGTGACAATGCTCTCAGCAGGAAGGCAACAGTGATTACATTGTGAACGTATCTGTCATTAATTAAGCTTTTCTTAATGACTGGTATAATATCTTCGTGGCACAGTTCAGAAGCATGGTATTTCCCTCAGAATGAGTCCAGGTAATTACTATGAAAGAAATATATAAAAGGACAGCATAAGAAGGATTGCTTCATATACAAAATTACTCATAGCATAGCTTCATTACATCTGACAATCTATATTAATTCAAGTGTCTGGTATCTTGATCTAACCATCTTAAGATATTTAAGTCTGGAACAAGAAGAGGCATAGCATAATTGCTATACCCAAATAGTTTTTTTTTTTTTTTTTTTTTTTTTTTTTTTTTAATTTGAACTGACCAGGAAGAATTTCTTTTCATGGCTTTTTATTCCATCATGCATGTGACATCATGACTTACCCAGCAATAAATTTACAAGCTACTTTATATTGCATACAACAGCATATTGCTTTTGAGTAGGAAAAAAAAATAGTTTTAGAAAAAAGGCAAGTTTTTCTGGGTTAAATTTTACTCTGAATAAGACTTAAGTCCTGGATTTCAGTGGAAGTATTTATATAAATTCTCCTTAAAGAAGAATTTGATCCTCTGTTGCTTTTAAGACTATGTCCAAAAGGAGGTGAATGCATATGTTTATTAAGATGCTACCCATTATCAGTGATTGTGTTATATAAATTGTTTATCTAAGAATAGAGGAGAACAGTGATATTTCAAGCACTAAACACATTTAATTAGGCATATTGAAAATTATCCAAATCATTAATGTAAATATTGCATAATATTTATAAAGTGTTGTACTGATTTAGATCAAGCCATTTGGGTAAGGCGAATGGTGTGATTTCCTCATCAACATCGTTCATAATAGCTCCTATTTTTTTTTCTTCCATTTTGATTGTTCTCCACGAAGCTGAAATGGGTTTTTAGTCCCAAAGACTCTCCCACAACTCTATCAGGAAAGGGGACTCTGTTACATCAGCCTGATGGAATCATAGAATGAGTTGGGTTGGAAGAGACCTTTAAGATCGTCCAGTTCAAACCCCCCCTGCTATAGGCAGGGACACCTCCCTCTAGACCAGGTTGTTCAAAGCCCCATCCAGCCTGGTCTTGAATGCTGCCAGGGAGGGGGCATTCGCAATCTCACCATCCTCACTGATATTAGATATTGGGAGGAAATTCTTTACTATCTGACATAGCCTAAATCTACCTTCTTCCAGTTTAAAACCATTTTTCCTTGTCTTGTTGCTACCAGCCCTTACAAGAAGTCCTTCTCCGGCTTTCCTGTAGGCCACTTCAGGTACTGGAAGGCTACTAGAGGGTCCCCTTGGAGCCTTCTCTTCCCCAGGTTGAAGAGCCGCAGCTCTCTCAGTCCATCCTTATAGGGGAGGTGCTCCACCGATCTGATCATCTTCTTGACCCTCCTCTGGATCTGCTCCAACGGCTTGATATACTTCTTGTGTTGGAGGCCTCAGAACTAGACATAATACTCCAGGTAGAGCCTCACAAGAGCAGAGTAGAGGGGCAGAATCACTTCCCTTGATCTGCTGGTCAAGCTTCTCTTAATATAACCCAAAATACAGTTGGGCTTCTGAACTACAAGTGCACTTGCCAGCTCATATTGAGTCTTTCATCAGCCAGTACCGCAAATCCTTCTCCCCAGGGCTGTTCTCAAGCCATTCTCTGACCAACCTGTATTTGTGCTTGGGATTGCCCTGACCCAGGTGCAGAGCCATGCACTCAACCTCATTGAACTTCATGAGGTTGGCATGGGCCCACCTCTCAAGCCTGCCCAAGTCCCTCTGGGCGGCACCCTTTCCTTCTAGTGTGTCAACTGCATCACTCAGCTTGGTGCTGTCTGTGAACTTAACGGAGAGTGCACTCAGTCCCTCTGTCTGCATCACCTACAAAGATGTTAAGTAGTCCATATCAGTAATAGTTAGGTCTTTAAAGCAGAAAGCTTTGTGAGCCGATCTCCTGAGTAACACTCCTTTGTTCATTCTAAACATACAGTGAATTTTAGGGAAACTGCTAAAATTTCTTTCGTTTATTTTTCTTTTCTTTTTCAGCCCTTTTATTTTCATAATTAAAAGAATTCATAAACAAATCCAATATAGATAACAACACAATCTCCTAACTAAAGCCTCTGTGAGGGGTAGGAGCACGTGACTGTGGGCCAAGGGAGCCTTCATGTTTTGGGTTATTTTTAAAGGAGGTGATCCTCCCCCTCTACTCTGTTCTGGTAAGACCTCATCTGGAGTACTGCGTCCAGTTCTGGGCTCCCCAGTACAAAAAAGACAGGGATCTCTTGGAAAGAGTCCAGCGGAGGGCCACGAAGATGGTGAAGGGCCTGGAGCATCTCCCCTATGAGGAAAGGCTGAGTGAGCTGGGTCTGTTCAGCCTTGAGAAAAGGAGACTGAGAGGGGACCTGATCCAGGTCTATAAATATCTAAGGTGTGGGGGGCAGAATGGCGAAGCCGGACTCTTTTCAGTGGTGAGTGGAGACAGGACAAGGGGAAATGGCCAGAAACTGCAGCATAGGAAGTTCCGCACAAACATGCGCAAGAACTTCTTTACAGTGAGGGTGACGGAGCACTGGAACAGGCTGCCCAGGGAGGTGGTGGAGTCTCCTTCTCTGGAGATGTTCAAGACCTGCCTGGATGCCTACCTGTGCTACCCGGTGTAGGGAACCTGCTTTGGCAGGGGGGTTGGACTCGATGATCTCAGGAGGTCCCTTCCAACCCCTACAGTTCTGTGATTCTGTGAGGCGACAGGAAACACATCTAATGAGGCTCAGAGTAAACTATGTTGAAAACGAAGTGCTAGGGCATGTTTGAGCAAGTGCTTTGGAACTCCAAGTACTCCACAGCACTGAAAGACAGGGTTAGGAAAGGATGTTGAAGGAGAATTAAGGTACTCAGTAATTTACTGAGTCAAGTAATCATTTATGCAGCATTTACTTCAGATCCACTTGTACAGACAATTACTAGAGTAGAACTCGAGACCTGGCCTCACAGAGTGAAAGGTGAAATGGATGTTAATGTAGCAGGACTGGAGATTGTTCTCTTTATACCAGAAGTCTAGCTTGCTATTTTATAAATGCAGAACGTTAGCCAAAAACCTACAAGCAATCATGAAAATAAAGAAATGCAATAGGTACTAAAGATATTATTTTCCTGCAGTGGTGTAGTTATCTGTCTCAAAAAGAAAGATGTTTGGTTAAAACTTGTGAAGATGTTTTACTCAAAAATGCTAATTATCATAGATAAAACACAAGAACAGATGTTAAATGATTTGTGAAATATACAAAGATTCTACTGTTTTCATTGTTTTTTTTTGTTGTTGTTTTTTTGTTGTTTTTTTTTTTGTTTTGTTTTAATTTAAAAAGTAAAGCTGCATGTTTCACTTTTAATTCTATAAAAACACGATTTATTTTGACCAGTTCAGCAAAAGAACTTTAGTGAAAATAGTAACAATTAATGATGGGGAGCTGCCATGACTGGAAGCAAAGCCTGAAAGCCTGTGCTAAATGTCAATTTCTTTCTAGCATGCTATGAAAGGGAGCTGCCATCTGCTGTACTTAAGAGCAGGAGTAAGAAAGCAGAAGAGATTTTTTAGAAGTGTCCCCCATTTGAGACAGGGAAAGTAGTGGAAACAAGATGAAGTGCAGATATGACACAGCCAAACACCCAACACAGTAACGAAGACAAAGCCACCTGCAACACAGCAGCATGTGCTTCACAACCTTCAGACTTTACTTCAAGTTCAGTGCTCTGAGGAAGCTACAGAGCAGATGATGTCTGTCATGAGTACAGTGCCTACACAGAACATCAGAGAATTCCTGACTTCCTCATTCATTAATCTCCAGGAGTTCAGCATAGTAATATTGCTTTCCCATCACTGTTTTAATTCTGAACTGCTCCTTGCCTTTTTTCTTTTGAAAAAGAGACCAGGGATAAGTGTTGAATCGTGACAAACACCATGGTAAAAAAAAAATCACTTCTAATGTTCTGAGGACACCACATCCCAACTTACTGCAACTATTACTGTTTATCGCAAAGTTGCATTTATGAACACTCGCCTCCAGGTAAGGATTTCACTTCTGTCATCAACTCCAAACAGAAAAATATTAGCCAAATGCAAGATGACTAATGATAAAATTGGAAATTTTAAACATGATTTTGAATCTACAAAGTATATGGTTCTACAGTGACAAGGACTACCCATTTTTCTAATGCCTTCACTCAAGAAGTATAGATTTAAAGTATGTGTATTGCAGTAGTAAAACGTAGCAATGTAATGTCATTTAATCATATATGTTTGGGTTCAAGAGAAATATAAAAGGCATACCTTGTTTCTGTGGCCAGATAGATGACATTGTCCAGAAAATATGCCCAATGTTCCCAATACTGTCTCAGAGTTTTAATTTGCCATATCTGCTTAACTAAATTAAAAATAGTAGTAATACTTCATCCACATTAGTGCCCAGTATTTCCCAGTATTATAACTATTATGGCCATTCTCTCTAAAACTATTGCTTTTCCACAGCCTCTTGAGGGAATTTAATTTCTCTAATGCTGAACATGGAGTATTCAGGCTTAATAAAAACATACCATCTTAGGTAAGGCTTTTCATCCAGAATTTCTTGGAAGTTAAAAAAAAAAAATAGAATTATGTTTGTTGCTGTTGTTATTGTTGCTGTTATTATCGTTATAATTATTATCACTATTATTTGCTTTCAGGCTTCTTGAACACTCTGATAAGTAGCATCTGTTATCTCTCCTTATATGCTGAAGTTGAAATTTCAGGCTGGATGTAACAGATTAATTGTGCTACTGTCTCAAACACCATTTTGTCCTAAGGAAAATTTCACAGGAGAATTGATCAGAACACACAATGGAACACACTCTAAAATCTTCCATTCGCATTAACAAAATTGAAGGCTGAAGAACTAATACAAAAGTGCCCAATCTAATTTAGAGAATTCAGTATCTAAAATGTTGTTTTACTGCTTTTCATGTTGTTTAGCTAAAATGCATTCAGACAGAATTGTACTTCCTAACTGAAGTTTCAATATCAATATAAGTGGTCATCATTTTTACACTTACGCAATTAATCATAAACAGGGAAGCATGAATTACTAGATGAGAAACCTCAGACAACAGTTTGCAATGAATAACGTATCACCAGGAGTTCCCCTTTCTAAAATTCAGTTAGACACCTTGCTGTGTGTTAATGCTGTAAAATAAGAAATGAGAGGACAAGATTCACAGATGTATTTTCCTTTCCTGCAAGTATTCCTAGATCCAGCCCTTACTTCAGAAAGTGCCTTCAGCTAAACCAGCAAGCATCTCGGAGGAAATAAGATCTGAGAAAATAAGATTCCACATGACATAAATAAAACTGGAAGAATTTGGTTCCATACCCCTGTCCTTGAGTCCTTCCTGTCCATACAATCAAAATGTTGATGCAAATACATCATGAGCAGACAATAAGCACTTGGCCATGCTAAAATCTTTCTATCTTTCTTTTTAAACAAGGGCATGCATAGTACAGAGCAAGGGGAACTTATATCTTATTGCGTAATCATCACATTATGAGCTCAAAAAGAAATCAAACCTAGAAGTTAGTCAACAAGTGATATAATGTAATCCCAAATAGCAGTCAGCATACTCAGTGTTTGCTTCCATAGCATCCTTCACAAAGGTTGCTTGCCGATGTGATTCACAGACCTTCCAAACGTCTCTGCTAGAATGATTGGGGACAGAAGAGTGACCAACTATCCTCCAGTGGCTGAAGATTTAACACACTGAGGGGGATGAACCAAAGCAGTTTATAATTTCCACACAATGTTTCAGTCTGGTATGAAGTTAACAAATCAGTCGATTTTCCCCCCCTGTGCATTTGCAGCTCTCTCAATATCTATTCAGTAAACCAGACATTGCACAATACTTTTGTATAGAATGAATTTGCCTTCTTTTTCAATGAGCATCTGTTACTATAAACTGCACTAGTTTGGCCTTGTTATCTTGCAGCTTTTTCCTTTAAAAACATCTCTCCTCTACCTGCACTTGCTGCCTCATGTGAGTGATAACTTTTCTTCATTACCACACAAACAAATTTAGGCATTAATCCCAAGGGAAAGACCATAAAATTGGTTTCAGTCTGCCTTTAAATTTCCTTGCTATTTACCTCAGGTAAATCCATGAGCCAATCTGCAGCTTTGCAGCTTTTCTTCCTGAACTGATGTATTAATGGTATGTCAAAATCTAAAACTCCCTGAAGAAAAGAGGTTGCCATGGGATACTGAGCGCTTCGAAGCAAAGTGTTGAAAGATGTATCCTGCTAAGAAAAGCTCCAAAGACCTTGCTGTGTCAGCCAGCATTGCTTTTTATCTCCTTAAGATGAAACAAAATCACTGCTCTGGGAGTCACTGGGCATCTGTCAGCTCTGATTGCTCCATCATACTGACCATTTCAACATGACTATAGGAATCCATTAGTGGAAAGGAAACTGCTCCAGCTTCACAAAAGCTCTGACTTTGTTGCCTGGTATCACGGCAGCAACATATGTAGACAAATCATTTTTTCCAGTTGCACCTTATCTGAAATCATCCCCATCCACCCTAGCTTTTCAAACATTTGCAGTGAGATCATGTGCAGATTACTGATGCTTATGAGGGAAGAAAGGAGAAGAACAGACATATGCTTTAGGTGTAGTTAGCTAGCCAGATGGACATCATTTCCCTAGAGGTAAAGTTGACTTTTGAAAACATGAGAAGAAAAGGTAGTGACAAGAAGATGTGACTGCCAAAGGACAATTTCCAAGAGAGAGTATAGCTTCCGTCAGAAGCATCTATTGGGCGAAAAAAATAGAAGTCTGAACTGCCTAAAGAACTACTAAGAGAGAAGGCATTTGTGACAAGTTCCCTGTGTGTATCAAAGAGCTCGGTCACCAATGTGCTTCACTGTGGGAATACATAAATTCATCAAAGTAGTCACAACTAAAACCTTTAAAATTTCACTTTTTCTGAACACAAATTGCTGTCACAGACCTACAGTACATTCATAGAACTGGCTCCAACACACTTTTTGGCAACTGACACATTCACAGGAATTCAATTCTGCCTGCAAATGATTTACAAAAGAGGGGAAAAGCTGAATTTAAGTAATAAATCACTTCTTCCCCCCCTACATTTCTCGTAGCAAATTGAGTCTTTTTAAGGGTGGCTGTAAGGATTTGATTACAAACATCATGCATAGTAGTTTAATTATTCCTAAAAGCTACCTCAGAACACAGTCTACAAATCGTAAAACCAATTATGCATTTACATGTCTTATATACTTTTTGTTGATCATTTGCATACGCAGCTACTGAAACACATGTATCTATAGCTATCAAAATATACAGATAACAAACAGGCTTTGATATTTTGAGATATATAATATATATATATATATATTGATATCCTCTTTTGCAGTCATTTCATACAGAAGTGAGGACAAGACAGGAGAGCCCTCCCTCCAAAAGTGATTGCAGCACGTTTCCTTCACCAGCCAGTGACTTGTGAAGGTAAAAGAAACTCCCTTACCAGAACGGTTTCCAGCTGAACACCATGCTGTAGTCTGTCAGAAGAACCTTCTCTGTATTACGAACATCCAGTTCCAATTAGGAAAGATGTCCAACAGATATTCTAACTAGGACATGACAGATAACATTTTATGGTAGAAACTAGGAACAGGCTATTATATCCAACATGAGATATAAGAAAGATCTCATCTAAATGCACCAACAAGATGACATCTAAAATACCGTGTTTCTGATGAAAAATTTACAGAGAAGAACAAATTGCTAAGGAATAGGGCATTTTGGGTAAGGACCAAAAGATTAATGCCTGCTTAAATGAAGACAAGGCACAATGGAATATGATAATAAACTGAAGTATTACAGTGTCGTAAGCAATGAAGTGAGAGAGAAATTACTTTTGTTTAACAGACAAAGATTAACAATAAGTGAGTAATCAAAAAAAAGGGATAATGTCTGATAAGGAAACACCTGACAGCAGTGCATTTTACTACACCGCATCGGTTTTCCTGAGGAAAAAGTTGTCACATCTCTTAATGTACACACACACGTTTATCACATTACCCAACTGAGCCAACACAGTTCATGCGAGCTCTTACTGCCAGCTTTCTAGCACAGATGAAATGAACGAAACCAAAAACTGTATTTAGTTCAGCAGGAACAAAAGAGAACAGATTCTACAAGAAATATGAACTAAAAGTTACAGTTCAAGATTCATGTAATTTACACTTATCCTCAAAATTGAATGTTTTGAATCCCTTAAAAAATAACAAAGAATAAAACAATAATACAAAAGCGCCTTTGTTGAAATATTTCTCCTTGAAAGATATTTTTAGTTAGTTGTGTTTTAAGGGCAAGAAATCTGTTAAACTTTCAAACCAGAATATTGATGATTGATTTGAAAGAAACCACAATGATTTTCTATCCACTAACTTTCATAATGAACATGAAAACCTCAATCATTATGACTATCCTATCACAAACTAAATGACTTATTTTTATATTTAATTTTCAATTTAGAAAGCGCAGCAAAACAGCAGATAAAAATACTGAAAGAAAATATTCAGGCTGTGACTAGTGCCAAGCTTCAATTTTGTGCTTTTGAAGCTTCCTCCCCTCTGGTATGAGCTTCCATATCTGGAAGCACAATGACACAGTGAACTCAGACTGTACTGACGGACCAGGTAACCTGCATAGTTAAATCACAGAATCGTAGGGGTTGGAAGGGACCTCCAGAGATCATTGAGTCCAACCCCCCTGCCAAAGCAGGTTCCCTACAGCAGGTCGCACAGGTAGGCATCCAGGCAGGTCTTGAACATCTCCAGAGAAGGAGACTCCACGGCCTCCCTGGGCAGCCTGTTCCAGTGCTCCGTCACCTCACTGTAAAGAAGTTCCTTCTCACATTTGTGCGGAACTTCCTATGCTGCAGTTTCTGGCCATTTCCCCTTGTCCTTGTTGCACATAGGCTAGGACAAAATCTACACATCAGATAGAGCTGTTTAGCCAAACAATAACCTTTAATCTTTAGCAAAGAATAAAATCATAGAATCATAGAATACCAAGGTTGGAAAAGACTTCTAAGATCATCCAGTCCAACTGTCCACCTACCACCAATATTTCCCTAATAGCAGGACTTTGAAATGGCACTGTTGCAAGTCTACAGTAAAACCCCACTGATTTCTGTGAAATCTCAGATGTGCCACTGACAAAAAAAAAAAAAAAAAAAAAACATGCCAGCAGTCTGATGGATCAAACAGCTAAATTGTTGCAAGGCACAACACCACAGTCAGTCACTCAGAGTAGCAACATGGCAATAGCATATTTGCAGCTCATTTGGAGAAGTAACAGATGTTTGTGCTGTGTGGTGTTAGCCAACTACTTTTTTTTTTTTCCTCTCCTTTCTCTCTCTCTTTTTTTTTTTTTTTTTTTTTAAATTTAAACCTAACCTGTGTTAAACACCAAGTAAGAAAAGCTGCAGTTTTAAGCTCAGGCTATATGGTTGCAGTCAACTTTCCAATATACAGGATATTCAGGCTTCCAGTGGATATGAGGGGAAAGAATTACCATTTTACATTGAAACAACAATAAACAACAAGACAGCTGCGAAGTCTCTTTAAAACCCAATTTTAAGTATTAGATAAAATGACTGAGCTTCAAAGACAGCCTCAACACTCAGCTTAAGATTGACCTCTTGAGCTATGAAAAAAGTTAAGATTACCTTACTCTTGTTGCCACTGTTACGGTAAAACATCACTGCTGTCACCTCAACCTATTTAATGCAGTGCAAAAGCATCCCTTTTTCACAGTGAAGACACAGCCTACGGCAGCTGCTGCTGCTCCCTCAGTGTGTTGGAGCATGGATGTGTTTCGAACTTTCTGAAGTCAGCAGTATCCCCTGAGTATTATCATGTTTATTTAGAAAAGACCTATTGTTCTGGAGACTAAGACCATTTCTGAGGCTATTTTGAAACCGCTCTTTCAAACTGTTCATTGTTCTAACCTTCAGTTCTAGGAACATCAGAGGAAAAGTGATTAAAGACTCATTTTCCCCAGCAGAGTCACTATTTTTATTCAGTTTTGATGCCCTTTTCGGCTATTTATTGTCCTTATTGTTCTTTTTGATGGTTGCTAAGGAGAAAGATTAAAACTCAGTGTGCAGCACAGCTCATCCCAGGGTATAATTTTTCTGATTTTTAAAATAATGTATGTTAGATAAGAGATAAAATTACTGTGTTGAGCTTAAAAGGAATATCATTACACCAGATTTGGTTTTATTTTTTCCTCCTCTTTGAAAGAGTGTTTCCTACGGGATATACAGAGAGAGGATGCAGTAAATACAAACAGATTTCCTCTGTGAATACAACACAAGAAACATAAGCCCAGAACAGGAGACTCAGAAGGCCAGACTTTCTGCTTCCCTTCACACAACAAAGAAAAAGTTCTTCTCTAGACAGGGCTAATTTACATTAATTATGATTTTTGCATAATCTGAAGTATGTACTGTCATGCATTATTTGGAGCATATGCTGTATTTCCATGAACAGATATTTCTTCATATCGCTATATTAGTGATATTCATTTTAAAAATTTGCAATGAACATCTGATAACAAGGTGGTCAACTACATTGAGCAGGGCAAAGCCTATGGACTCTCTCCAAAAATGCAGGAAATTTACTAAGCAATTGTGACTGATTTCTTGGGAAGACTGATCCTTTCAGGGGCTATCTATAAGCAGTGGAGCAACAGGTTAAGTAGACCACGAGGCATTGGTTTCTCTAATAAACACACCTTTTAAAACCAAAGCAGGTGCTCGTACACAAGAGAGAAACCTCTGAATAACCACTGTTTATCTGGAGCAGGTGTCCAGGGATGGAGAAATGAGCTACTTGCTTTTGAACCCATCTGTACCCAATGAAGGAAACTTCAGTGGGGAAGAATAACTGGCCTGTGCAGAAGAGCTATACAGCTCTACTGGATTAGGACTGTACAAGTGGCTGTGTCATTTGTAATGCACTGGTGGCCTTGTTCTTGTTTTGTTTATTTTAAGTGAAGCAAGAGATAGCAAGCAATATCAAGCAGGACAATAAAACATCTCTTTCAAGATGACTTGAAAGGTGACTTCAAGGCACCAAAACCCCAGGAATGAATAACTTGCATGTGGATTTGAACACAACTCTTATATCATTTTAGAAGTAATAGCTGAAGCTGACACCTGTCAGGAAGAATTAAGAGAGGAACTTCTCAATTGTATTGAAAGCAATAACATGCCTGTGGCCACAGCCTCTTCCTTCCTCAGACTCAGTTTCTACATCCGACCGTGTTTGAGTGCATGCCTGTGTGCTGATCATGTAGTTTCAGCATGATCCCATGACAAGAAACACTTGAAATATACTCAAAATAAAAGACTGACAGAGATAAGCTTCCCATACGCAAGACATGCTATAGATATGCCTCTCTTCTGACTGTCATTTCTACTTATGTGGAGAAAAAAATTCCAGGCTTTCTAGCTCTTCTTGTGTGTATGTTGCTTTCTACATATGTTGATCTGAAGTCAAATAATGTAGTACAGTAACAGAAATTTCAGCCTGCAGTACATACTGCAGGACTAAAGAAGCTCCTTTTGAAGTAGTCTCAATTTTATAAGCATAAACATTACAAATCTGAAAAATGCATAGAGAACTCAATGAAAGTTATGATAACACAGACTTCAGCTGATACAAAAGCTGAAAAAGATGAGTTCCAAGAGAGAAGGAACCCAGGATGAAGAAGCAAACACCACCACCACAACGAAAGCAGCTAGAGAAACAGCAGACCTATGCAGAATTATGAGAGTAATAAAATCATAGAATCATTAAGGTCAGAAAAGTTCTCTAAGACTAAATCCAATCGTCAACCCATTTCCACCATGCCCACTATTCATATCACTCTTTGCCACATCCACACATTTCTTGAACTACTCCACGGATGGTGACTCAACAAACTCCCTGGCAGCCTGTGCCACTGCCTCACCACTCCTTCAGAGAAGAAACTGTTCCTAATTCAACCTGAATCTCCCCAACATAAGGTCATTACTTCTCAACCTATTGCTATTATCTGAGAGAAGAGGCCAACCCCTATATCCCCACAACCTCCCTTCAGGTAGTCATAGAGATCTATAAGGATCTCCTCCGTACCTTCTTTCCTCCAAATTCAACAATCCCAGTTCCCTCAGCTGCTCCCCGAGAGTGTCCATGGAGTCTTGTGCTCCAGGCCCCTAGCAGCTTTGACAGCCTTCTCTGGACCCGTTCCAAGGCCTTGATGTCTGTCTTGCAGTGAGGGGCCCAAAACTCAACACAGTACTCGAGATGCAGCCTCACCAGAAACCAGTACAGGGTGATGAACACCTCCCTGTTCCTGCTGACTGGACAAGCTAGGATGCCACTGACCTTCTTGGCCACCTAGGCACGCTGCTGACTCATGTTCAGCCAGCTATCAGCTAATACCTCCAGAACATCTTCCACCATGCAGATTGGCAGATACCCTGTCCCAAATCTATAGCATAGAGCAGGGCTGCTGGGACCTAAGTGTAAGACCCAGCATTTGGTCTCCTTCAACCTCATACAATTGGTTTCAGCCCATCAATTCAGCCTATCTGGATCCCTCTGTAGCCCCTTCCCGCCCTTAGGCGGATTAATACTTCTTCTCAACTTGGTGTCATCTGCAAACTTACCAAGGGTGCACTCTATCCACTCATTCAAATAATTGATAAAGATATTACAAAGAACGTGCCTCAGTACTGACTCCTGTGGAACACCACTTGCAACCGATTGCCAGTTGGATTTAACTCAATTCAGCATCAATTTAATTTAAAATTTAAATTAAAACAAAAGGTATTGCAGGAGGCATGTGAACTGAGCTGACATTTTAGGGAATTAAACACAAGCTAAAAGTAGAAATAAGAAATAAAATGATGATGTAAAAGCACAATTTAAAAATAGTTTTGGAAGCAAAAGAAGGAAATACATAAAGTGAACTTTTACTGGATATGAAGATCAGCTATCAAGGGAAAAAAAATGAAAATATTAACATTTAAGGAGATGGTGAAGGCTAGAGAAAATGACCCCAGAAGAATATGGATAATGTTAAAAGTCTTTGGGAAGAGGAAAAGTAAGACTTCCTTGAAAATGTGAGAAAATACTGCTGTACTACTGTATCATAATAAGTATATAGAAGCTTAGGGTCTAGTATACTGCCTGCATCATCTACACCGTTTTCAGATTAACCATTTTTAGTAGACAGATGTTACTCCCACTGAAACAAAGTCAAAATGACTGTGCCATTTTCACTTGGGCATGTGTAAGCTACTGTCATTGCCTCTAAGGAAGGCTTACAGAAATATTTGCAGTTAAAGTCTCTCACAACAGAAGGAATTACAATAATGTTTATAAAAATCAATACCCCGTGAATAACCACTGGTTTCATTCACAGATATGGCAGAGTGCTGTCTTTTTGGAGTCTAAGTTGTTGGATGATGTCTTTGAAATGCCATACGTTAATAGCTGTGGCTCCTGTGAAATATGGCAGGTCACCCCAAAAATAATGTCTCCTGTTTATTTCCATGGAAACTACAACAGATACACAAAGCAAATTCAACTACAAAATGGTATGTTATACCAGTCACTACTATTAGCTATGCATTTTCAGATGCCATTTTGACTGTCCCTCTGCTGTCATCTGTTGCACAGCAAAAAAACGAAAAGTGAAGTGGGAAGGTTCAACCCTCTAGTGCCCCACCACCAACATTGCCTCTGATGTTGTGAGCTAACAATAAAATAGGAGGTGTTACATTTGGAGCAGCCCTGCTATATATAAAATGCCAGAGTACTGGCTGCCTTGCATATTCAAAGATGCATTTCCCTCTGCTTTACTTTTTAGCAAATGCATTCCTGTGTTCAAGAGAATAACATTAATTCTTCTGAAGCATTCAGATTTAATTTAGAAGATAAAGCCATATAAAAAAAATCATAAACTTAACAACTTTAAAACTGACAGCTTTCTCTGAAGAAGAAACTAATTTAGAAATTTTCCGCATTGGGTATTTACCACAATTGTGTTCAGTCTTGATTTAGATGTTTCAATCAATACATCTCCAAAGAATGTCCCACATGAGATCTTACCACCAGCGATTCTGCTCATCACTTCATCTAAAAAACTAAACCCAGTTGCATGATGTCTAAATGGAACCAACTCTTTTGTTGTTAAATCAGACATATTGAAATTTTCAAAAGTTCTACCATAAAGCGAGACTATAGTTCCACTTTTTTTTTTTTAAATACATATTCAGAAGAATGCATGTCTTTAATATTAGATCCAGAATCACTGAGGCTCCTTCCATCAGCGTATTTTCTGTCTTTCTCATTTTGACTGGATGATAAGTAAACCCACATGTAAACTACCCTTCACATCCAATGAACTTAAATTTATAGTGAAGGATGCAAATAATAATACAACATAAAAATTTCTAAAACAATGTTATGGATAAAGAGAGAAGACTAAGTAGAACTAAGACAAATAGAGGAAATGAAGGAACCTAATTAAAATGAAGTCTGTGTATAAAAACAATTACAAACTTCAGCTGTGGGAAGCAATTTTGATGACAATAACAAAAAGTCATTCCTCTCTGAGCCCTTAGTTTCCCTACCATTCTCAGAGGTGTGTCCGCATACTGAATGATGATAAACAGGTCAAAATTTGAAAGCTGTAACTGTAACTAGTGCTAATTCTATTTCAGCTCAAACTACAAGAGAAATGCTCGGATACAAAATGAATTACAGTTTATTAGGGGGCTCTTTTTCTTTCATAATCTAAATCCAGAGCCACCTCAGGAAATAGTTGCAACTCAGAGCCTCACATTTATCTCAGTATTGCAACCATAACTGAGCTTAACTCAAGTCTCCTTCAGAGTACCTCCTTATTGTAATCAACTGCTGTCATTGCTGCTACAGTGTACTGGCAGTGCCTTAAGTCCATGGAGGCTGCGATGAAGCACTAACCATCACAGATTCCTTCAGCTGTAAGTGAAAACCTGCATAGCTTCATTAAATTTGTATATGGCAATTGCAACATAAAAGCTAGAACGATAAGCCAAATAATGTACATATCTTTATTTTTGGTTTAAATCAATATTTAATAAAAAAATCAGAAGTTCATGTATGTTATAGTCACAGTTGTCTATTTTGCTTAAATGTAAAAGAAAAAAATATTTAAGTTTAGCTCAATCTAGTATGTAATACATAAAGAAGGTTAATAGTCTGTAATTTTTCTTTTATTCATTTTTTAATTACATTCTGTGTGAAAAAGCATCATTAGGAATGCCAAATAAGCCCCCAAGAAGTTATTAATTAGCCAAACAAGACTATATAACAAGACAAATAAAAAAAAAATGAAGTGCTTCCAAACTTAATCCAGGCATAGGGCATAATCATGATAAAACTGAATAAAAGTTAACCAGAGTCTTAAGGGTCACTTTTTAATTCAGCTGACACAGTGTGCTCCATTTACATGCAAGACATATCTTGGCTATCCACAGTTGGAAAAGGTTCAATATTCGAATTACATGTAACAAATATTCCTATTCAAGTAGAGAGAAAAATTACTTGCAATATAAGTATGAGATGACCGGGTCAGCGGAGAAAGCATTAAGCTATCAAAACCAAGTATGAGACAGATAAGGGAGAACAACTCTTGCTTCAATTAAGAGGAAAACATAGCAGAGAAAAGTAGAATGACAGATCTGGTGGCTGTATTCTTTAAGCACATGTGCATCAGGATGCAAGAAAAGTTGTAGATGCAAGGCAGTGCAGAACCACACTTCAGTAATCTAAGCAGAAGTACTGATGCTTATGACTAGCACACGTTCTTTATGCTGCGCAGTACACTTCTAGTCTCCAGATAAGTTCCTATCAGTACTTTCACGTTTCAACTGGTTGCTAGAAGGGGACTGACACATGCAGCAAGGTACCTTGTGCCATGCTTTCATCTGATAGAAACCAGGATGTGCAGACCCTGGGAGCAAAACTGCTTTCAAGAAGATCCCGGGGCTAGATTACCTGGGATTCTGTGGATCTTCCACTTCCTGAAGGAAGAAATTAACTAATCCATGGTATTTTGCATCTTTGAGGACAGTCTCTCTCCAGTACCCAGTCTAGAGGAACTATTAGGTTACGGCTTGAATTGGTGATTGAGCACCTGGTGAAGAATTATAACTGGCCCAAGGAGCACCTGTGTACCCCATGTGACCAGAAGGGCTGGAGCCACCTTGGGCTCATATGAGGGGCAGCCATAGAAGGGAGAGCTTCTCTTGGACCTAGGCTGCTTCCTGAGCAGGAAAACTGCGAGGCCAGAAAGCTCCTTTGACACTAGAGGGAGATCACCTCTTCTTTCTGTATCTGACTGTTGGCCTACCTGCGTAGTATTGCCAAAAAAACCTGTCAGATTTGGCATCTTTGTGGGCAGAAAAACTCACATGTTTTCTACAGGCACAACTAACCCCTATTTTATGAAATAAAAGTACATGACAGATTTGTCCATCCCAGCGAAAGAAAGGAACCTTAATTGGAAGAACCCCAGACAGCAGAAGCCTGCTTCCGCTGCACCTGTCCTAGCACTCAGACCAGTAATTAAAGGTCTGTTTTCCTCCCACTGACTTGGCTATGATTCCTATTAGCAGGAAGTCTTCCTGGCTTATCCCTCTAATGGAAAGGCAGGAAAAACTCTAAATCCAAATGTTGAAAGAAGTTTCTTCCTCTGAACCGGAGACTGTGCTCTTGAAAAGTTTAGGAAAGAATGTAGGTAGGATCAGAGGCTTTCTTCTAGACAATGAGCTGCACAAGCCTGGGTGAGGCTGAATGGACAGGCACACAGCTGCACACTGATTTTACAAGTTTTACACATGTCTACTTAAGTAGGCAATCAAGCGCACCCAAGCATCATAGATTATAAGACTGCTTTTCAAACTGCACAAAGACAGCGTAAAGGCAGCTGCACCAGTCTTGAATACACGCAATGAGAAAGTGTTAAATGAAAAAAAGGATGCTTACCTGCCTCCAAAGATCTAGGCTTGCGGAGAGACTCCACAAGAAATGAATTTCCAGCAATGGATCCTTCCCTTGGGGCAGCCAGCCTTTAAATGAGGTTTTAAGGAAGGGAGGAACCTGATTCCACCCCTTCCAGTGATTCAGGTAAATTGTTTTCACCTGTGCTCCCAAGGCTGGCTGTGACCCTTCACCATGTGCTCAATCAGTGGTTCAGGCCATGATTCAGCAGTTCCCATACAGACAGAATATCAGAAAAGTACTCAGCTATATATTTATGCATGTTCTACCCATGAGTTTTCACTAACGTTATGGCTAGTATTTCAGTTCTTCTAGAGTATTGCAAGAATTCCTCAATATGCATTGCTTTTAAGGGAATATAATCAAGCAGTCAAGGGGAACCAGGCCATCTTGACTGCCAGGTGTTCTTAATCCAACCCCAGACATGTATATTCCTTCAGGACCTGGGGACTCACCCTTGCACCAGCCATCCTTATCTCCCTGTCTCACACTGAACTCTGAGATATATGTTCTGCTCAGATAATGCAGGAATGAATGGAGGAGTGAAGCTGACATTACAGTGAAGATCTGATTAAGGAATATCTTAAAAATAATTAATGGGAGAAACAAACATTTTTTGGTGCTACTCCAGATGCTCTACAGAGACAAAGGGAGGGAGGGATGGGGGGAACAAGCACAGCAAAGCACTCATAACCATGTTGATCTTGTGATAGTACGCATGTAGCCAATAAGTCCTTTTGTTTATATTTTTTCTTTTTTTCTTTTTTTTTTTTTTTGCAGTGGTAAAGAATAAAGGTGAGGTGAAAATGTGAAAAAGCTCATTTCTTAGTCTGTACAATTGAAACATTCAGACGTCATCAAGGTAAAAAAAAAAAAGAGACAAAGCAGCAATAGAGTTTAAAAAGAAAAAAAAAAGAACTGAAAATGCAAGAGGGATTGAAAGGGTGAGTAGATAGAAATTAGGACTAGATATCACACCATATCTTATTATGTTGCTGCCTTTTGATGTAAAGGTTTCCACTATCTGTTTCAACAAAAGACTGTCTTATATAGCCTAAGAAAAGGTTAAGCCACAAGACAGGGGCAAAGGGGGAGCATTAACGCAGGCAGAAACATATTCTTTTGTGAAAGAAGCAAAAAAGCTTTCCTTCATTGTTTTATTCTAAGATAGCTTTTTAAAAAGCACATTTTGATACAAATTCAAAATTTCCTCTGCAGCCTGTCAAGTGTTTCCCACAGCATTTAACATCAGAGCGGGTACACAGATTACATCCTCACCCACCTTATTATTTCACAGGATTAATGACTGTCTCAGGCTAAATGATATTTTTGTGTAATACCCCTTGTATCAAAAAGTTGAAGCTTTCAGTATTCAGCTTCATCTCTGATCTGAAGAGGAAGGAAGCCTTTAAGATGACACTGAGGACAGTACAGAGAAGTGATGTGGCTGAGATTAAAGGAAGAAAGGTTTCAATGTGTAATCTGAACTGCTCTCAAAGAATCCCTTCTTGCAGATGTCAACACAAAAGATGCCCTGACAGGAGGCACTTGGCATTTGTACATTGCCATTCACTCTGCACACAAAGTCCAATGTCTCAGATTCTCCCAGGCTCTGTAGGGGCCCTTGCTGACCTAGCTCCAAGCACAAAAACACGTACCAGACACTGTCTTACTGTCCTTCCTTCCTTTTCCTGACCCATCTACTGGCGAAGATGCCCCTGGGGAGCAGCTTCATCCAAGTGGCTAAAGCCTACCACAGATGAATTTACAAATAGCAAGAAAGTTCTTCTGAAACTCAACAAATTAGATTTGCAGTGTTTGTTGTAATTACCGTATTTACTTCAACTACATATGCATGCATATATACACATTGAGTAGCATTACACATATTACTACATGTGTATGTGCAACTACACATTTGTTCTATACATATTTATACAAAATAACATGAGATTTCACCATTCTTTTGATATATTGCCAGAGCCTCAGGGTGCATTTTTGAGTACAAACTACAGGAAATCACCAGATTACACCAGCACATTTGCAGCATATAGCTTGACAAGGTCTCTCTGAACTACTACTGCAAACACAAAACAATACAGACACAACACTCATCCACTATCAAAGCACCTTTCAGCCCCAGTGCAATATATTTCACTGATAGTGACAATAAATGGACTTAAATTACTACTTGCATTAAGGTGCATCAGTAATAATGAAAATACAACAACCAGGAAAAGAGAGCCCTTCAAACGAGGTCTTTATGATGCTCACGTTATTTTGCACACGTCATTAAAAAATAGCCGAACAGGTTGATTAGACCTTTCTAATGGTGCCTATCCATTATTAATAAAATAATCATACTTTTAAGGCCTGATTATCAATTATTTCATTAGCTGCATGAAAAATTAAACAAAGATGGAGAGAGAAACATTTTTGCTTCCTTAACAGTCCTGGAAAGGAAAGCTTTTTTTTCCTACAACATATTTAATGAAATACTTGGCAAGCACAATGGCCAGCCTTTAAGGCTGGTGATTTTTGCTGGTGAACATATGCCAATGAACCCATCACATTTACTCATTAACTCCAAGTCATAGAAAGATTTAAAAGAATGTATTACGCTAGCAGTAAGAGAACACAAAAAAATTTAGATACTTTGCTCGATCTTTATTAATTGGCTTGATCTAGAAATGGGGCTGAAAGTCTCCTATAAAAATGTTTCATCTTCTGAAAAGGGCAAAAAGAAGCCTTTTTAAAATACAGGATGAATAATACTAAGTAATAACACACAAATCTACTAAAACTCACAGTATTTTAGCAAATCCCTGAGAAATAAATGCGCTGTTTGAGACCATGGACGGAGATGTCATTCATGAGTAGAACAGCAAAACTTCTAAGGTCAGCATCTGAAATGCAAGGTGCTTGCTATGCTGCTTGTCTTTCCCATACTTATTCACAATTATTAGCCACCGCATTTCCACTTGATGACAGATTAATACCCACCACCTTACATAAGAGGTAAGGTACCGTTTCTGACCTGCTCTGTCGAGAGATGTGTACTAATAATCCTTCCTTTCCAAGTAAAACAGTGCTCACATCTTCCTCATCTTACAAGTCAGTTACAGATTAGCTCAATCTGTTGACTTAATTTTCCATACACAGGCTGGGGAACTTCCTTTGGTATACCTTCTCAAGGAAGGACACCAGTCTCTAGGTTGATATACAGGCCTTAATTTGCAAGCAGTGTGTATATCTGAATTCTCCAAAAGGGATGATGAAATCTTATTCATTTGAAAATCTCGAGTGCTTAGTTTTTATTCTTTATTATTCTTTCCAAAAGCCTCCATATGTACTGCAGGCTACCTGACAAGGATGACAAAATCAAAACTGCTTGCAGAAGTAGCCTAGCAAAGATTTCTTTTGTAAAACTTTGGGACGGGATTACAAGGGAGATAATTTACAATTGTATCATGCAAGAGCTGTCACAGGAAGAAATGGATGAACAAATTTCCACAATGACTCTCCAAGATACAAGCAGATCATGACAGCTGTTGCACTGCTGCAGCTAATGCGCTGTCTGTAAGCTGGTTGGCAGATATTTTGGAAAAAGGTCTTAGGGGCCGTTTCCTACCCACATTCTTTGGGGTGTCTCTCAACATTAAAATCAGCAAGGCATGCCTGCCTGTCAGAAATAGACTCACTTCATCCAGTCTCACTGCTGAAACCATCTTAATGCCAGATCCTAAAAGAATGCAATCTTTTTCATATGCTGAGAATGTGGAGCAAGGCATTCCAGAAACATAATTACATAAATGTTCAGCTATGCTCACATCTGTCTTGATGTTACAAATATATTTTTCTTTTTCAAATGAAATAGTATAGAATTAAGGTTCTTTTTGTAGCTCATGTAACAGACAGTATTTGGAAAGCAAAGTGAAAGCAGAGATGTGGTGAGCAGAACTTAAAGGTTGTTCTAAGAACACAAGGCAACAGTAAACAAAAGGAGATGTTCCTGGGAGATGATGATGGAAAGTGAGATTAATCTCTTCTGGAAAACAAATAATAGGAATGTGAGTTTATTTTAAATAATAAACTATAGTAGTCTTCCAAAAAGCTTTTTATGTTTCCCTTTTCTTGCTGTTATCTGAGAATAGCCTATATAACAATGTATAGTATTGGCTTTCTATTATGTTTTGAAGCCATATATTAGTAGTTTATGATTTATGCATTCGATCCTGTGCTCCATCCTTGCCCCTCCATTTGCTGATCTACATACCTAGAGGTATACTGGGCCCAGGTCGGGAAAGTAATCCAATCACTTTGTCGCTTCATCCAGACCAACAGCACTGGCAGCTGGAAATGCTGAATACCCTAAGGCTTACCAGCACGGCTCTCTCTGATCACAGTTGCATTTCATGAGCTCAAGTTCCAACACATTTCCATGCATCCCTGAGAACAGAAATTGCACTACTCCTGCACCCACGTCAATAGGACACATATTCAAAAGCCCTGCCTATGCAGCAGCCACTTGAGCAGACAGGTCCAGCAGCAGGCTCTAGGGATCGTAGGAACAGGCAGGGTCCTTTATATTTACTGTGCATGATTCCTAGCATGGTAGGGTCCTTTGGTTAGTGTTCCAGCTATCATCTCTTATTAACAAGATTTTCTGGACTAAGAGAAGCATCACTGCCTTTGCCTCCTGCAAGATTCTAAGTCCAGTACTGCTTATAAAGCTGTGCTTCTTGGGTCTCTGCTGTGTAACAGTGATGATCCAGCCTGCTAAATGACTGCTGTGACCAAGATACTGAAGTCATAGGAAGGGAGGAAACGTTTGCTTTGATTAGCATTCTGCTAATGCACTTTGTGTCACTAATCCTTGACCTCAAATCTGCTAATACAATACTTTCAGATTTGGAGTGCCAGGACCATTTTTGAGATCATCCATTTTGTTCTAAGAAATTTAATTTGGACTAGCAGTAAGTGACAGAACTGAAAATCAACAAGGTGATTATGCATCATATTACAGTATTAGAGTATCTGATTTCTGATTTACTTTTGCAGTGCTATAGAAGCAGAGCAATGTGCAGCAATTAGAGGTCGGAAAGGACTGGAAGATAATACCTATATCTGATAAATGTATGCTTAGTGTCCCAAATACCCACAGTTTACCTATTATTAAAAAAAGAAAAAGAACTAGAATATGTTCATCATAACATTCGGTGTTGCAACAAAGGAAGTACTGTATAACAGATGTTGATGGTTCTTGGAAAGAAAGAGATGCTGAGAATTCTAAAGAAGACATTATGGTTTTTTGAAATAAGTGGAATATTTGTTGTTTCAGTATCTCAGAAAAAAATCTTTCCCACATCTACTGTTATGAAAATTTTAATCTTAACACCTGTGTTATCGGAATAGGAGAAATGGGTTATGAATCCTAATCTTTCCCCTACAGGGAAAATTTTTGTTAAAAATCTCTTTATCATGTTCAGTTTTCTGGAATGACAGAAGCAAAAATGTTTTTTTCTGTAACAGAAAAATTTCTGGGACAGTGGAGTGTCTGCACCAATTAAATGCTTTGTGAGCAATCTTGCAGAGACTGGATTTCAAATCAATTATTCAAACTCCTTTTTTAACTTCAGTATTTACTTATACAGAGACTTCACAATAATTTTTTACATGGAAGATTGTTTCATTGGTTTCTTATTTTTAGGGGAGAGAGGAATCCTAGTTTCAGTGGTTTTCCAGTCTTAACTTTGTTGGGAAGGCCATATCTGATTCTTGCTATACGTGTGTATTTTAATTTCTAATAACTAGCTAATAAGCTTTACCTTTCTTTTAAATAATGCATTTATATATATGTGTGTTTGTAGCTGTATCTGTCCCGAGTTTCTAAAACTGATTATTAAGAAGCAACTGAGAATGGCACATGACACTACAGTGTTCCAGACAGGAACCTTCATGTCAGGATACCAGCAAAAGTAGGATGCACATGAGTAGAAACCAACTGAAAATTGGTTACCACCATTCTCCCATTCCCTTTTGAGAGCACTGAAGTCATTTTTCCCTTTCAGAGTGGTACACTGTCTTCCTCTCTCATCTGCCCATACAGATTGCTGTGTTCCACTAACTTCCATTATTCAACTCTGCTCAGACAAAAAATAAAGTAAAAGTCAATAAAACAGCACAGAGAGAAACATTTTAAGAAGAGGTCCTTCTGGGAAGTACAGATCTCCTAAGATATGGAGATGAGTAAATGGAAATTTGGATCCTTGAAAAAGAAAGGGACTCTGTGAAAAACATATCAATAGCTGAGGAGAATGAAGATGAAACTACAACAAAGAAAGCTGTGCTGTAGATATGCTTTCTGTGAAGTATCATTTGTGCTAATTTTTTTTTTTATTTTTATTTAAGATATTTGACAACTCTTCCATTCCCAAATTCAAATGGTGGTATTTTTTATCTGATTTTTGTTTCCACACTTTTTTTCCCCCTCTTCCAGCAGCTGTTACTGCTTTTCTTCATTTTACCTAATTTTAAACTAGTCCATTTGGTTCTTTTTTCTTAGAAAGTGTGAACTATCCTAAATTGTAATAATACTTAAAACCATTCTGAAAATGAATTAAGCTCTTCTCAAAGTTGCACTGTGTACAATTTTTTTCTGCTTGAAAATGTCAAAAAAATTGGGAATTAGATTTTGATCTAGATTGCACTACCATGAAATTAAGATAAAATCTTTTAAGACAGCACCAACAATCAGAGCCAGATCTGCAGTATAATACATGAAACACTGTTTCTCAATTACAAAAAATATATAACTAGTTATAAATCCTCTAGGTTTCATTTTGTACAGGTGAAAGGAAAAGGTTTCATTACCAGCAGTCTTCATCTACATCAGTCATCATGCTGCCTATCAGTAGCTGTATTATCATGTTTGTTGAAGTTATTCTTCCAATTTTTTTTAAGTATAAGTGGAATTATCAAACTTGTGAGGAAGCATATAAATAATGTTAGACATATTCTGCTCTTATCAGGAGCAGTAACTGTACCTGATGCTGGAGCGTCTGTGAATACCAGCCATATATACTAAAGACAAGAAAGGTTGTGTTTCTTCCTTCCAAGGTGAATAAACATAGAATTAGATCAAGTTGCATTCCGTCTGGAGTGTAATGTGTCTCTGGAGCCTAGAACTGCTCTATCCAGAGAAAATTTGGGAAAAGTGAAGTAAAATGCTTTTTGAAGTGCCATACCACATCCTCTCCCACAGGAAGAGGAAATCACCACAAGTTCTGTGGGATGACACAATTAATGAGATTGGATCATTGGGGCCCTTGGTTTCTCTCTGGTCTCTACATCTACTTTCAGTGTACAATCACGTACAGCATGCACCTGAAAAGAACACATTGGACACAAAACTGTTCTGTTAAGCTTAGAGACTGTCTAATGCAGCTTAAGATATAAAAAAACACACCTCGAGGGAACACTGAAAAAAATCTTCTACCATCTGTTTTTATTTGAAAAAGGACCAAATCGCACGTTTTACTCTTTCAACAAAGCTACTTCAAAACTAGATAGGATGGGAGAGATGCACTTTGCCCATGTATATGGCCATTCCCTAGCTCTCCTCATCCTTTGAAGTAGTTCTGACATGGCAAAGTTCAAAGCACTTCAACGCTGTGTGCCAGGCATGTTCTACAGCTCTTTTACTAGCCAGGAGGTGTACCCTGAAATAGAAATATGATGCATTCATGAGCAGCTGTGAAGTGCTCTGCTTTCAAAAAGTGCAAGAAGCACCAGATGAATTTGCCCAACTGCTTCCTCCTAATGTATAACTTCTTATCTTTTGCTCTAGTTTATAACTATGTTGTTCCAAGACATTGCATTTAAAAATCTAGATGTTATAAGCAGTTAAAGCCAAACATACGTTAAAGCCAAACTTTTAAAAGCCCTGTGAGAACCTAAGCTCCTAACCTAGCTCCTTATTCAAGTTCAGCTGGGAGAAAGAATGAAAGGTGCAGTCTCTCCTTGGAGGAAATAAAGGCAGTAAGAGAAAGAATGACAAGTAGCTGCAACACCCTGAGGATTTCTTAGTTCAACTATATAAAGCAGAAGTGTGGATGGATATATTAATACACACACATCCATGGATGGATATTTTAATACACACACATACGTGTACAGAAACTGTTATTTATCCTGCAATTGTATCAATGCAGAGGCTTCCTTTGTTGTCAGAGACAAAGGATGCTTGGTAAATCAGCTAGTGTACCATTAGCATAATCATATCTAAATGGATCTAATCTCAACTAACCAGAGAAGTTAATCTCCAGAATTAGAGACTTCTCTAGTTCTAAAGAAAATTAAAGCCATATCAAACTAATCTATCTAGGCCTCTGATTGAAACTGTCCGTTGATGTGAGAAGCAATAAACTACCCAGAGTACTACAATAAAGGGAGAAAAGGGAAATGACTTGTTTATCTCTTATTTAAAATGTACAAGCTGCATTAATCTCTGTGAAATTACATTAATTTGGAATCAAATCATCTTCCTGTCTGGCAAGGTTCTTTCTTAGACTTTGTGCACCATATCTAGATTTCTGAAGCTTTCACAAACAGGACTTATAAAGAAAGCCATCCTTCTGACTGAAATATTTACATTCTTTTAGCACCCACATCACTAAACATCTCTGCATCTTTGTGGACACTGCACTGACCCAACATGATTTTCTTTCTAAACCATCCTTTCATCACTTGGAACTCTTAATGACAAAAACAAATAAATAATTAAACACAATTGAAAACATCAAGTAAGAGGCAAAGATCTTACTGTATAAGGCATAAATAAAGGATGCCTGAGACAGTAGACTTCTAAAGTGGCAGTGGCTAGAGAAGTGAACTAGCACTGTCAGCAGTATGTGTAGCTTCTCCCTCTGAAACTGCCTTTTACTTCTGTTGCTACTGAAGAGGATGAAGATGAGCTGAAGGACACAGCAGCTACCATGGGAAAGAAATGGTCCCTGTATTGGTCCCTGCGTCTGACACCCTGTTCTCTGAAAGCATCAGGAGCAACAAGGTTTGCCTACAGCATGGGTGTAAAAACTTTTGGCAGTACTGAGTACTTGATGATTTTTTAAAAAATCTTGAAAACTATCCTCAAAAAAAAATCCTTTATCAAAACAGAAAGTATGGCTGCTTATTTTTTTCTGTTCACAGAGCTCTGTGTAGCCAATACATCAAAATACATGAAATCATTTGCCATAACTTGAGCTTGCCATAATTTAAGTTTCATTTTGACATTGTTACAGTTTGAAACATTGCACAGACAGGTTGATTTTCACCTTGAAGACTCATATTTAACTTTTAAAAATGAATAGTCAAATCCACCCAAAATGCTCAGTCTGTGAGTCATTTTTAACCTTCAAGATCTGGCACAAGTTTTCCTTTTGATTTCATAAACGACCTGATTTCATTTTGAATATCATCAGAACTTTTTAACATTGTACCCCAACTTAGCCACCTTAGCTACACTTTCCAGTATTCCACTGCTTAATAAACTCACCATTGGCAAGTGGTTTTTGATCTTTTTTGCAATCAGATTTGCTACTAGATTTGCAATAACTAGATTTTACAATAAAACCTGCTTGAGCTGTATTTTTTTTTAATGGTTGTGATGACAGACTTTCAGTTCTGTTATTTTGTCTTTGCAAAACGTTTCTTGATACACATCTTCAAAATGTAAACTTTTTTTAAAATTTGAAAACTGACACAATTTTCTTACAAATTAAGCATAGTACCATATTATTTGCCTTGACAAAAAAAGTACTCATGTCCATTTTTCACTGAATAGTCTTCCATTACCCACAATTTTCCTTTTTTTAGGGTCTGTTCTCTGTTGAGATGACATTAGATAGTTTGAAATACTATTGGTGTTTGCTGCCTTTTATTCACCAAACGGTACATGCACACATAAAGTGTCATACATGCAGGGTTAGAGTGAACTCAACATGTGTGACAGGTATGAGAGTTAGAGTTAGCTCTGCACTGCATCATACCCTCCACGTTACTCGATCTGCCTGAGCTACATGCAATCACATCATAATGTTAAAAGTTTATGATCTTGTGGGGCCACATTATTAGCTCTCCCTGGCTGCATACAGCCTGTGGGTTGGACTCACTTCATATACACTTTCACAAAGACTTAAGCTGACTTGGAGAAGAGCTGCTGTGTTCCTCAGTGTTTCAAGATGATCATCTCTTCTTCCTATCCCTGTACTCATTCTGTAATCAACTTTTCAGCAGATGAAATGAAACCACTCAGATTCCAAGTATATCTTTAAATATAATTCCTGAGTGTAATTTCCCAGTGACTAGACAAAGAAAACTTCTGATTTAACAGCTGCTTGTAATTCTTTTCTGAGTGAAGATTATGAGTAAATAGGTCATCACCATGCCTCCTCATCTAGTTTCCTTAGTTCCTTTGAATCCACCCATGAATAACACAACACACAAAAGCCATGCCATCTGTGGTTGGTGAGTGGTTTATTGTGCAAGTGTACTGCAAGACACAAACATTAATACCTCCAGCAAATATGTATGCAGTGGAAAAATTCCCCATCACTTGCATTTTTATATCCTGCTAGGACTGAATTATGACTGCCTAAGGATGCTGAAAACTATTATTCAGTTGGAGATTATTTTTCTCTATTAAGATGCATTAAAAGAGAAACACTTCCAATCTCTCACGTTCCAACTTTTCACATTATTTTCTGCAAAAGCAAGGTTATTAAACAGCTGCTTATTTTGACCCTTTGAAATGACCGCAATTTAGTAATGGAATTATAGTTCTTCATCTGTCACTGCATACAAATTTGTTAGAAGCTTTGGAGTGAATTTCTGTGCAAAGAAAATGATTATCACCATTGTTAATGGTCATAAAGACTGAATTCAGAGTGTTTCTTAATAGTATGTAAATGCTGTGAGTTGTTTCTGATAAATTACTTCAATCCCCCAAAATAAAAAGTGTAAAAAGGTGAACATGAAAATGCAGTCAGCAAGACAGCAAATGTTAAAGGACAAAGCTGCAAGCATGGGCGCGGGGGGATATCTAGACTACAGAGAGCTTCCAAAAAGGAATGCCTGGAGTGAGTCTTTTAATTAGCCGCAAGCTTGTCTGAAACAGCTTTCCACAGCACCATTGTGCTTTCTATCAAGGTAAGATGGAGGTAGTTAACTGATTCTTGTTTTAACTTCATTGTGTAACTCAAAGTTTCACATTTTCTCTTACAATGCCCTTCTCTATCACTAGTCAGCTGGAGAATTGTGGCTCCAAAATTCACACCTGGCTTGCTTAATCACATTCTTCATATTTCAAAACTGGCCACATTCAAAAAGTCCTCAGTCCCATGACTAAACAGACAGATCACTGTGAGGACTGGCACATTAGTGTGTTATCCTGACATATCCCTGAAATACTTTATCTTGTCTAGTCCCCTTCTAGCTGTAAAGGGCAGGACAGCAAGGAAAGACGAATCAGCCCCAAGCTTTGTCTGTATCTACCTAAATTGCCTTCAGGAAGGATCCAGAAAATACAGAGGCTGGTTCCTCCAGCATGCCCAATTCCAAGGACTGATGCAATGTCCTGGAGATAGTTTTTCTCCAGATATACATTTTAAAGAATAGTTTAACTTCCACATTTTTAGTCTAAAACATGGCAAGAATAGAATACTAACAGGTGACCTAGGATTGCCAAGGCTCACATGAGAATTTTGGTAAGTTCTGTAGGTAGATTTGTTTTTCAGCATCATAGAGCCACTAAGGTTGGAAGGAGCCTCAAGAAATCTCTGGAACCAGCCTTCTGCTCCAAGCAGGGTTAGCCATGAGGTCAGACCAAGTTGCTCAGGGCTTTTACCCCATTGGGTCCTGAAATCCTCCAAAAATGGAGACCCAATGGCCTTTCTGTTCCCATGCTCAGCTGTTCTTCTGTTGAAATTTTTTCTCCCCATAACCTTCTGTTTTCAATTTACCTCCATTAGCTTTCCATAGTAGAGGCCTAACAAATGCCAAAGAGAAATATTCAACTTCTTTGATCACATCCCAATATGTTATCAGTCTTCCTGGCTGCCAAGACACAGTGCTGACTCACAAGCAGCTTACTCTTCACCAAAAGTTCTGCAGTCAACTTCTTCCTACAGTCTAAGAATTTGGTGCTCCCAATTGTGTCAAGAATAGCATCACTGTAGCAGAACAAGCAATTTCTTACTGAGGACCAGAAATAGTTGACAGTAACTCATGTATCTTTACTGTGGCTATTCAAATATTTTACTTATACACTAAAATCATTCTCAGATCCAGTCAGGTCAAAAAGAAGAAAACAAAAATTCCACATAAATATTTTATGTATCAACTCAGTAGATTCACCTGATTCCTATTTGTGATGAAAAGATGTAGTGCAACAGAAGTATAATAAAGCCTACATCCAATTGTAAGAAAAATTAATTACACTAACTACTAAAGAGGAAAACAAGATCAATAATTACTTACAGGTATTCAAAGCTAGATTGGATAGGACAGGTCCTGGGTAGCCTGATCTGGTGGGTGGCAACCTTGCCAAGGTAGGGGTTGGGACTAGGTGGTTTTTAAGGTCCCTTCTAGTGTAAACCATTGTATGACTCCATTATTTATATCTCTAGCAATTTTTAATCATTAGTACTGAAGTACTGATGCTTTGTTTCCGCTGACAGTTACACCTAAGACTTTACAAGAAAAAAATTGTTGAAAATACCAACTTTTAACAAGAGAAGGAATATTCATTCAATCAACAGGCCACAGCTAACAAAGCTTATTCTTCTGCTCAAACTAGGATCTAATAGCTTTTTTTTGCTTTTTTTGAGTGCTAAACTGTGAGTGGTGTGGCACTGAGAGAAAGAGTGTTTGAAACTGCTTAATTTTAATAGGAATGTAATTCTGACTATCAGCAGCTCTAGGCTGGTCAAAAGCAGCCCTACATAAGATTAGATATTTTATATTTGTCTTAGGATTTCACATTTGGACCATCACCATCAATATTGGACTGCTAGTAGTAAAGAGTACTTCAGAGAACTTGAGGTTGTGAGGCTTTTACATTGATTTTATCACATTGTAAAGCACTCTTAGATCCTTCAGGACTTCTAAAAAACGGAGTGATTTTTATAAAGCCAGTGCTGCATATTCCATTCCTGTTAGGTTAAAGTCAAGCTAAACCCAAAGTGGGCTGATGGTATCAAATAGGCTTTCATCTGAAAGGTCTTTGTTTAAGGTCATAACAACAGAGCAATTTCTCCTTTGTTCCTCCTGACTCATACTGAACTTAAAATATGTACCTGCTCACATACATTTCTTCAGGGACTTCCACATTCTCCCCAGGCTTCCATGCACTTAAAACAATGCCCATTCATAGGTTACCTCCAGTCTCAGTTTTAGATTAACTTCTGCAAGAACAAGACCACCAGTATTCAGATCTCATTCTTTAACTAGAGGCAAATGAATTCCAAATACTTTCACCTTTACTGCACATGGCATACACTAAGTTGCATCTCATTGTTCTGGGTGTCAGAGTTCTCCCATTTCAGAGACTTTTCCTGAAATTTCTGGGTTTTTTTGTTTGTTTGTTTTTTGTTTTTTTAAACAGATTTCTAGTCGATCTGTTGCTAACAGCTTTTGTATACTTCTAATAAAGTGCATTCTGAATCTATAATCTCAGGCCAAAACATACATGAGTGAGGAAGGAAATGAGCAGGATGAAACCTCCTGTCTCCTGTGATTAGATGCATGCAGGCTGCAATGCTGTTTAGAATGAAGGAACTGGACTCAGTTATGACATCCAATCATGTGGGCTGACTCATCATTTAACATAACAACGATTCTTTATTCAAGACATTGGAGAATATCAAATCCTCTATTTCTTCCTTGATCTTATTAAATAAACAGTCCTCTTTATTGTTGCCTGCCTAGGAACTCTACATGCCCACGCATGTTCCATAAGCCAATCTTAGTCAACAACAAAACCCAATCTTACATGATGACTTGTCCTCATAAATACCTTCATAAATAACTTTGAATCCTCCACATCAGTGAAAATTAAGTATAATTTCATTAAAAATCACTTATTTCTCAATTATCTTCAAGAGCTCATATAGTAGCCCCTATCACTACTGAAGAAAACAGCAAAGCTGTTCTTCTGGCATTAATTTTACCATCAATACAAGCTCTGTCAGCAACTACCATTTTGAATGCCACTATTCCTTTCTAATGCTTAACATTTTAACATTTTAAAACTGTTCTATTTATAGGTGCCCGATTCAAAACTAGAATATGATGTGATAAATAGGTATAATATGAAAAATATTCATTTTGCCTTCAAAATCTGCTTTGAAGGTACAGACAGAAAACTTACTGTTCAGTAAGTTCAAGCAACAACTATAAATAATACAAAAAAGGATGCACCATCTCTAGTCAGTACCTCTCTTCAGGTTTTGTGCCATTCAGAGGTGAGACTTCTCATTTGAATTGCATTGCAATTATTTCTGTTTATTTGACAAAAGTGTCAGGGGAAAGTGGAGTCAGATCTCAGTCGTGACATAACTGCAGAGCAACTCTCAATCTAAAGTACTTCCACTTCAACATGTCAGTGGGATCAGAACATACTGTGCTGGAAATAGCAGGTATGCTAGACCTAGTTATTGTTGTAGTTAGTCAAAAGTCCTGACTTTAAGATAATCAAGCTGAGTTAAGCAATACTGATTCAGAAAAAACAGGCCGGAAATTGCACAAATGTAAGTTAAAAACAGTAACTTGCCAAATACTAACAAGAGCCACTACTTCATCCACAACAACATTCAATGCTGCTTAGTTGAAAATGCCATTAAATACATTTCAGAAGTATAGCAGCCTGAATGTAATACTAGAAGTGGACCAATATAATCATAAATTATACATGGTGTGTCAACAGCACCATTAAAAATCAGATTGCCCTTTTGAGAGTCCCTGACTATTCTCTTGAGAGTATCAGTTGAAACGCTATCGTACCTTAAGACAAAAGTCCTAAAATTAATATAAAATATAAAAATCATAATGACACACACACACATATATATATATATATCATAAGCCCATGTCTGTAGGCACAAGCCATCAGTCGTGTATAATGAAGATGGTATAAAGTGCCTACCCTTGAGAAAGAAGGGTGATATATGGATGCCTTAAGATACTCTCCTAATCCCACACAGCACTCACACTACCTGAGACATTGATGACCAGGATATTAAAAAGATTTTTTTAAAAGTATGCTATGTAATTAGATCTCTTTATAAAAAGTAAGTTATTAACTCAACACTGTGAACCTAAAGAGTACTTAGGGTTTATCGTTTAAAGAGGTAGACTGTAAAAGCTTAGCCACAAAAGCTAGTGCAGTCAATTAGTATATCCAGGCAACATCATGTCCACAAGATTTGCCACAACAGCACTCACATCATCCTATAAACTGGAGGCAAAAAAATGGCCTGTATACAGATAATGGAACAATTGTTTGGATGCATTCAACTCAAACGAAACCAGCGCTAGGCGAACCATCTCAGAACAAATGAAGTGATATTCCCTTCATCATCTTCCAGTTCATCTGCCCCATCAGGACTTTGCTATTTGGCACTTCTAAATGTATCATTTGCTTTACAAGTTGGGCATCCCAAATACGTCATACTGGTCTGATGATTAAAAGCCATAAACCCGGATTCATCACATATCATATCATTTTTATCATTTAAATATAATGAACATCATCATTATTATTATTATAACAAGCATTTTCATTAGCTCCTCAGATTGGCCCAGAAACATACAGAAGGAGGGGAGACAAAATTGCACTTTGTGCTGTTACCACACCTAAGACTTTTTCAGGAAAATTTGTTACTTCCTTAAGGCAAATGTCCATCTGGAACATGAAAAATGTTGGTGGGGTAAGAGCTCTCCATCACAGTAAGAAAGGCTGACTACTTATGCCACTCCATGCTCAGGAACAGCTTTAATAAATATCTGCCATGACACTTCACAGTGGCAAGGGAAAAACAAACAAAACGTTCAAAAAGAATTACCAGGCCAAAATCAAGTCCATCACCATGCTATCTGAAACATGGTAACACAGCACAACGTGTCTCACCTGTAATTTTCTCCCTATACTCACTCAAAGACAAGAACTTGACATTAAGAATTCTCTGGTGTTAAAGTCCAGCAATGACTGTTCATGCCAAGACCTGACAATCTTGTTCAATATGGCAGGGAGCTTCCCAATAGACTTTGGCATCTCTGAATCCACAGAGGGGGTTAACTTCAGATACCTAGCTGGAAACATTAGCAGAGAATTTGCCATCTTCAGTAACTTGCACTACAAAAAGCAAATATTTTTTGCTTTCTGTCCAGTAGTTTCTGAACTTACTTGGTAGAAAAAGTAACATCTGTTACTTAAGATAAAAACCTACTTTGTGTTGCTTTGCTTGTAACACATAAAATCTCTTTTACCATTTGCAGGGAAGGGTATTTCATTTTTTTCCTCTCATTATTTACTAATATGTGATGGAAGACATACCTGACCTTTTTTATGATTTTAGTTTTTCATCCATTCTAAAACAGATGTTTTTAATTTCAGAGGTTGCTTTCTCCAACCATCCTATCTGCCACTGAGAAAGACACTGCCATTGAATGTTTCAAATTGAAGTTTCCTATTTCACAAGTGAGAACAACTTATACTTCACTATCACTCGGTAAACACAATACTGCTTTTCAAAGGAAATCCTAGCAGGAGAGGAAGCAAAGGAGACAGTCAAGAAAAAAGTCATCTATCCAAACAGTGCTGTTGCAGTCACCTACTACACAGTGCCAGTGATTTCCAAAACAAAACAAAAAAATGCACAAATTCTCTACAGCATCTACTCATGTTATTTTTCAGAAAGAGACAGTTGCAGACTGAACTCACTGTCTTAGTGAAGCCTGATTCATTAAAATTAGGAACCCAGCAGTAACTCCTTTTCCACTTCAGTAGAGGCTTTACTAAGTAGCACTACTGCCAAGTAAGGCCATCATGACATTACGAGAAACAAAGATGGATCATAAGATTTCATTTCGTGCTGCACAGGAAAGCGTCCTTGTTTTTGTTGGCCAATCTGGAAGTAACCCAGGCTAAGAGACAGATACAATATCATACTCAAGGCACCAAACTTTACCCTTCACCTCCGCAAACTCATTGGCTTCTATGCCTCAAAACAGTATACACTAAAAAAAAAAATTACTGTGACCTGGGAAAGAACCCACAGTAGATGTTTCAAAAGTTAGATGGGAAATCTCTGAAATGAATGTAAGAATTACCCATCTAACTGCTATTGAAAAGAAAGCTATCCACCTGCATGTTACTCTGTATATAACAGCCCGAAGCTTGGACAAGGGGCTGCGACTCATTCTATAGTCAGTGGCAGCAGAAGGAATTCTTCTTTTGCTGTTCTTGTGGCATCATCCTGAGTATCCAGTCCTATGAAATGGTATACTGAGTTAGTAGACAGAGCAACACATCCAGCTCACATACATTTTTCTGGCCAGTGCTAGATACTTCAGCAGGAGTGGAAAACATAGTGAAGAGCTAGGAGAAAAAGAAGGCATTCTGAAAGGAAAAAAAAAAAAAAGCTGAGCAAATGTGTCTCTACAAGGAGAGATTCACTATAAGAAACCTCACTACAAGTAATAGAAGTAATAGCTAGCTAACCCACAAAACTAAGAATTTTGCTATGGTTTGCTAAGAATATTTCAGAATTATGAATAATAAAAGTAAGCCAGTTAGAAGGGGGACTGTATTTAATGATGAGATACTGTATGTCCAGAAACTTATGCTTTTAAATAATCTGTTGGAAATTACTTCATTCTAAGGAAGCTTGTGGGCAAGGTCAATATCAAAATATGCAGAGCATTGTCATAGGACCTAGTCATTGATCCATAAATTGAGAGAATGGGATACAATGCTTGCAGTCCTGTCTCATCATCCCTTCCACTCTACAGCACAAAGACCTGTCACTGCATCCTTCTGGGGAAGCCAGGCCTGTGCTCTTCTCCAGATGTGCTCCTCAGATTCTGAGGAAACCCTATTCCACACAGATCTCTCAATGCAGTCAGCTCAACTAGCTAAACATCGCCTACCATCAGCCTCTCTTATAGGAAGGATATTTCCTCAGATCTCCACCTAAAAGGGCAGTCTCTGGATTAATCTGAAGTGTAACACTCAAACTGCACTCCAAATAGAAAGAAGTTAGAAAGGAGAGAAAGGGACAACAGGATCAAGAAACAGGAGAGAACTTCACTAAATTATTTTACAATTACTAAAACTTCTTTGTTCTTTCTAGTTTGAATCTTGAAATGAATGGCATTGTTTAGATCACTATAATATAATTTGATATTTGAAGAAGGAAGACATTAAAATGAACAGTTTTTAACTAAGACAATTAAGTTTCAACTTATTTAAATGTATGTTGGACTATTGGCCATTCCTGTGTAAAAAAGGATTGCCTCCAACAGTACCCTAAAACCCTATTGCATTTTAATCTTCTGTGCTGACAAATTATTTAAGGCAGAGTTAATGTGAATGTCACAATTACTGAACCTATGACGTGGGACATTTAGGAAGTGATGTGCTTTTTCTCCCATCAGGACTGAATAGGCCCCATGCATACAACCTCATAGAAAGCTAGGCCAAAGGCACAGAGACAGCATGGTACCTGACAAGCCAGAAATTCTAATTGGAGAGCAGGCATCAGACCTTGTCTTGTGTAAACAAAGGTGTCAGACCCATTGAGAGGATGAAGCTATAGTGTGTGTGTTGGTCAGCACTCCCCTTGGCAATTGATTTTTCTGCTGGAACTTAAGTCAGCTTTGCAGTGCTCTGCTGATCTGCTCTTCCAGTTGTCAGTGTGTTAAGCCTAGTGGCACTTGCTTCTTGTGAGCAGAAAGGAGGAAATGGTGCAAAGAGAAAGGAAAAGGATAAGCTTGTTTCAGACGCAACGAATCAGGGAATTTGTTCTGTAGATAGACTGAGATTCATTCCTGCTGTGAAAGTGCTTTCAGAGAGCTAGCAATTGGCTAGTGTTAAACTGAACTATGAGTTTGAACTGTGATCATGTTGCAGGCTATGAATCGGTATTGTGTTCTGTGATGTGCAATGTTTGCTTCACAAGAATGTGATGCAAATTAATTTAAAGCCAGTTTTTTGAAGGTCTTGAATTTCTGCGACAGAAATTCAGCCTGAGCAAGGATACAATAATAGAGAAGCAATACAGATACAATATGTACATGCCAAACACTTCAGTTTCTACTTGAGAGCTGGAAGACACCTTCATATCTCTTATACAGCAAATCCATGCTCATTAATGCAAGAGCACTGGCCTAATTATAAACGTCATCTTCTTATTTAGCCTGAAACTTGAAAAAAACCAACAACCCTCAACCTAATTTTCCATTGTTAATTAATTACTAATTGGGAGGTTACATGCAAGAACTACTTCATTTACTGCAACAGAGGTTGCCATCCTCTTTGATGCTTTTTACATGTGCCTTTAAATGAAAGAAACCATTTAATATAATCCCAACTGCTTCAAATTTTGACATAAATTGATCCTGCCCCGGTAAACCTAGTGGGTTTTTTTTTCTACATTTTTCTTTATTTATAATGTTTGCTTTTTATTTGGACATTTTCAGATGGTAGTTTAAGCCCTGTATAAGGCAATTGTTCTACTGCAGTGATTACTTAGACAGGACAACTATCACGTAAACTGGAAGAATTAAACTTCATTTGGCCATAACAGACCAAATTCTACTCATCTTCATCTCTCTTACGTAATTATCTGAACTAATTTTGTTTATTTATTTATTTAATGAATTCAAACTGCTTAAAGTTGCTGAAGCCATGAAACCTATTTTGGGAGTATATAAATCACTAGAGTTTTATATTTGTTAGCAAAACCTAGCCAAAATCTAAAACATCTCCTATGTGCATGATCACATCCTTGCTTTTCTTTCTTGAAAAGCTTCAACTTAAAATCAGTTATAAGCCCTGGATGTAACACTGCTGGCAAAAGAAAGGGTTTCAAACTAATTTGCAGGTTTTTTTGTTGCAACCTTCACATTTTTCTGCCAATCAGAGCAATAATTATTTTTCTTACTCTCCCATGAAACGAAAACATAGTGTGCAAGCATGCACACACAAAAGGTTTTGCTAAACATACAGTAAAAAAAAAAAAAGTCTTAAATGTTTTACTCACCAGTCACCCAAATATTTTGAAGGTCTGTTCAATTTTTTTTTTTTTCCTCACAGAAACACCACTTCCTGGCTTATATACACGTCACTGATTAACAAGTACACACAAAAGTAAATTTTAACTCTGCACCTCCCAGAACTCCTTTCTTCCCACACTTGGCATTAGTCTGACAGTTTACACAAACAAGTTCCTACTGTTTTCAGAAGTTTCTGTCCTGAGAATATTACCTCTTGGCAATTGCACAGTTTAAAATAAACTATTATTGAGAGAAAAGAAATTACGATCATAGTTTATAATCAGTTAAATGAAAACCATAGCTGCTCTTTTAGAACAATCATTGGAACAATCATTATTCATTATAATACTGCTGCCACAGGACTGCTGCCAAAAAATAAAGGCACACAGATCTGTCTTCACTGTGTACCCTAAGCTGAGTAGACCTTACAATGAGAATGTACCACACCTGCTATGCATCCAGCCTTAATCTAATGTAGGGTCTCTTAAATTTAGAGGATATGCAAGTCATTCTTCTCCTCATTTTTACTAGACAGTGCATGATACATTTGTGTGTCTTGCACTGTGTCTTCCACTTGGCCTAGCTGCCAGCCTCTATCCCATTTCAAGTGCCTCTCATTTATACTGCAAATGCATTCTGGCACCCATTCCCTTCCACTAGCCAGGAATGCTAAGAGCAGAACCCAGCCATGTCTAATTTTCTTCATCCTGAATTCTGCCACAACAGTTAACAGATACCCAACTACTGAATCACTTGCACAGTTCTCACTTGGTTCAGTCAATCCACTTCAGACAAGCAGCCACAGCTTGTCAAAAGTGCCATTAGCATGCCAGCTTCACAGCTTATCCACACCACACACCATGATTAGTACGAATATATACTGTTTGAATATATACCTGACAGTGGGAGGATGAATCGTGTTCAGCAAGATGGCAGAAGAAAACAAGAAGATATTGCTTTCAAATGCTCACAAACTCAGAGGGTGGGATTCAATCTAGAGCTGGAAATTGAGCAGGCACGAAGGCAGCCCTGTGTGCTGTCATGTGTGAACCTCCCTTTGACATCAAAAGTAACACCAGTGTCAAACGTCTCAGAGACACTTTTTCAGTTCTACAAGTTTTTCATCCAAAATGGTGACCCCAGTACATTATTACAAGTAATGCATAGGAACAGTCTGCCCCAAAACATGCACTATTACTGGTGGACTGCAACAGAAGAGTTCTCATCTGACTGCTTTAATGAAGCTAAGACATATTTTTAGAGGTTATTGACTGCCTTTCATCCTCAAGCATCCCCACAGAATGGAAACAATTCCACCAGAACAACAGTATTGAGATCTACACAAAAGGAACAGATACTTTATGGTTATCCAGGCAAAAAAAAAAAAAAAAAAAAAAAAAGACAACAAAGAAAAATGCTGCAAGTCTTACAGAGTGCTATATATATATATATATGAATATTTATGTGTATATATAAATTCATATACATATAAATCATACACAGGACACTGATGCAGAACTGATAGCCTCTTTGCAACAAGAAGGAAATACCCAAATAATATCACAGGCATCAAAGCCGAAGAAAAATGTCTTCTCAAGGGTGGGCTTTGCATGCATTGCCTAATGTCTGATATGGACTGATGGTTTTTTTGTCTGTTTGTCACTCAGTAAGGGCACAAACATAGCCTAGTTACCTGCTCTTAGGAAAATCACTGACTTAATAACTTTAGAGCACAAACTCCAGACAAATTGGATGAAAGTAGTTTAAAAGTTGGTAAGAAGAGGATTTTTGTGTACATTCAGACAATGAAAACGAGAGTCATATTTTGTTAGTAAATTGAGCTAAAAATAACAGAAAGGACAAGAGATAAAGGGACAGAATAGTTAGAATGAAACACTACAAAGGATTTCCTTCTCTCTGAATCTTGACTGTATATATTCTATATTCACAGAGAATTACCTCACTTTATGTGTGTCTTGGCTCTCCCTTAATGTAAAAATTACAGTTCCTCCCTCAGAGGGATACTAGGATGGTAACCTCCCATTAAAGATTGTTCAGACACTACAGGTATAAAACTGTACACAATGCCTACACAGACCGAAATTGGCTACATTGCTGTAAATCAGAAGCAAGTGAAATACATATCCACACTAATGGTTTTTCAGAAGCTGTAAGTCTTTCATTTCTGCAGGGACACTAATTTTTTCAACCAAAGTGTTAGAATCCTCTGTCCCTCCAACTTACTAATTCTGTACAGCACCACTCAATGACTCCATTTTCAGTTGTACCTTCACCATCTAAATTGGCAGCACTGAAATTTCTTCACTCTCTGTACCTCCACACCCCCTCCCCAAATACCTCAGAGAATATTATATTACTTAAAACTTAGATAACAGGTGGGAAAAATGTGTCCTTTTTTTTTTTTTTTTTTGCTATAATGTTTGATTTCAACGTGTATCATTGCTGATACATCGTTTAATCCCAGAGAATTTTTTTTATTTGCTGTTTGAGAATGGAAAAAAAATAAAGTAAAATTGCTTTTTCATTGGTAAGAAAAGATTATGGTTTTGTTTTCTTTTTTTTTTTTTTGAATACTCATAAAATGATTTCATTATTAAGAAATGAGGCATCATCTTTCTTTATCCCATACACAATTGGAATGCCAAATTCAATGCAAGAGTAAATAAGGATGGCATAAGTCCTGATAATCTTTGAAAAAACCTAAAAACCTAATAGCATTGCAGAAGTTTATTGCAAGGGCTCACAAGCCAATCCCCAAAGATTCAACAGATATAATAATATTTTTGAACAAGTATCATATTACATTGATTTTAGGGAGAATACTATCAGAACATCAGCACTGAAAGATGGCTTTGCACAAGCTGGTGCAGAATTACCTCATCATAGAAGCTCACAGAAAATATTAAGCCTTTCATTTCCAACATAAGTAAAAGTTGATTTTAAAAGATCTCTTTATATAACTTTGTAACTAGGTAAAGCCGGCTAGTGTAGGCACTTGAAAAAAGAGAAAATATATCCAACCACATTGATTAATACATGCACTGAACATCTCAACACTACCAATTCAGCCAAAAACTGCATTCTCAGAAACAACTCGGCCTAGAAAAACTGTATGGATTTAAAATAGCATTTAATTTATAAGCTATTTAATGCACAGTTCTTATTATGCCTATTTCCTTTAAGTTTCAGAATGAAGACAATTTTATGCTTAAAAAATCAGGTATTTACCTGTATTTTTACATCAAACAACAATTTACAATTTATCATTTTACATACATTTTTACCTCATTTTTACACCATCATTGATTTACATCAAGAAGCACGTTCTCTGGACATCCAGCATGTCCTGTTCAAGCAAAGAACGAGTTTTCTGAGTATATCAACTACTATCACTAAATACAGCTGTATGTTTTAAGAGTAATTAAAAAGTCATTTTTAAGAAAAAAAATGAAAAAAAGAAAGAAAAAGAACAAAAACTCCACCCTCATGTCATTAAAAATTGAATTACTGTAAGAAACATTATTATGAGAAAGAAGAGCTGGGCGCTTAATAAACAGCATTGCGAAGGGACTGAAGTAGGTTTACACGAGCATCCTGCAGTCATGGTGCCATGATCATAAGGGCTGGATCTGTGCACTGTTGGCTTGCTCAGCAGTGTGAGCATGTTCCAAGCCAGGCACAGTCACACCACTGCGCTGCTCCCAAATTCACCAAGGCACACTGTACTCTGTGGATGTGTTTATGCTGGCTGCAGAAGAACAGATGATATCCAATGAGGCATGAAGCCTGCTGGAACAAAGCTGCTGTCAATGTTTTGTGAGCCCGTCTAAGAGAGTTTAGAAAATATGTCATGTGTTGCAGTGGGCTTGATCTGGCAGAAGCCTGAAAGCCAGATTTTCTATTCCACATTTTGTTGAGCATTTCTACTACTGCATATCTAGCTTCCCTCTCTTAATCTTAATTCTAGATAAAATGTTGACACAAATACTGTGAAGAATTATTTGCTTCACATGCCTACTGAGCATTAAAGCTCACATTTCCAGTAATTCTGACTTGTTATGATATTAAGCCCAAACAGCCTAGTTCTGATGCGAGTTAGGCTAATGCAACTCTTGGGAATGCCTTCTTGGTGTGTCACCATATTTTATTTACCTCATGACTGATCCTAAAGCAATCCCACAGGCAAGTAGTCAGGATCTTTTACATATATCTTTTAAACAGTTATGAGAGCATCTACAGCAGCATTTTATTCTGCATCAGGAGTGCATATGTGAAGTGGACCTCAGATGTTCCTACTTTGGTTCACATCACAGAGGCATCTCAGGGCTTAATGAAATGGATTCCTTCAAGTGGAGCTAAATGAAAGGACACACTCCAACACCAAACACAAGGGTTCAGTCCAAGGAATTACACCAGAATAAGACCAGAGAAAATCTACAGACAGCTGCTATGACTGATTGATTTTCAGTCTGTTCCTCTCTTTCTCCTGATTCTTCATCTTTCTGTTGGCGTAAGTCTGCTGAAGGAGATAGTCGTATGCCATTTCTTCACTTAATAATTGAACCATGTCTAAGTAAGTGCATTAAAGAGACTGTGAAAGAAAATTCAAGCTCAAATTTGGCAGAATAGTAAACTGAGTTGTAAGAAATGGATGTAAGGCGGTAATTTTCACCAAATTTGTATTTTGAGTGCATGCAAAAGAAGTGTAAAATACATTATGCAGAAAGAAAAGGTTAACCTGGTAAGATAATGTATATAATCTCTAGAGTTCCAATGTAAGTGATAGACATGTACTTCCCACACAAGCACAGTAGCAGAGCTCTGGAAGTCAGAAAAAGGGTTAGAAACATTACTGGATTTTTTTTTTTTTTTCAGTTTGCCTCTTTTTTTTTTTTCCCCTAGGAGACGGAACATTAGAAGTTGAACATTATTTGAACATAGCACGCTCAATTCTACTTTTGATTGCACTGGGATAGAACAATGTTACAGGTTATCATTTGTAACTCAGTCATATGGGCACAGGCATGATGTAAGCAAATATTTCCTTGGTGTTTTGTCACCTACCCAAAGCACAAGAAAGAAAAATGAAGCTCAGCACCCAGTAAAACATGATCAATTATTAACACACTTGTGTCACATCATTACTGAGTTTAGAAGGAGAAGACTAAATCCTAAGAATCCCCAGATGATATCAGGTAAGAAATTTCGTCACAGTGAACTGTTAGGAAGAAGGAAATGGTCATTTTACAGATGCCACCAAGACAATAATGTGATCTAACTCTGAAATCTGCCCCAGTTTAGACGTTTGCTTTGTTTTGCTCAAGCAGTGAAGGGGAAGAGTCATTTGGACAGATGACCTCCAGAGGTCCCTTTCACCTTAAATTACAATTAAAATGCTTAATGTTTATAACTAGAAATGTAAAATGACTCAACAAGCAGCATGCAGTGCCAGTGAGACCCTTCTGTTTCAGGGCACAGTGTTCTTCAAACACTATTTCATATGATAGAGGGAAGAATTCTGATGGTCAATAATTAATGGCATTTCACTACAATGAAAGCAAAGGATCATGGATATGTACAGATCAGTCTCAGAGCTTAAGTCTTTGATTTATAAAAGCTTGCATTACTGGTGAACTCAAGTTATTTATTACCAATAAAGACTTACAGTCAAATGGATTGAAAGAGAACTGCTCAAAAAACAAGTTCTGTTGCTATCCTTCTGTGACATACCACCCTATGCAAACTATTAAAAAAGCAGTGATACTTCAACACACACAAATAAGTCACTAAGCAATCAAGAGCAAGTAAATATTTACTAATTCTAATTTGAATTGCATATATATTTAAAATTCTGAAAAATCAGTGCAATGCTCTGTATGCTTTAGTTCTTCCATTATAAAAGAGGAAATGCCATAGGGGCTTAGTACAGAAACTACTGGGAGAAAATTCTTTGGATTCTGTTTTACACGAATCAAATTAAATTATCCTGATAGTCTGTTTTGGCTTTAATCAATACTTCATTTCTTCACACAGGTATTGTGAGCATAAATTCACTTGCGTATTATTGGTGATCAGAATAATTTAAGTAGATAACAGATATAGAATATTCCTTCCAAATGAATAAATTACTAATTAAAGCTGTGAATAGCATAGTCGGTTCTCCAGTTTCATTATTAATTATCTGCACACATAAGCAAATACACAGCACTGCACACAGACTCTAGATTATTTAAAAACAACAACTAAATTAAACATGTGTGTTAGCTAATTCTCCCAATACTCCAGCAAAGTAGGAAAATAAGTATTAATATTCCTTTTTTTAGCTGAAGGAAAATTAAGAGACTGACATGAGCAGTACACGATTTTTTCCAAGACCATGTATCAAATTAATGGATGAATTTAGCTCCTGTTCTATGCTCATTCCCTCACTCCATGTTGCCTCTAACTTGATTAGTTTCTTATGACTAACCATTAATAATTCTGCATTATGCAATCATCCCTAGGTAAAAGAGAAGTTTATTCTTAATAAATGACAGCAAAGCTAAACAATTTCAGAGTACCACAAAATGTATAATAATCAGATTAATTAAAGTGGACTCTGTCTGATTATGGCCATAACCTGATATACCAAGCCAGTCAGTTTCTCATAGGCTCTAATTGCCAGACAAAATTACATTTCAAATGTATCAGAAAAAGAGAATATTTAGAGTGAAATAATTATTTTTCCTCTCTGAAAAGCATATACTTAGTTTACTCCAAAAGTAATGCCTCCTATCTATTTCCATGGAAACTGCAACAGAGAAAAAAAGCACAATAGCACTATTTGATAGAGCAAATTCTCGGTTAAAAAGGCTGTTTTTCAGCATACCATCACCATAAGATACGCATTTTCACCAGTGATAAACAAGTGCTGCATGCCATGCTCATGAAAATCATGAAAATCATGACAAGCACAAGCGTAGGTGACCCACTGTTTCACAGCTGACATGATGGCATTGTTGCTAGGACAATGTGCCTATGCAGTCCGTCTTCGACTGGCCTGTACAGATGGAAATCAGAAGGTGCTAAATCCAGTCTATGAGTGGATGTGGTATGACAGTTCAGCTAAGACTGGCAACGTGCTCCACGGTCCTCAGACTTGTATGGGGCCTGGCGTTACTATGTTAGAAGAGGAAGGTTGTCTTCTTCTCTGGACTGACTCGAAGTTCAAGCCTTCAGCTTAGTAAACCACAACATACTGGTCAAAGTTGTTGATCTGTCGAGATTCTAGAAAACCCAGAAGGATCATCCCCTTCCTATCACAAAAGAGAGTAGATGTCACTTTTACCTACTTTATTTGAAAAAGTAATGAACTTTTTATTTGTTGAGGAATTCACATGTCACCACTAAATGCACTGCCATTTTGACTTTATCTCATAGTGGTGACACCACAAGTCATTATCAGTAATGATGCAACTGAGAAAACTATCACCTTCAGCCTCATATTGGTTGAACAAGTCCTGAAAAACTTGCCTATGGCGTTCTTTCTGTTCCTGTGCAAGCACTCATGGGACTCACCCGGCATAATAACAATAATCTTAGTGACAGTCCAGCGCTGCCATTATAATTTCCAGTGCACTGAAGACAATGTTCAGCTCCCTGGTTGCGATCTGCTGATTCACATGGATTAACTGATTGTGATGTAACAGCTGTACGTGGCCATCCAGAAAAGGGTTTGTCTTTCACATCGCTGTTGCCACTGCTGAAATGTACCATGCACCACCTCACTGTCCTCACATTCACTGTTTGGTCTCCACCCATGTTCAGCAAGCACAGACAAATGTCAATGGTTGCCGTCTTATCTGCACAGAGGAACGAAATTTCACGTCTTTGCTTCAAACACACTTCCATGTCAGATGCCATGTTGTGAAGACTGCCCCTCTTCTGTCAACTGTCACACAGTATTAAATGCAATGGAATAGTTGTGGGAAGGTTCAGTTTCTACTACCATACCACCATAATGATGTTGTGGGCCAACATAATAGAATAGCAAGCATTTTTGAAGCAGCTTTGTAAAACCCGAAAGAACCTTGTCTATTCCTTGACTAAGTAAGTAGATGATGCAGAAAAAAAATATTTATATCTGTGCAATGAAGACAAGCATTAGCAAACCAAGGTAATTATTTTCAGTGAGAAGCAAAAGAGCCTTCCACTTCACAGTGAGGCAGAAATTATTAAACTTCAAGAGATCTGACCTGGTCACTCAGGACAGCATTTGATCAATTAGTCTCATTTAGCACAGTAATGTAGTTGCATATTTAGTTTAGCATCACCTTCATGCCCAATAGGTTATAGGGACATATCCAAGCAGTGCTCTGAAACTGGATCTCTGCTATTACACTTGGAGTAAATGAGATATGTGATGAGGTACGTGGTCTCTATCTGTCATCCTGTAAACAGAAATTTTTCTTTCTGGTTAGACTCACAGAGCAGTATGTATGGTAAACAGCTCAAGAAAAACTGGTAAATGTGAGTGCACTCATGTACTCATCAAAGATAATGTGAACAACATGAAAGGCAGCTGTAAACATCAGTTTTGAAGAGGAAAAAATACCAAATTAAATTATCTGGGGCAGTCATCAATTCTAGCTTTTGCTGGTAGAAAATTAAAAAAAGCTTTTTCCTGTCCACTTTCTCAAAAATTCTTAAGGAAGCATCTAGGGAAAAGCTTTGAAACATTCAAAAAGTTTAAAAAACAAAACAAAACTACACACAAAAAAATCCTCAACAAAAGTTTACAAACACATTATGCTTCGTAACTCATGAGTTTCACATCCTTTGGAGTTTTGAAAATCATATAATGAGATATCAGGTTTTTTGTAAGATAACTCTACCAGCTCTTACATCTTCCTGATTGGCTCCATGGCCACAGTCCCCTTGCCTTGGGCAATCTGTGGATGGAATAGACCTGCAGCAGTAATTTGACAGTGTGAGGCCATGTCCTCACCTCTTTATATCTCCTGATGCACTTCCACCTTTTTCTGAAATGAAACAGAAAATGGAAGCAAATATGTATGGATGTAGTCAGATGTAAATTTCGAGGGCAATCTGGAAAAAATATATAGATACTTAGTCTTGGTTTCAGCTGTAACAGAGATTATTTTCTTCACACTGTCTGGTATGATGCTATGTTTTGAATTCAGGAGGAAAAAAAAATGTTGATAAAACACCAATGTTTTAGTTGCTGCTGAGTAGTGCTGCATGGAGCCAAGAATGTTTCAGTTTTTCAGCTTCTTCTACTGTCCAGCAAGCAAGGAGGGGCACAACAAGCTGAGAGGGGACAGAACCAGGACAGCTGACCTATACTGGCCAAAGGAATATTCCATATGATATGATATCATGTGAAAAACACTATAACACTGAGGAGAGTTGACAGGGATGACAGCTACTGCTTAGGGACCGGCAGGTGGTGAGCAACTGCATTGTGCGTCACTTACTTTATGTCTATATAAACATTATACATATATAATTATTATTCCTGTTCTTTCCCCTTCCCTCTTCTGTCTTAGTACATAGTTTTTCCTTTTAATTTCAGTCTATAAGTTCTACCTGTTTTTTTCCCAATTCTCTCCCTCATCCCACTGGGAGGGAGAGGAGTGAGCAAAAGGTGGTGTGGTATTTAGCTGCCTGCTGTGTTAAACGACAACACTACTTCAGGACTATGGCACTTTTGCTTTCCTCCTCCTGGCCCCAGGCCAAGTGATTCTGAGCGCATTAAATGACCTGGCCTGTCACTAATGCAGATGGCAGCACTGATGGGCCGCTAACACCACCCATAAATTAAATTCCAATTAATGGTACTATTTCCTTGATATTTAGTACTAGTCTATCCCACCCCTTCCTTACTCCAAGTGTTTATGCCTCAGAAACTCACTATGAAAGCTTCTGATACTTTCAGTCTAGGTAGATCTTCAGATTCTTTTTCATTTGCTATCCCTGGTGCTTGGTTCAACCCAGGTATCCACTGCAACCTCAGGATTTCAGTTTTGACCAGAAAGGCCAGAGCTCCAGCAGTACCTTCAAAGCTGAGGTTTTGCACTGTGGATCAATAAACTGACTTTTCTGTCCAATGGCTCTGCTAGTACTGTATTTCCTTAGAAGTCAAAAGAAAGATTTTCTTCTGAATGGGTCTAAAAGTCATAGCACATTTTGCAAGTTAGGCATCTTGTCAGTAGCACTTGTCTATCATCTAAGCAGTATCTACAAATTTAGTGCCAACAACCATTCTAAAAAACTGTCATATGAAGAATACAAACTAAGCCCACATTTCAGAAGATTTAGTAAGATTGAACAGTGCTCTAGTTTATGATGGTTATTGAGTGCAATCATGGGGTACACACAAGACAACAAGAGGATCAAGTCCTGCCAGTACATATTCATGTGCACAGATGGCCAAGAAGGCCAGTAGTTTCTTGGCTTGCATCAGAAATAGTACAGTCAGCAGAAGCAGGGAGGTGATCATCCCCCTATACTCAGCACTGGTGAGGCCTCACTTTGAGTGCTGTGTTTAGTTTTGGGCTCCTCACTACAAGACAAGACCCTGGAGCGTCCAAAGCAGGGTAACAAAGCTGATGAGGTTTCTGGAGCACATCTTATGAAGAGTGCCTGAGGGAACTGGGAATGTTTAGTCTGGAGAAGAAAAAGCTCAGGGAAGACCTTATGGCTCACTACAATCACCTGAAAGGAGGTTATGGTGAGGTGAGAGATGACATCTTCTCCCAAGAAACAGCAATAAGACAAGAAGTAAAGGCCTCAAATTGTGCCAGAGGAGGTTCAGGTTTGATATTAGGAAGACTTTCTTCTCTGAAAGAGTGGTGAGGCACTGGAACAGGCTGCCCAGGGAGGTGGCTCCATCCCTGGTCAGGTCACCATCCCTGGAGGTGTATAAATAATGGTAAACACAGTAGTTAGTGACTAGGTTTAGTGGGCAATACTGGTGATAGGTGGATAGTTAGACTGGATGATCTTAGAGGCCTTTTCAACCTCAATGATTCTATGATTCTATTACATAAATAATCTGTAATCCCACTTCACTGCTTACTCTGGTACACAGATTAGCCCTCAATTCTTAAGACTTTTACCCAGTGTCTCTGCAGGACTGTAGCCTTTAGAAAGGTGTGTTTTTAAATAAGCCTGGAAGAAGCATTTCCATTATTTTGTAGAAATCTACATTCCCAAAGAATAGCTTTGATCATAAGAGGGAAGATAATAAAAAGCATATGAGTAAGTGAAAGGAAAAATTCAATGTCTTTGCAATAAAGAAATTTTCATGAGCTTTTAACCAAGACTCTGAAAACCTGCACCTGTTCACCAGAATGTCAACCCAGTAAAATTGGATTCTTGTGGAATGGGGAGTCAGGAGTAAGAAAAGCTTTCAATCCTCCCTATCAAAATCATCCAGCTTAAGGCCAAAAGCTCAATTAATATTACATGACTGGTACTTCTTCCACCTAACATCGCTACTGTAATCTCTATTATATGGTATAGCTCTGTGTTATAAACATTGGATTGCACTTCAATAAGCTTTTTATAACATATGAATAAATGTTATTCAAAGGCCATTACCATAACTAGAACAGATAGCTGGAATGAATATATCAAATGCGCTCTTCCTTCCACAATAACTGACTCTAATGTCTAAGCACTAACAGAAACTGGAAAAAGGTTTTCCATGAGTATTTTGAATGCAGAAAAGATAGCATTCACTGTAGGTAATGCAGTTTAAGAATAATGATATCATATTCCAGAAATAGACTCAGGTTGAGATAATGGAAACAATTTAGGGCACAATTTAAGTTAAATCTAAATTACGTCTGTTTGAGGGAGCTGTAAATTCAAGCAGAAGAGGAAAGCAGTTGGTAAATGACTGCAGGCTTTCAGTGAAGTAAAGCTTTGTAAAATTGTTGAACTTGAGTTTTTAATCTATAATTGAGGTGATTATTTAATTTACATTTTATTAGGAACCAAACGCTGTAGCAGCATCCTCTTTCAGTTTACAGAAATCAGCTGGATAATATAGGTGTGAAGAGCTAGGATGAAACATTATACTTCACAGAAATTCAGCATGTCTAATTAGTCACCTAAAGGACTGATTAATTAGGTTTGGGGGAGGGAAGAGTAGTTTCCATCATACTAAATTCTTCCTGTAAATGTACTGATATTCCAATAAGAGCAATCAGAAGGAAACCAAATTATAGCAGGCCACTACTAGTATTCCACAGCAAAATCACCACCACCATAAATTCAGTGCTTTATTCCTTTTCTCTTTCAAAAACAAAAACTCTTCTAGGACTTTTGTGCAAAATAAATCAGCAAAAAAAAAAAAAAAAACACAAAAAATGCTGGGGCCACCTCCCACTTCCAACTACAGAACTATGCAGCAACTTCTTAAGTAAGGAATCACCAGGAGTCCATACACAGGAACCTAGGGAAATACTTTGACTTTTGATGCATCATGCAGAAGAACATAGCACTGAATAGACCAAATATGATCAGATGAAACCAAGGGTACAACAAACCAATATCCTCTACCTAAAAATAGTCAGTAAAAGGAAGAAAGTACAGAATAGTATACATACCAGACAGGAGAGCAAGCAAGCTGATGCCAGCTACCCATGGGGTACTTTGCATAGCTTGCCACAAAATTCACCAAATCTCAGCAACCATAACAGAGCTTCATGGTCTGCTGCCTCTAAACTGCAGCAGCATCCTTCTGTAAGAGCCATCAATCCAGACCTACTATAATCCAGACCTATTGTAGTGCTGACCCACACCACATTAAAGTTTCATGTATTTTCCGCTCCTATTTCCAGATATTCTATGCACTGGGAATGCCGAACACTGGAAAAATCAATATCAAATCAGGGCAGCAAAGAATAAGCAATGCTGGCATTTTACCCTGCCAAATCTGAATTTGGATGAATGCACTCGAAAATAAAAAGCAACTTCACAACATCTTGTCTATCATAATATACTTCATCATACAGTAGAAAAGAATGACTAAAGATAAAAGACAGGCATATTCGATTTTTTTTTTTCCCAATTATTTTGAGACTAACAGACCCTTAATATTTTCTCACTGGAAGCATCATGAATTCATTTTTATGAGTAATAGGATACTTTTCTCAGTTACAAGAAGCTGTGCAAACCACATACTGAAAAAGAGCCCTGGTGAATTAGGAAGCTCTTTTCTTTAAAGCCTTGTCACGTGCATTTTGGTTTTAACTAATCCTAAGCTTACTGTAGTCATACAACTGATTAAATCAAATATAACGAAGATACTACACATACTAATTCTTTATCCAAGAGATGATAAATAGAATACAATTTCATTAACTTCATTCTATACCTAGGAAAACATCATGATGCTATGTTCCTTTACAGAATTACAATTTAAAAATCTTACTCTCTAAAACTGAAAACTTCCTTCAGAAAAAAACTTTTTTCCACAGACAGGGGATTCCTTCAGTTCAACTTAAACAAGAAAAATAAGCCAGTGAACAAGTTCCAAGCAGCCGATGCTTTTACCTTGGATGCAATTATTTTTTTCAGTGCCATTTTTCCATTTTAAGTAGTGAAAAGGTATCTTATAAGGATTGCTGTGTACCCAAATAAAAGATGCAATCATAAAACTATCTTACAAGCTATTGCTTCTTGCCAACAGGTAGAATAGCACTTACAGTTTTGTGCAACCTCCATGGGAATCATTTCCTACTGTATCCCATACAATCTAGCTCTGTTCATCAAAGCTGCTGGTCTTTTTACAGTTAAAAACAAATATAATAAAGGTGATGATAAAGAAAATCTGACTGGCTGGTCAATAACAAGCACTGCTTAGCCAAAAACAGGTATCTTGACATACATTTTTCATGCATTTCTGATTTTAAGTAATTTTCATGGAACATACACTGATGTCATACTTTTAAAAGACGGCTCTTTTTACCTTCTAAATAAAATATTTAAGCACTGCAAACAACACTTCAAATAAATTGTTTTTAAGACATACGTACACAGCATGTGCAAGTATCTATGCAACATCGGGATTATATTTTCTAGCTTGTTCTCCATATCTTGCTTACTAGTGCTCAATTGTAACTACTGCTGAGGAAATTTTTTTCAAGGAATTATATTTAGCATTGCTCCAAGACTTATTGACTAAATGCTAATATTTAATTTCAGGATAATCAATGCAATATATATACTGTAAGTTGTTTCCAAATATGAATTACTTACATTATTTAAAAATGGAATTTCATCTGCTATTATACTGAAAAATAATCATTCTATAACAAATCTTTCATATAACTTTGTACAGTAAGTATTAGTTCTCATTGCCCTTAATTATTTGATTTCTTTTACCAAGTTGGCTATTCCTATGTTACCTATATTTAAAATATGCATTTTAATTATTTGTTGAAGCTAATAAGAAAAGGATTGACGTTTAAAGACAATAAAGGACTACAAAAGTAAAGATTCTTATAGTAAGTTTATGGAAGAATCGTTTGTCTTTGACATGCTGATTATCTGATTTCTGCTGATCAGACTGTAAAGCAGATAGGAATAGAGTGGTTTTGTAACAGAATAAATCAAGGAAAAATTGATATTTTCAAATATTCTATTAAAGTAAATAATTACTTACTTCTAACTAGGAAATACAGAAGTAAAGATAATGTTATAACTTGCAATGTTTTATATTGTCTCAGCATAACATTTTACCTCTATTTTACTGTAGAATCTTACACGTATTTAAAAATGAATATACTGTTATGTGTTTGATGGATTATGAAGGATATTTAGGAAGTAGCCCTTGGATGCTCTTCTGCAAAATACTCTTTAATCCAGCATTTATCCTTTTTCTGTCATGACATTGTTGAACATACGACAGAACATGGTTAGATGCAACTTTATTTTAGTACTAAAGATGGATCTCTTTCTGTGCACAAGTACTATGTAACTTCATGTTTGAACCAACACACATTTAAAAGGGTGACCCAACAGTGCAAAAAAGAAGTAAACAAAATGTAATACTTAATTTAAGACTTTAATTTAGCAGTTATTTCACTCTTCACCCATTTTTTTTCAGCTCACGTTTCCAAACAAAGTCCTAGATAGCATAAAGAAAACAAAACCCTTAAGCACTGCATACACTTTCACGTAAGCTACAACACAGAGTAAAATCACCTTTAAACACAAGGGAGTGGCAAGGTCTCACTCTAAATGTAGTTCTATGAGCACTACGTAACAAAGCTGAAAAAATAATTTATGCATCCAGTGCATGATCATCAGCTTACAGAAGGGTCCCTGCTGATTTTTCCATTTGATCTTCTATGAACAGTTCTAGAAAAAGCCCAAAATTAATCCATAAATGGCAGGGAAGAATCAAGCTAAAACACTGCCCAGTATTCTCGGTAAATAGACGAATGGCACAGCTGCTCAGATCACACTGTGCAATTACACTGGGAAATGTGAAAACTCTCAGTAACGTCTTACTGCAATTAAAACTGAAACCCGAAACCCAGTACATTTTGGCCCAATAAAGACTGGGGCTTACAATCCAGATCTGCAAACATATCTAAGCTCTTCACTGTTATTTAACATTCTCAACATGAGATTGGCTTATGAACAGTTTGTTGAACAGTGCGAGCTTCCAGCTTCCGATGCGTACTGCTGGCCCACAACTCCTGCACAGCTGGGCATCCTCATTCTACTTAGCAAAGACACTAGAGCTAATTAAAAGCAATGTAATCTTTGGGAAGGCAAAGGAAGGCGGTATTAAACCTTTCCATCTCTAAAAACCAAGATGCTCAGATTCAATCTCAACTAGCAATTTTGAAGTAAACGAAGCCACTCTGACTGCAAAACTGCAATGCCTCAAATGCTTGAAATATACTGAAATCATAAATAAGCTTAGGTGAATGTTGCAAGTAATTAGCCCAGAATTGTGCTTCTAGCACTGTCATTGCCCAGAAGTCAGAGACTTTATTAAGGATATCACACAACAGTTTTCAATGACATCATTATATTAAGCTTTACTCCTATCTCTTTTTCTCTTGGGAAATAAACTTATCAGTGTATATTCATCTTCCTCCAAATGCACACATTGCAGTATTGCCCATCACTGTAAAGATTATTCAGAACTACTGCTATGATGGTACATCTGGGGCTGTTAACAGGCAACACTATATGGAGTGGAAGGACCTAGCTTGTACTCAAATGTCCAGTCATCTGGAGAGGAGCTTACACATGTGAAAGCTTGCTTTGTTTAGTTTTGTTTTTTTCTGCCAACTACATCAGGTAGCCTACAGTGCAGCCACTCTTTCCCAACCATGCATATATTTTCAGGTGAGTGCTTGTGAAACGCCTTAAATAAGTTGAATGCCATTGGTAATATCCAACAAGAGAAAGGTGGTTCAAAATGTGAGAGGCTGGATATTTTAGAAAATATCCTGGCCTTCCAGGATGATGTCAGAGAAGAAACCTATGACATTGCAAGTTGACAAGAGTGGTGAACTGTAAGCTCCTGATAACAAAGAAATAGCCACATTATCAATGTGCTTTATTTGGAAAGGATAATCCCATTTTCCCATCTTGGGAACTCGTTTTTCATACAAGACAAAATATCTTCAAAAACAAAGACTCCTAGAGAGTTCAACTCTCCACCCATAAAACTGTGAATAACACATTGCTACAGAAAGAAAAAAAAAAAAAAGAAAAAGAGAAGAATATAAAAGGAGTATGGTTTGTACATCCCAGAATACTTGCAAATGTTTTGTTGATTTTTCCATGTTTCATAATGAACTAAAACAATACCTTCAACAATGTAAAAAGTGAAAGGGAAAAGGTTTCTCTTGAAGATTTATTGTAACGTTGCAAGTCCTGTGCTCTCTAAATATATATATATTTTAATATGGGAAAGTCAACTTTTGTTGGGGATGAAACCCCAGAGAACAGCAATAAATGTTTAACCAGAGAGTCTCATGAAAGCTTTTCAGGTTTCTCACTGTTTCTCTCCTCTTTATCTGAACATCTTGCCTACACATTTTACAAATTTCCTAGCTGCTCTAATTCTTTCAGCCTGATAGCCACCAGCAGCGCTGGGTAGCAGCAGGGCTTCCTTGTACCAGCCACAATACAAAGCACGATGGCAGGCGTTTATCTGCCCCAGACTGCTTATAAACCAGTGTCTGTGGTGCACAGCTCGCTGTTTGCAGCACAGTCACAGCTGGGAAAAAAGATGTTATTTCATAACAGTGCTGCCATCTCAAACAAAGAGTTAAAGGTGCTTTTGTCAATCCTGAACAGACAGGTTTCCTTTTGATGGCAATCCAGGATTCGAAATCTCTCTAGACACTGGCTAGATGGGAACCCAAAATGTTATCTAGGATGTAGGTTCTACTTTTCCAGTGCAGTGTACACAGAAGCAGTCTGTTTCACAGTCCTCTGGTATAGCTGCAGTAAGAGATTTTCTAGGTAAGGTTATTTCATTTGGCAGAAGCAGCTGATCCCACCTCATGCAGTGTTTCTGCTCCCAGACTGCAAATGACTGCAATTTCATAAGCAGAAGTGTAGAAAGAAGAAGAAGTAAATCAGGTTGGCTCTTTCTCTATGCAGAAAACCCCAGACTGAAGTTGCTTGCCGAATACCAGGAACTAGTGCAAAACTGAATAAATGCCCTGTTCTTCTTTCCAGCTTGTGTTTTAAAATCAGAGCCAGAAAATTTACAAAAAAACCCATCTACACAAGGCTAGGATCTCCTAGTAATCTCCAGTCTGAGTGAGATGAGAACTGTAGTCTCTGACAGACTGTAGCATAACCACAGAGATGCTAATTTTGTCTGCTAGACATAATTTGTAATGATTTTTAAATTAAGCTGATACAGAAGCACTACTGCTTCCATCCACGCTATGTACACACAGACTTTTGCCCCTCCAAAGCTAATTCAGCATTCACCCAAAATATCTAAATGGGACTGCCTAGCAAGAAGGAATCAGAGCCTAAAGCTGCTCTACTTTAGAGGAAAATTCTTTTCTGCTGACAGTGCATCCCTTTCCCTTTCCTGGGTTTATCTCCTATCACTCAATCTTGACCACGAGCAGCTGGAGATGGTGTTTGAAAATGCCTTTAGAAAAGGATTTTAAAAAGTTGACTTACAAAAACTTGATAAATGAATAGTGGCTACTACTTAACACCTGCTTTACTACTGAATGCAGACTATGCCTTTTCCAAAAGCATTTTTAATTTATCTACAAGAGTATTTCTGTGATAGATGCACTACATGAAATCAAATGGCAATGTCTGTCCATGATACTTCATTTCAGCTTTTATAATTAAAAACAGCACTGGAAACACTGGGAAAGCCTCAGAAGAGCAGAAGTTTTGTAAGGTGTTCTTAGTCACACGTATGTTTGCAAGAGGAGGAGATGGAAGACCAATAGTAACGATGCCAATACTGAGCAAACTAGAAAGCCACAGGTGGAAAGCTCAATGAGAAAATGATATAAATATACCACACAGAAGCATGAGGTACAGTCACAACCACTCTCTTTTTTCTTGCAGAAGGTTTCATCAATGAGAGAATATCTCCAAAGTACATCTTTGTTAAACACACTTTGCATAGAATGAAGCCAGCTTCACTCTTTCTTCATAGCTGACTTTCACCTGCCAAACCTTGATGGCAGACTTCATTAACTTTAGTCTGTTTTTAAAGAAGCACCTTTCAGGGTATTATCCTTTGCCCAGTATTATTATTTCTATTTGTCTCAGCAAACAAAAGAAGCTGTTCAGATGCTGTGTTTTATGAGAGATGGGTGAGTAAAGAAAATATGTGCGCACTCCATTAGCCCTGACTTCCACGAATTATATGGGTGCCTGCACTACCCACAGAAGCTGCTTGTCTTTTGAACTCCAGTTTTGAAATAAAACACTAAGGTGATTTGAATGCCCAAGGGTTTGGACAGCCCACACATAAGCTGTGTGATACAGGATGCATCCCAATGGAGGGCCAGTGAAGGTAACCATTATTAAAGGAAGATCAGCACTGAAGGGAGGAATAAAGGATAAGGAGGGAGAAGGAAGCAAAGAGAATGAATCACAAAAGGAGAGAACCACGAGATGAATTAGTAGAGGGGAGAGTCAGTGGATTCATTTTCGCTTGGCTCCCCAGACCTTGGTAAAACTTGCAGTTTGGCTTACTATATTTAGAAATGGATGTCTCCTTGCAGGTTTAGTTGGTGATTTGATCTTGTTTAGAGGAAAAGGATAGGACAGAACATTCTTTCTCTGCCAGCAATGAAATTATATTTCAGATTCATCTAAACCTGTGCCAAAATAAAAGACTCTTCCAGTTTTGTATCCAGAAGTGGAATTAAATACACCTACAGCATTTCAGCATTAGTAGAACATTAAAAATCAGGCATTTATTTCCTGTTTTATTAGCAAATCCAGTATCTGAAAGCTGATAAGGTTTCCTAGACAAAGTTGTCAGGAAGATTGGATTTTCAGTTTGTGAGATACAACTATTCTCCTTATCTCCATCCCCCACTGCATCTTTACATCGGAAACAAACTAACAACTGCTTGTAAATTACCAGTAAAATAGAAACCCCAATACCTTTTTGTTAAAAAAAAAAAAAAGAAAAAAGAAAAAGGAAAAACCCCATGACCCAGCCAAAAACAACCAAACAAAAAGAAAAAAAAAACAACAACAAACAAAATAAAACCAGAAAGGTGTTTTTGACACAAAATGCACTCCGATATTTGGCTTTGCCAGCTGAACAGGAGAAAATTGGTGTCAAATTAAGAGATGCTCTCAGCTACTTGATACCAATTCAAAGGCAAAATACAGCTGCAAGAGACAGCTGCCTATTAGGTCCATGAAAAGGATAGATGTATTCAGATGGAAAGGGGAAGGGTTACTACTTGACAACATTAAATTTGAGTGGTCTCCAGGGAACCTTCACAGCAAGAGCACTGAGAAGCAAAGGCTGTCTAAAATGGTTATAAATACATTGTCAAGCTTCTGTGACAGACCCATTATGGGTGAGCAGCTTAGCAAAATGAACTCAATTTGAACTGTCTCACAATATAAATGCCAAATGCTCGGAAGGACCCTGAGCATCCAACTGTCCCAGTCCTTACTATGAGGTCAGCATGAGAGAGCTGTCAGCAAAGAAAAGCAGCAGGTCAAGGAAAGCCTTGACCACAGGGCAACCACCCCTGGAAAGACTCTTCTGTCACATACCAGTGCTGCCAAGCTGCACGACTGTATTTTGTCAAACACACATGCTCTCACCTATGCCCTCTCCTGGTCCAGCTGAAGAAAGGAAATTTCAATGCATTTGCAGAAAACAAGCAATACATCTGTTTACACATTAAGAATTCCATTTTACAATAAAACCCCATAGCACATGACACATTTTCTTATCATGAACTAATGAATGAGCGTGGAAAGGATAATGACTCAGTACTGATAGTGACTTGAAACATGAGAAGTTATATTTCCACAGAATCACAGAATCATAGGACCATTTGAGTTGGAAGGGACCTTTATAGGTTGTCTAATTCAACTCCCCTGCAATGGACAAAAACATGTACAGCTAGATCAAAGTTGCTCAAAGCCCTGTGTAGCCTGACCTTGAATGTCTCCAGGGAGGGGGCATCCACCACTTTTCTGGGCAACCTGTGCCAGTACCTTACCACTGCTATTGTAAAAAACTTCCTCCTCATGTTCAATCTAAATCTCCACTCTTTCAGTTTGGAACCATATCTCCTTGTCCTATTGCAACTGACCCCTCTAAAGCATCTGTCCCCTTATTACTTATAGTCCCGTTCAGATACTGAAAGGCCACTCTCAGGTCTCCCCAGAGTCTTCTCTTCTCCAGGCTGAATAGCCTCAGCTCTCCCAGCCTGTATTTGTAGAGGAGGCATTCCATCCCTTGGATCCTTTCTGTGGCTCTCCTCTGAGTGTGCTCCAGCAGGTCCACGTCTCTCTTCTACTGAGGACTCTACACCTGGACACAGTTCCCCAAGTGTGGACTCACACTTGCAGAGGGGCAGGATCATCTCCCTCGACTTGCTGGCCACACTTCCTTTGACAGCCCAGGATACTGTTGGCTTTTTGGGTTGTGAGGGCACTCTGCTGGCTCATGTCTGGCTTTCCAACCACCAGTTACTCTCAAGTTCCTTCCAACAGGGTTGTGCTCAATTCTTTCATGTCCCCAACTTGTACTGATAGTGGGGGTTGCCACAACCGAGGTGCAAGACCTTGCACTTGGCGTTGTTGAACATCATACAGCTCACCTGGACCCACTACTCAAGCCTATCTTAAGCATGTCAGCTGCACCACTCAACTTGGTCTCAGCTGCAAACTTGCTGAGGGTTCACTCAATCACACAATCATTGTCACTGATGATGACGTTAAAGAGCACCCGTTCCAGTATTAAGCTCTGAGGGACACCACTAATCACTGGGTATGGCCTCACAACTACTTCCTCAACCATCGAACCATCCAGCCATTAGATTCCATATACTGTCAATTTGGAGAGAAGGATATTATGAAGTACTGTGTCAAAGGCCTTCCTGAAGTTCAGATGAGTGACACCCATGGCTCTTCCCTTGTCTACTTATGCAGACACTCCATCAAGATGTTAGCTCTAACACTTGTCAAATTCATACTTTGATGTATACATGTGACATGCATAGCTACGTGAAGGCTAGAGCCTCAAATGTGTTTTTAGTTGTCAAATATAATGTAACACACAAAAAAGTTTTACAATAACAATTCAGGCAACTTTTACTCACAGTTACAAGATTGTTCAGGAAAATGTATATACTCCCTGAAGCATATGCTTAAGCCCCATTAAGATCTCATGAATGTGATTTGGTGATCTGTGCATTCATGGCATTGAGTAACTCAAAAAATCAAAATATCTTCAAAATAACCAGAGGTAGTAGGATGGGGACTGAGAAAAGATGAACTATATTCCCTCAGCCCTCCAGAAGGACTTTTCTCTCATTATGCTGAATTAATTAGAAAACACAGTCATTTATAAGATTTCCTCATGTTAATTTCCTTTAAAATAGAAAAGCTTCATCCTCTCATTGCAAGAAGCTGTTAGAACAGGCACCAGATTTTCAGAGAATATGTCTTGCTAATTGAGTCAAGCATTTGTGATACGTGTAGATTCAAGTGCAGGGATATGGGAAAAAGTGTATCAAAATGAAAACTCAACCAAACATGCCCTACTAGCCAATATGAGTCACTGAAGTTCAGTAGGTGCCCTCATTGTAGAACTACAGACTACTGTACTTGGTTGTTAAAATTAAAACCTGACTTTCTTCCAAATTGCAAGTTTGATCCCACAACATAGGACAAATTACAAAGATTCTCCTTGGTGATAACCAGCTAGCCCCACACATACTTCACAGGATCACATACTGCTGAAAAAGCAGGCAAAGGAGATGTTCCATGCACTAACCAAGTCACACATTAATCATTTCTACCTCTTTCCTCTTACTTCCTGTTTACCAGTCTTTCTCTTTTCCAATGCTAGATCTACAGTGATCCACCTACGAGTGATGAAACTCTGTTTTTAAGTCTCAGTAAAGAGTCCATAGTACAGCTCCTAATCCTGGTCAAGTTTCAACAGTGAGTTTCACCCCACTTCAGCCCAGCCAGCACTGCACGGCTTGGTCACAGAAAGAGGACTCCTCAATCACATCCAGGAGTTGGCCAACATTTGTCATATAAACAAAACATGTTCTCACATACTTGCCCAAAGGATTCTAGCCACCTGGGTAATCCAGCAACCATCTCTACTTGCTCCCCATTGTTAATACAATGCAGACTTTTATCAGCTGTAGATCTTGATATTTGCAGGAGTGAACATACTAGGAAATATTATCTTTGGAGGGTTTTTAAGTTGGAAAAGAAGGGTATTTTCTTCTCTTAAACAGGCCAAGTCTTCTCTGGTGGTAGGGGTGGCTGTACTTGGTTTTGGTTTTTAAGTCATAACTAGCTTTATTGTTTTCATGAACTCTGATTAAATATCCAATCTAATAGACTGAAAATTCTGCACATAAGTCTCATAGGACTACAATGAAACACCAGTACTATTCGATGAAAGTGCACTTCAGTTTTTTAGTGTGCCCATATTAAAGGAAAAGAGAGATCAACTGATGAAAACATTTCTCTTAACTAAGTACCATCAAGCGATGAACTTATCAGACTGGATAGAGCCCCATTAACATTAAACTGCTAGACAGCCATGAAAACAAAGAAAAATATGAGTTATTGGACAGAGAATGTTAACTAAAAATAAATTAATAAAACAGCTTCTAGTCTTCAGTATTTACTGCACAACACATAATGGCAGGTTGTTATTTTTACTGACACCGTTCTGAGCCTGTGCACGTTACAATGCCCTAGCAAAAACAACAGTGGCAGAACTAAAATAGCTTCATTTTCAAGACCTTTGTCTCTACTAAAATTATATTCAAGTTTTCCTCAATTCCCAGTTCAGCTCTTTGAGGAATAGCACTCAGTGTGCTGAACTGTAAATAGCGTCCTTACTATAATAAATCATTCTAATAATTTAAAAGCAAAACAATGTGGGGAAAAAAAAAAAAGTAACTAGAAGAGCATCGTTAAGAATAAAACCTGGCTGTTTCTAAATCCCTCACATGATCAGTCTTTCTGGTTAGCGCATACTAAGCATTTTAAATACACTGCATTTAAAAAAACAAGTCAAGAAGAAAAAAATCAAGGTTTGTCAGGATACACTTTATGGAAACATCTTTTTTAATGAGAATGTGTAAAGTAGATGATAATCATCTTGTGATGACTAATTATTCAAGTCAAACCATCTCTAATTCAACACCTCTTCTGTGCTTTTGAATGATATGTTAATTGTTTAAAACTCCATTTTTTAAAAACATCACCTATTGGCATTGACCTTTAACAGATAAACAGCTTTTCAGTTCTCACAGATTAGGTTCTCTTCTGCTGTCCTTGGAGGACCTGTCTGAACCCACCCTCTACCTCTCCCATTTCATCTCCTTCATTCTTCTGCTCTATTCAAGCCACACGACCAGTAATTAAAACAGGATGAATCCATTACAGAAGCAATCATCACGATAGGTGATAAAGGAGTAGAAACAAGAGGAACCCAATGCTGAGAGCCAGGAATAATAAGGAACATTTAAAATTGTATTTCTTCCATTTCCCATGCTCACCAACTTCTCACTGTACATCTGTGAACTCTGACACTAGAATCTCATTTTAGGATTTATCCTGTTTCCAGGAATAGCCTTCCTCAAACCAGGTGCTCACGCCTGTCTTCAACAGTGTTCTTACAAGAATGAAAGTCTCTTCATCCCTTTCCCCACATATTGAGTCTATACATATAAAATCCACTGGCTGACATCTTTTTTTTTTCTGACTTTTTTAGAACGTTACTTCAAAAATTTTGTGTTCCATGGCCAGTACTGTATGGGCCAAGTACAGCTATTCTATACATTGTTTCTGTTCTCAGCCTGTTGCACAGTTTATATGCCATCTCCTTGGGATCAGTCTTTCTGAAACATTGGAGACTTGCTCCTTACACATTTAGGGAAAAATTGACCACATAAATGTAGCCTCCATTATGGAACCATCTATATACAAAATTGATGATGTTATGATACAGAGGAGATGTCTATGCACGCATGAAGAGGAAAAGCTCTTCTGAAAAAGTATGCTCATGAGTGTCCCCTCTTGAGAAGAATCCTCCCATTTGTTCAAGGAAGGAAAGATCCGTATTTCAGTAGCACCATTTTTTTTCCTCACCACTTCCCATAAGAAAGCAAGAATTGATGTATGCAATCCATAATTAAAAACAATACAGCAGTGAAAAAATATATCCATTTGATGGAGAATTACCCATCATTCTCACACACACACCAAAAAAACAAAAACAACCAACCACAAAACACAGAGCACAAGTTTCTCTCACCACTCCTGGAGTATGAGTACACTTCTCAGTCAAGAAATTCAGGGTCAGGCTATATTAAATGCACGGCTGTATAATTTACTGCAAGGTGTAATATACACACACAAATTTATAGTATTTTTGCTAAGAAGCGGTGAGCTTCTGAACTATAAAACACCATAGTGACATCTAGAAACTACTCAAACCATGTGTTGTACATTGGTTTGGCTGGCAAGCTCTTCTGGTACTAAAAATATTATTATGTTTTATGTTCCCTCTTGTTAAATTTATTGTCACATATTTACTATATCAGTGCAGGATTGATGCTAACAGTTCGCCTTTGATGGCCTGCACCCAAATTGAATGAAAGATGCAAGTTAGAAAAGAAAAATAAAACAGAATCACAACATATTCGGTATCTTGCAATGAAGCAATTGAAGTAAAATAGTCTGAATTGAGCTAATGGTACACAGCATCATAAAATGAACGTCCTGAAATTTCAACAAACTCTAGAAATGTATCATGCTCATACTAGTCGGCAAAGCACTGGTATTTTTCCCTACTTTTATTTTTAAATCATACCCACAAAAAAACTGAATGCAGACAACTTGCATTGTAAATAGAAATTTAAAAAAATTTCAAGACCAAGACCCAAGAATATATATACCTATTTAGATTACTTCAGAAAAAGTTACTCAGCAACTTGATAAACAACATTATTAAGTAGTACCTTACAATGGATAACAGAGATGACGAACTAACAGCTATTTCTTGTTTCCTTCAGAAATTTCTACTACAAGCTTTAGTTCAACTTTGTCAGATCAACTTTATCCTACTCAATATATTTCTCCACGATGCATCTGCCTGACCGGCCCAAGAAGTGCAGGACACCCATTTGCCTGACTGCATCTGACTGCCACAACCCAACCACTAATCATTTCTGGAGTGGCTGTTCCTGTAACAAAGGGTTTCTGAAGCTTCATGCAAGCTATGATCAAGTCCTTTCAAATTCTTCTCTGCTTCTCTGGAGCTGGAGGAGTCTTGTATACTCCAACCTAAATCAGACTCCTGCTTGGTTGTGGCACTGATTCATGACTATAAGACCAAGTGGGCTTATAGCAATATGCCCTAAATAATAAACAACTGCTACAGACAATAAAGTCCAATGAATGGCACAATATAAAACTCTACCTTTACTTCAGCCTCTCATTTATGAGGTAGCTATACTTGGAAACCTTCCTTCCAACACTGCTCATCTGATTAAATAGCTGAAGACAACAGAGAAGAGGAATAGTGCCACTAAGTAATTAAACTCCACTAATTTATGACATCCAAATCATTATTTCTCTATGAGCATGTGGGCTATCTATAAATTATTATGGATTGTTTGACATGATAAACCCCAAAATCATTTTCACGTTAAAATATCTTACCAACTTATTTCAGCAATAAGGTATATTGAAACTACTTTTTGTGTTCACGTATCTCCTGACACATACTACGTATGAAAAAGCAGTTCACTATTGACAATATCAACCCTGTTCTTGAAGTGTCATTTGAAGGAGAGTGAAAGGAGGCAAAATTTCTTTCCTCTTCCACCAGTGCAGAAGCAAAATAAGTAGGATGATAAATCTAATTTGCACTTTTACAAAAATAATCAAGAGCAGGATTTGTTCAGGTGGCAGTAGCAAAGTAGGACATGTTAAAATCAACTCACCTCACCAAACACATTACATCTCCGTGAGCCACAATTCTGCCTCAATCCATAGAAAACTTGACCTGCTGGATATGAAGCAATATACTTTCACCTATGATAAAACCTTTTTCTCCTTTACAACAGGCTAGCAAGCCAAAGATTTTTTTTTTTTTGTGGAGGAGCATCCCCAAACTTTCTTTTAGCTTTCCATTACAATTCAAATACTTTCTGATAGCTTAGATTTTTCAATCAGCTGCCTATCTTGTTTTAATTTCACAGAGTTCACTGAGATTCATATAGTTAGGGTCTCAACATTTGGTTCTAAAAAAGGATCTCACAAAAAATTACAAAACCCTAAGGATTAATGATTTTTTAAAAATTGCACACACAATTTCAGACAGTGCCCTCTGAACAAACCTGCTAGAAAGCACATTTCTTCTTTTTTTCTTTACTTTCAGTGTTTTTTTTTGCTCTTTTATAAAAGCTTTTCTCACAGAGTACATTCAAAAGAAGGGAAAGGAAAGGAGGGGGCACAGAAGGAAGCAATGAGGACTGTAAGGCTATGTTCTGCCAATAGTGCATTAATTGCTTTTTGTTTTTTGTAACGCAAAATCAGCCCTCTGAAAATCAGAGCAGTTGCATATTTAGTCTTCTTGTATTCATACATCCCAACTGAGATTTGGCACAGTTTTATGGAAACATCTCGAACCTTAGAACAAGATAAATGAAACTCTCTAACAGCCTGCATTCACTTGAAAGTAAGCAAATATTAGTGATATTCAATCCTCATTAATGCATGTAAACCTATTTTCAATATTAAAATTGTCCTTTAAAAGAAAACAGGTCAAGTTTTGACTCAAGCCTGCTTTCATGTTAGTTGAAAATTACATAACATGAAATTTTCTTTTCTATAAGATGACACAATACACACAGTCTACATCTTTAGGCACACAGATTTGTAATGCTTTGTATTAATTATCTCTGAAGTGAAGCACAAAACATGAATCCATCTTTACTGACTTAAACTGCTTCACAGGCTCCACTTAGGTAGCACGAAAGATCTGTCTTCATGGTAAGCTGAGAAAAGAAACGCAAGTGAAGGAAGTTTAACCTATGACACCAGCCATTGATTTTTCACTCAATCTGTATTAACACTGGTCTTCCTATTTTTGCCTTGGTCATAGGGGTGTAGGGAAGTCCACTATATCAGAATGAGGCCAATAAAAAAAAGCTTAATCCCATTTCCACTCGAGCGAGTGACAAAGTTTCTATTAACTACCATTAATATGATAGGAAGTTACAGCAATGCCTGAATGGCTCTGGGTGAGGATTAGGAGCATCAATATTTTAGAATAAAAAAAAGAGAGGAAAAAAGCAGGCAGTTGGAAGAGTTGAGGGAGGGGATTATTTCTGTGGTTTTGTTTGCTTGTTTTGAGAGAAGCAGGGTTGACACATAGCCAAGTGCAAACAAGAAAGTATAAACTAACATTGCATTGTATGCCACAAGGGAAAAACTAAAAGACAACATTTGGCTTTAAAATGCATCAAGGAATTTCCACAGGAATAATGCTGTCACAGCATGCTTGCATGGTAGAAAGAAGAAAGAGATGCAAAACAGAATAAACTATTGGGGAAGTAGAAAATTTCTAACTGGCCAATTAAAGACCATCAAGTTTCTGATAATGTCTGCAAGCAAATTGCCTTGCTACACATTTGCACCTTTATATGAGAGGAGTGTTAGTACCTTCAACTGATTTGCATCAGTTGCTTTCTATTATAACAGTTTTCCTAGGGAACATTTCAATCATTAAAACAGATGAGCTCAAAAACATCTGGACAATGCTCTTCAGCTCAGCTTAAATGCATCCACTGCTTTTAAACAAACAATAAAAAGCTGGTTTTTTCCCCCTATTTATGGGCTACACATCATTTTCTTTGCCATTAACTTAGTTCTGCATCTTGAATAACTTTGAAGTAAAATTTACATTAGGTTCTTGGAAGGAGTCCAACTGTCTTTTTAATTAAGAGGAAGAGAAAATAAAATCAGCTCCTTTGCTTCCTGGACGTACACAGGAGGGTCTCTACTTGCTTTCCCCTAGAGATGTACAAGTTCTGTGGACATCAGGCTACTCCCAGGAGCAAAGAGGTCTGAGCAAGCTCTGCTCTAGTATCAGCTTTATCTCAGATGGCCTTCACATCCTCTTCCTATGAGGATTTCAAAACATTTTAAAAGATGAGATTATGAGCACAATGGTAGCAATGGCATGCTTGCTCCACTTTTAGTAAGTTTTTGCTAGAGACAGAAATAAAAGTCTCTTTTTTAATGTGTTAAGATCCATAATAACTTTAAGAAAATTTTTCAAAATGCTTTTTTCATATATAATGCCTGTGTGGATATAAATATATTATTTGCATTTTTGATTAAAGGAAGGTTTATGAATCAACCTCACTGTAAGAAAGATATATACCATTCAATCATTGATACACACAACCATTTAGGTAAAAATTTATCTTGAAAATTTGCACACTAAATTTAGTGCACAATGTGTTTCTTTTAACTTCAAAACTCGTGCTTTCCTCATATACAGAGCCAAAATATAATTTCCTTTTTAGATCAACACGGAGTTCATGACTCAATCTTCTCTTTGCTTTTTCCTTTCAGAAGGCCACCACCTTCCAGTGCACAGCACTCATACTAATGAGGTGAAAGTTCTCTGAATGAATTCTATCAGATGTGCTTGATGCTCTGCTTGTCTGCAATATAATGCACAAATTACACAAACCAGCATACAATTTTTTGTTAAAGAATTAAAACTTCAAAAGAAGTAGCTTAATCAGCAATATGAGCTATTCAGCATGCAGTGGTATTCCATTTTCCTCTTAAAGTTGTCCTGTGCTTATGATACATCTGTAATTCCATTCTCCCACAAACTAAATACACTCAGCTTCAGGTTATTACTGCAGGACGTCCACAACAAGACATTAATTTCCTGTTTCAAGTATGGGAAACAGACACAGCTCAGATATTACCCAACCTCTGAGGACACTGACTGATTAAGGCGGCACTCAACCCCTGTGCAGTGTCCTGATGAGCCACTCATGATGAGCTACACAGGGCAAACCTGGATATCCCAGCAGACAACCTGCTCTGTCTCAGGAAATAGACACCAGGCAGAACCAACAACTGTGTGAGACCCCCCCCTTAGTGGATTCCAAGGGACTGGGCTCCTCAGGGACATTCTACTAGCACAGCTTTCAAGAGATATCCCATGAGGCTGCCTCTCTTTTAATCCAGCCCTTAGCATGATCAAACCCTATGACAGAGGGTTTGTGCATCACAGCGCAACAAAGCTAAAGCTACAACACGTGGAAAGGTGAGCTCTTGATTTGGGTCTGGTCTAGCTTTAATTTTTCCATGTTATACAAGCCAGCACACCTTGATGTAGTGATCATCTGCAAGGTAAGTTTCCACTTAGCTCTGTTTCCTAGCCATGAAATACTGTGAAGCACTAGATACCGATGATTTCTTTTATCCAGCACACTAGGAGACTGTTGGTAATTCATTTGCAAAGAAATCAGAAATAATATTAATAAATGCAACGTTAATGAACTTTGAGAGGGGATCTGATAAATGTATATAGATATCTAAGGTGTGAGAGGCAAAAGGATGAGGCCAGACTCTTTTCAGCGGTGTGCAGTGATAGGAAAAGGGGAAATGGCCACAAATTGAAGTGTAGGAATTTCCACACAAACGTGTGTAAGAACTTCTTCACAGTGAGGGTGACAGAGCACTGGAACAGGCTGCCCAAGGAGGTTGTGGTCTCCTTATCTGGAGCTATTCAATACCTGTCTGGACGCCTATCTGTGCAGCCTGCTGTAGGGGGCCTGCTATGCAAGGGGGTTGAATTCGATGATCTCTGGAGGTCCCTTCCAGCCTCTACAATTCTATGATTCTGTGAACTAATCACAGTATGTTCTTTTAAAATGGAATTTATCATAAATGAAAAGTTGAAAGACTGAGGATCCAAGTTCCACTTAGAAGATACAGAACGGCATGAGTAATACAAGGTTTCAAAGGTCGTTTCCAGGGATAACAATCCAGGGATTATCTGCAGTCTTTTGAAAAACAAAACAACAATAAAAAAAACATTAAACCAACTACCCAAACCCAAGAGATTAGCTAGTGGGGTGGTTTAACTAGCTTATGCTACCAATGAGCTCCGTTTCAACACATATCCCCAAGGAAATGAAATTACACAACCAAATTTCTTTCCTATGTTTTCCCAACCCCAACAAAAGAAACAAAAACAAAACAAAAAACAAAAACAAAAACAAACCTCTTATCAGTTTACAGTAGATTTAAACCTGAAATTCTTTAGCACAACAAGCCACTGTTAAAGAAACAACATTTCTTGTGTAGTGCATAGGAATTTAATTTGTACAAAAGACAGAAAGTATAAGAAACCTTCAATCAAATCCTTGTGCTAACAATTTGAAAGCATTCTGCAATAGATCCAAAGAAGAATGCAAGAGCATCTGTCCCTGAAGTTACTGTGAATAAATTTTATTTTATATTATTTTTTAAATACAATCAAACAGGAAGTAGTCTTACTAAACAACATTTAGATTTCATAGTGTGTAATTGGGAATGCTTCATCATCTCTAAGCTCTGAAGTGATTGCAGTGTTTTGGAATGATGTTATAAGAAGACAGACCTTGTTAATTCACTGTCAGACTCTGAGAAACATTACAAGTTAACACATTTGAATAAATAAGCAAACAGAACAGAAGTTGGGAGAGAAAATCAGCTCTGCATTTCAATCACCAAAGACTAGAGCGAAGATACAATTGCTCAAGGTATCAAAGCCACATACGCTCAAAATTTTTTATTACCATATTAATAATGATTTTACAGTATCAGGTAAACTCAAGTAAGTTGCAGTGGTTATGCACACTGTTGCTGATGTTGCAAAGTGAGAGCTAACAATCTGAAATGCAAAAGGTTCTTAAAAGGCCGGCAGCCATGAACTGCTAAGTACTTTCTTTAGGTAAGATAATTAACGATGTTAAAAAAAAAAAAAACAACTCAAAAAACCTAAATGATTTAAGGAAGCAGCAACAGAATATTTCAGTCTCTGCCTTTTCTCCCGTATGAGCTTATATATATCGTGTCAGAAATACAAAATTTTAAAAGCTTAACATGCACTCTAAGAAATGATAGTTTTTAAGACACCTTCTTTCAAGATAAAGAAGATCATTTGTAGTGTCCCTTATTATCAGATTTCAAAATCCAGTCCCAGATGTGGATACTGGCTCTTCAGTGTTTCAAAACAGACATACTAAGGAATGGTTGAAATAATAATTTAAATAAAGACAAAGGGGCTGATATTGTGAAATCCACTGAACAGTTTCACTTACAACCATTGGCTAAATCCATTATAGATGCTGGCAGCTTGTGATCTGTGTATTACGTTTTGGTGAATAAATGCCATTACATATTTATCCTTTACAGAGCAAAGCTTTTATTTTGTGTATAAATCTGCGTTTAATGAGCCTTGAAAGAGATGATTGCTAAATAACAGCCGGCTGCATTCAAGCTCAACTGACTCCAATTATATTGTTTATAATTATATAATTGTACAATATAATGTGTGTCCAACAATCCCTGTGTTTTATTACTGCACAACACTATGACACTGATGTAAATCACCTTGCTACTTTCACAGCCAGCCCCTTTCATTTTGCTTACTCAGCCAACGCAAATGCACACAGAATTGCACTTCAGACTGTTGAGTTTATCAAACCAATTTACCAGCACCAGCATAAATATGAAAATAATGGAATTGGTCAACCCACAAAGCAGAAAGGGAAAAGAAAGGTACTATAGATAAAAATAAAGGAAAAAAAAAAAAAAAAAAAAAAAGAATTAATCCCAAATCATTCCTGATGTTCTAAAATCCCATTTCTTAGGGTGTTTCTTGTCAGCAGATGCTTCTGAATACATGGCCCAACCAAAAATTCCCACAAGAGCATGTGCAAGGCATTGGCATGTAATATTTGTTCCGTTGTTCTTTCCGATACTGCTACATAGGAAGCATTTGCCATAATGGCACTTAAAATAATTCCTGGTGGAGAAATTCCAGTCCCAAAGTCATACAAAAACTCTTTCACCTTTGCAGGGATGGCAATCCTTTGCTTTACACTGCTTTGTGGGCACACCTTCTAACAGCAATTATCCAGATGAACTTAGTGGCCTTTTCAAATGTTAACGATTCTATGCAAGCCTCTGTTTTTAAATGTAACATAGAGCCATCTGCCATTCCCCTCCATTCTCTTCAAGCACTCCACCTTGCACCATACTGTTTTCCCAGCCTCTAAAGCCTCTGCTTAGAGTTGTTCGAAGCCCACCACTTTCACGTGCTGAATTTTGTCTCTATTATCCGAAACAAGGATGTTAGCAGGTTTCCAGTCTCCTTAGATGGCAAGATGTTGAGCCCATAAGAGTGGGGGCTGCACATCCTCTGAGTCGCCTCGGTCTCTCCTTCTGCCTCATCAACATTTATGCACCTCTGAGACTCCAGTTTGTTGTGCCTCTCTTTGCACTTTATGACTGAAATCACCATCTGAAGTCTACTACTACTGTTATTTCAACAGCTTGGATAATTTCCCAAATTGGAATCTGTTGGTTTACAGCTATGATTATTCTTTTCATTGTTTCTAATAAAACCAAAGCAAACACTTTTCCAAGCCAATTAGCTTCACTGTTGCACATCAGTTTCTAAGCAGCCCTTTAACTAGAACCAATAACTTCAGAAAAACAACACACCTGAACTTCTCTTAGTTTTAGATGCTCTTTCGTAAATGAAGACTAAATTAAAATCTACTTACTACAATTATGATGTTATTTTAAAACAATAGGCACATCATTTTCTTCAATCTTGAGGAAATGTTTCACCACTGTTTATCAAATCTACTTTTATATGCCACCTCTCAAAAAAATTCTTCAATGTATTCCTTTAATACAAATCTCTATACTGAATAAAACACTGAATAAAAGTGAGCAAAATAAATCCTTCTAATAAATTACATTTCCAAAATGATGCTAATCCATTTAAAAAAAAATCAATATACTGATTACATCTCATAATAGAACTCAGGTAGTTGATATGTGATCACTGCCTCTCTCAGTTTTGAAAAACAGATTATCACAGCAAGAAATACCACGCCAAGGAGATCCCATCACAGAAATGATACTTATACAGATATAAACCTGCATTTAGATTTAGCAAATCATTTCCTACATTCAGAAAAGATTGTTAAATAAAATGAAAATCAATTAAATGAAACCAATCAATGCTCAAGGGCAGGGGGTGAAAGGTGCAGGAAAGAACCAGCCTGTGGATTGCTGTGCAGCTACAGCTCGAACCGAGTGCTTCCAAGAAGCCTGAGAGTGGCTGTGGAACCACAAGGAAAACATCGTGCTGTCAGCACAGGCCGCAGCACCATTTATATTCCCAGCACAGCGACCTGCATCCCCAGACCTATTCAGAGGCACTGACCCAGTTTCTAGCGCCTGCACTTTCCTAGCTAAGATAGCTTGCAGGCTTTTTCAGAGTCTTCTTGAGGCGCTCTTCCTTTTCCAAAGGGAGCCTCTGTGCACCTGGTCTCATCTACAGGTATCAAATTGTTGAAGTTGTCAAATCAGAGATTTCTCAGATTCAGAGTCCTTGCATTTGCCTTCTTGTTTCCAGATCTCTGTGATAAGTTCCATCATGTTCATAAGCGTTTTTTTGCAAATAAAAAGGAAGGACGTTAACAGTTTTTCAAACCACATCTCATGTATTCTCCTCATCCTTTTTTCATGTTACTATGGAACGGGCAGGGAGAATACTGCAAGATCCACAGTAGAAGGAAATGACACGTCAAGCTCAGGTTCCTAGGATACATCACCAGGGAGCAACTGCACAGATGTCTGATGATGATGTCCAGTGCGTTTTTGCCTTTTAAACGAGTGGGCACTTGAAGAGTTCTCACCTGGCTTGATTTAAAGCACTAAATTAAGTGCCAGCAATGCAGAGAGGAACCACTCGCTGCCAGTGTAAGGCGAGGGTATTCACAAATTTAGAACTGATAAAGGAAGCAGAACATGCCAGGCAAAAATCTGTTGCTTGCTGTTCAGAGAGAAAAAAAATAATCATTGGTATCAAAGAATCTCATATCCTAAATTTTACGTCAGTTTTCTTTTACATATATACTGCTTTGAAGGTAATGCCCCCTATTTTATGATGTTGGCTCACCATGTCAGAGGTGAATGTTGGTGGTATGGCAGTAGAGGTTGAACCTTTCCACCAATATTCCGTTATATTTCATTGCCATGTGACAGACGGCAGCAGTGGGGCAGTCTGATAGAACAGCATCTGACAAGGAAATGTGGATCTGCAATGGTGTGCCTCTGAATTCCTCTATGTGGAAAAAAAGGCACCCATTGACATTCAACATTTGCTGAACATGGATAGAGACTGAAGAGCGGATGTGAGCACAGAGAAGCAGTGGATGGTGGTTTCAGTAGTGGTGACAGAGGATCACTTCCTGTGCTACAGATCTTTATGAGTGCAGCATGCAGGCTCTTGTTCATTGCTGTTGAAAATGCACACGTGATTATTATGTGGAAAAATAGACTTTATAGCTCAGAATTTAATCTATCAAACAGTGTAATTGTGTCCTTTGTAGCTGTTATAGTTTTCACAGAAATAAATAAAGGCATTACTTTTGGAGCAACCTACGTATATTATCTTTGAAAGCCTTTTCAGTAGATCTGCTTATGCTTGATGCTTTTAGTAATTGTTTTCCTGGCTGTTAAACTTTCTTCTCTTCAGAAAGAATAACTGAGGTTGCATTGCTTTTCACCTGAAGAATATCTATGTAATAAAAAAACTCTGCAACAGACGCACTGCTTGATAATTTTTTTCCTCCCTATCTGTAGAAGTGGTAACATTAACAGTACTTGCGGCACGAAAAAACAGAAGTGTTTGTATGCATGAATGATTAAACAGTAGCACATCTGTTTCTATGCAAATGGAAGAAGCCAGCAGAAGAAACCAAAAAATAGATAAATCAAATTTAAAAGGGAAGAATGAGCAGTCTTTCCATAGTCATTGGTAAAGACCACTTCGCCCAACTAAATGCTATTCAGGGGCAGTAGCTAAGAGGGAGTAGTGGAAGCATACATATTAAACACTACAAATTGTGCTGAGAACAGAGGTCTTTCTACTGTCTATATGCTGGACATACTAAATAGGTCAAACACATCTTAGCTTAGTACATTAGCATGGATTAATTGTCAACGGGCAATGCTACTATATATAGCATTTTTTTCTCCTTGTCTCTTCCAGTTATCCTACAAAACTCTTCGTTACCTAATTGGAAACAATCAAAGAAATGCACACCCTCAATATGCCTCATTACATGTAGTTTAATTCTCGAATTAGTAAAGTCTTATTTCAAGTCTGAACTATAAAAGCCTTGGAAAATCTACTACACATATATACATATATATATGTATTTGTAAAATATTGAGAAAACCACACAACTGAAAGACTTCATATGTTTATGTGTCATTGCACACCCAGCAATGTTACTGCTGGGAAACAACGGCTGGTTACTTCAACTTTCAGCTCAAGCAATCCTTGAAAATGTAGTCAACAGTTTACTGAATTTTAAATACATTCAATTACCTCCCTTCTCAAGATTGAAGCATTATAATAGGGTAAAATATTCATACTTCAACAGCTTTAATTGCAGTCTGCCTCTACCTATGGAAAAACATGTATCTGCATGTGAAAGTCCAGTTTTCACTTCTTTTCAAACAGTCTTGCCCCAGAAATTTGCACAGGAAGTTGTTTTTATTTATTTTTACACAGAAGGATTTTAAGCAAGCTTCAAATATCCCTATTTTTTTCTGACAACCCAGCAGCCTACAAGTAAAGAAAAACTGTGTTCTTTTTTTTCCCACTGTTATTTAATGGATGTTCATTGATTAAAACTGCGGTGAAAGTAAGACTCTTTATTCACAGGACCATGAAGCATGGTATGCCCTAATTTGATTCTGCCAAAATCTCATGGATGCCACTGCGTATTTGAATTCATAATGGAATACATTATAAAATATATTTTTTTTAAATCAATGAGATCCATTCTAACAGAACACGCTAAAGCACTTCTCAAAAGAAATGGAAATGAATAAGCAGCAAGCAAAGGCAGACTGAAGGAGTTACTCCCCCAGTATTAGATTTTGTTCTGGACTGAGGTTCATGTCCTTGCTGCCAGCTGGCAGATAATACATTACTGCAAGCTGGAAACAAGATACATCTCTTGATTACAACTTAAAAATTCAGGTGTTAAAGTCATTGTTTTAGAGCATACACATCTATAAAAACCATGAATGCACCTGCTGAAGTACCTTTCCCTCCCCGATTTCTCCCCACAATCTTCTCTTTCTTTGAAGAGGAAAAGAAGAAAAAGGTTTAATTACTCAATGAAAAGACAATATTAGCAGAATTTTTAAGGTTGTAGGATATTACGGGCAGTCATCATCATAAGATGCACAAATTCACATTGCAGCTATTGGTCACGGACACTTTGACTGTGTATTTCATCCATAAATGTAACCAAACATTGTAGAACATGAAAATGGACAGAGTAATGGTTTTTTTTAACTTCATTTGTGAAATAAATGACCAATTCCAAAGCCTGAAATCCTCCTCATTGTTTCTATCACACCAGACTCTATTAGTTCTCCAGATGGAATTCATTTGCAAGAAGTCTCCAACCTTATCAATGTTAGCATTCCAGGGTCTCCATTTTCCACGCTGACACAATTTCCTTCCATTAGCCGTCCCATAAATAAATAATAAATAAACAAACAAACAAGCAAACAAAAATCTCTCTTCTGCCTCTGAAGTAGCAGTAAGTGCAATTTTTGGCCATGCTTTCTGAGCAGTCTGCTCATGTCCTGAGCAAGGAGACCTACTTCATAAGACCATGGCTGGTCTTAGACCAATTTCAAGCTTCACTTTTGCAGTCACATCAATCGTATCTCGGATTATGTAGTAGCTGCAGATGAGCCTACAGAGCCAGTAGTCACATTTCTGAATCCCACACATAAAAGGTTCTTCAGCTCCTCAGAGCAAGTGCTACCTTAATCCGGGAACTGAGTATCAGCACTACATGCTGTTTTCTCCTGCTCACGTTAATTACTCACCTCCTAAAGCAATTTATTTGCCTCCTGGAAAAAATGGCTTCCCATGGGTACCTCCCCACCTTATAGAAAGGAGAAAGTTCTCTCCTGTGAATTCACATGACCTCCTTAAATTCTGCGTACATTCCCACTGGAAAGCCTCTGTGAAACATTCTCAAGACTCTGGAGTGTTGTTCTCCTTTTTGAAAATGCTGATGTTATTCCTGTGCCTCCTTTCAAAGATTTTGTCACAGTGAAGACAGGCAGAGTTTCCCCTCTGGGTATATCAATATTCCTCTGGGTTGTCAACCAGGGAAGTTTCCAGTTCTGACAGTACAAATTAATAAAAAAAAAAAAAAAAAAAAAAAAAAGAAAGGCATTTGTCTTACCTATCTGTTACTTTCCAGAAGTTCTTAAACTCTCATACTTCAATAGCTTGAGAAAACCATTCATCCTTTTTTTTTTTTTTCCCCTTTTTTTTTTAATCATGTTAATAGCACTGATTCATTTTCAGCTCTGTTCCATCATCCATCTGGCAGTGTTTCCCAGCCCAAATCTGTAAGGTTGATTTTTTCTGAAACAGTAAAGCAGGGAAGCACAGTGCCCAAGTACTGAGGCAAGTATCGAGGACCAGGCTGTCCAGTTAGGCTTTTCAAATGACTTTTCCACATGAAGCCATCTCAGTATTCCTGTGCTGTCTTCTGAAAACATACATAGCATAGACACACCTGCTGTGACTGCTCAGAGCCAGGTTGGCTCCCAGGAGGATTTATTTCCTCTGGCTTCACATTACAAGAAAGGAACGCTACTACTTCCACATCAAGCTGGGTGAGGAAGCAATCTGTCTATACCCACACATACTTAACCTGTCAGATGAGAACTGAACTGACATGTATCCTATTGTCCACTGTGAATAATAAATGTGGTGGACATTTATTATGCCTACTGCCCTGCACCAAAATATCATCAACCTCTGTGGAGCACAGTTCCCCACTGTTGACAGATTAGCAAGAACAGGGATATGCACTGATTCTAAAGAAAATAGTTAAGAGCCTTCAACAATACATAAAGTTGGAAAAAAAACACATGCGTAATAAGATTTTTTTTTTCTGTCCTTTCCAAAATAATGTCTTTGAGGGATTAAAAAAAAAAAAAAAAGAAGAAGAAAGTCTGTTACTGTTAATCTGAAATCTTGCTTCTTTATCTGAAAATGAAGTTGCTGTAACCTGTATACTGACCTACCAAGGGTATTATTCAGGAAATAAGAGCAAGGGTTAAATTATTAAAGAGAAGGCATATGTATATATTTTTTTAAACAGAAGTGACCATGTAGTCTAAATGAATGTACTGGATCAATATGGAAACTGTTAATAAGGTCTGTTTCCTATCCCTATCTACAAATCCAACTAACAGTCCACCACCAAACATTATGGTTTTGATCTTTGTTTAACATGAGTTTGGCCCAAAGGAGAATGAAGCTGAGATACCAAGGGAAGAAATTCTGCTGTAAGAAATTTTGTGTTTCCAATGAGGAGCTGTGGACATCTGAAAATAAGTTCTGCTGATGAATGTGTTTTCCATGTTTTCTTTATCAGGCAAAACCAAAAACACTAGACAGTAACTGCAGAAGTCCATATGGTATAAAGGAAGTCTCAAGGACTTAGGTCAACTCTAGGGGACTAATACTCTTTTATCTCCAATGAAAGCTTGGAACATTCCTACTTTTTTTTTCTTTTTTTTTTTCCCTCCAGAACCTGCCTTGCACTTCTGAAAATGAAATGCAACCAGGATGGAAGACAAAACTAAACAAAACCCACCATTTACCAGGATACTTCAGTATAGATTTTCCTGGAAGAAAGTGCAGTGTCAGATGGGAAAGATCAGTTCTCTGTAAAATGTTAATAACATATAATAAAGATCTTTCAACCTTGTACTTCAGTGGCAAAACCAATGCAAAGATTTTAAAAGATTCTCTGATGTATCATGGATTTGGCATCATCTCTCCTTAAGTGAAAAAGGAATTTAGATAAAATGCAAAGGTGTTTCAGCCCAGATTATAAAGCCACATTCTTCATATCCAGAGAGCTCTTACTCATTTTTTCTTAACCTGATTTATGAAGTCATAAGTAATAATGATTATTGTTAGTCCTTCCGGTGCCATAAAAATGTTATCTTCATTTAAACTGACTTCCATACCTTCTCTGTTCTATCCTCTAGCTTCCATTTGCAAGGGTTAGTATCATAAATGAAAATTTGGAAGCTTTTCAAACTGGAGCTTACAACAATATATAAATTCTCTCAAAAGAACCACACAGTTGAATCAGTCAGTTATACGGCCAGTAACACATCTCCTAGAACAGAAAGTTTCACAGAGAATTTTCAGGCATCACAGACATTTCTGAAAGGTGAATTCTTGTGAAAAGTGTAGGACAAAATCCAGCTAAAACAATCTTAATGACAAAAAAAAGTAGTATTTTTGACAATTTTTGTTATACAGCTACAACATGGGGAATGGGAAGATTTCCAAAATTTAAGAGAGTTTGATTAGAGTTAGTGGTTTCCAAGAACAGTGAACTTCACTCTCAGTGGACATTTTTGCCATGAGTAACTCCCACATTAGTTGCTATTAAGGTCAAAGTCCACCACCACAACTGCAGAGCAGTGAGGGCACTACAGTTGCCATCCTGGGGCTGGAACATCAAGCCATTTAATTGCCTCCTGGCAGCACCTGGGAGATTTAAAGATTTTATTTAAGCTCAAATAGCTCACTGGATTACAGAGTTGCGTTTTTTGTTATCAAATCACATTCCATAAACTTCAAGACAGTTTTTCAGCCCAAACACTGAGATATAAATATAAATAAATAATGGAGATGGAAGATGTTGAAGAAAAGCAGTCATTCCTGGAAGGTTTCCATGAAAACCTCAAAGACATAGCTGAAGGTAAAAACCCCATGTTTTCCAGATCATCTGAAATCTGCTCAGTTTTTTCCGTTTTCGTTCTGAGAAATGAAGACATACAAATATATGATTGATCTCATGTGACTTCAAATCACTGTTTTGAAAAGCTAACATTCTGACTAGCGTATCTTCCCTCGCTATTCCTATAAAATCAAAGAAAAATCAATAATACTTGCTTAAAAATTTCTTCACAATATAGCAAGAAGCATATAGGATACTAGACAGAATGACTTCAGCCCCAAAGCAGTCACGCGCTTCAATACTCAGTCATGTTGTGCCATTGATTATCCCATGTAATAGAACTGCAGACTAAAATTAAATATAGCAACGGAGTGAAAAATAGTGTGTCCTTTTGGAAGAACTTCTCACTGGCCTGTAGTCACTATCTGAGTGAAAAGTACTTTTTTTTCCAAGGGAAAAGTTAATCCCTAGTTAATCCTGCAGGAAAGATAACAAATTCTTAGATAAATTTCCAAAATATCCGACAATATGCAAAACTGTAAACAGGCTAATTTTTCTGAAAGATAAAGATTTTTTTACATAATTTGATAGTATGTTGCTATTCAATTATAAATACTATTCTTGTTCTTGGTTTGGAAATAGAAATACTCCAAGCAGACAAAATAGGAAAATAATTATATTGTTATTTCAAGTTTCACTACTACATCTCTTCAGTAGAAGTCAAAATATTTCAAGTCTCTTTGAATTCGTACATGGCACTTAGCACAATTCCCACAAAAACTGCATCTTTTGTCACAGATTTTCTATTTTTTTAACAAAAGGAAATTAAAAGAGGGTATGGCATAAATTTACCTTCATTCAAAAATATTCATCTAAGAGGAAAAAAAACTGGGGTGTTTGAGCATAATAGGGCAACAATATTCCCAATGAAACAGTGGGACTAAAATGCTTCTCACTATATACTGAAAAATATTTTTTCTGAAGTATGAAAACAGGAAACTAACAACTACGTTCTTAGCCACCAATTCCTCAATTATCAAACTATCAATTAATGAAATGATATTACTGTATCATTTTGCAGTCAGCTAAGCAGGAACAAGTGGATTACCAAGTATGGATCATCTGAGTTGCAGTAGATCAACGTTCTTATAAACAGCATTGTTCAATCCAACTTAGTGCTTTGACTCTGAAAATATCACTCTATCATGTGTGAAAAAAGGAAACAGGAGGTATACACTTTCCTACTTGATGATAATATGTGCTGAGCAGGCAAATGCCAGTAGGAAGTATAAATAGTTTCTTAGTCCTCAGGCAGACCAAGCACCCCAGTACTGTTTCCAAACAAAGCCAACTGCAAGACAAGAAGGCACATACAAAAGCTGGTTGTGTGCTCTGATCTAGGTCTGTCATTTGGGCATATGTGAAGCTGGAGATTTTTGGACTGTCTTTAGAAAATTGAGAAGGCTGGTTTATACCTGATAGTGATGAAGCTGATAAAAATAGTGACCTGTCCTTGGTGAAGCCATGTTGGTTGTCTTGTATCACTACCCGGTACCTTAGCATAACTTCCAGTAGGATCTGTTCCATGATCTTCCCTGGCACAGAGGTGAGGACTAACAGGTCAGTAGGTTCCCTGGCTCATCCTTTTTACCCTTCTTAAGTGCTAGAATAGTCTGTGTTGATCAGTTGTCCTTTCCTGCTCTGGGGAACCCCAAGCCAGCAAAATACCAGCTTAGATGAGTTCCTTCAATATGGATCACCACTTTTTCAGGGTCAATATCACCTCCAGTGTGCAGGAAGCCGTTTTTACAGTCAATTCATAATTAATATAATCTCTTCTCTGTATGCATTGACAGAAAGTAAGTATCTGAAGTAACAATACTTAGTGGCTTCACAGCCAACACTATCTGAATAACATGCAAAGGAGGCATTTTTCTTCCTTTGCATAAGACATTCTAGCTATTCCTTTTTAATGCCAGGGAATAAGAATTGCATGCTTTAATAATATTTGTTTTATTGTCAGTTTGGTCAATTTAAAGTAAATGGAATTTGTTTTTTAATACCCAAAAATCAGTTGCTGCTCATATTCTGCAGAGCAACATGAAAAACAAAGATAACGCAAAGAGAATGACAGAGTTGTATGACAAAAAAAATAAACTCAACAATCTATAAATGTTACTGGCTGTGAATTTTTGCACCTGTAAGCATCCTTCAGGGTAATTTAAATATGCTAGAAGGTGATTGACAATTTTCATCAGTCTTAAAGACTGAATAATTCAAATGCAGAGCTTCTTCTCAACTAATGCAAAGTGCTGAGCACAGAATCCTAAACAAACACTGTAGAATTTAAATCTGGAGAATATCTTAAATGGAGGAAACCATTTAACCCAAGGTAAGCCTGCACACTCCATGACTGCAGTACAATCAAGTTGCTAGTAAAACAGAGGAAAGAGATATAGGGAATATTTAACTAATCTAAAAATAAATAAACCAAGAACAACAAAAATCCAAAAGCCTACAAGTGCACTAGTGTTACATGATGACCCGTATTTACATTGTCTCTCAGCACAATAAGAAGCTAGTGGCAATCTAACTCAGATGCTCGTGGGACACAATAGTCACCATTTTGCTAAATCCACGAAGACTTGAATAAATTATGCTTGTCAAGCCTCAGAAGAGTTTCAGAACTACAGGGAAGAAGCATAATAAATCCTTTAGCCTGGGAAGATGTCTGTACACACAGGAATAGGCATACCATGTTTGGGAATCCGTTGGTGCTATGGAGTCTGATGAAGGTCTGCTTCCTTTAGCATCCCAGATCATTCTATGTTGTATAAGCTATTGTTCTACCTCCATGAGTAGTCTTTTTTAAAAGGCTTTGCATAAACCAATTATCTAATTTGTTCATCCCAGCAATATGCACAAAACTGAATTTGCATGATTTCATCTGCAAAATAAAGCAAGCACTCTGCGTGGGTATTCGGTAACATCACCATTGCAATCATAAGACAGTGACAAATTAACTTTTGTGTTAAGATGCGTTGGGATGTAGACATCTCACTCTGTTTTTTTTTACCATCTTCTCAAGTTTTTCTTAAAAAACAAATAAACAAACAAAAAAACCAGCTAGATTTGTGGCAGTTGATCTCTTTTTTCTGGGTTGGAAAGGCTGTCACTACTTTCTCCACTAGATGCAAATAAAATAGATTGCTCCTTTTCAGTGACCAAACTACTTCTTACACTAGTGTTTCCAGCCATCATTATCCTTTCAAAAAACAGAAAATCACTTTTTTGTAGAACTGTGCCAAACCTCCAAGGCTTTAGAACACTCAGGTTTTATTTTTCTTTCTCCTTTTATCAATCCTTTTCTCCTGTCTGGAAGACACCTTCCTTACTGTTGAAACATCTTCATCCCTCCAGTTGGCATCGTACTGGCAGCAATAACACCAAGTTTCTTTGGTTTTGTGCTGTGATTTAACACAAAATGTAGACTGATGTTGCAAACTTTTTATTTTCTAATGAATATTTCAGTATTGTGATGAATAACCCACCTACTAATTAGGCTTTACTACAGTCTGCTTAAATGTGGCCTATATTTTTGGTAGCACGATCCCCATAGCTTTACAGAAAGTCTCATCTAGTGCAGACAGCCACATCTTCCATTAATTATAAATGCTAGAAATATGCTGTTTCAGATAATCTGTCCAAATAACCCAAGATGTTTTTTTTTGCCAGTTATCAATCAGTAGAAATCATGATGATCCCATTCCTGCCCCTTTCTTCCCTTATCCACATCAAACTGACATTCTTTATAATCTACATAAGGTTAGCTGGAAATAGCAAATTTCCACAGCTATACTTTTGACAAATGTTTGGGAGTGTTTGCAATCATCCAGTTTCTCCTAGGTTTGTATACAGTTTGCAAACACTGGTGTTCTCTGAGAATGACATACAAAACTGCTGGTCAGACTCCTTTCAGGAAAGGGAACAATTGTCAACCAGCTTAACCTCCTGCAAATAGCAATATGAACTTTTACTTATTTGTTTTCTGTTCAGATTACTAATGTATACTTAAATAACATCCAGCTTTTCTTCAGATTGAGATGCACAAGCCACTGATCCCTTTAAACCACAGTCTTTCAGGTCTGCACCAATGTCCTCTCAAGACATGATCATAAACAACATTGTTCTCTGCCTACTGCTTACAGGGAAAAAAAAAAAAAAAAAAAAAAAAAAGCACTGTTCTTCCATCCTGATTTTCATAAAAACACATCAAAAAGCATGATAAATTCTTATGAGGATCAGAAGATGCCTCAAGATGAAAACTGACTTACGTGCACTTTTGTAATATGTGAAACATCTCTGACATTAACTTTAAAGCACATATTTAATGAATATCATTATGCCTTAAATAATAATAATAACTAAAGTATAAAACATTTATCTGATTATGAGATTTCATTGAAGCCAATAAAGCTTGTCTTTTTCTTTTTAGAATGTGTCAGTACATTTTCTCTCAGTTACTAATCCAGATGCAATCTGGCATGACAAAGTCTGCTGGCTTCATAGACACAGTCTGATAAGCCAAATTCCATGCTGGTTCAATCCCTCCTTCAGCAGAAGCATGTGGATTTCAAAGACAGCAAACAACAGTTGTCATTGTTGAGAAACTTCTAAAGAGAGATGAATCACCATAACCAAAATAAAATTGCAGATTACTGGAATTTTTTCTGCGGAACAAGGTTCTCAGCCATTTTCATCTTCGCACTCATCTACTGTATGTGGTGTTTTTTTGTGTTCTGATACTACATGAGCTCACAGTGGTCAGTTCCTGCTTTTCTTGCTGATATACCAAGCTGTTTCACTTCCATGTATGGAACACTTTCTGCTGGAGAAATCGCCCCCTGCCAAGTCACAGTTTTTCCCATATAATCCTAAATGAAACTAATGCTTTCTTATGCTGCCTTACTTCTATTCGTGATAATGAAAGGTGTAGATTGACTTGGTCTGGTTTTGTTTGAAAATAACACTTCTCATTTCATTGCCACAGCCTGAAATTTTTGCTCTGTTGCAAAAATAACAGAACAATAAAACAGTCATACTCTGTTTCAACTGTGCAATTGAGAAGTGTTGTCATTGCTGCCAGCAGAATTACCTAGGATCAGACACACAAGAATAAAAGGCAATAATCTAAGCATATATCTACACCAAACATCAGGCTTACCTTCACATAAAAGCTTCTGATAATATTCCAATTGAGAAAGCAAATTTAGATAAATATGCATAGGTAATGATGAATATGTATACAGGCTATACTTGTAGCTGCAAAAAAATATGAAGAGATGGAGATGAAATCTGTTTAACTCCCTAAGAAAAGAAAGCAAGTGGGGAAATCAAATTGAAAAGTGAAACACTTTCAAAAGAAAATTCTGTTGGATCCTAAAATACTCTCCTATACATGCACATTCATACAGAAGGACTTACTGAAAGCTAGGTAATACTGCTTGTCAGCACCTTATGCAACAGCATCACGTTTGTCAAGGAAGATGATTTTCTCTTGTAAATCAATGTCCTCAATTATAGTTTATCATAAAACACTGCTGTTAATATTCACTCCAAGCAGAAGAATAGTTCTGATTATATCTACATTCATTTCTTCTCCACACACACAGCCCACACTGCCTTACTGTGCTTGCTGATGATTAATAGAGAATGAGTATAGCAGTCTATATCAAGTATATGTTTTATAGCAACTAAACAACTTTGAATTAAAAAAAAGACAAAATGATGGTATTCCCATCACCAGTAGCAGCAACAGAAGTTGAATCTATCTGAAAATGCTCTGATCTGCAGTCACATTACTCAGCTTAATCCCTAAGTCACTAGGGCAAATGACAAGAGGATGGTTTAAAGTACTGGGGGAAGGGAGTGGGCAGGAGGAGAAAGAAACATGATAATTCTCAGAAATCCCAAAAACCATGATAAAGCATCTGCTCAGATGAAGAGATGACAGGGCAGCGGCTGATACAGCTAGTGAGCACATAACCCCAGGGATTACCCCTCTTTTCTCCTTCTCTGGAACCTTGGGGTCAAGACCTCCTAGTGACTTTGAGAAGCCCAAGTCACTAACCCATTCCCTCTCCAGTGGGCTGGGTGAGCTACTAACAGGAGATCACTCCTGCTAGTCTCCTCAGTAGCAAAAGGCACAAAATATATCCTGGGGGCTTCTTATCCCAGCCTAAGATGGCAGTGGAAAAAGCTTCATTCCTTTCTTGTCTGCTTACTGCTAGTTGTATCTGTAGATGCTGGAAATGGAGAAGAAGAAGAAAAACTTCTTTGAAAAGATTAGAGAGGAGACAATTTACAGCAAATTGGAGAGTTATAATCTGATCTAATTACGGATCTTTGAGACTACTCCTAGGAACCAGTACACCTCCCAAAATTCCTCTAAGTTCAGGGAGGTTGTGGAGTCTCCTTCTCTGGAGATGTTCAAGACCTGCCTGGATGCCTACCTGTGCGACCTGCTGTAGGGAACCTGCTTTGGCAGGGGGGTTGGACTCGATGATCTCTGGAAGTCCCTCCCAACCCCTACAATTCTGTGATTCTGTAGAGGGGATCCAGGCTGGATGCGGTCCATCTGGATATTTGTCTCCCTTCTTCACCTTCATCACCATACAGCCTATTTTCTTTAGACATGCTGAGGATTTTACATAGCACCCTTTGTGCTTAAATTTTTAAAGCATTTAGAAAAGTAGTATTTTCAACTTGAGAACAAGCAAAGGGAGGCACAACAAGTCATCTGTACAGGGTAGTTTCTCATCCTGCACCTGCTCTCAGTACAAGCTAGTCAAGTGTGGACAAATCTATGAGCAAGTTCAACACAGATACTCAAGCTAGCCTTGAACATGCCAGTGGTATCACTGTCAGCAACATAAAGCTATCAGCACATTGCTCAAGGCTAACAGCTCTGCTGAGAAACAGGAACAGCAGCCACCAGAGCACCAAGCTAACATTACCATGTTGAAAAAATCTGCAAGCAATGTTAGCTGCAATCACGGTGCTGATGCAAGCTGGTCCATGCTGAGACACAGCATTACATTCCCGGTAGGTGGAGCTCAAGATTGTGTATATGGTTCCTGCATTTTGTGGAATGAGTCCCAACTTTACTTTCTCCTAGCACCCTCTGTAGAGGCTTTGCAATCCTTGTATTGAAAGCTAGCACACAAGTTTCAAACAGAAATGACAGTATACAGCATCAAAGCATGGTAAGTATATATTCAGAATAATAAATATTTACCTGACTGAAAAGATAGATTGTTCTTCTAAGTTATATAACATCCAGTCATTTTAATTACCTATTCTGTTTATCTACTCACATGAAGAATCCTAGCTCCCAGGAACTCCTTTCTGCCCATGTCCCCATGTAGGCCTAGTCCTTTTCTAATAAGGGAAAAGAAAACAGCAGAAGGATGCCCCAATGACCCAACACCTCAAGGACTACCAAGTCTCAATTTTCTTTTATTCTAATTTTACAGTAAGAAAATCATGTTCTTCAGAGGGCCCTATACCCAGGCAGAAACATAATTTTCTGACTCATTCCCTGATGCCAGACAGGAGGAGATTCACTGGAAACATTAGCTACTTTTTTTGTAGCCTCTTCTTTCACTAAAAAATTTATTTTTAATAAACTACTCTGTTGTTAATTGCCATTAGCTTTCAATTCTGAACAGATCTTCCAGTTACTATTTTATTGTTTACACATACAGGATTAAGATGTTAGGAGACATCCTGCAGGAGATCACAGAAAGTCTAATATTTTAAATGATAATTAAATTTCTATGTCTTAGTAATAGGACAAGGAATCTCAATTTCTGTTTGGAGCTACTCACACCATCGCCTCTCTAAAACTGAGCCAAACACTACAGGAATTTACTCCTTTGCAATTCTATCTGAACATAACTAGGAAAAAAAAAAAGCTTTAATAACATGCTAAGAATGCAACTTGCAAAGGTACCTAACAGGATCAAATTTCCAAAGGCATAATCACATAATTAGCATTCACATACATGATCATGTTGAGATGGTGCATAAATTTGGGGGTGTTATTTTAGGAAGTAATTGAGAAAGTAAGAATTAGACCAAAAAAAAAAAAAAAAAAAAAAAAGAAAAAAAAAAGAAACCTTGAAAATTATGCAAGTAAATAAATAGCCATGCTGGCTAGGAAAATCAGAGTAGCAAATGCAACAGAAACCACCAGAAAGCAGCATCAAGACTCATGATTTGGTTACAATCTCATGGCAAGTTGCTAACCATTACATGGAAGTGGAAGAAGCACTTGTGACAAAAAGATGAGGGAAGGTATAAGCAAAGAACCAAGTGCAGAGGGGAATGCATTGATAATAATCCATAGTACTCTGGCAAGTACAAAGGAGCAAATCCACGCTGGAGGAACAAACATGGCAGAGAGTGTCTTGGGCAGAGTACTTCCTGCAAGCAGGCTGGCCAGTGCCACCAAAAAGGTAAACAAACACAGAGAAACAATGAAGGCAGCTGGAGACAGACTTCTTGGACATTCCACAGAGAGTCCCAATATCTGAAGTAAAAAAGGTGACATTCAAAGGAAATTGCAAAACAACCCTTGGACTGACATCCCTCGAGCTGCCCTCCCATAATTTATCATCCAGCTGTGCTATTACCGGGATTTTTATGAGATTCTGCTGCATGCAGCTCTAGTTCATTTAAAATTGAGAGCTCAAATAAGCACATGCAGTGCCTCTCCAAAATATTTTAGAGCCAGACAGCAAAAATATCACTTCTTTCTACATATACATACTTTACAATAGGGATGTATCATTACAGAGCTCATCAGTATGCATATTATTTTGATTTGTTTTGTTTTTTAATTTGGCCCAAGGACTCAAAATACAGAACCAAAAATTCAGTTCTAATTATGGAACGAATTCTTCTGAAACACTGAGTTGAACATAAAATATAGAAAAAAAAAAAAAGAAAAAAGAAGAGTCTTGTACCTAAAATTTAAAAACATGCCAAATGTGATATTTGTGTTGCTGCTCCCTGTCACTTAAGGAGCCTCAGAGAATCTGGTAAGTTTAATGAACTAACAGAATAAGCCTATTTTGTATTCTGTTCATGCCAGCACCAGTATAAAATAACCAACCTGCTACAGAGACCAAGGACTGGACAGAACACTTAGCAATGAGCAATATAATCTCTACAGCCTCCCCTCTTGTACCAGGAGGGGAAGGGGGAGAGCAAGCCAAGAAGTGAGGAGGGCCACTGGGAGGAAATAAGCACAGCACATTAGCTGAAATGCTTTCCTCTACATGATGCTAATGGGAGCACTTACAGTGCAGCTCTTCGTCAAGCCTAGCTGAGTAAGAATAGCAGCAGGACTTCCATTAGCATAGGATGGGGCGTCCTTAGTGGTTTTCTCGAGATTTTAAGCACATGCACTCATCACTCTGCATTTGTGTTATGCAAAAGTAAGATTTCATGAGTCAAAAAATGGAGACAACAATCCCAGATCAGTTATCAGTAACTGAAATAGCTAAGGATGGGCTACCTCAAAATGAGCACCACTGCCCTCCCTGGCTACAAAAATCCCTACTTAATATTAACTCCATTGTAGCCCATTTGCCACTTTGCTTATGCAATTACTCCCCTGCAATAACTTATTGAGCTAACAGCTGCATGCACATCCACGTTATTTCTTCCTGAACCAAGACTCGTATGCTTTACATTTGAAAAGTGAAACACATTGACATTCAGACATCAGAACAATGCAGGAATCTTAAAGAAGCTTCATTTTCCTTAAGACACTTACGAAAATCAAAATCTGGAATGCTTGGGAAGATGAGGAAAACAGCAGCAACACCTCCCAGCTGACCGGAGCCCTCCACAGCACTGTAGGCAACAGCAGATGCTCAAAGACTGACTCTGTTGTCCTACTGCTTTTCTTGTCCCATGTTGTGCCAAAACATACATAAAAAAAACATACCCGAAGCCTTGGTTTTGGTCTGGTCTGTGCAGCTTCAGTACCTGCTCATCAGACTTGAGAACAGAGCATTCAAAATGAACTGCCAGAGCATTCCTCAACAAATATCTGTGACTAGCTTGGAAACGAGATGGGGAGAAATTCACTGATAATTAGTAAATCTTACGTTGCTTAAATTGCTGAAAGTAACTGTAATTGTCCCCCAAAGCATTCTGACAATGAGGCACTATAAATCTAGTTAAATATACCAGGAGAGCTGCAGTATCAGGTGGCATTGTTTTAACATTTACTGTAATAATAGTTTGAATGACAGAAGCAACAGACCAGAGAAACAATGTGGAGTTGAATGGCCCTCGAACAGCAAAATAGCACTTCACTTCATCAACTACTGACACATCACAGCCATCACTAATATTTCATTCACTGTCCAACAGCAACAGGTTTGACAGACAGAGACAGGGGAAAAATAAACAAAAGAAAATTCAAATCACATTTTTTTCCCCTTTCATTCTGCAGCTGGCAGTTGCACTAGGCAGCATGTCACATTTTGTTTTCCTCATCAAGAATTTTTATCTAAACTAATTCAAAACTTCAATATTGTTATGACTGACTCAGTATCCAACTATTCCATGTCATCAAGTATTTATTTATTTATTTTTTGCTGCAAGAGATCTGCACCAAAACAAGTAAGAAGCACTACAAAAAAAAAAAAAAAAAGAGAGGAAATAATGACCAGAAAACAGTCTTCCTCTCCTCCGAGCTCTCCTCTGAGGGGGTAGGAGGTGGGAAGAGATCAGTTTGGATTTTTAAGCTACTAAGATCTGTCATCGATATCTGAAGGGAAGACTGACAGACAATACACAAGGGAAAGGAAATTGATTGGAATTTCAAGCCTTATTTTAAAATAACGTGAAAAAAAAATAGCAAAGATAAAAAACCCAATTCTTGAAAAAATTAAACACAAAGGTCACTAGCTTCATTGGCTTCTTCAGTTTAAAACACTTCTCAGATGGAGGAGTGCCACAGAGACACTTTTTCAAACAGCTGCTCCAATGGGAGTATTTTACAGCATTTTCTTGGGTGATCTTTCATTTACACTGGAAATGGAGACAAAAAGAACGTTCATTTCTCATGTAAATAAGTAACACCACAGTATTTTTAAAAATAAAAATTGCAGAAGATTTTAAAAGAGAAGGATTTTCTTACATTAAAATGCCTATTCACAAAGGCAAAAAGCAAAGGAAGGAAATAAGAATTTGGTATCTGATCCACAGGGTATTGCTACAAGAGCTTAGTGCTGTAAGCTCAGACTTCAATGGGGATTGTGGTTCTAAGCACTATGGAATATTAAGCTATTTCTAATTAGTAAAAACTTACAAAGAGTGAATTTGCAAGAGGTAGAACACTAAATCCCTCAAACTGATTCAAAGAGCGTCAGGCACAGTAGAAGCTGGTACACCTCTCATGTACAGTTTATCAGGATGGGACTTCCCCAGCCACCACCAGCACTGCTCTGTGGGCTGCTCTTGCAGGTGGTTGGAAAAGCTGCTGAACAAGAGGTTTGTAAGAAGTTTGTTGGGCATCACCACTCTGCTGCACTGAAAGCTCCCAGTGCTGCTGGTGAAGACAGTGGAGGAGCTTTTCATTCCCGTTTGATGTCATTTAACCTCTGAATTAAAGAGAGAGTTTGTGGTGTGGGTGCCATATGAATCCCCTTTGAACTGGAGTAAGAAATAAAGTCATTTAAGTAATTCCCCTGGAATATAAGCCACTTTCTGCATGAGTTATTAAGTCTTTTCAAGTCACTTGTAGAACACAGCTGGAAGTAAAATCCGTCCTTCTGGGAGATATTTTAATTGCTACTGATGCTGGGAAAGACACTGAAACCTTTGGGGAAAACTGAAAGTGTACTGGGAAAGCCAGCATTTAAAAGGAAATAGAATGTCTCATGACAGCATTCGTTCGCAGCTACAGATAACAGTTGGGAATAAAAAACATGGCAGGAAAATACTGTAGTATACTGTAGAGATTTGTCCTTGACTCTTTATCTTTTTCACAGCATTAGGGTACAAATTGTGAGAATAAAGAAACATTAGATTTAACTTAACGTTATTAATAAAACCAATTTTGCCTTGAGATGGCCTCTTCCAGAACTACTACCTCCAAAAGTAATTACACAAATGTATCCAGCAGCAAGATTTTGCCAGAGTACTTAAGCCAAACTAAAGTACAGGGTAATTAGTCCTGTAAACTAGAGGCCTTATTCAGCATCACTTGCACAATCAAAACATTTTCTGAAGCCCCAGGGAATTCTGCATAATTAAGGCAGAAAGAAAGCAGCTCTGGATATTCATCTGAAGTCTGGCTAGAGACATGTTCTTTTGAATGTTGGTTAGCTGGTTCAGCTGTTTTACCAGTCTGAATGACATCCTGGAAATCAGAGCATAGGGTTGTGTAGGTCAAGCTGAGAAGAGGACAAGTCCAAAGAGAGAAACAGAGTTACCTGTTTAGGTGACAACCAGCCCTTAAGTTAGATCAGTGGCGTTTAAAGTTATTCCAATCATTGGAGTCTGCCTCTTACTGTTCAAACATCACCCCAAAAGGGGTTAGGACATGGATTTGCCCTCTACAGGCCAAGCAAAGACAAAGAACTCTTGCCATTCCACTGTATTTTTTAAGAGCATGCCTTCTGCTAGTTTGTCTTTCTCTCAGTAAATACATAGAAGAAGAATATCTTTTAGAAGTAAAACTTAGAGCAATTTCCTTCTCTTTAAAGCTGGACATACAATAAGTCAGAGAGATAAAACATTAATTTCAAATCAAACACATTTCAGTACAGCTCAGGCCCATATGGGAAAAATAATACACAACGCATTTTTATTACTCTGTATAAGCCAGGCTTATTCTCATATCTATGAGTTCACCTTTACATAAACAGATGAGAGATAGCAAGACTGATCATACAGTCTCACAAGACACCTGAATATATCAAAGAACATGTTCTTCAAGCTACGAGCCTTTCTATACAACTTATATAAAAAGGAATAAGGCATGGGAGTAATTTCAGATCTTAAAGAGCTTGGACTCATTGAAACAGATCAAGTACGAGATTTAAACACACATTCTGGATGAGCAACCTAGTATGGTGGGAGGGGGGTTGGAACAAGATGATCTCTAAAGTCCCTTCCAACCCAAACTATTCTACTATTCTATGCTGTACATTTTTATTTATAGGAAAAAGACCTGCACAGTTTGTCCATGCAAAACAAAAATGGGAAAAGACAAGTAAAAAATGAGAGAAGGTTTAGAAGAGACTGCACAGTCCTTCAAGTTGTCTACATATATTCTACCTGCTGAAGTCATTAGAAGCAAAATTGAAAGATGTGTATAAGAAATTCAATGTAGACATGTTGGAAACACTTCTTCAACAAACAATTCTTTCTGATATACAGAGACCTGAACAGTGGCATAAGTTAACATTCAAAAAATTGTCTCTAGATTCACCAACGGGATTTAGCTCTGCACAAAGAGGAATCATGCACTTCTGAAGTAAAAGAAGCATTCCAGAAGAAATGAGCATGAAATGCTAATTTCAGAATTCAGAAGTTTTGACTGAAATCTTCAACTAACCCCAAGTTGTGAACTGTGAAAGAAGTATATAGCTATGTGTCTATATGGATGCACAAACATGGATTTGTATGAGTCCCTTTTAAAAAATTACTTGGAAAAATCATCTTTCAGTGAATAAATCAACAGAGTAGGAAAAAAATATATATATTTGGAAAAAAATGAAATAGAAATCAAAAAAGAAAAAGATTTTTATTTACAGATCTCATTAGACAAAAAAATAATATCCAAGCTAACTGAAGTAAAAACTAAAAAAACTTGTTTTCATAGGTTTTTTTTTTTCAAAGACACTTTACAAGTACAAAATCAACATTTTTAATACAGTAATGAAATGCATACATGTATATACATACACTTCTAGAAAATCTATAAAACAGTAATTACAGCACTGTGTGAAGTACTGGTGTAAACAGCTCTGAGTACTTATAATGAAAGTATATTAGAACGAAAGAAAAGAGTTACAGTACTGCAATTATCAGTTTTATTGTGCCTGACTGTAGTTACATATTAGATAAGGAATCAATTAGCAAGAGTGACAGGCAAAAATGTCTAATTCTGAGGCTAGGAATAAAAACAAAGAGCACAAAATAAGAGGAAAGTGTATGTGATAGACTGACGAAAAAAAAGTAAAAATCAAAGCTTCCTAGAAGTTCTCAATGACACTAAAAAGAAAGCATAATATGAGATGAACAAGGATTATTGTTCAGAGAGGAATGGAAAGAGCTCTAAGCACATTGGAAATATGATTAGATAGGCCATATTTGGTGTTATTTTATTCTAAAAGGTGAAGTCCCTGAAGTCCCTGTCTTGCTGCCAACTGATGCATAGGCCTTATTCCCTTTGAAGTTAATTATAGTTGTGCACATTACAACAGCCTCTGTTCTGCTGCTGATTCCTACATCTATTTCTAGAGCCATTGTTCTTCAGTTTGCTCTGATAAAATAGGGTCAGGCTAAAAAAAAAAAAAAAAAAAAAAAAAGAATTGAAGCTTTAACACAAATGGTTAATCCCTTTTTGTTCATAAACGCAGTCCAGGCATTCTTGTTCCTTTTCTGTTCAAGCAGATTGTAGATTGAATGGAATCACTTGTGTTCAGAAGGCAGAATATCAGATTGGGTCTAATGCCAAATTCTGGCAAGAAACGTGACAGATTAGGAGTGTGGAATACAATCCTTTCTATGTCATCCAAAACACATCCAAAGAGTATCTACTTGGAAGACAGCCATGCTCCTAAAAGTGAAGACTGATTTATGTCTTCAGTAACTTGCTTCTCTTCACATAAAAATACCATGCATTTCAAGCAGGATAGAAGCTGCATACCTAGAGTGCTTATGGGAAGGATATGTTTGTTTAGTAAGGGAAGAAAATGAGCATTTACCTAAATCCCTGCATAAACAAATGCCTCTGTTACTTATATTTGGGCAACAGAGTATACACAGGTCAATTCCACATCCAGAATTCCTGTACCAGTTGATGACAAAGGGATCAACTTGACAAATGTCTGGCACCGTACACTGAAGAATACAAATATCTGTGACTAGCTGTGTTGCCGGAGTATAACATTTATTAATAAACATTTCTAAAAATACAAGATTCTTTAACATACATTAAAACCAAGCATTCAACTTGTCCAGATGGAAGGATGCAACATGCTAAACAGAATTAGTATCTCACTGACCATTAATTAGAGACCCATCATATCAGGACACCCCTCCAGTTTTCCTAAAGTTTACTTTGAGCTCTTATCCAGTCACAAAATGTGCAACCTAAATCATAAACCAAAACCATGCTTGAGAAACCTACAGGTCATTGTAGGGGGGGAGGAAATCCATTTGTACACTGGTTCACTTTTGTACAGTAGACACAAACCAACGTATTGGAATTGTTGAGGGAACAGAAACACAGTAAAAGCAGAACTCTAGGGCTCATCGGTAGAAAAACCTTCTTGATGGTGGGTGGCAAACTTCAGAAAGTATGACAGCTTAGCTGGTTTCACTCCAAATCAACTTTCACATTAAATTCAGTACTTAGGCCAGTGATTCACCACTGCTAATACAGATAGGAAAACATATTTGGTGTGCCTTTCGGCATAGAAAGAAAGCACTCACTAGACACCTTGAGGACTAACACAAAGGCAGCAAGATATGAATATACAACAACTATAATAATAATAAGAAAAAAAAGTAAGATTTCAAAACAGGGAAGAAAGTTAAGACACTCAGGAAAGTGCTGAACACTTCCGCAGGATAAAATTATAAACTGCAATATAACTGTTTTGCTATTTTCCACTATTGTGAATTTAGAAAAAAAATCAATTAGGAAATGGGTAAAAAAAATAATAAAATGAAGTAGTATAACTTTGAAATGGTTGTATCATTCTGCTATAACAAACTTGTGTTAATTGTAATTCCAAAGTATATGCTTGGAAGGAGACAGAGTTACTAGGATATTTGAAAGCCTCAGGTACTATTTAAACAAATATAATTATTATTTCCTAAAAATCTAAGCTGAAATTGTGGTCTTATATGTATTTACTCGAGGGCTGAACATATTGAAAACCAATAAAAGCCCAGATACTTGGGGGTAAGATCTTGTAATACTGCTTTGCGACTTACAACAAGAGCAGCAATCGAGGTCATGCAACAAACACACACATTCACATAGGTCTCTCAGCTGCTCCCTCTGATGTCCCATTGTAAGTAAAAATAGACAACGACTCAAACAGGTTTTCCTGCTGTCTTTCCTACTATGTACGGTGCCTTAGCCACCATACCCAGTGAACAAAAATTAAAGCAGCCTTTGGGCTGCTTTTATCTGCATTGTGAAAATCAGCTACAGACAAGAAACCATTTCCGGAGTGAGATAAGAAGAGGTGTCTGAATTTCTAGAGGAGGCTTTTTCTAAGCACATCCAAAAGTCATCACATCCTCTGGCTCACAGAGCCTTTGATTTCCCATGTAAATCTCCCCAGTGTTTCACTGACAAACACATTTTTCACACTAAAACACTCCAGTTTAAAAAACTGCAAGGATATGGAAAACAATGCTTACTTTCACAAAACAAAGAATTTTCACTTCCTTAAAACTACCCTTAGACCATAGTGTAAAAAGCCTCAAGATAGAAAGCTCTTTGAAAACCACAGAAAAATGTACCAAACACTACAAATACCTCCTAGGGCGGGAGGCATGTTTGTCAAGCTTTGTAAAAATGGCAAGCTTAATTTCCCTGATCCTTTCCTATATATGGGGAAAAAAAAAAATATATATATATATATATATAAAACAATGAAAAGGTATAACTGTGCCAGAGAGAGAGCGATGTTGAGAATGTGTAAAAGAAAAAGATACATTTAAAGGTATTTTTACAGGTGCCGACTCCATAATTGTCACCTTTACCATTCATAGTCTGTTACACACTTCTCTCCTTAAAGTCACAGTTTTTACTTTGAAACTCAATAAGGCAAACAAAACATAACAGAAACGAATCCACTTACTCAAAAATCTTCCCAGACAAGTCTTATTAACCACATTTTAACCATGGGGAAACTGAGAGCACAAGGATTAAGCATCTCAAAATAATACTGATGGCAGAGGTAGGAAATGAACGGTGATGTTTCAAGTCAGCCCAGTGTGTCACAATTACCATGTCCTCCCACTTCTTCTCTCAGCACTATGAGAGGATTAAAAGAGTGTTGGTCTTTTTACGTTGTAAAAAAGTTCATTTTTCACTACGTGAAAGCATTACTTTCATGTAGTGAAGTCTTACTTCCATGTTGCACAAAGTATGTGGCACAAAGCAATGGAAAAGAAGGTCTGCACTGTAAGTTAGACTCAGTAATGAAGTCAGCTCCTGTAAAAGCAAAGAAAAGACAGTACGAAGTGACCCAGAATATGCATGTGCAGTGGCTACATGCAAAGCTGTGACTGCAGAAGGATGATGGCATGGAGCTACTGATGCAACTCTTCCAGGTTTAGAGGAAGACTCTTGATTTCATGCCACCAGTCAATCAAAACAAAGTTTCAGCTGCTAGTAATATCAGCTCTCAGAATTGATTTTAAACTGTTTATGAGCTTTTAGGGCTTTTACAAGAAGGTTTATCTTTGGGTATAAAAATATGAATGTTTTCATTCTCACAGAATTTTTATAAACAAAACATTAGGGCAAATCCTCAGCTGGAACAAGTTGTCCATTAATTTCAGTAGAGCTGCCTCTTCCTATTTACATATTTCCAATTGACCCTGTCAGAAACATTGGCAACTGCTGCTTTTAGAAGACAAGCATCTCAAGCTTTCTGTTTTCTCACTGACCTTAAATAAAAAATAAGCAACAAAACAACAATCACTCATAATAAAATCAGAACAGGTGGTATTTCCTTCCCTTCCCAGTTATGCTCCCTCAGCAATTACACGACAAAAAAAATGACAAAACAAATGCCCTAAAAGCCAACAATTAAAATTTGAATAGATTTGATGAATAAACAAGCTGAGGTAAGATTCTTTTGTAAGCTCCCCACTAAAATTGAGGCCATCACAGTCTGTTGGTGTTTTTAAGAAGTCTGTTGTCCTGTTTTTCAGTGATGTCCATTGTTACTTAAAGTAGGAGACCAAGCACTACAAAACCCTGCCATATCTCTGTGATATCAAAAACCAGGAAGAAGTTCAGAGCTTGCTCTCTGGGAAGGGCAAGCTTTCAATCTTGCTGGCTTGACAGAACTTCATTATGCAAATATCTTGTAGTACTCTCTGAAGGGGCTAATTCTGTTCCTTTCACAACTGTAAGCAATGCTTATCTAAATTTCATGGGAACTCAGGACTCCAAAATACTTCAGAGTGATCACTTCAAACCACAGGAGAGAGTATTGCATGGAAGGCATTACTTTCAGAACAAATTATTTATTTCCATAGAAACAAGAACTGCTAGAAAGAGCACAATAACACTATTTGATAGAGCAAATCCTCAGCTATGAAACACTATTTTTCAACATCATCATGCCCATCAGCATGTTCACACAGATGAGCTGATTGAGCAATTCTTTTGTGATGTGACACTTGTACATGGCTGTCCAGAACACAGCTTGTCTTCCACATCACTGTCACCACTGCTAAAACACACCACCCACCACCTCACAGTGCTTAGATCCACTGTTTGGCCTCCATCAATGTTCAGCAAGCGTCAAATATAAACAGGTGCCATTTTTTCTACATGGAGGAATTCAGTGACACACTTTTGCTTCAATCCACATTTCCATGTCAGTCATCATATTATCGGACTGCCCCTCTGCTGTTATCTGTCACATCACAACAAAACGTAATGGAATACTGGTAGGAAGGCTCAACCCTTACTGCCATACCACCAACACTGGTCTATGATGTTGGGGGCCAACATAATAAAATAGGAGGCATGACTTCCAGAACAACCCTTGTATTCAAATTATTCCAGTTGCACTCTGGGATCTCTTCTGGCTCCAGCCTCATGCAAAGAGACACCACTTGAGGATGCCTTGACCATCAGGAGGCAGCAAACCCTTCCAGAAATGAATAGCTATTGACCATGCCTTGGTTGCCCAGTCCATCCTCCAGAAAGATATTTTGTAGTCCAAGGTAAAGGCTGCTTTGGGACTGGGAGAGGAATGTGAGATACCAGACAGTGTTCCCGTTTTTAATTAGCAGAGATCTTTTTAATGCGGTATGTTTAAAAACAAAATTTTAATGATACCTTTAAAACAAAGGGATTAATGAATAATTCATTTCTATATGGATGGTATAAATGCTTCCTTGCACTTAAAGTGGATTAGCTAATATCTGAAATAAATCATTACAAAAAAGATGTGTGTTTTCCACTGCAATCATATTTTATTCACATTATACGATATTTATAGCTGTTTTCAGCATGTGCACTAAATACCCTTATGAAAAAAAAAAAAGCTATCTAGATTAATTTCATTTTATTAAGTAAGCTTTAGGGCGTTCTCTGGATACATACACACTTTTTAAAGGCTGTTTCACATTCAAATAAAACAACAATTAAAAAAACCACAGACTTAACAGATGAATATAAATATCTTCATTGTCAGTTTTCACTAGAACTTTGTTGCCTTCTCAATGTCTATTTGCAGTCTGCTAGATGCAGAATAAAACAAGATTCTGAAAATGGCCCTAAGGCATAATGTTTGTCAATATTTGATGCAAGTTATTTTGAAATGCTAAGAGCAAGGCAGAAAAGCATGAAGATGGATAGGTCTCTAAGTTGTCCAGTCCACTGACCTTCTTAATTTTTCCTTACTCAAATTCAAGTAGCTTAAATGAAAATGCAGTTTTAAGCAGTTTTTCAGCATTTCATAAGATGTGACTCAATTCTCAGTCTACAAGAAAAATATTTTAATATATACATATTAAAAGAAAGGCACAGGTTATTCTGGGTGAATTGAAATACTGAAGATTGATAGCAAGACACCCATCCATTTCACAGTTCCTTCTCTCTTTTCTGCTTCAGCATCTCAACTTTCTCCTCTCTGTTTAGAGTCAGGAAAAAATTCTCAGGTAATGGAACTCATGCGTACATACACAGGCAATCAAGTCTGCATGAATGTTAAATGCACACACTACAAATGAACATTCATACCCTTGTCCTCACATTCAGAAGTCTTTAGCCACTGCATTCTCTGTGATATTGTGAAAAATTGCTTTCTGTTGAGATCTGTAACTTCTTGTTCCATCTTCCCTACAAGTATCTGCTTTTCTCTCTCCACAAAATTTAAGCTGAAATTAAATATTATAGCAAATCCACAGATAAGCCTGTCTTCTCAGGAAGTCTTAATGTTACAAACAATTCCACACAGCATGTTTTCTCAAAATCAGTAAATCCCTCAAATCTGTCCAAAGTTCATTACATACATGATAGTAAGCATTTTCAATAGGATTCAAGATATATACCTTAGGGAAATATGGACTTAATGCTTGGTTCACATTAAAAAAAAAAAAAAAAAAAAAAGAAAGTATATATATTTCTCTTGTACTGATTTTTTCCAAAGTGCCCCAGCATATTCAGCTTGTTCCTGAACAATATATATTCCTATAAAAATGTAGAAGCAAAGCTTAATTTAACTCTGCCTAGTCACTTTTGCTGAAAACAGATTCTAGACCAAATTTCAGATATTAGTAAGTCTGAAATGAAGTTGAGTTTATACTGAAACTATGCATTATGCTAGAAAAGTTGACAATTCATTGCATGGTTTTATGCATAGAAAATCTTGCATTTTTTCCAATTTTAAATATACTCCAATAAATACATTGAAATAGCAGCATAAGTGTCCACACAGCATCGTTATTATTTTCAACCCTCCCAGAGTTCCATTGACAAACACATTTGAGGAACACATGAAAGGCTTTAGAAGAATTTGTTTTCCTCAGAAAAAATGGTACAGAGAATTTTTGCTTATGAACGGTGTTCTAATGTGAGCAGAAGAGTAATAGCAGAAAGTTGTTTACATTCACCTTATGTACTGAAAATACAAAGATTTGGGTTTTTCTATGTTAGCCTTTACAGGAAACAGGTATCTTTAGGGCTGAAGGAAAGCCTAGAATCTGTCACAGCCTTCATAAAAGCCTCCAAAAGGGGAAGATTTTACCAGGACATTGTGTGAAAAAGACATGCACGCAATTCACGTGTATATTCAAGTAAGAAATTTAACGCATGCACAATCATATACTATGGAAAAATACCATGAAACTGTAAAACAATAAAAAAAAAACCTGACCAATACCTCTCTACTCTGGCTTTCTATCAAGTTACAGATTTCACTTCTTAAATTTCATGTTTGATCTTAATATGCTCACCAGAATATCACTGTCAGGAAAATATATTCTTGAACAAAAATTATATTTCCCCCAAACATCAGATACTGGCTAAAATCCTCATGTTTCAGTATTCCAATTGCAGTAAGAATCCTGTTGTTTAACTGTGCCTCCTTTCCTGTCTAAGTTTTCTTCAGCTTCCCGACACTGGATCTTTCCTCAGCTATACAAAGCTTGCTCCCAAATATAACCTCTCTGTGTAGTTATTCAGAGGCATAAGATAAAAGACTCCCTACAAAACGATTCTGATACCAAATTGCTTTCGTATGCAGATCCTTATCCAAGATCCTTTAATCAGTATTAAATTATTTATAAAGCCCTATAACATCCCACAGACTATGCGGGCTTCATGGTTCCATGCATATCTCAACATCACTCTCCTTCTAGCTGTAAATAGGCTTGAGAAGAATAAGATCCACAAAGTCATTGTGGCAAGGTAACTTCACTGGGTGGTTTAACTTCAAGGACGATTCTGCACTATTAAAAAGAAACACAGTAATACTACGTGCATTTCCTCACACCAGGAACTTGCTGAATATCTTAGCGTATTTATTTATGTTTCAGCAAGAATGCGCAATCAAACCTACTTCAGTATTTCTCTGAAATCAGAACATCTGTTATGTACCAAGAGAGATGTCCTAAAAACCTACATAATGCTAGATTTTGTTTTTATATTAAGTAGCAAGGCATTCTATATTTATGTGCATCAGCATGCCAGGGACTTAACGTATACAAAAGCTGAATGTTCATCCATTAAACACTGCAGCAATCAAATCCTATGCTTCCAATGCTAGCATAAAAGATTTATGAATTTTTATAACATTTAATGCACTAACTTTAGCACAATTGAGTTGTCACCATTCTTGGTTACAGACAATCTGTACTTCAAGACCACCAGCTCCTCACAAAAAGCAGAAGCTCAAAGATGAAAGATGATTAAAAAATTGTTCAAATCTCGCGATTCTCTTGACTCCCCGATAGGTGTTCTCTTTCTTTCAAATCTGCTATCTCTTATGTGCCATCCCACGTTATGCAAGACCTTTCAGTATAGGTATTTAGAGAAAAATACGTAAGAGGAAAGGGAAACTTACCGTTACTCTACCTCCAAAAATAATAATTAAAAAAAGCTTTCAACTGTGTAAACTTTGATCAGTGGCCAAGATTGAAGCTGTAACAGGTCCTAGACATCCTTCCCCCTCCCAAATCTACTGGGTGTTTTAATCACATCTGGTTTCATAAAAGGAAAATATAAGATTTCCCACTCTCTGTAAAAGGGGCTGAGGAAAAAAGCAGTTTTATCACACAGGTGTGCAGGCTGACTATAGTCTTCACATGAGCACAGATGTGTACACCCTCTGAACAGACGCTGCCGCCTAGAGTCTCGTGTGAGTCTTTATTTACCTATAAGCAGAACATCTGGTGTTACGCGTGGGTATCATGCTGCACTGAGAACTTTTGCCCCTTTCACACTCAGAGCACCGCTCTGCAACTTGGTCAAAACTGGGTGGCTGACACAGTTGCGGTTCTTGTGTCTGGCAGGGACCTGCAGCCACCCTGCAGCTTCTTAGCTTACTTTCTGAATGAAGCTGAAAGCACCTTCTAAGCAGAAAAAAAAACTCATCTGAAAGCACAGATATTGGAATTATTATAATATAGAAAAGGTTATAATTAAGGAGTGCTGACATCTCCAGATGAAACTCAGCGCAAAGGTCGTCAACAATAAGTATTAGTGGATAAAAATACCCTGGTATCTTTAGTGATAGTTACTTCAGTGATGATCTCCTTCAATTAAAGTTTCCCTTCAAGTCTTTAAACAAATATAACTGAATGAGGTATTATGAAGTTTCCTCAAGGACAGCGTTAGGGAACAGACACACTGCAATCAAAATATTAAACAAATCTTGGCATAAAATAGAAATAGCCTTCCAAATTTACATACATACTATTCTTCACCTTTATAATGATGAAATTTTTTTAGCTTCCATGTCAGTTGCTACTTGCACTACTGTATTTTTTTAGAGGATTTTACTTATTTAAAAGCAAAACAGGGAGATGAATCTAGTTACCCTTAAAATATGTGCATGATTAAGGGTACATTAAAAAGTTCAGTCATTAAACAACATGAGATGCGATCACAAAAAAAAGCAACCAAAACCAATGAGTCATACAATTGGGTCTTGCAGAAAACATTTCTCAGGTTAGAGATTCTTTAATTTAATTGCTGCAATTTCTAACAATCTTTTCCTGTTTTACTCCTCTTGCATCTTATTTCTCTTTATATTTTTATTATCTTCTAGAAGTTTAATTACAAACAAAGAAACCCTTTCAAGACATTTTCCATCACCTCAAGAAAAGTTTAATACAAGGTTTATTCATGCCTATACTTAATGGACAATTAGGGTATTTATCTCAGTTCTCTCATTTTCTGTCTATAAATAATCGGGAACAAGGACTTACTCAGAGACATCTCCCACTGAGTATTCCACATTCAGGCTGTAGATGCAAGTCTCCCCTAGAGAAGAGATACTGTTCTCTACCTGTTTCACGCCACTGTACAAGTACAGAAGGAAATGACAAAGAATCAAATAATGAAGAAACCCCAATTGCTTCCTGGCAATAGCATCCTTGCAGCTCCCCTGTTCCCTCTCCTTACCTCATTTTTTGTGACTATTAACAGCTACCATGCAAGAGCTGTCTGTTCAGAGTCTCACAAGTAGATGTTGAATTGCAGATACGTCTAAGAAACATGTTTAATCAAATGAGTAAAAACTTGAAGGTAACGAGAAAATTAATCTCAGAAGTAACTTAATTAAGATGAATTTTATTCTTTGCTTTTTGATCCTCACTGGAGTAACTTCACTCCCGAAAGGAGGTTTCTCTGCCCAGGGCTGGTGCAGCAGAGCAGAAACAGGGTGGACTTAAGTATGGATGAGCAATGAATGAGATTTAGTTTCTGCCACTGAAATTGTTTTCAGCATTGTGACCGTGCAAATATTTCTGCTGGATTTCAGACATCTCCCCAAGAGATCTGGCAATTAGCTCACCAAACTGTGCTGTGTGGCTGCAGTTACCCTGTGCCGCCCAGCAATCCCTGTGCTCTGCCAAGAGGATTCATTCCCAGCACTGCCACTAGTTATTTCCATCCTCTCACTCTAATAGCCCTAAGTAGCTTTACCTATGAATTTTATAGCCTGATTTGCAATGCCTCCCATGGAAGAAAAAGCTGGAAGTTTGCGCTAACTGCTAGAAAAATGTTTTATAGCAATAAATTACAGTAAGATTATTAAATAGAAGCCTGTGATTGAAGATGATTGCACAGGTTGCATTGTCTAGGTAATTAACAATATTGCATACAGGGACTTACTTGCAATACATTTAAGATTTTAAATATTTACAAAGTATTCCCCTTTTATTTATATGCCCAGACCTCATCAGTTATAACTGCTACTTTTTATTACTTGTTAAGCATCTTCTCTGTGCTTGGTGCCTGAAGGATTCTTCCTAGCAGAATGAAAGTAAATTTATGTGCAATAAGGGGAATTCTTTATTCAGGCTATGGGACAGAGCCTCTTATCTCTGCATCCCTTCAGCATAGCTCTTGCTGTCATTTAGTGGTACAGTGGTGATGGGTTGATGGTCGGACTAAATGATCACAGTGGTCTTTCCATTCTTAGTGCTTCTATGATAACAGGAGGCCGAACCTCTCCAAACCCTGGGTCCAGGCTCACAGTCCTGGGAGGGACGGGGTTCCACACTGTGTGTTCTTCTCACTGCAAACAGGGCAGCAGATCCTGGCAGGGAGGAGTCCTGCTGCACTCTTCTAGTCCTAGTAGGTGCAAGCTCGCCAGATATTCAAATACATTCACAGGCTTTAAATTTATAGAGCCATTAGATTTGAGACAAGCACAGCCATTAGAACCTTCAAAAATGTTTGATTTTACTCTTAAACATATTTGAAGAAAACACATTTTAACCATTGATAACCTTTTATTAAAACTGCCTTGGGCATTACCAGCATCTTCCAGCAGGAGAAGGAGACTGCGTTAGCCAATTAGCCAGTTAGTTGTGGGAACACACAGCACTGTGCTGCAGTATGGGCAGTAACACTCAGGAGAGCATGGTCAGTGACAGTGCAGAGCCCTTGGTAAAAGGAGCCAGTGCTGAAGATGCAGGCAAGCAGAAGCAGAGGTTTGCTGCAGAGAGGAGGGTATTTGCTTCCTGGATACAGGGGCAGAGCTCACTTACAGTACCATACGTACTGTACATGCAGACATAAACTTGAACAAAGATTGTTCAAATAACCTGATGAAATCAGGATTCCCCCCCCCGTATCACTGCAGCTGCTATCTTTGCCCACTGTTTCATGCGAAACCCTAAATTTTTGAGGCACTAATTGAAGAAGGGAAAAGGCTGTCAAAAACTAATCACTCCAAACACACAGATGCCACAATAAATTAGGTAATACTTAAATATCCATCAGTATAGGATGCGCATCTGATTGTAATAGATTGAAAAATACGAATCTGAAATTTTACTTTGACAAGCAACTCTTTTTTTTTTCTTCAGTTTCTCAGCAAAACAGAAATAGAAATAACAATCCTATATTACATCTTCATCAGAATATTAAGCTATCTGCTTTGTCATCCTGAATATATCTGACGTGGTTCTTTTTGATCTCATATTGATTAAGAACAGCAGTAAACAAATAAACACAGAAGGGATAAACCATGTCTTTCTCCTACCATACCATATTCTTCTAGAAAACCCATCCTAAGACTCTAAAGACTCTTTGTTTCTTTGTCTCTATTTGCTTTTGTTCCTGTTGGCGTCTGGTCCTCTTCCCTCTTCACTTTGCATATTCTTCACCTTGGCTTCAAGAAAACAATTTACGATCTACTTCTGCATGACAGCAGAACTTACTCTTTTTCTCCCTTACCCCTTGCCCCCACAGCAATTTCCTCAGGGGAAAAAAATGCAGTCTTCGAATTGCTGCTATTTATTATGGCTACTGGAGCTGCCTCTTTATTTTGCAGCTAGAGTAGACAGCAGCCAGAGTGGTCATTGCAGAAGATGCCAAAAGTCTCTCCTGTCTGCAAAATTGCATCTGTGAGACTGCTCCCAGCTGCAGGCATAAAACAGAAGACATATTTCTTGTACATCCTGGAGAGACAACAGACTGGGTAATGAGAGTAACTGCCACAAGTCTCGTAAAAATAGCTGCATCAAACACCTGATTTGTGTGAATGCTTTCCTGAGATTTGTTGCTTCCTAACAACTTTTCAAGAAGTGTTATATGCATACTTTATTTTTAAAATAGCAGTCATAGGTCTCTTAAATACCAAGCTCCTGAGAATAGGCAGTATCTATACCTGGCTATTGGTTTGTGACTTCAAGTTCCTCCTGAATGCCCTTAAGCAGACATTTCCACTCAAAAGCATGACTTCCTGGCCTCAAATACCAGAGGACTTGCAAGGTTCTCCATGGAATCTTCTGTATATTGGATATACTGCAATAAAGTTTGACTATCTCCAACTGAAGTATTTTCAGAATGCATACTTATCTACACATTGTATTTTTATTCATTTTGTTCCACAGTTTGACAACTAAATCATAACTGAGCTTCCAAAAATATTTTTTTTCAATAAAATATTTGACGTTCCTTTGAAAAGGACTGACACTAACTAACAAATCAATATGACAATCATCCCACTGTTCCCTCTGTCACATGCATTCTCACCACTGTTGTGTGTTCTCCCACCTTCATCATCAGGCCATCCTAAACCTCTCCTGCTTATTTCTGTGCAATTCAATAAAAGCATCTCTGACCAGTTAGAGCAAAGTCTTGCAAGTTCTGCTTCTTACAAGAATCAAAATATACTTCCAGGTCTCAGCCATTATGTATCTTCAACTCATCAATGGTCAAAAATCAATGTAGCCAGCAGGCTTTCACCAATACTCTTAAAAAGAGGTATACACATAAATACTTGCCCTCTCACCCTCATATACCCACTCATGATGGAACATGTCTATGACCCATAAACTTCCCCAGTTTTGGCTTCACATATAAAAGATTCCAGCAATACTTCCATTCATTTTCCAGTACTGAAACAAACTGATATGCTGATGTTTCTTTTCTTAGACACCACAGTAAAATATAGAAATCTAATGGAAAAAAAAACAACACCAAAGGTCTATTTCTTGGTTAAGCATCTCCATATGTGAAGAAAGTATATGTAGAATAGAATAGCAGTGGGTGTTGCAAAACAACAAAGCTGCCCGAGTGCATGCTTGAATAGCATTAATGTTAGTGACACATCAGAAAACATTCAAATGCAGTTTGCTTGTTGCTGATGTGTCACTTTTCTATGGCAGCAAGGATCAATAAGTGCTCCAAACCGCTTGACAGCCACACAGAACAGATTAGCGTGGAGGTTAGTTTAACTTGAAGGAAGATGACAGAAGATTAATTTGCTCTAGGAACTAACGCACTTTCAGGTTTCAGAACAGAAGCCTGAAGATGGAATAAGAAGTAAAAATGCACTCTCCTTCAAAAAAGGTTATGAATTTGTCAGGTAAGGAATTTCATATTTGACCTACAGCTAATGGTAAATGGCTGAGAGCTGAGATAGTTAAATTGTTGCAGCACAATAATAATATGGAAATAGTGATGCCAGTACCCAAACTACCTTGACAATTACTATACTCCTTCACTTTGACTTCTATAATTGCCTAATTTACAAGAAATGTGAAATGTATCCTGCTGGATTCTCAGAAATAGAATTCTGTGCAGAGCTCAAATACTTGAGCAAGTATTGCAGAAAGTACTCCAAGAAAGTATTGGTCAGCTTAGAAAATATCACTGTCTTTTTACTTCTTAGAATTTATTTCTTCTAAGGCTTATTTTTCAAAACAATAACAACAAAGTGATTATTTTAAAGAAGCTACAATGTCTGATAAAAAGCATTTTAAAAAATAATTAGAAATCGAGCAAAAATGTTTTAACTAACTAGAATAGATTTGTGGGGAAAACTTCATTTTAAAATTTTATTTCAAGTTTTTAATCTGTTGCAAATGAGGAATTTATTTAGGTGATTGGGTAATACATATAAAAAAACTTCAAAGCTTATGTGTCAATCTTTTCTGCCAGTAATCATCATCAGTTTAGTGACATACAGAGAAAGGTGATTTTTGCCTTGAAATGCTGACAATTTCAGAACTGTAGAATGCATAATAATGATTAACATCCTTCTCTCAGTAAGAATACCAGAACGTTAGTGACTCTCACATAGGCAATTAAAGCTGCTACTTCAGACATTAAGTTAAGCTCCTGGCTTCCAGACATGCTAAATATTAATTCTCCACTTCTGGTAGCTTCAATGGAGAGAGGAGCTAGTTCTTTACAACCATCCTGTCAATTTCCAGACAAGTTCCACCAACTTTCAGCCCACATTTTACCACCCACTCATCCTTCTGTTTGTTGGGGCACCTGTGACATTTAGCATCTGTCCCTACTTGAGCTTGGAAGAGAGCTGCAATCTACTTTCAACTGTAAGGGAAGAACACGACTACCTTTCCTTCCAATATAGGACACTGAATGCTAACAGGACGTTTTCAAACATTTAAAACACTTGAAACTGAGGAGTACGATTCCATTACTGCTACCTGTTAATAATCGAGAGTGAATAAAAGAATTGCATTGGTAAGTACAAAATTTCCGCTAGTAGTTCTGCAATACACAAGAAATTCAAAACATGCAATGAAGCTGGTACTTGTAGCACAAGGAGGCAGACATCATCTACAATACCACAATCAGACCATGGTTTTTACATACTTCACCTTCTACAGGGAATTAATTTTAAAGAACCTATTGAAAGAATATAAACACATTAGATGACTGTCACTAGGTCAGAGCACAGAAAATTTGGAAGCATAGAAGGAACATCTAACACCTGTAGGTCATGCAGACATTTCCTCCTAAATTTTCAAACATCCTTTAACTATTTAAAAACAAAAAGGGATGGAAAGCAAGGAAAAACTGAGCAAAGAAAATAAAGAGATCCTCCCCTCCACTCTTGACAGAATATTTTTAACATGTGCATATTCCTGCAGCTCGGAAGACAATAACTTTGGAATTCATACTTTTATGATTCCTGGGTCAGACACTCACATTAGAGTTGTTTGTCAAGTTCTGATCTTTTTAACTGAATAATCAACACTACCCAACAGTCCCAGCAAAGCTAGAGAGTATCAGAAATTATTAACCTATATTCATTAAGGGGAGAAAATGCACATGAAGAAATGTAGAGAGAAATCCAGTACTCTGAAAATAAAAATACACCCTGGGTTTGTGTCCCTTTCCCAGCTGTGACATTTTTTTCTCATTGGCAGAGAAACACTGAATGCATTTGTGGTAAGAGGAGAAAATTAGTTACTTCCTAGGGAAAAGGTTTCCTTTATTTTAACATTTGGCTATCAGGCTTCAGCCTTGGAAAACATACAGCAGTACAGCGTATATACTTACTTCTCCCTGGTGGTTAGTATTTTAGTACAGATGTAGCACATTAAGTATTTAAGCAGTGTAAGTTTCATACTATTTTGTGTATGTTTTTGCAGCAGATTGTCACCCAACTCGAGAGATAGTTGTCAACTAAACATACAGGAAACAACAACAAGCAGCAGAAAAAGACCAAAAAACTTAGCACATGCTCTGCTGTTTTGCTTGAGTTCTACAGATTGCAGATCTATACAACCACTGAACTGCAATCAAGTATGGTACATTAAAAGTCACTGTCCCACAGTGCATCAGCTAAGACCTTTTCTCCTTCTTGCTCCCCTACCATCTTTCTCCCGAGGGAGTAATACCTTTGGCAGTTGGAAGATCTAATTTTCACGTGACAAAATCATCACTGTGTTTCTAAATAATTTTCAGGCCTTCTCCCAGGCTAAGTTCTACAATTACACTTTGGTAGCTGAGGCTTTTCCCCTGTATGAGCACATAAAACTTTTTGGACTCCGCTGTCTCATGAAGAGCACTCCCATATCTTCCTCCCCACACCTTGTAAGGATGGTCACTTTAGCTCACTGCTTGCAAGCTAGAAAGGTTCTCCAGATTTTCACAGGAGAAGAACTGCCTGGAAGCTCTGAAATTCAACCTATGAGCTTGTAATTTCCTTCGTGGCTGCAAAAAAAGACCCAGATTCAAAAGTCAGACCTCAGATACAGTTCTTCAAAAGCTTTCTCAATGACAAGCTAGTGGTTCCCTTCTCTTCTACTCAAATCTTATGTCCTTGAAAACTTTGGTCCTCAAAACATCCACAGCCCAAATGCCTCAGAAGCAGCAGTCATCCCTATCCCATTAATCGGATTACCTAAGGAGGCTTTGTCTTTAACAACAGCATATCAGAATACATGCAAAATGATCTCCCATGAAAAAATTAAACGTCATGGTGCACAAGGCCATTTGTTTCTTTGTTCAAAACAAGACTAGTTGTGTCAAAGCTCTCATTTTTCAGTTTTCCTACAAATCTCACATTCCATATGAAATTCATTAGAGCGTGTGATATAGAAAAGGACGCAGAAACTACACTGCAACAAAACCTATAACTTGATATGGAAGTCCCTTCAAAGCTACCAAATAAATTCTTTTCCATAAACCAAATAAAGCTAAAGGCAACAGCCATATTATTGTAGAATTAAAAGTTGGAAATTTAAAAAAGCAATGAAGATGGATTGATCAGAAGCTAAGCATCACTCAGTTGATTCTGTGCATGGGACAGGTTAAGATTTGCAGATTAGATGAGAATTCAGGATTTCTTTTATTTTTCTTTTTTAAACTACCATACAATTCCTTAAGTAGAGTAGTACTTGCTTGCACAAGACCATACGAACTTCCTAAAGATTTAGAAAAAGGAATGTATCAACTAGTTGAAGAAATAAAATTGGTCTTTTCCATTCAGTTTAAAAAGGACCTTATTTATTTAAATCCAGCATGCTATGAAAGAATACCAAGAGAGTTGTTATAAGCAGTTCTCCAAGCATCTCTTATACAATAAGGTACAGTTGAAATTCCTGAGATGAAGCTATATTTGCTTTCAAATTCAAGACATTCTCTGATCTCCATATCTGTACTGCATTTTTTTATATTACAAGTGCAATAAACCCTTCAACAGAGAGTTAACAATACTATAAATGGCACTAGCCATGTCCCCAACAAACATAATAGCTTTTAAAAATTTGGTCTGAGATTGCCACAGCACCTTAAGAAACATGGCTGCCTATCTAATTTTACAGAAAATGGCCACTTTATAGTAGCGCTGAAAAACCTTAAACACCAGTGCTACCATTGCATTAACACAAACTTCCTCACTGTTGAAGTGACATCCATGTTTCCCTCAAGTATTTCCCAAGAAATGTATCCTTTTCTGTAAATGCCTATTTTTTACTATTTTTCCTATAGTCCAGGATACCATGTGTCTTGTTCCCTCCCTTACACTGGAATCAGGGTAACTCCATGGCTGCAGCAGATGCAAGGAGGGCAAGTACAGTCTAATGTCCCTCGCATGGAAAACTCATCAGAAATGTACAAACTGCTTAAGTAAGAAACAAGATCAATCATATAATATCCTGAGTTGGAAGGGATCCACAAAGATCACTGAATCTAACTCCTGACTTCACACATAACCATTCATCGTTCAAACCCTAAATCTGGGAGCACATGATAATACTTAGTGGTATGCAATATACGTACAAGGCTACAGAAACATTGCCACACTCCTCTGTTTGCCCTGAAAGTATTCCATTGCTGAGGTCACATGTCACAGCTGAAAATCTTACGGTTTCCTTTCATTTCACTTAAAGGCATGCTATGGATTGCAGCAATCCTAACTGCAAAATACCATCACAGATCCCATACACTGATCAAGCGTATCGTATTACTGGGCTACTTACAATTGCAGCAGTCATGAAAAGGCTAAGAAGCCAACAGAGGGGAAAAAGATCCATGTCTCTATTTTTTAGGTCACACATATGGTGGATTAGCTGTGTTTGGCATGTGAACTTTCAGCAGAGGGTTGCTTATTTCACAGTTGCAGTTATGTTAAGCACACTTGTTTCCTGTGCCTAGTAAAGAATTGTTTAAAAATCCTCTTTCTGATTAGGTAGCCAAATTAACACACACAGGGAAACCAGAGAGCTTATACATAACATTTTATATAGAGAAATCCTAGGTTAAACATAGGTCATAGATAAAGCTAAGTACAAAGACAAAAGAACAACTGCAAAGCCACATCCCTCTGTAGCACTACATAAAAAATACCAAACTTGGCAGAAGACAACAATAAAAAACTCCCGTTAGCACCAGCAACGCTTTAGATGTTTGTGCACCACCTAAGCTGTTGTTTCCACAGTGCCCAACAGGGAATTCTCTACTGCTAAGGGTAAATCCTGGCACAAATCTCCACAAAAAGCAGCACTTAGTCAACTCAGTTCTCCAGGGTAACGGAACAGGATAACTATTAAATAATAATAATAAAGACAAAAAGCACTGACAGTACAAAATGGTGATAACAGCAGATGAAGCCTCAGGTACAGGAAGACACACAGCTAGCTACACCGCACCCCGGCTGGCACTCATGGGAAAGGCTTAATTAATTCACAACCTTAGAGATAACAAAGTTGGCTGGTTCTGTAGGCCCCATGCCCATTGTACAGAATCTCTCATTTCACAAGCTGCCTGCTCTCCTTGAGAGCCATGAGTTGGGTTTCTGCCAGCACCACTTCCCACGTGGGAAGCTGTTGCCAAAACCATGTCCTCTCTGGGAGAAAAGGGGATTGCTAAAAGGAGTTGCACAGGTAAGAAATTACACCTATCTGTAATCTGAGCCTGGCTGTATGGTGTGCCCTCTTCTGCAGCGTAAAATAGAAAGAGCCAAAACCTTTCCATTTCCCAGCTCTTGAAGGGAGTACTTGTGAGGCCAAGACGAAAAAGAGAAGCTTTTCTTCTTTACTCCCCTGACATTCAATTTAGAGTGGTAACACCTGCCAGCTTGACCCATGGCCACCTACAGATGCCCCATCCTCAAAAGCAGTCTGCCAGCTGGCAGGCAGCTGCTGGGAGAAGTGCTATAGCTTAAAGGAAGGGAAAAAAGAAAGACTGGGAAGGAAAGCAAAAGAGAAAGAAAAAAAGGTGCAGAGGCAGAGTGCATAAAGACAAAAATCTTTCATTTTCATGATCAGTGCAGGTGCTGCAAGCACCACATGGATAATTGCTATATGAAAAGTGGGTTAAGTAGTACAATCCTCAGATATGTTCAGTTAGATATATGAAACTAAACTTTTTTTGCAGAAAGCTTACTTTCATTTTATACTACCAAGCAATGACTTACTACAGTGTGTGAAAGTTTCAGAAGACTTGCATCCTCCCTTCACAGAAAATCTTTAGATGAAAGCACTGACAGATCTGCAGATCAAGCAGCAACCTGCGTTCTCAAAAGATATTACAGAAAAAAACAAAACAAAACAGAACCAAAATACCCTGCAGTCTACAGTGGCAACTACTTTAGTAAATGCATTCAGCTGAAGAAAAGCTCACTGAAGAGTTCCTTGCTCTCAGGAATTCCAGCCCACAGAAGCAGCAGGCCAAGTGAAAGGCAGCACACAGTGCAAAACCTTGAACAGTAGGCAAGCACCACTTGCATGAGTGCTTTGTCATGCACTGGAAAAAGGCTACTTTAAAGTAGTGCTTATTCACAGCTGTCAACAACTCCCTAACAAAATATAATTACGAATTCTTCTTTGACTCTTAGAGAGGAAACTCCCCATCACCCAACTGCAGCCAGTCTAAGCAGCTGCATGCATCACCAATACTCTCAAACACATGCTTCTGTAACCATAAGGAAAGACCAAACACTTTGTAATACAATTCAATCCTCTCCTAAGCCATTCTTAGACATATTATATTGAATTTAACCTTTAAATCTCAACTGTCTCCAAGCACTTACAGAGGAAAAAAAGATCTACAGATAACTAGCAATGTAGTTTTTCAGTAAGTGCAATATTATTATCACTATGGTTGTTTCTGTAATGGCATACATTAGAGATGATGGAATATTGTGGAGACCTTGCAAGCTTGGAAAACAGTCATGAGAAGAAGGTAAAAAATATCTCAGGTTTCAGTTAGATCTCACATCTACTGCTGAATTTCAAAATGCATTTCAACTTAGAAGTTATGAAGGGTATAAGGTTAAATTTAAGAATACTGAAACACATAAAATTTAAAAATACTAAAACCCATAGATGCAATTACTTGGAAAAGTAATTGAAGACAAAGTGAATTAAACCAAATAAACAAAAAGATACTTGTGCTGCTCACTGCCCACATGCCGATCTGCCTTCCAGAGCTGAAGGATGGAAAGTGCTAGCTACCAAGGCAGGCAGGGAAAGGCGAGTGGCCCACGTGGCATCACTTCCCCAAGCAGCCTGTTCCAATGCCTTACCACTCTGAGAATACATTTTTCTTAATATTCAAACTGAACATCCCAAATCTGTTCACATAAAATCTAGATCCTACTACAAATGTCTTCAGTCCCTTACAGAATCCTACCTTTACTCTATTGCCTTTTTTTGGTCAAAGAGATCCCTATACATCTTGTAGAATAGAAAAAGTAAATAATACAAAGCATAATGATAAATCGAATAAAAACATTTTCCTGTAAGATACTTACAAAGTGATGTCAGTATACCAGTTAGAAACTAGATGGAATACCCCAACTACTGAAAGAGTTGTTAGTAGAAACACAAGAGTAGCAATTTAATGTAATCCTGAGATCTGATTTTGTGATAAATGGTGCTGTCAGTGAAACAAATTTAAAAAAAAATATCAGTGGGGCCAGGCAACAAGGAGAGATACATAATATTTCAATTGTTTTTCCATGTAGGTATCCTGTAATTGATGCTTCAGTAGTTTATTGATTGTACAGAAGTTTGTGTCCTACATTATCAAGAGTTATTTTCCAATAAGTGGAAACATCTTTATTTATTTATGACTTCAGCACTGTATAACAGCTGAAAATAATTCTGCAAGTTACATTTGGAAATAAAGAAGCACCAATGGGATTCATTTTAATAGCTACAATCTAAAAAAAAGAACAAACAAAATCCCTCACCAATTCTCTAATATTTTCTCTAGACTGCTTTTCTCAAAATCATGTCAGGTGGCCAGTACCAATGATGGGACATTGAACCAGGCGGTCCATAAAGCTAGTCTTGGTCATTCATAACCTCTGGTGACTAATTTTATTTAAGAGGTCAGTCTTATCTTCATTCCCACTCAAACATCTGGCTTTAGCAGATTACTGCAAACAAAAAGTGGTTTTGGCAACAATATTCTACACAATTTAGTCTTTGCCACCAATAAACTTCTCTTACATCACATAAAGTAAAGCCATGTTTAGTTTTAAATAATTAACTGGATTCTGAAATCAGCACTTCATATGAAATATTTAATAGCTGCCACAGAGACACTATGATTTGTGCTGTGTGTTCAGTCTTACAGACAAGTTCGCAAAGAGAAGACACAATTCTCTTTTCCTCTTCAGGTTTGTAAATCAAAAACTCCAGTGAGTTCAGCAGTTTTACAGAGATGTAAAATTCATGTGAGAATCAAACAACATATCTAGTAAAGCCAATCCTATTTCAATTAAGAGTAATTATTCTACCTATGCTTACAGTGGCTTCAACATTAACAATTTCCTTCTCAAAACATACCATGTTTCCTGTTTGGTCAAACTGTAGATTAGTAAGAGCCTGAAACTCCCATTTACCATCTCTTGAGAGAAGAAGTACAAGAATAAGCTCTTCACGTACGGTTTACGCGAGTGTGGGAAGAGCCACCAAAGCACTGGAATTAAACATCTGGAAACACACCAAAGCCTCATGTTGAATTCTGCAGCATCCCAAATCACAAGCAATAATTTCATACAGTCTGAGAGTAACTATTACTTATTATCTACTAAGCTTTCAGTCTTTTTTGTGAAAACAAGAAGAAGCTAAAAGGAGACTTCCTTCAACCATTATTTTCTTCTGCCAGCAGAAAGTAGAGTAGCCTTTATTTTGGGTGATTTAGATCCTTCTTTGCCAGTGCCAGAGCTTCAGTAGCTGATAGGGTCAGCTTCCTGGTAACTCTAAGGCAGGTTTGATTTATCCCACCATGATTAAATCTAGCATACACTAAAAAGTGTAAGTCTCTTCCAATCTACAAGAGATTCCATGCAAAATCAGCCTTTTCTTGCTAACCCAGAACTGAAGAGGCACACGGTTGTGGCCCTCCAGAGCTCTCCAAACCCACTCTCCAACTATCTCTAATCTCTACAACAGGAACAATCTGGCACTAGGAAAGATGAGAAGCCACTAAGCACAAAATCACTTCATACAAAACACCCCTACCTAAGCTCTTCTGTGCTCTTGGTCAGGTCCACAGACTATTTCTGCTCATCCTTCTTTATTTTTTCAGTGTCCTAGCAGCCCATAACATCTTAAGTGTACACTCCATACACGCATGCAAAGTCTGCTAACCAACAGGGCACTCAGACTGAATAATCAATATGAGTTCAGTCACCTAAGCAGCCTTCCTGAATATATCCTTGTAATTATGCACCAGACTGTAATTCTGTGCTATTCTGACACAACCCTGACAGCATAATCCTCTCCACAGCAGCATAAGGTGTAATCACAGATCCTGAAAACATAAAGTGCAGGCAATAGCTAACCAGATGCTTAAAAGCGCACTTCGCATAACAAACGTGCAAGTGGTCCAAAAATAAAAGACTGCACTTTCTACAAATCTAAAGGTATACACTTCTGAAGAATTAAATATTTCATACTATCTCTTACTACAAGGAATGTTTGGAGCCATTCATCTGTCTTTTCTAACAAAAGTAAACATTGATTGATTTATTTTTACTGTTCAGGAAAAGCAGTAATGCATAAATAATTGATTTGTTAAACAAATGGTACAGTGCCCAATTTCACATAATTAAATTTCCTTTTGTCAAGACATAGCATAAACATGCCAACAGTAAATGAAAAATATTCTGACTTCTAGAAAGGAGTGAGAAAAGGTAGACTTCAACATCAAAATTAACTGGCATAATGACTTCAAAGAACACACTGAACTGTAATATTGTCCATCACTAGGTAAGATACATATACTGTTTGTAGATCTTCCATCTGAAACTGGTAATGGATATCTCAAATCAACATGAGGCAATCAACATCACTTTATAGACAGTTTTACACTTGAAAGCATCTCTTTGGAGTTGTTTCCCTTCAAAAGGGAGGGCCCAAAAGCATTTATTGGCTGAAGACTTGGCCTGGAAGCAAATGAAACCAGCTGGATAAAGGGAACTGGGAGATACCATTGTATCCTGTGAAGGCGAGATACAAGCTGGCATCTCCCTACTTCCTCTTATCTGCTGACTTAAATTCACAAGGCCTGAAGAGGGGAACAAAGGAGTTCCTGCTGAGATCCCCAAGCCAGAAGCTGTCACTGCAAAAGAGCTGGCTCGACCACTTTGGATTCTAAGCAAGAGTTTGTACTGTCATTGTTAGTAGTCAACCACCATAACCTCGGATGACCCATCATTACTGGAGATCAGCATCTGTCACCAAGACACCACTGGATTGAGAAGTGGTGAACTGTTTTGCTGTGTTTGTATATCTGGATCTGTCTCTCTTTTCCCATTTTCTATCTTTTCTCTTTATCTTCTTTTATTCTTTTACTCTTTGTAATAACCATTGCTTGATATTGTCCTACCCGTAATGCTTACTAATCATAATTAGCAAACTAGCCAATTTTACCTCCAAATAGAGTACTAGTTATTAAGAAAGTTCTCAATAAATTGATGTGCATTATTCCTCTGACTCTCAGATAACTCCATTGTGGTAGTGACCCCTTGTTGAAAAGGGAAGGCACGACTCAGGAGACAGAAAAAGATTCACCTTCCTTGAAACCTACTGTGCAGGACAAGACACTCTCTCTTCCCTTACCCAGCTCTGATAACAAACATATATTATTTTCTGTTGGAGCCCAAGTACAAACCACATGAAATAGAGGCAAGCAAAAATTGTGTCAGCTAAATCCTATCCCAACTGGAGTCAGTGGCAAGACTCCCATGGACTTCAAAGGCAACAGGGATTTGGCAGGCGATAAGCATCCCAAATGGCATTCAAACAACAGATGGACAATCACTGTAGTTCAAAGGCACAAGATGTAGCTTGTGCCTTACTTAAGTTAAAATCTTACCCCAGCATTTCCAGTATGGAAAGATCACTACTTAAAGTGGGAGGGCAGACCACTGAGAGCACCTGGTGCAAGCCACCATACATCCACTCTGTAACTGTGGTAAAAGTCAGCTAAGATGAAGGAAAAGGGCAAGAGACTGGTTGTATGTGGGCAGATTCAGCAGGGAATTACCCCTCCTTTCCAAGGTTACAGACAGTTAAGCAAATGCTTTGGTTCATTGAAGTCATGAACTTACTCTCAGCATTTCACCCACACTACTGATATCAGCACATGCTTGCATCAAGTTCTTGCTTGTCCTTGGTTTATTGCTGAAAAGTTTGCTGTTGTTTTCTGAGCTTGTGTTCCATTTTACAAAAAAAAAAAAAAAAAAATTGAGGCTCTATATATTAATACAATTTTGATGAGCAAGAAGGTGCACTTCAACACATACTGCTCTCATTTAATCTCTGGCACCTCTCCAATTTATTCTATCTTTATAGTTTTCTTACACACTCCCATAAATTTTCATGGATTTGTTTGCTCCACATCCTCCAAATGCTTTTATACAGTCACGTCAGTCCAAAGTAGAAATCTTCAGATGTCACCAATTCTGCAGGAAGCAATGTCATGGCATTTCTAGGAACTCTATTGATTTGATCTTGAAGTTCGGAAATTTACAGCTTTGTAGCCCAAAGAGTGGGTTAAAAAACACTCAGCTGAAACAAAAAGAGCAGCACCAAAGGACCCAGAAGCAACTTGGAAAAGACAATGACTTCAAACACAGCCAGTTTACTACCATTCAGGGCAGGGCATGCAGGTGCCAGACTACACAGGCACCTGGCATGGAGGCATCTGTCATCGTCTGAACAACCAGGCTCACGTGGCAAGTGTCTAACCGGCTCAGGTAGGTATTCACTGACATCTCCCAGCTCCACTCCACTTTTACTGTGCATCTTTATAATATGATTTGCATATGTTTTGTATTTGTGTTATCTGTGTTTGTGCTTCACTCAGTGCCATTGTTCTTCCCTGCTCCCTCCTCTCCAGCCACACCAATAACCAAGTGTCCCCTGCATAAATGAAGTGGCATTTGCAGAATGTCAGAGGAAAAACAGAGTGAAGAATGTTTGTCATATCTCCATGAAACAAAAACTCTTCACTAAAATTTAGAGAACTATTCAGACAGCATAATATGAACTTCAAGCAGCACTTTGCTCCAGTAATCACACCAGCTTTATTGTGCACTGTTTTTCCTACGTCTATTCTCATATTCCTGATGCATGGAAGCCAGTTAGAACATATTTCAGGCTTCCACAGTGTAGCGCAAGCTGCTTCTGATTTGACATTCAATATCTTGCTGGAAAAATAAAACAAGAAAGCTCTTTTTGATCTGGGAGTCTCTGACTGTGAGAGAATATAAGATTAAGATTAGACATTTATCATGCAAAAAATTTTATGCATTTGTAGGTTAGGTAGGTCTTAAATATGCTGTCCAAATGATGTCCTTTTTAGGATGTAACAAAATCATCACTAGCCTAAAGTTCATGCCCTTCTGTTTAACACAGATCCAAAACACATTTTTCCCCAAAAGACATCCCACACCTTCCATGGATCCATCCTGACAAACAAATAATGATGTTTTACATACATAGATATACAAGATGTATTACAGCAGCTTAAGATTTAGGACACTGGTTGGTGTCAAAAACAGTAAGAGCCCTCACATTTCCCACATTATACTCCACTGCTGCCCTGCAAAGAATGGGAAAGTAAAGCAGACATGGATTCAGGCCTTTCAGGCAAAAGAGAAATGTAAACTTATGTCTTGTATACTTCAGTAGAAGAAAATATTCATATTGCCCAGATACAGGTTGTGAAGAAAGAACAATTCCACTTGCAGGGTTATCCTTAAAATTTTTTGGAGCAAGAACTATTAGATCAACTCTTCCCAAGTTTACAACTTCTGTTAACACAGAATATATGGCAAATGAAACTTTCTGAATTTATTTTGCATTTACTTAGTCAAATGAAAAAATATCTCATCTAGCTGCTTTGATAGATGGAGAAATGAACAGATAGCAGGCTTACCATGATTTTATTTCAAAATACATCTTTATGTTCAAAAGTGAAGATGGGAAATTACAGATCTACATATTCCAGAACACCAACATTATCTTTTTCAATGTTCATTTACAGAAATTAAGAGATGCTGGGCAGAGACTTGCAAGAGTAGAGGCATTAGTAAGTAGCTATGAAAATGGATTTCACATTGAGATACCAATTACCTTTGATACCATATGTTCTGCAGAGGGACTAAAGAAACAACTTATAAGAAAAGCTGAGCATTTTCCATCCATTAGTGACTAGACCAAGGGGTAGGGCATGGAAGAGAATAAGGGTTAGCCTTTAACAGCTTTACAGATACATACTTATTATCCTATCCTCAACAAATTACAATTTTGGTGCTAAAACTTCTGCATTTCTACTCAACCTCTTATATTCCGCAACTGGAAAAAGTCTCAGGCCCAGAGATTACATCTGCAATCCAACAAAGCACTTCACCAATAAGGACAGGCTAAGAGAGCTGGGGTTCTTTAGCCTAGAGAAGAGGTTTTGAGAAGACAAAGCGGCCTTCCAGTACCTGAAAAGGGCCTACAGGAAAGCTGGGGAGGGACTTCTTATAAGGGCAGGTAGTAACAGGACAAAGGGAAATGGTTTTGAACTGGAAGAGTGTAGATTTAGACTAGATATTAAGAAGAAATTCTATGCTATGAGGGTGATGAGACACTGGAGCAGGTTGCCCAGTGAGGCTGTGGATGCCTCCTCCCTGGAAGCGTTGAAGGCCAGGCTGGATGGATGGGGCTTTACACAACCTGGTCTAGAGGAAGGTGTCACTCACTGCCTATAGCAGGGAGCTAGAACTACATGATCTTAAAGGCCCCTTCTAACCCAAACCATTCTATGATTCTATTCTATAATTCTATATTTTCCTATGAAATATCTAGTCTACCGTTATTCAAGTATCAGTACATCATTCAATGAGAACAAATTCTTGCAAAAGTAAAACTGAATCCACTTGTGATATTTATGCTCTTTAGTTCTTCAGCCTTACTGTAGGGATCCAATGGATAATTAGTTTAACCAATGCCAAGAGCTTCCATCGTTACAAGAGCTACATCGTAACGTTTGTATCGTTACAAAATCTAGCCATAAAATTCATCTTTATACAATGGCTGTTTACTCCTCAGTACACTACAGCTACAGGCATCAAGTAGAAGTGCCAATAAAGGCACAGAAGTGTACACTCAGCCCATATTAGCTGCTCTATTTCACAGAATGGCCAGGGTTGGAAGGGACCTCAAGGATCATGAATCTCCAACCCCCCTGCCACATGCAGGGCCACCAACCTCCACGTTTAATGCTAAACCAGGCTGCCCAGGGCCCCATCCAGCCACAATAGCACGTGTGCCATGCTGTAAACGGGGGAAAGGGGAGCAGTCACACCTGGACTGGATGACTGATCACCACTTCAGATACTTCTATTTTACTTCATGCATTTGTTTTTCAGGGCATGGTAACAGTAAGTCCTTCCTCTTTGAACTTTAGTCCTCATGGGAATGACAGGTCCAATAATCAGATGATTGAACAGTAAATAGAGTTTCATGCGTTTTGGGAAAGCCTATGGGCCTCACATCCTCCTAACCGAAGTGGAATATGAGGAAAAGTGACATTCTGCAAAGATACAGAAGAGTGTTTGTTATAATGTTCGAGTCTGCCTTATGCACTAGGTGTGTGAAAGCAAATGACGCTTCAGGAGAACACGCGATGTTTCTGACCTTGGCTGCTCCACTGAAAAGTACTGAATCAGACTCAGCATGAAAACAGCTTTTACAGCTGCGTAGACTAAACATTGTCTCCTTATCCCCATACAGCCTCACAACAGCAAGACACAGGCCCTTAGTGGCCACAAAGAGCAACTGTTGTAATTCTCCCCATAATTGGTTTTCCCTGCCTCTCTTAGTTAGAGCAGTATGGTGGCCACCAGTGCAGAGCTGCAGTTATGGATACCAAGTGCTGTGCCCAGTAAAAGGTACATTCAGAATAAAGGCACTGCATGGATTTGTCCACTACTACATTACTGAGTTACATTTCTTAAAGCTGTCCCCTACCTTGCTTTTGAGGTAAGATTTCTCCTGGTTAAAACCTTTCCTGTAAGAATCCTTATGTGTCTTATCAGGTCACAGCTGCACTACACACAACTCTTGTATGTTCAGCCAGCCCTCTGCTCTACAAATGTTAGCTTAACCAGTGCTTCATGCCAGGAGACAATCAGAGTTGTATCACCTTTGTCTAATTCCAAGCAAAAACCTTCCTGTGCTGTTTACTCTTCAGCTTCCCAACTTCACAAACTGAGTAGAACTTATGTACAAGTCTATTTCAACACTACTTGCATTCTCTATATGAAAATACAGCATACAAATAGGTATAAGACCAAACCATGGCACCACTCCCATCATTCCTCCCTTTAATGTGCTAGTTCAAGCAGGTCCAACATTCGTGCAACTAGCATCCAAGGCACACAGCAGTGAATACATTATTTACACATAAATTAACAGAAATTGTCAATGCAGCACCCCTTTGCTTCTCTGCAGGTCTCAAGTTGGAGTGATACATAGGAAAAAGCTGAAGGCAATTGTAGGGCTTACCTACATGAAGTAAGCTCACATTTCTTTACAGGCTCTCTCACAAAAGCCCCAGCTTGTAAATCAGCCCAGCAAAACCTCCATGCAGTTCCCATTAGCTCTGCTGACAGTACCAAGGAAAGCAGTGCAATAGGAAAAGCATAGCACTGAAACACACAGTAATGAAAGCATTAGAGCCATGTAGCTGGGCACTTTGTTTGAAACTACATTTCACCTGATCGGGATGTTCCCAGCGTACAAGTGGTACTGAGCTGCTCAAAGGGTCCATTCTGACCCTATGAGAGGTCAAACCATGCTTGAAAGGAAATTTATTATGCAGTCCTCTCCAAATGATGTAGTTTGTGTGCACTAAAATCACATAGTAAATCAAACCGATAAGCAATAAGCAGGGACAACCATGGAATTCAGTTCAAAATTGCTCTGCAGCTCCAAACAAAGTCTAAAAAAAATTCTCAATCGCTGCGACCATGTTGAAGCATCTTTGATGGAGAGCTCAAGTTCTAACAGCCTGGATTGGGAAACTACAAGCTTTGCTAGATGTCACCTGACAGACACTGCTACTGGATGCTGCCCTTCTGGACCACTGCTACCTATCCATTAAAGACAAATGAAAAAAAGTAATCACCACACCTTCTCTCTTCAGCTTCATCTCAACAAATCATAGGTTTAAGTGCTGCTCAGGTGTAAAATCACAGGCTACTGGAGGTGATAAACATCTCAGGCAGCTGCCTCAAAATCTCAAGCTGAAAAAGCAATTTAAAAGCAATGTCTCAGGATTTTCCCCATGTCACTGACTGGTGCTTCTGCACAGTTCCCCATGCAGTCCTCAGCCTGGGAAGAGGAAGGCCTGCTGTACTTGCAGGATATTAGGAAGGCTTCGCATTGTCCTTTATCTTGGTTTGGTGTCACTGGAGTGCCTCCACTGACTGGCAGCCACCTTTCTCTTCTATGCTGACTGCCTCCGTGTTCAGCCTTACTCCAGTTGATGCTGACCTGCTTCCTCAAGTGTGCACACCTACATCTGAACACAAGCATGACTGACCCTAAACTTGTGTTGCAAGTTTGTAAAACAGCAAGTAAAAGCCTGACCTGAATTCTCAGAACCAAACACTACTGAATTTCTGACTTAATGAAGAGCAGTTTGCCTGTTTACAATATATGCTTTCAAGATTTTCAGTGTAAATAAACAAATATGAAAAGTGTGCCAAAATTTATGTCTGTCAGTGACGTATACTCACACTAAAAGCATTATCAAATTAGCAGAACTATAATCAGAATTTGGAAGTGACATTTAAATTTCCCTTGAAAACAGTCAGACATTCAAGAAACACGTTCACAATATGTGAACAGCTGGAAGAATTCAATTCCATGTTTTTAAATCTTCCATCCATCTGCTATACAATAATAACATGAACCAGTAACCTATAAAAACAAACCTTGATCAGAAAACGCACACACACAACAAAAAAACCCAACCCCAAACAACTACCAGATTTCTAACAACTGACCTGTGGGGTTTCGAATAATGTAAGATGCATTTTTAGATTAGTGTGGTTTGTGAATCAAAGTTTTATTGTAGACTGAATATTAAAAATATATATATATATATTAGGTCATGAAAAGGCTTAAGTAAAAAAAATAAATATAAAAAAAATCAACCAAAATCGGTACGCTTTGTTAGCTGCATGCAATATACCTTTCTGATGCAATCTGTGAAAAAGGAAACAAGCCACTTCATACTGTGACACCTAACCAACTCAGACTTGTAAATTCCCCAGGAGATACACAGATCTTTGTAATCACTGGAGGACGTGTGGCTCATCTGTGGCAATGTTTCAACAATCAATTTTGAAAAACAAATTCAAAGACAGCCTTGAAAAGAAAAATCGTTGTCACTCAATAGTTACTATCCTTATTAAATAAGAGCATTAAAAAATGGGATGGGTTAGGTAACACATATAACGACTCCCTTCTTCTTGCCTCCTCTCCCTCCTCTCAAGCATCAACTATTGAGAAGCTTTTGTTTAAATTGCTCAATTACTGCTGAGTTGTTTACTGACCTCTTAAATTTTATAATACAATGCACTGCTGCATTAAAGCTGTGAGACTGCACAGACAAAATAGACACCTTAAAACACTTCTCTCCTCTTCCTCACTGCATAAGGAGAACAATTCAACAGGCAACGACTGCAATTTCATGCTTTTCTCTCAAGATGACAAATAGCTACAAAGAGCTCAAAGTAAATTTTAACGAGGCATAATGGTCCCAGAGGGTAGCTGCCCTCAAGTACATCAGCCAGTCCGTTGCAATTGCAGAAAACATGAGATTGAGATTTGCAAGAGCCAGAAATGCAGAACAGGTTAGGAGCCCTGCCCCCATTACCACATCTGCAACAGAGGTGTCACGTACATACAGTAACAACAGATAGGGCAGGATGGTCAGAAAAACTTGTTGCCATTTTTTACTCTTGAAGGAATATTAAGGATTTGCCATTTACAGTGTACAAAGCCTGTCTCCTTCTCATAAGTGCTTCTTAATATCATGAAAACTCCCTTTGGTCAAATGCCTGCCCAGCTAGATCAATGCACTGTGCTGCATGCCAGAGCAGAGTGATTCTACCTGAAAGACACAAATCACTACACGTGAAGTCTTAACAGTTATCACTGTTACAATTATTTTTCATATACATCAAAGGACAATGTGATATGTGCTTTGTATACAAGAGGAATCATTTAGCACATTTAGGAGTGGACTTGGACTGATGTTGGCCAGTTATACTCCTGCCAGTAAGAAGGTGATGGAGCAACCATTCTTGCCTTTCATGAGTTTGGAAGTGTTTTACAAGAAAGTGGAGTGGTCAGCATGGATTTACAAAGGGGAAATTGTGTGTAAACAACCTCACTGCCTTCTGCAATGAGGTGATCAGTTTGGTGGTCGAAGTTCAAGCAGTAGATATTGTTTATCTTGACTTTAGTAAGGCTTTTGATGCTGTCTTCTCATAATATCCTTACGGATAAGCAGACATAGTATGGATTAGATAAGGAGACACAGAGGAAGATTTAAAACTGGCTCAGCTGTTATGGCTAGAGGGCGTAACAAGGAGCAGAATGGGGAAAAACAAAATGGGAGGACTTTCATACATCTTTGACAGATTTTGTAATAAAGCACCTTTTAACTATAAAATTACATGTGAATGGACAGACATGAAGAGCTACTTTGCAGTCAGAGAAGATTGAATAGATACATAGATACACAGATAGATTTATAGGCCAGTCAGCCTCACCTCTGTCCCTGGAAAGGTGATGGAACAGCTTGTACTGGATGTCATCTCCAGACAACTGGAAGAAGAGGAGGTTATCAGGAGTAGTCAGCACGGGTTCACAAGGGGGAGGTCGTGCTTGACCAACCTGGTAGCCTTCTATGATGTTGTCTCTGGCTGGGTGGATAGGGGGAGAGCAGTGGATGTAGTCTACCTTGATTTCAGCAAGGCATTTGATACTGTCCCCCATGACGTCCTTATAACAAAGCTGAGGAAGTGTGGGATAGATGAGTGGACAGTGAGGTGGGTTGAGAACTGGCTGACTGGCAGAGCACAGAGGGTCGTTGTTGGTGGTGCAGAGTCCGGTTGGAGGCCTGTAACTAGCGGTGTTCCTCAGGGGTCTGTGCTGGGTCCGGTCTTGTTCAACATCTTCATCAATGACCTTGATGAGGGGATAATGGCCACCCTCAGCAAGTTTGCCGATGATACGAAGTTGGGAGGATTGGCTGACACGCCTGAAGGCTGTGTTGCCATTCAGCAAGACCTGGATAGGCTGGAGAGCTGGGCAGAAAAAAACCGGATGAGGTTTAACAAAAGCAAGTGTAGAGTCTTGCATCTGGGGAGGAATAATTCCATGCACCAGTACAGGTTGGGGGATGAGCTGCTGGAGGGGAGCTCTGCGGAAAGGGACCTGGGTGTCCTGGTGGACGACAGGTTGGCCATGAGCCAGCAGTGTGCCCTTGTGGCCAAAAAGGCCAATGGCATCCTGGGGTGCATTAAAAAGAGCGTGGCCAGCAGGTCAAAGGAGGTGATCCTCCCCCTCTACTCTGCCCTGGTAAGACCTCATCCGGAGTACTGCGTCCAGTTCTGGGCTCCCCAGTACAAAAAAGACAGGGATCTCTTGGAAAGAGTCCAGCGGAGGGCCACAAAGATGGTGAAGGGCCTGGAGCATCTCCCCTATGAGGAAAGGCTGAGTGAACTGGGTCTGTTCAGCCTTGAGAAAAGGAGACTGAGAGGGGACCTGATCCAGGTCTATAAATATCTAAGGTGTGGGGGGCAGAATGGCGAGGCCGGACTCTTTTCAGTGGTGAGTGGAGACAGGACAAGGGGAAATGGCCAGAAACTGGAGCATAGGAAGTTCCGCACAAACATGCGCAAGAACTTCTTTACAGTGAGGGTGACGGAGCACTGGAACAGGCTGCCCAGGGAGGTGGTGGAGTCTCCTTCTCTGGAGATGTTCAAGACCTGCCTGGATGCCTACCTGTGCTACCTGGTGTAGGGAACCTGCTTTGGCAGGGGGGTTGGACTCGATGATCTCAGGAGGTCCCTTCTAACCCCTACAGTTCTGTGATTCTGTGATTCTGTGATACGTGCTAACACTTAACATTTATCTCAAAAAAAATGCCCAAGAAATATATTATAATCAAGCCAGAAGGGAAGTGAGAAGTAATGGAAATTGTTTTCTTGGCAGTTCAGAATGGGAACAAAAAGAAATGTGAACCATCTATCGGGGCCCTGAGGTATATTATTTAGCTTCTGTTACAAAAATGAATAAAGAAAATCCATGGCACAAGAACAGAGAGGGCACAGAGGGCTGCACAAAGTCCAGCTGGAAGAAAACCACTAGTGGCACACTCTAGGGCATCATACTGGGGCAAATACAATTTAACACTTACTTATAACCTGGATTATGAGACTGAGTGCATTCAGCAAGTTTTCAGGAGATATGAAATTGGAAAGAGTGGCAGATAAATCAGGTGGCTTTGCTGCCATTCAGTGGGACCTGGACAGGCCTGAGGAATGAGCAGAGAGGAATGTCATCAAGTTCAACAAGCAGAGATACAAAATCCTATATCCGGGGAAGATTAACTTCACACATCAGTACGTGGTGGGGACCAAGAAACTAGAATGTAGTTGCAAAGACAAAGAACTTGAAGTCTTAATGAAGTAAAAGTTGAACTTAAGCCAGCAATGTGCTCTTACACCAGAGACCAACGCCATACCAGACTGTACTGTCAGGAGGTGCTGTGCAATCTATGTTAGTTGACCCTGCTTGAGCAGCTAGGGTGGCCCAGATGAGCTTCATAGGTCCATTTCAACCTCACCCACTAGTATTATAATTTTACTACATTGCTTTAAACAATATTATAAAACAGACCTAAGGGGCTTCATTCAGAGACTGGGGCCAGATGGTTCAGTAAATACATCATTAATCACACAGAACGCATCGAAGTTAGAAGCAGGTTACCTCAGGTAATTGCAACAGCTCAGATCACATTGAAGCTTAGTTCCAGAATAAGCAAGAATGGACATTCAATCTTCAACTCACATTACTACAGGAGAAAAATAAAGTCTGTAATATATTCCTCTCTAGAAACATTTCTAAATATTTTACTTCTAATAACTGTAAAGTACCACAGCTTTAGCACTGTTAACTTTCTTCATCATAAGATAATGCTGGCTTGTCTTATATTTTAAGAACGCCAAGTCACAATTTGTCACACACTTCATAATGAACACATTTTTTATATTCCCTAAAATTATCTGAGATTGTTTTCCTGGAAAATACAAGAATGTAAGTATTAAGAAAGTGATATTTTACTCTCTCTGAGATAGAAACAAATGCTGCGTTCACCAGTGAGACTAATGTGAAAACACGACACCACTTACCTGCTAGAGGGAAAGAAAGCACAAGAGGATGCACCCCTATCGTTACTCAGAATCTCACTGTATCACAACTCAAGCCTTGTGCTAAGAACTGAGAGCAGATATCAGGCTGCCACCCTAAGCCTTAGCTCTTCAAGAAGAATGAGGAAAGAAAAGGAGAGGGACAAAAGCCAAGCTGCTTCTTTTCTATTTGTGTGAGAAGTACAGACTCGTTCTTTCACAATTTATATCAAGCTTTGTCTAGAAGTAACTAATGGATACAGTTATACAGAAGTCAAAAATAAGTGCAGAAATCATAGTAAATCATAGTACGAAATCATTTTCTCTGTAGTTCATGTCAAATAACATCTCTTAAAAATGCTGTTAAGCCCGCCTGACTTTTAAAAGATGAGATATGCCCAACTGCTGTAGATCAGATGACTCTGATCTCTGCAGGCGCCTCCTGCATTTGTCTAGAGGTGATAGAGCTACTGCCAGGGAGAGGAGTGGGGAGTCAGTGTGCTGATACAATGAAGCAATTTCAACAAGTAAAGCAAGCTATGAATGAAATCACTTGATCTGTGAACAATGGCACCTCACTCCATGCAGCATCTGGCCTTAAGCAAAGCATCAGGAAGAGGAAAAGATGCATCATGGAATTATTTCACTTACTATGGGAACACTGAAAAGTTAAATTCAGTTTCATCTTGTATTAATATTAATTAGTATATAATTAAAATATATTAAAATATAAAAAATAAAAAATAAATTAAAAATAAATTAAAATATAATTAAAATCTATTAAAATTAATAGAGGTGTTTAGTTTCAGCAATATTGACATTATTCAAACAACAAAATGGTAAGGGAACATAGTTTAACACCTTCTGGAACGGAAATTACTACTAAAATATAAGTCTTCCTTAGAGAATTTCAGTAATTGTTTTGATTATAAAGACTGAAGAGAGCAGAAGAGCAAGAATATTTGAGATATCTTTGAAGACAACTGTTAAGCTTACCTCTAGGAAACAAGCACTGCAAATGAACATCATCTGTGGATCTGAAGATGCAGGATGAAAGAAAAGTCTTCTGATCCTCAGTTTAAAGAAGCCAATACACATTTTCACATCTATTAGAAATTTATTTTTTTGTGATCTACATTTTTTAGGGAGATGTTTAAATTAAGTCAAAGGACAGGCAGGTGTTTAAAGACATGGCAGAACAGAGTTCCTCATTCTTTAGGGGGGAGGAGGGTGCGGATAAAAACTAAAACACCTCAAATCAACAATAAAATGCTTCCTAACCTCAAAACAACAGACATAAAAATTTGGACTTCACTCAAAAAAATGTCATATGCATTATTCACACTAATGGGCTAGAAATAATAAATTACTGTGCACATGTGATAAGGAAAAGATCCAGAATGAGAAAGTGCAGAACAGATCTTGAAGGCAGGTCAATCTGCAGTGATGCAGTGAAACAAGCTCTAAGCTGAGACCAAAGTCAATAGCAACTTAAGCTACCAAGCTCAAAACACGATTGAGACAGCATTTGGATTCTAGATCTCATCTGGAACAAGTCGGGAAAAAAAAAAAAAAAAAAAAAAGCAATGAAAAATATTAACTGAATTCCATGAGAAAACCATGGGAGACAAGGAGAATCCTGTTACAATCTGAGTTGCGCATGTATGGATCTAGAGTAATAGTTGATACTGGTGTTATTTCACACATTCAGGGCTTAACAAGGAGTAGAATGGTGAAAACACAGAATGGGATGGCTTTCATTGATCTTTGAGAGATGTTGTAGTTAAAAGAGGCTTTATTACAAGATCACATGCAAATGAACAGACACACAAAGAGCTATTCTGTAGCCTTAGAAGATCGAACAGCTATATGCTAACACGTTACATTTATTCCCAGGAAATACATTCATTCCCAGGAAATACATTACAATCACACCAGAAGGGAAATGAGAAAAAAAGCAATTGTTTTCTTGGTACTACAGAATGGGAACAAAGAGAAAAATGTAAACAGTTTATTAGGGCCCTTAGGAATAGTATATGGCTTCTGTTACAAAAGCAAACAAAAGCAAATAAAACCAGGCACCCCAAAATATCCAGCTACTCAGTAGAACCCATCCTCATACTTGCTCTGTTATATGTGTACTTGAACTAGTTCTTTGTTTCCTTCTCCTTGTGTCTTTTAGAAAATCTGTAGTCAATTTTAACAGATTTTTCCCTTAGTTCCCAAACTACTCATTGAAAGGCAGTGTAAACACAGCTTATATCTTCAGAAAAAAATAAAATTAAAAAAAAAAAAAAAAAACATTTCATGCATATTTATTCTTTCATTAATTTCCCCTTCTGGCAGATTTCCTATTAACTCTTCTGATTTTTTTTTATTTTTTTCAAAATAAAACATTATCAGTTCTTCACTGTAACTCAGATGAGAACTTTAATAAAACTGAAATTGCCTTATCAGCAGCACAAATGGAAACTGGTGGCAGCTAATCAGTTGAGGAAAAGTGACAGAGAGGGTTGCTTGAGAATAGACCTTAGATTTTTCAACTCTTTAGACTAAATGAGCAGATCTCATTTTACATAACATTTCCCTTCCATTAGCTCTGCTGACTGGCACCAAGTCAGCCATTGTTAGTTATGATTTCAGCTAGATTATAATAACCCAGATGGCTTTCAAATCCACAGGATAAATACTTTTAATAAGCCATGTCATTAGGAAAAAAAAAAAAAAACAACAAACAGCTTGCAGTAAGATTTGAAAATTTGCCCTTGCAACCACTTGTTGATACACCACAGCATTTAGGAAGCCAGGATATCATTGTATAGATGCAGTAAAAGGATGAAACTAAAAGACATCACCACCGTCAAAATTTCAGTCACTCCTTATAGCTAAAAAAGTTCTTTAACAGCAAAAGGCAACTCTTGGTGCTACATCACAGGAACAGGTATCAACAGCTATTTCCTTCCTCCTAACTAAGTGATCTGTTTTTGTTCAGCACAGACTGTCAGTTAAGTAGTATTACTAAGAATTAATTTTAGAAATTAAAAACTGGTGTGGGACCAGACCATGCAACTTAGAGGGCATTTTCATATAACCACAGTTACGAACTAAAACATTCATGGTCACAAGGGTCACCAAGACCTGATATCAGATGGAAAAGATTTCTTCAAGATGAAGAATAACATATTGTCTTTAACACAATTGAAGCCTGGTACAGTTCCCTTACTTGGTATGTATACTTTTCTCAGATACGTATTCCTGTGCCCTAACAAAACTGGCTAACTGGCTTCTGCTGTATCAGTCGTAGAGCTTTATAAGAAAGAAAAGCAGTACAATTTTTCTTTATGCAGATATTTATGATTTCAGATGATGCAAGCAAGGACACATGTAGGTTGCAAACCTCTAGGAAACAGACTGGAGCTGTGTAACAACAGCACAAGCACAACATGAGGTTCACATGGCTCAGAAGTCCATATTACACGTTATGCTGCTTAGAGCTTCAGAATTTTGAAGTGTGTTTATGTGCACGGCAGCATTGGTCAGGCTACGATATCCTGTTTCACACAGGATTGGATAAATTCTACACAGAAAGCTACAGAACAGCAATGGTAATGGGAAACTGAAAGAGAACACTGGAAAATTTTGTGTTCACTGACCTAACATAATAGACTCCTTTCAATGTTTTAATGCAAAAGAGACTTTTTACACTGTCCAATACAGGTAATACAAAGGAGAACAACTTTAAACTGAAAGAGGGAAATTTAGGTTAAATGTTAGACAGAAATCCTTTACTCAGAGGGTGGTGAGGTCCCAGCACAGACCGTCCAGAGAAACTGTGGGTGCCCCATCCCTGCAGGTGTTCAAAGCCAGCTTGAATGGGACCTGGTCAGCCTGAGCTGGGGGGTGACATCTCTGCCCAAAGCAGTGGGTTGAAGCTTGAGTGTCTTTAAAACCCCTTCCAACCTAAGCTATTCTATGAATTTCTTAAGTGATCAACTTTTCTACTGCAGACAGAATAAAATTTTGCTGTTTAAAAGAGGAAGAGGTCAACTGATCTCCCATTTTTATCCAAAATATATTTTAAGGTTCTAATAATACTAAAAACTAAGGTTTTGTAGTACTAAAAACACTTAGTTCTAAATGAAGAATGCAAATAATTGCTGTTCTTGGAAAGTACAATAGCATATGGAATCTAGTAAGACACAAGACTCTGTATAGAACTGTATGAAAGTTATGAAAAATACAGATCCTCCAAAGTCTACTCTACTGGAATCTTACATCCAGACTCTTCCCATATCAGCCACCTAGAAAAAGCAGAGCAAGGCTATGCAGAAGATACAAGGAGGTGATGGTATTAACAGGGTGACTTGTAAAGGAAAAGAATACATAATATATAACTCCTCTTCACTCTTCCCCTTCCCAGTGCAACCCATTTATGGCTATCCTAGTTCAGTGGCCTTCTGATATCAAACTTGTTGGGAATCTCACAGCAAAACGTTGCTTGAGGCACGGAAAGAAGACTGGAGTTGAGCGAATCGGGTGGGTGATTCACATTCTTGCAAGATTAATGTGATCCTTCACAACTGAAGCACCTAATAAATTGCAGTTAAGTCTTTCATCCCTATAACTACGCACATTGTAGCAAAAAAGAAAAAAAAAAAAAAACAAAAACAAAACCAAAAAACCCCAAACCACTCCATTTTTATTCCAATAAATCTCCATTTCAGATTTCCAAGCTTAGGGTTATCTAGACTACAATGAGCAATGCATATTTTTGCATGGAAGAAATATTCTTACTCGGGAGTTTTCACAAATGGGTTCTTTAATATCAAACTTAAAATCCATCTCAAGCAAATAATTATTTCTATGAATTGTCAAGTTTTATTTAATCCATTCAAGTACATACAATCATTTCTTAAGTTATTAAATACTCTTTCATGTTGTGATCCATCAACATAAAGTAGAACTTCTAGTAGTTTCGTCCTATTATATAACCAAAGTTTGTTTTATTTTGATATTATTTTTTTTCTTACTACTTATTATCTAAATAAGCTTTATAAACAAAGCACTCACACTGTGCTCAGTTGATATGCATTTTACTACTTCTAATTCCATGAAGACTAAAACAGATCATTTCAACATTAGCTAATTGCGCTCTATGGATGTTTTTGTTCAAGCACAAGATGAAAACTTTAAAGGTTTAGAAAGGTATCTTCAAGGTGATTGCTCTCCTGTAAAGTATCTAAAAAGAGTTCACTGTAAACAGGTTTTCTAACTATTTTCTCCTTAAACTCATATTTTAATATTGTGAGAGTCAAAACATCTTACAGTTAATCACTTCTTCTCCTCATCTCTTCCAGTAAGAAATTAATACCTTTATTACTTTTTTTTTTTCCCTGAGAAAGGAAAACTACTTGAGCGAATTGCTGTCCTTCCTCTTCTCTAGCTGCGTTAGTTTTCACCTTGCTCTTTCTATTGACCCAAATATTGCCTGACAAGGATCAGTATCTCTCCAGAAATCCAAGAACTGAGAAAAATCAGTTCACTAGCGAAACTGAACCTGTAATTTGGGGAAAATTGTTAGAGGATCAAAGAAAACATCTGACAAGGCCAGAATCAGGATGTCTTTAAAAAAAGCTCTAGGCAACTATAGCTTTATCCAGTCTGAATAGACAGCTTGTATTTCCGCATACGTATACACATGGTTCTGAACTAATGCTTACTACACACAGTCTTCCACACAACGTGGGAAAAGGTTTTAAATTTGAAAGATGCTACAAGTTGGAAATGAAGAAATGCTGTAGTACCTAGATGAATGCAGCCTGAAGTACTTGTTCAGATTTGAGAGTAATCGATTCCCTTTTTCAGATAGAAACCATTCAATTTCCTGTTAATTCATTTTACAGGAATTAGAAGAATTTATTCTAATTTCAATATGGGAAGAAACTGAAATTGTTATTAGGTGGGAGGGAAATCCCTTATAACTTACTGCAAGAAAAGGTGTTACTAATAAGGCTTGAACTACAGAAAACAAGGAAAGTATTTCACCTTTGCAGTGAAATTTTTTAGCACTTCACAAGCCAGTAGTCGTAAATTGGATTTAAGATGAGTAGGATAACTTCTAGACCCAGTTTTAGAATCCAACCCACAAGCTGCACTACCAAGTACTTCTTTCTTCCAAAGATTAAGTTCTTTAAAAGCCAGCACATTCCAAATACAGTATTCCAGATCTAGAAAAGGAATTGAGACAAACCCCAAAGGTAGTTTTCTATAGGCAAATAATAATTATTCTTACACTGCAACAGTGGATGATGTTAGAGAAAAGATGGATAGCATCAACATTATTACCCTAAGAAATTCCAACAACTTCTGTACTTATAATTACAACAGATACTACTCCCATGGTATAAGAAAATTATAGCAATGCAGAACTCCAGAAGCCAAGAACATGAAAAGCTGAAATGAAACAGGATGATCACACTCCAGCAACACATAAAGCTTTCATGCTATGACAGAAGATACAGCCAAATGAGACAAAATAAGGTCTTATAATTCACAACTTGCTTATGAAAGACATCAGGTAAACTTCTAAAGAAATAATAGTAAAAAGAAAATTGAATGATATGAATTGGGAATAGGAGTATCAGACAACAAAGTGTTGTTGATTTACAAGTAGATCCTACACAAGTTCTACAAATTGAGCAGAAACATAATACTACACAGGTCATGGTGCCCTAAAATAATTCTTCAGTTCTATAATCAAAGTGGCAACTGCAAGGATGAAGAACAGAAATTCTATATCAAAAGCCACTGGAAGCTGCTTCTCAATGGGAACGTGGAGTCTGGACAGCATCCATTAGCTCTGCCTTGCAAAAGCACAATTGCTCTGTGAGATCCATGCATGCCAAGTCAAACAGCAGAGTGCGAGTTGGTAATAAAATTGGCTCTGCCCAATTATAAACTGTACTCCAACAAAGCCATTGTATCAGCAGATACAAATCAGATGAATATTATGATTATTTCAGCAAATGCTACTCTGCCATGAGAGTAGACAAATCATTATATACAAAATTCTTAACACACTAAAGCTACACATTTCGTTTTCTGCCTTGGCAGAGAAGCCCATAAACAGGACTTCTTACAAAACATAATACAAACCTCTTTAAAAACCCTCCATGAAGCTTTATTATTTTTATATTTCACAACAATAATAGCCTCTTCATTCATTTTGGATGCACGCCCCACAAAAAGCAACTATCCATCCCACCTTGGGCCACATAGTGCACCAGTTCGCATGCAGACTTCAGACTCCCATCTGTGCTACCTCAGCTGATCCATTTCACCTCTCCCAACAATTTCTTCATCTGAGCAGCTCTAAACAGATGCTGTCTGCGAGCAAATCACTGTGCTTCCTCTTTCCTCAATAAAACAGGAAGCATTTCTTCAGCCTCCACTGCCCCCTGTCTCAGCACAGCTAATATTCCTTGGGTTAAAGGCCAGTCATTCTGGGGGAAGAATTCAGTTAAAGGTGTGTGCTGGAGTAGATGTTTTCAGTATGCATAGACTCATTGACTCTCGTAGTTATCACTGACACTGAACTCCTACGTATTTTCTGGAGGATCTACTTATTGACTTTTTTTTTTAAGCTCTGAATATTTTTTTCTGAAACACTGATTACAAGGCTTGTAGAGAACTATGAAGCATTTCCCAGTAGTACCATTCTATCATTTAGATACAATCACTATCATTCAGAAAGACTTTATAGGCATTGGTAGCCTCCTCAGACAGACTGAGAACATTAAATCACTAAAACTCCAAGTTGATCCTTGACTTTAAAGTTGTTCTAGAAGTGTTCTGAACACCTTTACACTTCTTTTCAAGGTCTGTGTAGTACTGATCATCCTTGAAAATTCTTTACCTGCTGTAGTTCATCAATATTACCTGAATATTAACTAGTTAGTCAAATAGCAGGAGATAGTATTCTTCTGAAGGCATTAACAAAAAAAGTTTTACACTACCTATCTTCCTGCTCCTTAGCAGAAGCTAAGAAGCCCCAGTGCCCTGTCTGACATCGAACAGCTTTAAGAAGCTGAAAAGAGCACCTTGTCTGAGAAACTACTGCTTTGCCAAGAATAAAGTTCTGCCTTAAAGTCTTGGAACAGCTTGAAGAATCCGTGAGCTTCACAAAATTAAATAGAGAATTAGTGCTCAATATAGACTCTTTCAAAAGCATATAAAAAATAAATCCACTTTGTACAATTATACCTACATAAACACTCCACTTAGCTTTTGCCTTCATCATTTGCTAACATATATGAAAATCTAAGAAATAGTACCATTATATTCTACTCTGTCCTCATTATTTATGCAATAGCCCAGGCCCTCATAGGGAGTTACACAAATTACTACAGTAAATTAGGCTCTAACCCGCTGGTCAGAAGCCAGAGTATTATTCCGATTAGATGCTGCAGTTCACATCAGTGTAAGCCACCTTGGGCTTCCATAATTCTAATACATTTAGGGTGAGATTCCTTTCATCTTAAATTAAGTGCCTAAAATAGCCCAAATACATCTTGATCTAGGTCTGCTTCTTTCAGTAGGTTATACAGACAGCCCATGAGATTAGCTCAGACACAGGTGTAAAGAACTACGAGAGATTAATCTTCAAGAATCCTACAAACTCACTCTGTAGCAAAGCTCAAGAAACATCAGGCAACTTGTTTACATTGGGAAGTATCAAAACTGGTGAAAAATCACTTGAAATACTGAATTATCAGAGTTCTATGCACCCTAAAGCAAGAATAATTAAAAAAGAAATAATAGAGAAGGTAAACAGAACATCTATCAAAACAGAAAACTAAAGAAGAAATTTGCCTAGAGACACACATTTCAAAGAACATGGTTTATTAAATATCACAAAATAAAACCTGAGAAAGGTTTCACAGTCATCAGAGAGGCAAAACCATTTAAGCTAGAGGACCATATTAGCAGCAGATTAAATAAGAGTAAACTGGCTTTGAATTTACCTTAGTCAGAAACTAGAAGGCTTCTCATTAGCACATGAGTTCATCTAGGGAACAACCAGCCTATAAAAGGGTAAAGAGCACCGCTACATTGAAGATGGACTATGACAGCCTTATGGAAGGGATCTGTACAGAACAGCAGCTGTGAAGGCAAGAGGAAAGGCAGAGTGACGCAGGAGGTCCCTTACATTCCACTACTCCTAAACTAAGGATAGCAGAGGCCACATCGATCCGAGAGCAAATAGCAGCAGCGTTCATATAATTCAGGGTTCAACTTCAAGTGCCTCTTCTTGATCCTCATTTCAAACTATTCTACTTTCATCTGGCTCTATGCTGTTACTAATAGATAGACAATGCAACTCTTGTTTTCTTTTAGTAAATCAACTCCACCATGATATTGAAGAAAAAAAGAAAGAGCATCTAATCCTTCTTCTTTCTTTGTCACAAAAAAGTTTTGTTGAAAATAAGTTCACTTTGCTCCAGTTCCACTCTTATTTATGCACTACATGACACCGTGCTTCAAAACTAAAGAATAACACAAATAATCCTGGTAAAATTTTCCTTTAGAAATCAAAATAAAAAATAATATTTTGTTTTATATCAACATGATAACAAATTACAAAGCTAGCAACCCATTCTATCTCTATTTATAAGGCACAATAAGTCAGTAAGGAACTATCACAAAAAGACAACTCCTATCTGAGCATCACAAGAAAGCTCTGCTCCCCTTTAGGCAGACAACCAAGTGTAAGCATTAAGAAAGCAAATAAGCAGCACACGTGGAGGAGGCACACAAAAATGAGCAGCACCTGTGGAGGTGGCAGTGATACTCAGAAAAAATGGACTGCTAAGGAAATTTTTAAAGGCCTGTAAGAATTTGCTGAGAGTATATGTTACCTAAGCGGAATCAAAAGCGCATGAAACAGCTGTAACGGTCACGAACTTTCTAAGAGTGGAAATACTTATAGAAAAGTTTTGTTAAGAAAAGTAAATGGAGGAACATTCGCATGACATCATAAAAAAAAAAATAAAAAATCAGTAATGACAACCACAAAAAAATTCAGACAAACACCTCTTTGAGTAGTGGACAGAACTTTCAGACATGCTAATTCTCAAACACAGTGGGGCTAGCTCTAAGGAGGGCAGAGACACGCAACAGCTATGGCTGGAGGAAACCCACATTTTGCAGAAATATATGTGCAGGGGCTGCTGGTAACAACAGGTGGAAAATGTCCTGTATGGTAGTGTGGTAATATGGGCTAGAGCTGGCAGGGGCAGGGGAAAGCAGTGTGTGATGTTACAGTGAGGGATACTGTAAGGGGATGTGCTAATTATGTGTGTAGTAAGTGGTACTTGAAAGTACTATTTGGACTTGATTAAAGGGAAAGTTTATTAATACAGTTTTGTGGGGGGAAAAAGGTTCTTATTTAATGAAGTAGGAAGTGATTGAGTCATGTCCACTCACTTTCAGCATTTTACTGTTTTTTAGTGAAAAAGTGATTGCTTTCAATCTCTGAAGAGGCATTCTATTTTTCCAGTTAAAATTTTGGATGGAAAATATGCAGCCATTCAATCCTTGTTGCACATGGAGTTTGAACTCAGTGCTCTTGTGAGAAAGTGATGAAGGAGCTGATAAAGTTGCTGATGATGGTGGAGACAGAGTTGGTAGAGCAAGGGGAATGATATTTGCATAACCTTTCCCCTAATAAAGCCCTAAAAAAGACTCATGGGGCAAATAGTTGAACAAGAAACTTACTGGGAAAGTAAAAAAATAAAATAAATTTTTAAAAAAGTAGGAGGAAAAACATTTGGTGATTTTATATGATCTCCTCATAGCTTGGAACTAGTACAGAATTCAGTGAAGATGGCACTAACACCAACAGTACCCTGTTATGGTAAATGAACACGATGTTTTAAAAGGGAAAGGACAAGTGAAGCATCTTCTCCAAAACAATGTTGGTCATTGTGAGAAGGTATATTATGACAATGTATTTTTTTCTGGACAAATGATTTTTCCAAAATATATGCTATTTCAAGTCTTCTCAGATGCTAAAAAGAATCATTGCTGCTCTTAACCAAGTTCTTCCCCACTAATTGCAACACAGCTGCTATTAGCCGATTCCCCCCGGCCTCTCCAGCTCCCACGGTGATTTGAAACTCTGATAATGTTTTCCATTTTGTTTCTTCTGTAGACAGAGGCAAAAGCATTTCCTTTCCAACAGCATGACAGGCTACAGACAGCCTGACGCCAAAACTCTCTGCAAATCAATATATTTAATGCATTTGAAGTCAGTAAAATCTCCCAGGCTAGTCCAAGGTTGCCTGAGGAAAAAGAAAGCCAAAATACTAGAGAGCTGTGTGTGGATACGGATTGGAAATTCGGTTTGCTTCCTTAGGGATATCTTGACTTTAACAGAAACCCACTTAAGATACATTGGGTTGAGAGGAGTTGGATTTTTTTTGTTTGTTTTCTCATAGTGTTTTTATGAATACGGAGGAAAAATGAAAAGAATTGAGCAGAGTCAGATAATGCTCAGGCTTCGGTTTGCTGGAGGTATGTTTATATGCATAAGGACAAAGGAGAGGATAAATCCAAATGATTATGATCTTTCTTGCCCACAATTATGTTTTACTGCCTCTTATACACAAAAGACAGAGGTAATCACTGAAGTGAGAGAGTCAGTCCTTCCCTTACCCACGCCATCAGAAATGTTCTCTTTCCATTTATACTCAAATGTTCCCCAGGGATTTCCATTCAATCCACCACCCACCACCACCACTCTCCATCCCAAACTCTATATCTAGGAAAAAAGCAGAACAAGCTCACTGAAATAGCTGCCATACATTTTAATCTTATTTCATATCAGTCAACTAACAGAATTGTATAGACTAGCCTTTAAAACTCTTTTATACCACACTGACATTTTTACCTTGCTGCCAATCTTTAAAAGCTGCTAAATAATAGTTCCCCAAGTTCACATTTGCCTTGCAAAACATTTTTATTTGTAAGCATTTTTATTGCTTACAAGGAAAAAAAAAAAAAAAAAAAAAAAAGGAACATAATAAATTTCAGCTCTATGTACAACTTCGGACTGCCATAAACAGTGAATAAAATAGCATTTCCTCCTTAGCTCAGTATTGACTGTCATTGCTTTGAGTAGAAATATTAATTATTTCTTTCTAATATTTTAGAAAAACTGAATATATGAAAGCAGATGCAGTGGGAGGTAAGCAAAGAGGTAGTTGTTTCTTGTGGGAAATAAGAAATTGAGTCTCTCAGTCATTTCTTTGTGTATGGATTATGTGGTTAGAAAGGGAAATGTTGCCTTTCTGTTACATCAAAAGGTCTGGCTATGAAGTTACAAACCTCTTGTGCTGCTTTTCTGAATACTAAAAGTCCTGGTTATCTCCCTAACATTTACAAAATCTTCACTTTTTCTGTTTTCTACAAGTTTTAGTCATCTGTATAGGGTTTTTATTGAAAATTCAGAAATTGAGAATCAGGGTTTATCAGGCAATCATTGAATTTAATATTACTTATTTCTTGCTCGTAGTGCATTCTGTTAAATATTTTCATTCCAGTGAATTACAGTACTACTAGAAAGTGGGGTCCCTGCAACAAATTCCAGGACAGTGAATCAAGCAGCTCTATGGATGGCTTTGCTTACCAAGTCACACCGAAGATTCACTGCTTTAGCCAGAAGCTGTATACGATACCTATCAAACTTCCTAAATAAGTCAGTGATCAAAAAAGTGATAATCCTTTCTCAGAAAAACTGTCCTCATTCAGATCTTATGGTCTCTCATGGCTCGTGATGAAAAAGTTAAGCCTCAAAGCCAGTAAGCAATAAAAATGCATATATATATATATATATATATATATATATATATTCCCATCATAGCACTGAACATTCTCTGCATAACCTCTTCAAACCAATTCCTCTTTCCTAGTCGCTTGCCACCGTTATTCAGAAGCGCAAAGCAGTATGTACGTATTTTAGAAAGCAAGAGCCATTTCTCTTGGGGCTAGTCTTGCTTGTAATCTACAAAAGACATTTCTAGCCCATGCCTTCTGAAGAAATAGCCATAATGTTGCATATGAACTTTGTAAGACAAAAAGATGTACTATGAGATATATGAAGAAGACTAACTCAACAGGACTCTGTTCTGGGCAGCAAAGTTTTTGTTTTGAATTTGCATCGCGAGGGATCTCAGATCTAACTGTTGTATCCTACGATACAGGTCTCAAACTTTTTATGTGATTTCCTAGTCTGTGAAAATGCCTATTCTACCTCATAAATTTACATATGCCACTATGGTACATTGGACAAGGGGCCAAGTTCCTCTCTGCTGTTTATTGGATTAGTTCAACAAACTGACTTCAAGTAACCTGCGCCATTTCATTCCAACAAGGAGTTTGACTCAAGCGTCTTGCTAATGCTTTTGATCTCAAACACCAAAAGGCCATAATTTTCAAGCTTAAAGGAATTAACATGCTCAGTTTCTATGGATCAGAAAAAGCAAAAAATAAAATAAAATAGCAGTGTTGTCAAAATAAGCACGTAGATGACAGTTTCAAAGTACAAATTATTCACTCCTAAGCATATATGAGGCTAAATACAATGGCAGGACACAGCAATATTCTTTTTGAAGCTTCTCATGCAGCAGATAAATGCTGCACTCTTTAAACTCTGACTCATAGAAGGGAGCCCACTGAAATTACTGGGGCCACTACCACACTGTGATGTTACCTACACCCGCAGTTCTCCATGCAAGACTAGTAAATACAGCCAACCAATCTTAAAGAGCAGCTGATACTACACTTACTTTTTGTACTCCCAGCAGAGAAGAATGAATTACACAAAGAGAACTTTAACATACAAGAGGTGCATAAAAAGGTAAAACACAATATTGCTGTAGGCCTGGATTAGTTTTGCATGTTTAATTATTTTTCTGAATTATTTTTCTGGTAATGAGCAACCATTACTTAAATTAGCCAGATCTGAATAAAGTGTTAGGAAGTGTTGAGGGACCTCTGATCCAAATGGGGACTGCAATGACAGGGAAAAGGCCAGGCTGCCAATTAGAGTTCTGGTGATTGAGTAGAGAAAGAGGAACTTCTTATCTGTACTGCTAGATTTTTAACTAGCTATTATCACATAAGGAAGAAAAACACAAAGCTTAATTGTAAATAAGCTCCCTCACTAAAACAAGCACACATTTCTCAAAATGCAGCAGCTTCATTCCCCAAAAAATAATATTAAGGAAGGCAATCCTGGAGCTAGCACTTTTTTTTTTTTTTTTTTTTTAACTTTCCAGAACACTATGTTCTTGCTGGTTACCTATCTGAAAATAATGTGGCAGGAAAAAACAACCAACCATAATGAAAATTAAAAAACAAAACAAAACAAAACAACAACCCAAAACATGAAAAATACTAGAAATGAAAAACTTGACCAAAAAGCATACTGCAAAAAAAAAAAAAAAACAAAATAGATGTCCTTTTTTTTATGAGCGTTTCTCAAGAATACTCTTTCATTGTCTTTTCTTCTCTGTTACAATCTGTAAAGATCTCAAAAGTTTCTACTGTAATAGGTGCAGAGCATAAGAATATTTTCGATGGGACAATGAATAGGAAGGAACACAATAATATTGTCCAGTAGTATGGAGAATGTAAATCACACCTTCAACAGAGCATAATCAAACTGTATTAAAAACTGTCATTCAGTACATCTATAAGCCATGTGCAGGTTAAAGCCAGGTAACATCTTTTTTTTTCCAATCAAGGTAACAGTATTTGATGAAGCTAACATGTGAGTGAATTCAAACGGCCAACCAGAAATAAAACCCAAAATATTTCTACTGCAATATTCTGGAAAAGAACAGCAATTCTTTTATGAAAAGTCTCTAGGGGGAGAATCTTAGTACTATACGTTGGTAGGATAAGAAATCCTATTTCTTTAAGTGGATTCTTCATTACTGGAGGAAATCTCAACCACATAAAAAATTACTTGTCTGAATACGAAAACTACTAGTAAGAAACTTACATTCAATGGATGCTGAAGTTTTCTCTTACTAATTCTTTGTCTGTGAAGTCCCACAAACATCACTGCAATCCTGACACAACATCTAAGCCCCAAAGACTTAGATCTGCTCCGCATGCACCCAACAAGTGTGAGGGATCTCACTCCCAGGCTCTCCTCAGCCTGAGCTGGCATGGATGCCCACTTCCCAGAAGAACTACAGGCTAGACTAGAAAATGGGAGTAGAGAATGGCCCATTGGGCTCATTGCAGCAGTCCCAGAGTAAAAAAAAGCTGTAAATAGCACACAGCTGGCTGAAAGCTTAATGAGAGGAGAGCACAGCCAGTGTCTGGGCAGCTTGACAAGTAAGGAAAGAGCCCTGGGTTTCTGGGCCAGCACTATGTCAAACAGGACTTGCAACAGGTGTGAGGCTATGGGGCACGTTCCCCACTTCAGAACTGATCATTGGCAGCAAGCTCCATTCTGTGAAGTCTCACTTTGCCCCCCTAAACCCTGCATCCTCATCAGTTGACCTTCAACAGAAGTGTCCATAGCATCCTTCTCAGGGGTCTGCGTTTGACCCTCCTCAGGCTGGGGCCAGCACAGACTCCCTGGGTTCACATTCCCCTTTTTGAGTAAGGACACGAGCAATAAGCTCCCAGGTAACCATCTGGCAACACTGACAACAGCCAAGCCTGATAAGACCTTTCCAAAGACCCTGCTGTGGTGACCTACCTCTGGAGAAGGGTCCAGACTCTGTAGCTTGTAGACACTGGACTGTGTTCAGCTTTTGTTACGGGCTATTTCAAGGCAGGTTCTGCTGCGTTTGCAGGTTTCCACCCAATCCTGGCATGCACTACAGAGTCAGATTGTATGTTCCAGCCCCATGTCTTTATTGAGCTTTCCTGGGACTGGCTGCTGAAGACACCTGTTTCAGTCCTAAATATGACAGCAGAGAAGCACAGAGACTACATCCTTCCCTTTGATCTTAGACGTAAAGCATTCCTGGCCCAACACTGTAAATATTTCACAATTCTCCCACCAACTGCAAAGGGAAGTGAATTGCATTTGCTATATTGTGATTTAACTCTGTACCTTACAGCTGAGGACAGAAATGTTCTTGTGATAAATTTCCTTACCATTAGATTACAGGCAGTAACAACAATGAAGAAAAGAACAAACACTAGAAAAAAAGGAGTGCATTACTTAGACAAAATAATAGAAACCATAAATCACTGCAGTGACAGGATTAAATGTGAAACCTTTAATTATACATTTAATCATTTACCAACTTGCTATTTTCCCTGCAGTAATGTTCATGAAGCTTCAATAAGTTTTCAGCGTGAAGAGGATTGTATTTTACACATTGATTTTAAAAGCAATGCACACAGATGGTTTTAAGAATAAAATTAATACTAACTTTACTCTTCAGTTATGTTGACACCTTTACTGAACATCCTTGTTGTTCTCAGTCATAGTACCCCTCACTTAACGACATGACTGTGTCAATGCATGTCAAGCCCATGTCCACTATACAGATATTATATAAAATGAAATAGAACTAGGAAATAAGTGGTGATTCAGAAAGTAAACTGCAGTATTAAAATCACAGACTGTAATTGCATTGCTGAAGAAGACACTGCGTTATTTATGAAGTACTGACGAACCCGTGCCCACAGGCTGTTTCTGCTCTACTGCTTTTTCCACAAGGAGGCAAGAAACTGCTGCAAGATGAGAAAAATGACTCCCCAGTCCCTGAACAGTTTTTCCTATGGATTCCAGTGTCCAACAGCAGAAAGCAGGACTGGTTTTTCTTTTGCCATTGGGTTCAGAATTGGCGAGGGAACAACTTGATTTCTGCAAAAGCGTAATCTTTCAGCACTCTCAGAGCAGTATTTATTGAAAACAAAACAAAACAAATTAAAAAAAAATTAAAAAGAAAAGAAAAAAAGAAAATTACTCTTCTAACTGGGGATTACGCCGAAGTCCAGAAAGCTTTCATGTTTACACAGATCCCCTCAAAGAACACTCAGTATGAAAAAGCAGACTTTTTTCAAAGTCAAAACATTGCTTGTATGCTAAGAGAAACAGCCTACTAATATACTAAACACATCATCGAGTAGTAATTGTAAAGGCACTATTATACTGCTGGATATTGTACTGCATATCAGGGAGCTGCTGGAAGGAAAATATTTGTCCTCTGGAACACTCTTCATTTTGTTTCATCGTGTTGCAGGTTCTGACAAATTGCTTTAAGATTCTTAAATGGGGTGGGGTGACACACAGCTGAATTTGTAATTCAGCAGCACTACCTTCTCTTAAAAAAAAAAGAAAAAAACAGTGTTCAGTGGGTTTGTGTTATGGGGAAAATGAGTTCATTATAGTCATTCAGTTTGATTCAGTTTAGGCACAGGACACAGAAGCAGACAAGAACCTTGCCACTATGTAGGGTGCAAAGATGAGCAATACTGAACACAGTGGAAGTACGCTGAGAGTGACTTTTGGCTATTCTAAAGGAGGAATGCAACATTTTTATTGCTGTCTTTTGCAAAGACACAAGACACTTCAGATTTGAGTTGGATTTTTTTCCATTTTAATCATATGTTTGGATTTTCATATCTTGTTGAAAAGTGAATTATCTGCAGACAGAACACTTGAATCCAATGGATTGGCTTGTTATAAACTGGAGGAAATGCTCCAAACTCTGCTGAGGCATGTACCTCTATAACATTTTGGAATAGGTAAACACAGAAAGAAAAAGGGATCATAAAATTCAGTTTTGGCTATCACATAAATAGACTTCTCAATTAGGTAATTTTTCCATTTCATTTCGTGAGCAAGAAAAAATTGCCTAAACAAGGCATGAAACACATATCTAGATCTATAGGAGTCTAACCATGCCAAGAATAAAAAAAAAAAAAAGATTTTTCTTACCTTCTTTTTTCTTTTGGATCTCTTTTTGAATCACAAAGAGTTTGGACAGTTTCAGTAACAGTTATTTATTCCTGTATCACCCACTCAATTTGAAAAGGGTCCTCACAGCACACATACATTAAAAGAAACATGACACAGAACTGTCTATTCTATGAAATCTGTGCTGTAGGCCTAAACTGAAAATATAGGGGGTGTCTGTCTTCGTATTTCTGAACATATGTGAGTCTCCAGTGGGAAATTCTTACAACCTTTTTCTCAAAAAGTAACAGAGAGAAAATTTTTGAGGCAACTCTTCAAACAGGATCTCTTGCTGTATATCTAATCCAAGAATGAGACACAGGGATGTTTACTCACCCTGCCAGCAAGATGATCTGTAGGTCTTTGGAGGTTTTCTTTCTTTCCTTTCTCTAGTCCACTTATGCATCAGGTGCCCTTAAAGATAAGGGACAGCCAAGTGACTTTATGTTTCTTGCCCTGGGTTTAAGATGGTTCCCTGTGACAGAGAGGATAAAGAGACCAAATAAGGTGTATGAAGACCTTGGAACAATCATTTCCAGTCATATCATAATTCAAGTTGTTCCTACCTCCTGCCTTCAATAGTAGCTAATATAGAGGAATAAAATGACGAGGAGTTTCTGAAAAAGCTGTCTGCAGGGATCTTTGCTTAGAAAGTGCTAGAATCGCTTAAGCTGTCCTATTCAGTTGTGGAAAGATAAAAAATGTGAGGAGAGTTTCCAAAATCTTTTTCTATCTGATAGCAATCAGTTCTACTAGGTAATTGTGCACATTTCAAGAATGTTTCTCTTTCATCTATGTTAGATGTATCTATTCTTTAGTTTCTATCCAGCTGTTTGTGGCAATGGCTGTGGTCCTGTCTGAAATATCCATTCAATACCACCATTCTCAGTATATTCTCTTTCCTGTATCTTCTTTAAACTATACTTTCTTCTTGCTTTTCACTTGATAAGGTATTCCTTAAAAATTTTTTTTGTTTGTTTGTTTGTTTTTAACTGCAAACTCTTCCACTTTTGGGATGAGCTGGTCAGACCTCAGTGTATTTAAGAATGGTGACCAAATACTTCTGTTTCCTTCTGTTCTGCCATATAGCACTAATTGATCTATGAGAGACCATGATAATCTTTTTCTCCTCCTTTTTCTTCAGAAAATTGGTGAATCTGGTGGAGAACTGGAAGAAGAGCTGTTGAATCGTACAGATGAATCACATTCTCTACAACCACTTCACTGCCATGGCTGGGTCAAGTGGAGAAAAGCAAACACAACTACCCCAAATATATTACAGTTAAGAGCACTATTAAAAGTAGAAATATGCAAACATCCAGCTTTGTCAGTTTCAGAGCTTCCCTCAATAATTTTCCAAACCATAAACTGAACAGCCAAGAGAGCAGAAAGTTTAAAAAGAAGGAAAGAAAAGAAAGAAAACCAACCAAGAATTATTTTTCATTGCCTCAAAAAGCCTAAAATGCAAAAAACTTGTAATAGGGGGCAACTTTAGAGGTAAAATAGCAAAATTCTCTTCAGAGATTTTTCTGTTAAAGGTCATGAGTATCAAAATCTATCATCTCACTTTAGAACCATTATAAAGCTACTATGAATAAAGTCTCCTATACGGCACCTTGTCACTGATTCCTATTTCAGTGTACTCAGCACTGCAGACCTAGGAACTTCTTAAAATAAACAGCAGTATTCTCTACTTACTGTACTTAAAAAGGAGTCAGGACTTCTGTATTTTTAAGATACTTATTGTAGTTGCTCATTGAGCAAATTATTTTATTACTGTTCAGATGAACGCTACTTTTATATCAAAATGTAGTGTAATTATGACAGCTGTAATAGTTTACCCCTCTATTTACCACAAATCGAATGAAGTCATTTTGCTGAATTATTTCTTACTATTAAAAATTTGAAAAATTTGAAAAAGAGCAGTAACTGCTCTTAAAACTGGTCCAGTACTTTCCATGACACTTTTAAATATATCAATACAACTTTCTTGGGTAAAACAGACTGTGCAACTGGAAAATATAGTACACAATCTACTGAAGCTATTAGAGAGCTCATGGTTATTGTTCAAAAGTTCTGGCTCAGAAGAAAAATTTGCAGAAAAAAGAAAAATTTTTGACATATTCCAAGTAAATATAAAAAAAAAAAAATAGTAAATTTACTCATATGCAAATGCAAAAAAAAATGCGGAAGTAAAATATTTATGTATATTTCAGAATATATTATTATGCCTTGCTTAAAATATTTGGAAAGAACGATGGACATGGTAAGAAGATGATCTGAAAAATCAAAACATCATTTTTATTGATTTTTTTCACAGCTCCACCTGAAACGTGTCTCCAAAAAACCAAGAGAGCAAATGAATGAGTTGCTTGCAGAAGGCTGCCTCTCTATCACACATGATCCACCAAATAAATCAAAGCAGAGGTAAAGCATGGACAAACAAAGAGGTAGGGAGCGTTACTTGGGAGCAGTGCAGAACACCACTTTCTGGCCATGTGGGGTGAAATTAAGGAAGTCAGGCATCAGCCAGACTTGAAAGAGGTGAGAGAAATAAGGAGCAACAAGACAAGCTTCTAGGGAAACACTGGCAGCAAAAGGAAGACTGACGAACCAGTTTCTGGGAGAAGCTGATGAATCTCCATCTTTGGAGATATTTCAAATTCAACTAAGCAACGTCCTGTCCAACCTGATGTAACCTCACCTTTCTTAGACTAGGATGTTATTGATGGCTTTCAGAGATCCATTGTACCCAACAGGATTCTGTGATTCCGTGAAACGTTTAGTGTACTTGCTGTTGATTCCAGCCTTCACAAATGTACATGAACGAGCTGGAGAGGCCTCATAGGGGCCTTTTATTTCTCTCAATGTTCCCCTGGGTGGAACCAATGGGATGGCACTGGAGTACAGGCACTATAGTTTTGTCAAGTGCATGCTTCATCTGTCTCTCCTTCTTTGCTTCTTACCATTTACCTAAGAAAATGCAAGAGTTTTGCACCATGCACTCTTCAATCCTTTTTGCACCAAGCTCTTCAAGCAGCCTCATTATTCAGTCAAAATACCATTGATTTGGAAATGTCTGAACAAATGAAATTCTGGCTTGCTGACCTCACTGAGAAGGACAATCAATTCCTTCCTAGGGAATTTCCAACTATGTTACTAACACTGCTTGTTCCCTTCTTTTATTTCAGAGCCATTTGATACAATTGGGCACAACTTCTGGCATTGCACATACACAGCTTCTTTTGAAATCAGAGCACTTTGCTTAAGATGCAGACTTTCAGCTTCCTCTGATTTTAAAAAGAACTTAGGAGCACCTGAGGACAATATTTGTGTCATGGTTAACTAGAGTTAACTAGATCAATCTATGCCCGTGAAAATTTGAATCAAGGAAATTGATATAAGAGATACAAAAATAAGATGGTGTGCCCAATTACGCATCTGCTAACAGGGATTAAAAGCAAAGTTAACAGACTCCTTTGTTGTCTTCTTTTTACATCACAACTTTTAAGTGTTTCCAATGTCAATCTACAGAGTCGTTTCAAGAAAATTGACCTTTTTTTTCCCCCTTCTCTCTTTCCAAGTTTACATATTTAGAGAATGGACAAATAACTTCCCCTGGGATCAATTATGTCATGGTAGACACGCAACAAAATAGAAACAATATATGCTATATTTGTTATATGCAGAAAGCAACCTCCCAGGCTATAAGTGAATGTTACTACTTATTTTGCTGTTCTCCCAGCAGTGTTGAACACCAACAAATTGTGGATACAACAAATATCCAAAAATGGCTACTGAAAGAGACATAATATTAAGTTCTTAACAGATAATAGCTACTGCTGTACACCCTTACCCTTTATGTTATGAACAGTATGTAAATTATATTTATGCAGAGGAAGCCAGTATTTAAAACTCTTACATTTTTCACAAAAATAGATTTTATTACAGAAAGCAGTGCCTTCCCATAAGAGATTCACAATTGATTAAATAGGATGGCTCGTCCTAAAACACTTACATGATTGCATGCAAAGAAAACAGATGGTCTGTGTTACAGTAATTTGATTTCTTCCAGTAAACATTACTCATGATACAGAAAATGCTTACGTTGATCTCTTCCAGAATGATGAGTATGCTTTGCTTCTCTCTTTAAATGAAGCCTGTAATTTTGTTCAAGAAATAGCACGGAAGCTCTGGTTTCCCAACAAATCAAATAAAATCAGGTAGTCTAATGCATCATCCCTCACTTAAGAGCCTGATAACACAGAGATTCATTTTAACCTTCCACTCTCCCAAAAGAGCTTAGCATAATAGTATGATCTTTTCTCATTTACTTCTTTTGTAATGCCACTTCATACTCAGAAAAGAACACTTCTATTTTCATCTACCTTCATCAGAAGACATATCATATATCAAAATACAGTATCTATGCTTTTCTGATCACATCCAGCATTATTCTTCTTATACAGCTACAGGTATACGAACAGAAAAAATCTTGCTGAAAGGTCTCCATCTACCCACCTCAAATTAATTTCCATTACTTGAATCAAACCAAGAGCACTGTTCAGGAAACTTTGGTTTTCAGGTTTTCCTGAATAGATTCTTCTTAAGCTTTATGTTCTGAAGCACTAGATGCAGTGTGATCTGCCTTTATAATGCAGACAACCCTGCAAAGTAGCCTAAATCCTTGAAGACCTTGGATTCAAATAGCGGGTGGGAACTCAGTAGTTTATTCCTACAGGGTGTCAGTTGGGGCTGATAAAGGGTACATGACACCTCTCACAATTCTTTTACATGTGTGAATACGGACAGACCTTCTCAAAGCCACAAATTTAATCCCTAAGAGTACATGCTTAAATCCAGCCCTGTTCTTTAGAGGAGTTTCACATAGAAAATGTTGTTCCACCATTTTCAAGTAATAACATTCCTGCTGGGATGTATCCCTATTTGTCATTATCTTGTCTTGTCCGATTACTGTCGCTTCACCTGACTGGCCTGGACTTACCCCATCCAAATGAAATAAGGGCACAATCCTATTACATGCCTGCTGGGAACACCCTAAGCTGCTGCTTTTGTTGGTGGGAATTAAGGGTTCTCAGAACATTGTAACAGGTACTCGAATACTTGAGAAATTGGACTCTTAATTAGATATTCCCTCATGACATAGTGTGATTATTTAATGTTCTGACAAGATGCCTCAGCAAACTCTCAGGCCCTGAATAAATGACCTTAGAAGAGCTCTTTGCCAACTGTGATTCTGTGAAACCTTTGTCATGCTTGGCCATGGAAGCAAATTGCATTTCATGAAGCATAAGAAATGATTTACCCGATGAATTGGCTGAATTATATACAACATGAACTACTAGCCAGGCTTGTGATGTCCAGTTTTCAGTAGCCGATCTTTCTTTGTCCCTTTCCTAATCTCTTGCACGTGCCTTCCTCCCCAGCCCTGCCATGCAAATGTTTGACTATCCTGCTTGCTGACAGTGCTCAGCAGTAGCAGCAGTCCTTGTGACAACATGGGATGATTCATCCTGTAGCCCACAAGTCAGATTCATACTGCCAGAGCAGTCCCTTGTCATAAATTCCCCTTTCTTCTGCTTGGATCATTGGTATTATAATATTTGTTACTCACACATAAATTTCCAGCTCAAGCCTATTAATCCAGGGGCTGCTCACATTTTTTAATCTATTAAAAAAATTAACAAAACCTCAATAGAGTTAAAAAAAATCTGCCTTGCAGCTAGAGCCATGTTATCAAACACATTAATAAAAGATACAATAAGCATGAAAAACCAAACGTAAATAAATAAAACAGTGCACACTGAGATAGTATATTACATAGCGAAAGCAGGTTTAGTAATTTTTCTTTCTACCGTTCACTTTGCTTAACACATTTTGGCACAGTCACTTCAGAGGAAAAGGACATCACATCAAATGTCTTCTATAGGATTTTAGCAAGAGTTCCATTCTGATGACTAAACCTGGATCAAGTGTGCAAAATTGTGGTGCTTGGCAATGAGTACTCAGCTACCCCACACTTCAGAGATGGATGCTAAGGAAGCAGCCTTTGGGCCATCCACCCTTTGCTCCCACAACACTCAAATACCCACCACAGACCCAAGGACTGCAGTCAGTCTGAATGTATCCAATCAGAAGAATTCACCAAATGGAATCACTCACAGCCCCCACCCAGATCCTGTACCCAGACAAGATTCTTGCTTTACCTGCTTGCCTTTTAGGTAGGCTTTTTTTTTTCGTTCTTTCATGAACAACATTTCCATCAACTACATTTTTTTTTGTTGTTTTCAATACAATAAATAATACAAAACCTTGAATTGTGTCTTATCCTCAAATCCACTTCCACAATGAGGAATCTAACTTCAGATAAATCATTCTACCAACACATTTCCACTACAACAAAAACAGTTCCCTGAGTGCTTTATGCATTCTGGTAAGCATCTGCTTTGCTAGGAGTGGATTAAATAACACTGCTTCTATTATTCTAATAGTTTGCGAGATCATATAAAATATTTATATTGTCAACTGCAGGCAAAATGCCTATTCTGAGTCATGCTCCAGAAGCTCAGCAAGATCTTATATTGATAGAAAAATACCTCACTTTAAATAATTGGGCAATTTTAGATATTCCTTATTCTATGAATCTCAAGTAATTTTGCTGTTTCCCCCTTGGGAACACGATCCATTTTAGTAAGAATTATTTTCCATGTTCAAGGGTTTCTTGTGTACTAGTAGAAACATCTCCCCACATCATGTGGAATCATAGGGTCAACATAAATACAACTATGAAAAAATACAAATGCTGTCAATAAAGATCAGTGTTCTGTCTGAACTTCTTCACTGCATTATATCGGGCACCAGAGATTTTTCAGTACATAGATATGAAGAATTTGCTAAAGTCTCAATTTGCAGCTGATTTCCAAATTTGCAAAGAACATGCAGTTATTTGCAGACTGTATGCACCAAATCCTACCAATGTGATAAACTGGTATCAATCTTCATGTGTGAGAATAATATTTATACAAACTGAATCTTTGACTTAGAGTCATTCTCTTGACTGTATTCAGGTTTCTCTAGCTCACTATGTGGCATGACTGCTTTAGGATCCAAAGTCCATTTCCTTTCATTTGTTTCACCATGCTCAAGTTCTAATTTAGAGCATCTTTTTCTTAGAACATAACAAATATTATGGTTTCCTCACATTGCACAATTACACACTGCAGGATGGTTAGCATTAGATTCTGCAGCCAGCCACTGTATGCTTTCTTACTCAGTTTTTTTGCAGCCCCAGGAGACTGAGTCACGAGGAAGAAGCCATGAGCCATTCCTGTCCAGAATTTCCCCTGAGTAGCAGCATTTTCACTCAGTCTGAAGCCATTAAGGACAGTTCACTGAATCTGGATGAACCCTGACATTCACTTTGTCTCACCCTTTCCTCAGCTAAGGAACGAGAGCATCAGCAGCAAAGAAATAGGAAGATGGAAGGCAAAGTGGCATAAGAAAGAGTGCATTCTGCTTCCCTTTCAACTGGCAGAAGGCATCAAAAGCAATCCCACAGCCAATCCCATGCAGCCTTTCATGTGCTAAAGACAGGGAATCTCCCTAAAGGTGGATGTCTCAGTCAACAGTCAAAATCAGCTGTCAGGCTGATGTTCAAGCTAATTGCATGTTTAGTGTCTGTGGACAGTCTTCTCCGTAGTGTCTTTCTGTCTACACATACATCCAGAGACTACTCTGGGTCACCTTTGGCCAGCTCTGGTCCCATTGCTCCCAGTTTCCCTGACAAAAATAGCCACACAGTTGCTGTTGGTGTGTGAGGTTCACCCCCTAGATGGAGTGGACAACCCTCATCTTCCAGCCATGCTCCTTACAGTGGCAGCATGCATGGCCATGGGCAACAGGTGGAAGGAAAGCAGGCAGGAGACAAAGAGATCTGCCACTGCCACGTAGCAAAGGCAGGGAAGAGGGTAACACTGCCCATAATTTTCAGTGAGAAACTGGGCATTAAGCAGTGCCCGCTTTTTCTGATTCCTCCCCACTGCATGACTGTTCCTCTACTTGATGTTTTTATAGGCATCTCTGACTGCAGTGTTCTCCAGCACTCTGCCTCTTTTGTCTCCTGGGGGCTCTCTTCTCTATCCCCTTGCTGATTAGGAGTGTCCCCTGAGCAGCTCCCATCACTCTGATTGCCAGTCCCATCTGTCCAGGCTTCAGCCTGGTCAGGGCAGCCACTGAGATTCAGTACAGTTGGAAGAGAAACTGAATTGTTCAATCATCCTTGTTGAGTTGAGAAAAGGATTTAGATACCCAATGCTCCTAACTTCAGTAGGTCCAAAAGCATAATGTTGACCTTACTAAAAATCAGGATGGTTTTCCAGGAAAAAAGCATCACTATTGTTATAGTAATCTGTGTCGTGACTTGTTAACTTCCCTCTTTTCAGCCAATGAATGCAAAACTGCAATAATTTCAGTCTAAAAAATCAGCCTTGAATGTATGCCAAGTACACATCTCCCCTTCTTTACCCAGAGACCACACTGACTTTGCTCACATCTTTAAGATCCCCTATGCATGTCTCCTTACTGGTTTCATTTCCTCCCATTTTCTCAACCTGACCCCCATGCTGACCCTCATGTTCCTGCACTCCCACCAGTCCTTTTCTCATTTTACTATCCTCAGTAGAGCAATAAAATATGGCTAGAAAATTGAACAATGAACATTCATAACCCAGCAAGCACTCATCCTATGTATTAGGTTTTAAAGTGATTTTTCAATATAGATTTAGCAGCTGCCTTCCTAGTGGATGATAAAGCATTCAGCCAAATAGCACTATAGCACCCTCTATTTTACTACTTTTAATTATACTAAAAATTCTTAAATAAAATAGAATAAACTCTCACCCATTCAAATTATGTAAACCTGTTTTGCATAGCACTTTAGCAGTTACGATGTGCTATTAAAATACAGAAATCACCAAATTGTGTTTATTGCTCAAGAAATAGTTAATAATATAATGTTCAATAAATACAGTTTTCAACAACATGACAGCATAATTATCTTAGAATCTATGAAAATTCATTTCAGACTTGTTCCATGCCTGGGTTTCTAAAAGCACTTCCACAAATCCGTTCCTCCCTTACCTCCTTGAAGAAGACCCGAGGAACAACAGAAATCACTGCTGTTTAAGCAATCACATCTTGCCCTTCAGCAAAACAGAAGAGCATCTCACATTATTACGATGGAATAGTTCAGTTGAAAGGGACTTACGAAGATCATTGAATGCAAATGACTGACCACTTCAGGGCTAACCAAAAGTTAAGTCACATTACTGAGGACACTGACCAAATGCCTCCAGAACACTGATAGGTATTGGACACCAGCCAACATTCCAGGAAGCCTGCTGCCGTGTTTGACAACTCTCATGGTAAATAAACTTTTCCTGATGCCCAGCCTGACCCAGCCCTGGCAGCTTTGTGCCATCAGTGACCAGGTCACAGCCCGGCACCTCATCCTACTTCCCATCAGGGAGCTGCAGGGAGCACTGAGGTCGTCCATCAGCCTCCTCTCCAGACTGGGCAGCCTGAGTGACCGCAGCCTCTCCCAACGGAGAATCCTTTCGAACATTCCTACAGATACCTCAAGTTTCTTGACTGTTCCTTCTATTTTAAACTGAGAAACAACTTCCCTTATTGCATAGACAAAATCTTAACATTAGACAGTCTGACAATGTCAAGGTCCTTACTCCCAGCATTAAGCATCTAAAGCTGAAACGTTAGCAAGGCCATGCTCTATATATGAATACATTTAGCCTAAAATTTAAACTACTCATAACAAAATCTGATACTGGGGAAATATTCCAGCTAAATTCCAACAACTATAAAGAAGCAAATACATATCAACTATTTAAATAAGAACTGCCATGTCAGGGACAAAAAGAAACCTATTGTTCTTTGAATTTCCTTATCCTAAGATCTGCAGTGGCAGCACACTGACAGCAAGTAGAATTCTATTGATACACCCCTTATCCTTCTGGCAAAATAAGAACGAGGTTCCCTAAACCTGATTTTAATATTAAAACATGTTCAGAGAGAGTCTTTTCTGGGTTCTCTCGGAACGTCTTGCTTGGTTTTATGGCATGTCAGAGCTGACATAATTCTTAATCAGGGCTCCTTTACAAACTCAGTGAATAGATAATAATATCAAGAAAACTAGGACATTAAAACTTTGATTCACATAGCACGTCTCTAACACTTACCATACATTATGCATAGCTGTACTATATTTTGAAGGAAACTGCTGTGACGTGTTTTCAGTGGGAGATATACACATGACTACAGAGTCTACAGCAGTTCAGAAAACAGATTCTGATCAGTGAAAGATGTTCAGATAATTAAGCAGAACTGCAAAAAAGGAATACTTTGTCCCAAACGAGAAACATTTGGGATTGAAGGAAACATATGGATTCTGTTTTACTATGGAGGTATCTCATAGGAGTTACAGTACAGGTGCCTCAGCAGCCCAGTGTCAAGGATGTGTAGATCTTATAAAACTCCAGTTTACTGTCTGAAGACTATACCACTGGAAATACTCAAATTCCAATTGGAATATAATAATGACCTACAGCTGCCTACATTTATCATGTTATTTTTGCTTTTTAAAGTGACAGGAATTATTGACAAATTAGTATTGACTCTGATCTCTTTAACTGTTCTGTAGATACATTTTCATCCTTATCATTTACTTGACAGTGTTAACACTATATCCCTCCTTTAATGATGTGACTGACTTTAAAGATTCATAAATTCATTACTACAGTACATATCAAGGTTAAAAGAGGGAGAATTCCCTTATCAGTATGAAGGACTCGTACAGTTTGCAACAATCCTAGATGAAATTACCCTTTTGTCTTTCAATAAGCAGAAATCTCCTTCAATGGCAAATGTTCATAATGGACTGTTTCATCTTGGCAATCATCAGAACAGCTTCTAATGTAATTAAGGCTTTAGGACAAAGTGATCTCCCCTTTAACAATTAAATATTTATGTTAACACACACATCACTTAATTAGCTTAACATATCAAAAGGTATTAATTGATTGTATAGTGTGGAAGGACCAGAAAAAAAGCCTAGCACAGGTTTAAGTCTTTTCGGTATTAAATACTAGATTAAAAATTGCAGGGCAGATACAGAGCATCAAAGACGAGACAGTGAGCAAGAACTAAGACAAATGATATTTAATAATCATTAGTTCTATGGTGCCACTATGCTAACTGCTAGCAGTACAAACTGTAGGACAAGAAACTAGGAAAACCACTCACAGAAGTCATATTAACAAATGCTGGAAATAAAAGAAAGAACATGAGCAGAGATTAGAGAGATCCTTGGTTCAACAATAGGTCCATGTACTCTTGGTCATTAATCACTGCTGAACACTCGATTCCAGAGCTCTGCCAGAGAAGCTGTAAGTGGCATAATGCTATCTATGTCAACATGAACTGCATAATGAAACAATATCTACAGCCTACATCATCTCTACAAAGATCAAAAGAATGTATCACATTTTATTCAATTATCTGGCAGAGATAGACAGAATTTAAATATGCGAAAGCCACACTAATTGGAAACATCCCTTTCAGGGTTTTTTTCAGCCTTTTTTCCTAGGGAATTAGAAGATATCTCTGACGGGGAGGAGGTGAGAATTTATCTGAATAGTTGCTAAAATTAACTTAAATATGCAGTTACAGGCCATCTCTTCTGCTAACAAGCACTTACTGATACCATTTTACTTAGTAAGAAGCTGACTTCTAGACTAACAAGTAGCTCAGTGGGGAACATTCAAGCAGCTTTGTGGGGAAACAACTTAGTAATTAATCTTTCATCCTCTACTTTTTGAGATCTTACAGACCCTACTATTAAAGACTGATTTTATTTATTCCTCTATCAAAGGTCAGAAAAGAAAACAAAAAATTAACAGATACTGAACAGTTGATGTTCAGTACCAATTCAAGGGACAAGTGTTTGACATAGATATTTGTGATTATTACCCTGTTAAACAGCCCTTTGTAAAAGATGGTTTTTGAATTTGCAAACATCAGAAAATAAGGCTTGTTTAAACTATAGTTTTAATTCTTTAAGGTGGTACAGACACTGCTACAAATGCAGTCCGGGATTTTCATTTTCTGGCTACCTTTGTGGTTTTAACCCAGGCCAGATCATTCGAGAAACACCTGTGACAACACAGAGTATACAAAGAGAAGGGAATAAAGGAGTGGGATGGAAGGAGGGCAGAAGTGCTTCCTTTCAGTGACACTACAAGCTAAAAAGTATTTGATTTCATCTCCACCCTTTTTGATAGCAAAGCAGAAAAGAAAGTAGATGGGAGAAAATTTCTCAGCCCCAAACCAGAAACACTTCAGTCTGCATTCCAAAACTAGTTGCAACATACTTCAACCAAAGGCATACTTCCATGATTTGTCAATGAGATACAAGAATATAATAACTTGCCAGAAATTCTATCATCAAAATTTGAGAATCAAAACCCTCTTAATAGGAAAGCATCCCGAAGTATGAGAAACAAATATCTCACAAACAAAAAAGAATGAAGCCTAGGAAAAGATAAGGCAGTTAAAAAAATGGAGCAGTAGTCTTTGTAAACAGAAAAGAGAGACGGGGACATAAATTTGCTATGTGTAATGTCCCAGAAATAATTGTGTACTCATCACAAGTTATTTCTGAATTCTGACAGATAATGCTCAGAAATACAGTCTGTGTTTTATTCCTGGCATCTACTTAATAAATTATATTAATATTTATCTCAAACTTCAATGAGCTTGGAAAATTTTCCTCCGTATCGTGGTCATTACTATGCCTACAACCACGACAAGGCTCCTCACTAAGTATAGAAGCAGCTGCTTACAAATCTTTTTAACAGAATGTTCTCTGCACATTCACTCTATTTGCAATGAATGTTCTTACCACAATTTGCTTCAAAATAGATTAAGTGCTATCATCAGTTTACCTGTGTTGTGTTTTCCAGGTAAGAACAACATTTGATCTTAGGGGAAGAAAAAAAAAAAAAAAGAAAGTAGATGCTAAATAATTATTCACAATATCTCATTCTAAGATCACCTCAGCCGATGAACAATTTCTTCATACATAACCTAAGTTCCTTACAAATAGCTGTACTGGGTAACAACAAATAGTGTGATACTCTGTTTCTGACAATAGTTAATAACAGATGTTCACGGGAAAACAAAAACAAAAGTAAGAAACCACGAGGAAAAGACATTTTAGTAATTGGAGGCTGTGGGACTCCCTAGGCCTGGACTGTTTTACTGTTTGCCCTTAATCAGTCTTCAGAGATCACTTTTAAATAAAATTTTCAAATTTATATTGAAAGCATATATACTTTCATCATCTAAAACATTTTAGAAAAAAAGGCATTCCTTATGTTTTAAAACTTCTGCTTTTTTTTTATTTTATATATGTATATATCTATATCTATATATATCTTCTGCTCCTTGCATTGCGAGAAGGACTGAATACTTGTTTTTTCCTTAACATTACAGTTTTGTATTTCACCATACCCATCTCAGTTATCTTTTTTGTAAGTTGAAAAAGTAGGCAATAAAATAATAGATTATATTTAGTGTTGAAAAATTCAAAGGAATATATATAGAAAATACCCGCTAACTGTTCAAACACACTACTGGGTCTTGCTGTTGAGGAAACAAGCTTCAGAACCACCACGGACAGCTCTGTGAAAAAGTCCAGGCAGCTGCGCTAGTGGTCAAAAAGGCACGTGTGATATTATTGATAGCAGAACAGAGAAGAAAACATAATTAAAACATAATTTTAGAAGAAGAAAACATAATTTTAGATTATTATTATTATTTTAATGCACTTGTAGGAATTTACTAAAACATAAGTAGTATCCTTGTCTATAATAGAAATTATTATTAGTCTTATTTGTCTTTATTATGTTACTGTGCAAAATGGCACGAATTCAGGCTTTCACTGATGCACACAGTTCTGCTCTTCACTCTGTGAGAAAGAACTGATACGTAACAAAGTGTGTTACACACTACACCACACAGAGATCTCAATGGATGGTAAGACTGGCCCGACACAAATTGAATGAGGTTTAATGAAGATGATTATTATGTCCTGCACTGGGAGGGAATTATCCCAAGCAGAATTTCTCGCTTGGATATAGCACAGCTAGAAAGAACCTGAATTCTCAGTGGAGAGCAAGGTGCTCATGAGCTGACAGTGCATCTTTGCAGCAAGAAACCAACATGGAGCCAGAACACATCAGAACAAGTAAAATAAAAGATAAAAAATGTCACTATTTCATCCTAATTGGCATTTGTTAAGTCATAACTGGAATAATAAGTCCAGTTTTCAGCACTCAGTACAAAAGACACACTGAAATGTTGGATATGGTGCAGTGGAGGGCCACCAGGATAATCACAGAGTTGGAGAACTTGATGCATGGTAGAAGGTTGAAGGAATTTGGCTTGCTCAGCCTGAAGAAGAGAAAGGGCAGGACCGAGTCTAATCATGTTTTCCCAATACCTAAAAAGTAGATATAGAAAAGATGGAGATATTCTTTTTAAAAGGACACAGTGACAGGACAAGAGAGAATGTGCATGAAGTACTTCAAAAGAAATTGCATCTGGATATAAGAAAATGTTCTTCACTGTGGGAACAACAAAACATTGGAATAGGTTGTCTTTAGAAGTGGCGGAACCTCCCTTGCTGGAAGTATTCAGGACTTGTCTTGCTGGGACAATGATTAACACAGTTCAAAACCCTGCTTTCAACTGAGCAGATGGGCTCAGGTGTTCTCCACAGGTGCTTCCATGCAAGGCTTTTCCCTGTTTCTACACAGGAGGGCAGCAGGCACTATGAAATTTCTGAAATAGGTCCCAGAGAGGGCAAGAAGCAGCAGAGCAGCACTTCTAGCAATGAAAAACATATGATAGAAGATTGAAAAGGAGAAGATAGAGATTTCTTGGTGCTTCACGAAAGACTTAGAGAAGATGGAGAAGATACTCATTTTTTTTCACAATGCAGGAAAGAAGAGGATATTAAATCAAATTAAATCAATTAAATTAAATCAATTAAATCAAAGGCCAAAGTATTTTTACCAACAAAACTTAACTGACCCATGAAACTGACATAAATTTTCTATGTATCAAAAGAATAAAACAAATCAAAAGGACATGTTAAAATGAGTCCACCAACATCTGTTAATAGAAGAGACGAAGACTCCAAGCTGACCAGACACAGGACAGTATACCACTGCAATGATCATGGTTTGTACTTGGGCCTTTTTTAAAAGGACTTCTTGTATTTGGAAAAGTAGAGTTCATAGGAGAATGGGAATGTTTTACCTGAGAAATTTCTTCAGAAATACTCATAATTTTATTGGTTTATTATGGTTTCTTTGCTGCCATGTCTGACTCAGGAGGACATTCACCAGCTTACTGAATCATTCTGTCTTTCTTTCCTTCTTGTTTTTTGTTTGGCTGTTTTTTAGCGTGTTGTTGTTATTTTATTTATTTATTTATTTTAATAAACCTTAATTCTCTTCCTTGGGAAAAAAAATTAAAACATATTCTTCTGAATAGCTAATAACAACAACCAATATTTGGCCTATTTTTCAATTTTAATTGATGCTGAGAGCACTCAGATGGAAGAAGGATCATGCATATGACTATAGCAACAGTGGGAATTCTCCTGGCTTTATAAATGAGAACCATGGCTTACTACAGGGAAGCCACAGAGTGCCTTAAGGCCCCAACAGTAGCAGGCTGTCTGAACCTGCTGTGCAGCAGGATTTGTTTCTTAAAATTCACAATTTACATCTTTTTGCCAGAAGGGAGGTTACACCTTTTGCTATTTAAAACGAAGAAACAAAGTGTAGGTTTTATCAGTAGCCTTTGGTAAATATTTCTTTCTATCTTTCAACTGAAAGCCTCTAAAGGGAACTTAATTCAAAGCTGAAAGATGAGTTCACATGCATTTTCTTGGTAGCATTTATGCAGCGTGATACTGCAATGGTGCTCCAACATAGCAAGCCTCTAGTTAGTTCACTGTCGCTGTGACATGAACTTGTGTTGCAAAATAACTAAGTAGTCTGATGGTAACAGGAGGGTTACAGGACATAAATAACCATAATAGCTAGAACCAAACTCTATCTCTGATGGGATCAGTCAGAATGCCTATTGGTTTTGTTTCATCTGTAATTTTCTATTCCAAGTATTTATGAGTAAAAAAAAAGGGGTAGATATACTGGCATCAAAATTTCTCTAGGTTTTTACACAATAGTGATACATTACTAACACGAAAGGACTGACCACTGAAATTGCTACTTCCTCAGACAAAATCTTTTTGCTGCTACATCTAAATTTCATGGCTGCTTTTTGCTGTGATCAAGTACCACAATCAAGTGACAGTATGATGAAACACATCTCTGAGCCATATTCACAGGTATCCTTGCCCACCATTTTAACTGATTTTTATACTGCATGTTACATCCTTTCTGTCAAAATATTGATAAGAAATTCAAACATCCAGATTTGAGTCATTCACAGCACATGGCTCAAACACTCACTTCCCAAAATAAATGGCACAGTATTAAATTCCTTGCTCCTTTCCTTTCTGAAAGTCCTTCAAAAATCAGAGGTAACTCAGTGAGACTGTTCATATACAAGTATCTCATTTGTCAGATTCATTTTGAAGTATTATCACTCTTTTGTGATCAAATGCAGACTCTTGAAAGGATTCAATGCTGTTCACATAAAAATCTCCTGATACTCAATGAAAAATAAAAAACAACTTGCCGAAATCTGCTCTATTCAAAGCTTTTGCATTAATTTCCTATTGCAAACATCTGCAAATTGCAATTTATCAATTTGTTCTGATTTGTGACATCGATTTGTGTTCTTCAGCAGATACACTTTTTTCTGCGTTGCCTTGGATGCACTGTGTACAGAAAGGATGCATTTCAGATCTCTGTTAAGTTTTGGCCGTTCAAAAGGCCAAGGAACAAGAACACCCAGCAGATTATTTGCTTTTTAAATGCGTAGATAAAAGAAAGTGAGCCAAACTCATGCACTCGGATAACAGTATTAATCTGGAGAGGTTTAATGAGGAAACAGCAAAGTCAAAGTCAAGTGGATGAAAGGTTGATGTGGAGCAGTGGATTTTATAAGATTCTAAAAAATAAAAAAAAAAATCAAGGAGAGAAAATCTTACACTCAGTAGATTAAATAAACTCAATTGAATGCATTCATTTTTTAAAGATGCTCTCATTCATGAGATAAAGCAAATAAAATTATGAGAAAACACTACAATCCACAGATAAATATATGGTTTTTTAGCAGTGAAGAGAACAAATCATTCACTCTAAAATCAGAATCCATGGATCACATGTTGCTGTTTAAATACATTTTTTTTTAATTAAATCAACCAGATTATCATCATTCTGACTAAATTTAAAATACGACAGTCCCCATTTTGTTGCTATTTGGAATACATCCAACAAAGTGAAAAAGGCTTGTTGATTTTTTTAGTCAAGATGATGAGCTATTATAAGCAGATAATCAATGAGTTTCAGATACGCTTTTCAGCTTCTTAAACACAAATAGAAAATCAAAAATTAGGGAAGAATACAACCGATGCTATTATCCTACGACCCTTACTGAAGTTGAATTTTCAATCATCATACTAAAAATTATAAAACAAAAATGTACAGTGTTCCACAGCAACTGTATTTAAAATACCACAAGGAGTATCCTTTTTGTCAAAAGGCTTTTAGAATCTATCTATGTTGCAGTAATGGAGGCATGCAGCAATTGATACTGTCACTGACATAAACTCTAAGAAGTATTAATAAGTGGCATCCACAAAATTCAAAAGCTACAGAATGTTGCAGCCTCTCCTCTTTTTTAGCTGTCTGTGCAAAATACAAGGACTTATGATTCTGCAGTTAATTTGCATGTTACCCCAGATGATGAGAAAATTGTTATTTTTGTTTGGGAATAGGGTTGCTTTTAAAGAGACTAAAAAGGCAAAATGATAATCAGGGTTGATTACTGTAAAACAGCAGGAACGCTCAGATCATACACAAATCAGTTAATCAGAACTGAAATTAAAGCACATAAAAACATATGAACAGTTCACGTGCAAGATTTTTAGATATTTTTCTTCCACAAATCACACAGGATACCATACTGTGTATTTTGAAACATTCACAACTACAATATCAACTCGATCCAATTCTGACTGGTATAAACTAAAAGCCATAAAACATATCCAAGATCTGCTCCTTTTTCCAATGTAACTGGGGGAGCTAAAGTCTTTCTGGGACAGGTCCTACTTGCACATGCACAAAAATCTAGTATCTAAAATTTGACATCAAATTGGCCTGTTTGTAACTCAATATGCGGCCATTTCATACAGGATTTCAGTTTACTATCAGGTTTTCCAATGTGATAGTCAGTCCTCCATTGCTCCCATTTAGCAATGCAATAGATGATGTAAGTAGCCTGAGTAAGAACTCCCTTAGCTTCCCTGATTCCTGAGCTGGCTCTTCACAGTTTCTAGCACAATTTAACCCAAACTTGTGGCACAGCAAAAATTACCATATTGTCATGGTTCTATGCTGTTGGTTTTTTTTCATTTTTGGGTTTCAGTATTCCACATCAAAACATCATGTTTTGATACACTACATGATGTTTTGATGTGGAATACTGAAACCCAAAAATGAAAAAAAAAACCCAACAAAACAACATAGAACCACGACACACATGAAATAAGAAAGCTGGCTGGGAGTCAACAATTTCTCCAAATGCGTAAGAGAAACTAGCTCAGCTCCCCACATCTCCCAGGAGAGAAACCATTAGCTACCTGACTATGCTTTTTCTTCAACACTTTTCTTCTCTGGCAATCTGAGGTTTAGATAAGACAACAGCTTAACCTGGTCATAGTTATTAAAAATTATGAGTCTGAGTCCAGAAATCTCAAGGCTAGGATATTAATACATTTCTTCTGGGCTGATTTTCCTGCCTGCCAGCACCTATTGGGTTTTCAAGCCATACAGTATTGCTATATTGCTGTTACAAATACTAGTCCTTATATCAGATGACACAGTGCCCTGGAGCATAAACCCCTACATTTCCTCATCATAAATCACTTCATTTCATGCTCTCCAGGCCAATATTTGACTTCTACCTCAAATCCAATTCCACCTTTCTTCCACAGGCTGATGTTACTCCCTCCTCCTAGAACTCAAGAAGAGAAACACCAGAGAAAAGTTTCTTTTTCCTTTTCTACATTAAGAGACAGAGGGAAGAGCAGGATATAGACTGCCTAGGATGAGGGAACACGCAGCAGAGAGGCATTAGGCTAAACACAACCTTCCCCTTTCCATTCCTTGTCTCTAAAAATATTTTGCAGTTTCCAGGATAGAAGAATAGCTATCAATGCTATTTTCAGTGGTGATGTTAAAATACTGTTTTAACCCCATTTTCCAATACTTCCAAGCAATGTTTACAAGGGGCGATCATCAGCAGTGGTAATAACTAAGCTACGATTATTTGCATACTAAATTTGGTGAGACCATCAGATTCCACCTTCTCAGCTGCAGATTCAGTTCACAATATTCTCTCTTCTTTGTCCACAATTTGTCTAAAATACTTAGATTTTTTTAAAATTCTAGGTTAGGCTTTTTAGAAGGAGAAATATATCTTAATGCAACTAAATGTTAAAAGAAACATTGGTTAAATATTTTTCATAAAATCATCCTCTATCCTCTCCCAAGCACCTCTCGCTCCAATGAGAAGTTCTCTTTTATAGTAATGATGAGGAGAAAGAGGACAGGACTTTGTTTTCCTTTGAAGACACTTGGAAGTAAATTTTGTTTTCTACAGAGAGAAAAACAAGAATCATAATAAACAAGACTTGCTGCTGAAAAAGGTACTGGCTGCATCTCTCTCCTCTGTCCTGAAACTAGCTAAAGCAGTAGTCAATGTCAGCACTGAGAGAAAGGAATGAGGCTTAAAGAGAAATAAAAATTGACTGGATGTATTTAATACCAATGGTGGATGACAAAAAATGGCTGGAAAAAAACCTGACTGCTTGACTGCTCCACAGACTACATTCATGCAAAAAATGTGAAACGCAATAAAGTTGGAATTGCCTGTGTTTTAACATTATATGTCCACTGCCTGAATTTGTTTTGTTGTTTGTCATAAAAGTTGATGAGATAAAACAAATTAGCTGGAGAAGTAGGATTTGGCCAAAGACATATCATTTAAAAATGAAAAAAAAAAAAAAAAAAGAAAAAAAAAAGAATAGCATTCGTCATCTGTATTTCTGTATTTCAAGATTCACTCAGCATAACTTTACTCATCTGAGCATTCAGCATTATGCATCTAAGGCTCGAACACGATAAAATCTCCATGTCTTGAAACTGAAAACTGAATTTTTACTATGCTAAAACCTCACTGAAGTTTCAAGATGGAGAGACGGCAACATGAAAATTTCAGGACTGAGCCCCTGTAGGCACATATAAAAAGGCTGCTGTAAAGTCAGTAATTCTATCAATAACTGCAATTAAAATATAGCAAAGACAATGCAGGGAATAGTAATTCTTATTCATTTTCTAGTGGTAGTAACACAGAAATGAGTTTGCTAGAGTAAATAAAATTCTTAATTCTGTATACAAGAAAGTACTCCAACTTTAAGGCTTCATGTTTAGTGCGCTGTGCATTTTTTTTTAATTGTTGACATGATAAGCACTGAGAGTTGTTTTGGGTTTTTTTCGCCATTATTAAAACCTTACTTCAATTTGGATTTTATTTCCTGCTAGTAAATCCAGAATAACACTTTTATGTTTGACAAAACTATAAAACTGCTTGCACATATATATAAATTGCTTTTGGTTAGGAAGGGCTTTCATATCAGCATTCTGCTGCCCCACAGAACAGATGTCATGCCATTTCACAATATATTATTATAATTTATCAACATCAATAATGGCGAATTACAAAAACAAGTAACTGTTGGTAGACAATATAAACAACTCATTTGGAGCACTTCCACTGCTATACTTCAAATTCTTGCCTACAGAAAAAAAAAAAAAAAAAAAAAAAAGAAAAAGAAAAAGAAAAAAAAAGCTCTGAACAAGCACATCCTAACACATTTGATCTGTGACTCCTTTTCCAAATCATGGATTCCAAATCAGTGTATCAGTCCATTTAAGGAACAGGAGGAGGAGTATTAGTCATTAAATTCTGACTAATTCAAGTCAGAACTTAATTCAACTTAATTCAAGTCTCAGTGCTGCTTCCACTGAAGTCACTGGGAATACCAGTAAAGATTAGAGAAGGAAAACTGAGTTACACTTGATTGAATGGGATAGGTTGTGATTTCCACATTCAGATTCTTTCCTCCAAATTAGTATGTGTAGAGAGTTCAGTTCTTCAGGGCATGTGGCAAAAGAAACAATGACACAAACATACTAAAACCAGAGTTGGTCATGAACAGAAAAAGATTAAATATTTCTCACAGAATCACAGAACTGTAGGGGTTGGAAGGGACCTCCTGAGATCATCGAGTCCAACCCCCCTGCCAAAGCAGGTTCCCTACAGCAGGTCACACAAGTAGGCGTCCAGGCAGGTCTTGAACATCTCCAGAGAAGGAGACTCCACAACCTCACTGGGCAGCCTGTTCCAGTGCTCCGTCACCCTCACTGTAAAGAAGTTCTTATTTATATTGATATTTCTATAAACTATTTTAGAACAGAATAGAATGAAATGGAGTAGAGTAGAGTAGATTAGAGAAAAATAGAGTATAATAGAATAGAACAGAAGTGCTTAATCTGGAAGGGACTGCAAAGATCACTGCATCCAACTGCTTGACCACTTCAGGACTAAACAAAAGTTAAAACAAGGACATTATCCAAATACCACTTGAAAACTTACATTCTGTTTCCCATAGGATAAATTCCACAAAAAGGATTGTTACTTGAAAGGGTGAGAGGTAATGGCCTTAAGTTGCACCAGGGAAGGTTCAGGTTGGATATTTGGAAAAACTTCTCAGAAAGAGCAGTGAGGCAGTGGCACAGGCTGTCCAGGGAGGTGGAGACACCCGGAGGTGTTCAAGAAATTTGTGCATGTGGCACTGAGAGATGTGGTTAGTGGGCATGGTGGAGATTGGCTGAGGTTTAGACTAAATGATCTTAGTGTTCTTTTCCATGATTCCATGATTCTACGGTTGGTGTTTTATTCTATTCTGGAAAGGAAAATCATTAAATTGTGAAATTAAAATTTCACAAATTAACTCAATCATGATTTCTGATGAGAGAAGAATAACTGCTGTGAAGGCTTTGTCTTGGATTGTTAGTGTCAAGCCATTACTTGCACTGGGGGAAGAAAAGCTTCATTCTTACAGAGGTAGAATGTGACAGAGAAATACAAACAAAACCTTCACCTGAGAACACACTGTCATTTTTATCCACGGACAGGCAGTCTAATTGCTCATCCAACATCAAACTTAAAACAAGATTCCTCTTCTCCTTTCACTGAGGTCTGGAAGAATTTCATAAGCAGTACAATAGAGACCTATTGTCACTGTGCAGTCTAACAGTGCTTGGTATTGCTCTCCTTAAATTCATTCTCTGTGTCAAGCTCAGTTAAAAAGCATGGCCTGGGAATCCATCTCTTCAAGCTCTACTGCCACCATTTTACCATTTGAGACTCATTATTTCATGTATTATCCTTAACTCCTCATATGTAAAGGGTAATAAAATCTCTGCCTCATATTTTGGTGCAAGCATATGCTTGCTGAATAGCTCCAGGAGGGCTCATCAACTGCACTGCTAACATTTCTGAACCACAATAGAAAGAGGACAAGAGCCACTGGCAACTGCTTCTCTGAGGCTCCTGGTGGATACAGGTGAAAGAACTTTGTTCTGCCTCGTAGCATCAGATTGCTTAGATTTCTACAACACACATGGTTCATCCCATCCCATCTCTCAGATACGCAAGACAAAGAAAATGAAGAACATCCTACAGTGTTCCTTTAGAGAAAATGCCAGAACTGATTTGTAAGTAAACACATAAAGTACTTGAGAAATGTTGTATAGAAATGAATACATACTATTTAGTATGTATGTGACTTCTGATGCTACAAACACGTTGGGAGAAACTTAGTTGGACAATGAGAGATGTGCTACTGGCATAAACAGGCACTTATAGTAATTTTAATTTCAAAATGCATAGACGCTTGTACAGCTGCACATGCATTGAAAGAGAATTTTTATATCCTCCACGGATTACTGATAACTATGCAAATAAGTAGCACTGTGCAATGCTTTTGTTTTGTCTTCTGATTGCAATCAATTGTTTATCGTTTTCATCATCTGTTGGAATAGTACAAACTATAACTAATAAATGTTTCCATCCAGTTAGGGAATATCCACTATCAGTAGATTTAATTCACACTGTCAGAGGCAATACTGTTCCAAATGAAAGCTCTACCTATGTTCTGCTGAAGCATGATAATGAAAGCCATGTAGCTAAGATTAAGAACAAGTTGTTTGTGTAATACTTCTTCAATCACGTCTTTTAATTTTGCAAGGAATACTTTCAGTTTTAAGAACTTAACTTACAATACAAATAACTTGCTTTATGTTAACTAATAGGAATGATTGCACTGACATACGTAAGACTTCTTGGGAAAGTAAACATTACATTAAAGAATAAAAATTACAGAACTTCTGATAAACCCACAATCTACTTCCCTTTGATAAGTCTCACATTTATGAAAGACACTCTTTTCCAAGATGTCATGCTTATTTGTAACATTTTTTTTCATTCCTACTGTTATGTTTCACTCTTTCAGATAGAATTACTTGCATAACATTAATATCATACTTGAACAAATATTTTCCTTATCTTAGAAGATACATTCATAATGTATTTCTTTTTTAGCTCCTATATTTCTTACTTCACAACTTAGAAATGGTAAGACTAGTGACTGATGTTGTATGTAAGAATTTTGGAAGCAGTGTAAGCAGTTGTGTATCTCAGCTACAGAGAACAGTAAAGCTGTATTTTTTCCAGCCAAAGTGGAAGATGATTTCAGTAAGTAGACTGCACTATCTTCAGCTCTGACTGACACCACAAGCATCTTCATGTAGGCAGTACACAGGCACATCTTAACGTCTTTGTCCCAAGGCTCTTCATTTTATAGTCCTTGAGCCAAAACGTGGTCCATAAGACCATGCCATTGAATTCAACTGTGTGTAAAGCCAAAATTGATAGAACTCATGGAGCTACTCAACTTATGGGGTTACTCAACATAAAGTCAAACATTTCAGGGCTCTGCCTTTGGCCTACATAGTGCTTATTGTGTTTCCCATCTGTCTTCCAAAAACAGTCATGCATTATGCTCTGCTATGTTTCTCTCTTCTCACAAGTCAATTTTTCAGTTTCAGCTCTGTTCTCCAAACACTTTTCTACAGAAGTGTTACCATCTTAGATTCTCTAACACAATCACAAGAGAGTGTTGCTTGCTCCCTCTGTCTGCTCCCATTTATGTCACATCTGAAGTGGACCAATTGTATCTCTTAAGCTTTGTATGCAATTTTGGGAACATTCCCTGCTTTCTGTGTTCAAGAAGCCTGCTGTAACGTATCTACGATAGAGAAAGTTTTGTTCATCTTTCAAGCAGATATTCTCCCTACCCATTCACAAACATTTTGTGGTTTTCTCTGTAATATATGAGTTTTGTCACTGACAGTTCTTACCTTACACGTAACTAAGTGACGAAACAGTAATAACAATAATATAATAATAATAATATGATACTATGTCAACCCTGAAGATACCTGTATAAATAAAACATTTAGGGCATCTGCAAGTGTATGACCTATGACTGTAGAGGAAGAAGTAGTCCTTGGGAAGTGCATAGCCAAATCCATTTAAATCTAGCCCACCTTCACACGATTCTCTTCTGTACAACTATGAACCTCTGGCTTTGTAAGCACCACAGGAGTAATTAATGAACCATCTACTATAAGGCTTCATCAGCCAACCTTTCACCCTCTGACAGTATTATTCTCAGTATATTATATATATCTCATGTTACATATATACATTATATGTACATATATATATATACATATATATATATGTATATATATATATATGTATACATATATACATATATATACATTATATGTATAATATCTCAGTATATTCTCAGCCTTGAGAAAAGGAGACTGAGAGGGGACCTGATCCAGGTCTATAAATATCTAAGGTGTGGGGGGCAGAATGGCGAGGCCGGACTCTTTTCAGTGGTGAGTGGAGACAGGACAAGGGGAAATGGCCAGAAACTGCAGCATAGGAAGTTCCGCACAAACATGCGCAAGAACTTCTTTACAGTGAGGGTGACGGAGCACTGGAACAGGCTGCCCAGGGAGGTGGTGGAGTCTCCTTCTCTGGAGATGTTCAAGACCTGCCTGGATGCCTACCTGTGCTACCTGGTGTAGGGAACCTGCTTTGGCAGGGGGGTTGGACTCGATGATCTCAGGAGGTCCCTTCCAACCCCTACAGTTCTGTGATTCTGTGATTCTGTGATTACAAGCTATATTGAGAGGCAAGGGAAATATTTCCTTTGTGAAGCATTATTTTTAATAAGTAGTGTGTTGGTGATTTAACAGTATGTTTTGGCTAACTGATTCAAGAGGATAAGAAAATATTCCAGTTTTAATGTCATGTCCTAAATTATTATTCTTCAACCATAATGAGTCAGCTTTGTTTTTATTTTTTTTTCTTCCTCCCAATTCTTGGTGTGCATTCATTAATTTTATCTGTGCACTTCATTTTGTTTTCATTTTGACAGTTGTGTTTATAAGTGTCTCTGTATGTATGTATATATATAAGTAATAAAGCCTGTTTTTAAATACTTTTGTTGTTAGCCTACATTGCCATATTATTGACATAAGAGTTTTAAAAATTACATGGTATTTCAGGTGTTTAAAATAATGTTTTGGAACAGAATTCTTAGTCAGAATGATGGCACTTTTCCAGCTCTGTTTTCCTGTCATTTGTGTAAAGGGACAGTATCATCTTTGATATGCCATTTGGAGGAGCGATTTGCTATTTACTAGTAGGCATTTGATAAAAAACAGTCGTTTTTCCTGACTTTTTCCTGAATTGTGATTTTACGTATTTGATATTTCCAGAAGGCATACACAGAGTCATTAGAATATCATTCAATGAAAATACAGCATTTGTACAACTACATGTAGAATTTATATAGCCAACCCCAGGAGGAAATTTTTGCTGCCCACAAAGATTTTTCAGATCGCAACTTATCCTGTGGAAGAACTTTCTTCCACTAGCAAATTCTTCATAATTCTTACTGCTTCTTGATTGCCAAGACCATGTCAAATACGGGATGCAGTCACTGGTTATACTACCACTGAAAGGGTAGAATGACAACTGGGTTGACTGCATGCATGTCCAAGGGTCCAATGTCCAAAAAGAAAGCTCAAGTTCTTTGGTGACCAATTTTGGAGGAAATGACATTAATGATCACAACTGGTATAAATTCCAACTTTTTGTTTCAAAAAATAGAGAGAGAGCATAGGTCAGGTGTTTTGAATCTGTGGCTTTCTGAGGTCAAGGTCACCTACTCAGTCATTAATAATCTCCTTTTAGATGACTTAGATTTCCCCTGAAGGTCTCTTGTGAAAGCTTTAGTGCAATCTGATCTTGCACAGTTAGTAGCAGGTTCACAGCCCAAGGTCATGTTATATGTTGCAAGACTAAGATATAGGTGGATAATAAGACATTAGATTTTACGAGATGGGCCTAGTAGGACAATTAGGAGTTGACTACAGAGCATGTCTTTCACCCAGGTTCAAATAAGTGTTTCTATTAAGATTTGAAAAGCAGCAGTACCAAGGAAACGGATGAACAAAGAATGAATCATACAGAAGATTTTCAAAGACTTGGAGGAGACTCGGGAGCTTATTCACAGGAAACATCAACACTCAGTAAAAATCAGTAAGAGCCAAGGGCTTAGTTCACCATTCTGTCTTTGAAAATCTCACATGATAATGCAAAAAAATAAGTGAAAATCCTAGAGAATCGCTACTTTCTTGAACAATGACCCCAAAACCCTACTTGGGAGAAAGGAAATCATTCTCCAGATTTTGCAAGAAATGATTTTCTGAAGGAAATATTTTACATTCTCATTATTGAGACTGGCCTTATAATCTTGAGAAAAATAAAATTGTATATAACAACATCTTCTGAAAATTGTAAGTGTAAATGCCTGTAGTCATACAGGCTGGGTACTTTAAAAGGAAGGTTTTGAACGGCATGTGAGGAATCATGAAAAAGCAATGCATTATTCTGGTATAGCAAAGAGTTTGCTTTTCAAAGATGTTTTGTGTTCATTTTCTGATGGATAACTAAACTACTCCCCTCACGAAGAAGTGATACTGACTTTATACAGGAATATAATCTGAGAAAATAATGGTTTATAAGAAATACCATATATGAAGCTAACCTATTGAGATCATCAATAGGCAAGTCACAAAGAAAAAGAAATCTTCTAGGAAGGATTTTAATACAGAATTGCTCTTGTCACAACAACTTCTTAGACTGATAATAGTAGTTAAACCATCGAAAACTTCAGTTCAAAAAGCACCGTGAACAGCAATGCCCATGTTGGAGTGTGGTCTCTGATTTTCAGATTAGCTATATTATATGAGCATTCAAGCGCACATCCTTGGAGCTGGCTTCATTTTAGGAACAAACAGATATCATTTAATATCCCTAAATTACTACCTAGGTGGACAGAATGACTGTTCTGTGTAACTCTACTCTTCAGTATCTCAGAAATAATGAAATTTCAAAGGCAGCTTTCACTGTATGACTGTCCCAAAAGACAGTCAATTATCTGAGAAGTATTGGTGGCTTGAAAATCAGATTTACTGAACCCACTGCAGCAAAGTTTACTTTGAAATGAGGTAAGCCGGGCTGACTTCTGCTTAGGTTCACCTTGTTTGCAATGGCTAGCAGAAGTGGCTATTACAAGCAGCTATTCTGAGGAAAATAGCTCCTATGATAAACTGTAAATAAGTTAAAGCAAAATTCAAAAACCTGAAATAGGAAGGATGGGAAAGTGATGACTAGAAGGCACTTCCCTTCTCTCCAGAGTCAATCTTAAAATAAAAACTGTGCTTTATGTTCTACAAGAATGAATAATAAGCAGAAGAAATGTTGTAGACATATATCTCCAGTAATTCTTCAGTCAAGTGTAAATAAAACAAATATTAAAAAAACATAAGCGATATCTTTAATAATATTTCTAGATGAAAATATATAATGAGAAGTCTTTCACCTTTTAAAGAATTTCTTTTCAGAGGTGTCTGGTAAGGTGCAGGAACTCAAGATAACTCTTCCTTTAGCATACGGTGGAAACAGTAATGGCCATCACTAAAAAGAACCGAATATTTTCACTGAATTCACACACTACATGAAAACATGACTGAATTAGTTGCCGTTACCTAACCAAGAAATCCTACAGAGAGAAAAACCCTTTCACTAAACATATGAGGCAAGGCACATTCAAGCAATAAAGCCCCAAAGACAGGTTTGCAATACTGGTAGTCACCTCAAGAGGATTATCATCCCTTTACCAGGCTGAAGCCTCATATAACACAGAAATGCATTTTGGAGAAAAGGGGAGAGGTGTTGTTATTGCACACAAAGGATCAAAAGTGTAACAACGGAAGAACTTGGTGGCTCTGCTTTAAGTAGGTATTGTTTAGCTGTCACACACTTGTCTAGCAAGAACATTTCTTCACAAAATGCTGAGGACTCCATGTTTTTAAATGGAGAAAGCTACAGTGAATCCTCTTTGTCCTGTACCATACAGCACTTGGGTAGCTAGGCTTTCATGACTACCCATGATTTTGAACAATTATTCTGATGTTCTTATTTCTTTCAACCCGAAGTGCTTACACAGACCATAACATTTCATTGTTGGGAGCTGAAAGCCACTTAAGATCTAAGAAAGGACTAGAACACAGGTGACGGTTGATTTACTGTCATCCATGAGAGAAAACGGTCCTTTCAATTTATTTTGCATTCAGGAAATAAAAAAGTCATTTCAATTGTAATTAATTTGTTAAATGTACATTTGCTGTCTCTTCTCCATATTTTAGCATGATTTACAAAACATTACTTTAGATCTTGCTCAAAATAAAAATATATTCTTTGAATGGCAGTTGCATGTAGATCAAATAAATTGTTCATCTAAGTCCCGGGCTTTTCTGGTGATAAACACTGCAAAATAGGGTCTGTGAATAACGAATGTTATATACCACAAAAGGGGCACAAATCACTTAGTCTGATATACCACATAAAGAGGTAAAAGGAGAAGTGAATATTGATCAATTATTCCCAGAATTGAACAAAGAACAATTGATTTGGCCCCCTGTTATGATGAATGGATAGGAATGAAACTTGTGTGGAACTAGCCCTCAGCAGCTTCAGAGAAGAATAGCAAAAACCTCTGTCTTAACAAATACTGCCCTTGCGCTATTCATTTTCTGCACAGGTCTTTCAAGGAAGCACTTGTTCTACTCTATATATGTAAGCTGCTCTGAAAGTAATGCCTATTTACTTCCATAGAAACTACAGCAGATACAAAGAACACAGTAAGACTACTTGATAGAGCAAATTCTCAATGGCAAAACACTCTTATTTAATACTGTCACCACAATTAGCTATGCATTTTCACCAGAGCTGAAAAAGAGCCTCTATGCTATTCTCATACAAATCTGCACCAATGGAAGTGACCCACTGCCACTGTCACCACTGCTGAAACACACCACACACCACTTCACTGTGCTCACATCCGCAGTTTTTGTTCTCTATAAATGTTCCCACCTTTGCTTCATACACACTTCCTTGCCAGATGCAATTTATCAGATTGCCCCTCTGCTGCCATCTGTCACACAGCAACAAAACGTAATAGAACATGGGTGGGAAGGTTCATCCTGTACTGCAATACCACCAAAATCTGCCTCTGGTGTCGTGTGCCAATATAATAAAATAGGAGGCATTACTTTTGGAGCAGTCTCCTAAGTGCACAGATTTAGCGTGCACCTGTCTTCAGCAAAGCCTCATTGGATTGCCAAATCTACTGGTGAACATTTCTCTAGTTTGGCTTCTGTTCCTGAACAAAAAAGTCACCTGCACTTTCCCAGGCAGCCTCAGTGCCTGAATAGGTAACTGCAACCAGCAGTAACCCCGGCAGCATTTAAGAGCGCTCTCTTGTCATCCCACCTTATCACACTGCCTCATGTTAGGGTCCACAGAATAGAAAACGTGTGCCTTCTCGAGCAGCATTTCTGGTCTGAAGAGCCATGAGCTGCTACTTAACAGCCACAGAGCACTGGATATTTTTCTCTGATGCTCTCTGCCGTTATCTGTATATTCCTTTCAAAGCGTAACAGTGCATAGCACAGATCTACACTCTGATTACTCAGCAAGACTAAAGAATATCTTTAAAGCACTTACTGAGACTTACCAACAAGTAAATATCAGCTCCTCAAAGATTTCTGCTTTGGACTAGAGGATGGCTTATTTACAACCACTGAGCAACATATCTCTCATCTGAGTTCAGTGAAATCATTTAGAAGATAACATTTCTAGAAACTTTTGAAAACTGGAGTTTAGCTTTTGTATAGTCCTTTCCATTCCTTACTGTAAGGGACTAGTTTCATTTTCTTCAATAAGACTCCAACGTCATTCAATGTATGCTATTCAGATCTGACCACAGAAGAGATTTTCACAGATGTGTTGGAGCAACAAAATTACTGTCATTGCCATTATTGCTTTCCTGGTTCGAACATTACACAAAATCGTAGCCTTTGTAATATAAAATGTTATTCTCACTATAATAAGAAATAAATAGATTATAAGCATTTTGGTTAAGGGTAATGCTGCTTACACACAAAGAGGAAGGGGGAACAAGTTCTCTTTCCCTGAACAGAACAAAATGAAAAGAAGGAAAAATGGCAAGTTCCCCCACTTCCCCATCCAATCACCTTTACCAACAAGTTCTCCCTCTTCCTTCTTTTCAGGGTCACGCTCGGATTCACACATTGACTTCTAAAGCCTTGCAGATGGCATTTCTGCTACCAAGCCCAATCCACAGTCTGGGTAGTTTCTCTTAACATGCCCAATGCCTTAAGGCAAGCCTTCAACTACTACTATTCAACTGCATGCAGTTACATCTACAGTCACTACGTCTACCAATCAGGAGTAAAACTTCAGCTCCAAAAACAAAGGAAATATAAACAATGCAAAAGAAAACAATGCTTTGTCCTTTTTTTGTACTTTATCATATCTTTCTTGAGAGCAAGGCAAGGTTCAGATATGCAGGATTTTTAGGTCTCATTTCCATCAAGTAATCTTGCACAAATGCAAAGACATTGTTTCTTAAGTTTGAAAAAAAACCCAATAACTTATTTCCTAGCTTCACTCTTACCATATGTTGTGTACTACATTATTTAACAACTGATAGCAATGGGAATTTCTACAAAGATTGGAACAGATTGCCTAGAGAGCCTGTGGAGATATTCAAAACCTAAGTGGGTACAATCATGGGCAGCCTGTTCCAATTGAACCTGCTTGGACAGAGGGGTTGGACTGGATGATCTCAAGAGCTCCTTTCCAACCTCAATGATCTATGATTCTGTAGGAAAAAAAATATGTATGCTGACCAATGTAAACCAGATAAGTTCTTCAGTACTCCCCTTTCTTTTCATGGCATAAGACACAAAACTACTTTTGCACTTAAAATTAGGTACATGATTAAACAATCTGATGCATCATCATATCTCATTTCAGTACAGAGAGTCAGCCTGCTCTACTTTGCTGATGTATGAGAAACCCCAAATTACAACGGACCCTTTGAGAATAAATCAAGCTAGCAGCACATTAAATGATAAATAATCAGATACAGAAAATTTTGTTCTTGCATTTATCAAAGATCTATAAAAGCTGCTATATGTATACTGGGATAATCATCTCCTTGTAAATGTACACGTATTACACTGTGTAGTTGCCATTGTCTAAAACCAGAAACTGTTTGGAGAGAACTTACACAGCTTAAACCCCAAATTAACATACTGCAGTCAGGTAGTCCTAAGTATTTACAGAATGGACTAGATTCTGTGAAACATATTGAGCTGCACAACAAGACTTCTTTCTTTCAAGAGGACCCCTGTGCAAATACACCTATTTTTACTAGTTCGTGGAGCGCCATCATCCTGACTACTTCCAGAGCTGCCCAAACACAAAAAACCTACTTGTAAGGCGTCATGGAAAACACTTCCTGGTTAGTATGGATTACTGTTAGAGTCCAATAATTTGCCCATCCAGCAGTACAATAGTAGGAGAACACAATAATACAAATTATCTTTGGATTATTGTTTACAGTAATTACTGAGGCTCCTGTTTGCTTCTCATTTTATTAGAAGAAACCAGGTTTTTTATTACGGTGTAAAGAAACATAAAACAACAACAAAAAGCCATCTTCCATAAATGGGACGGCTCTCAAGCAGTAAGCTTGATATCACCATCAGTGCTAGTGGTATAAATACCAGAAAGAGTGACAGCTAATCCACATGCACTCAGAAGAAAAAACGAAAAGGCCAGTCACATGCGCTTGTCAGTGCTGGTCTCATGCACACCTATTAGCTTGCAAGTCTTTCTGACAATCAGACACTAATGAAATGAGTAGAGGGAGGAGAAGAACACAGGAGAAAGACAGAAAAGATATGGAACACTTGCAAGACATCATTCTCCATTCACGTAAATGGGATTAGCACATTTTAAATGGATCTTTACAATGTGACTTAATTCATTTCAGGACTACAGATCTACCTGTTCCATATCAGCTTTTCAGGATAGTTATTTGTTGGTTTTTTTTGTTTGTTTGTTTTTCTGTACTCTCCTATCTTCTTTTCTACCTCCCCAGCATTGTCAGCATTCCAGCCTTGGCAATATCAGAGCAAACAGGAGAGTGACTGAAACAAGAGACTCGCATAGAAGAGATTGTTCTGGCAGCACTTTGCAGTGCTGCCGTACTAACCCAGCACACAAGGTATTACTGACTTGTATTCTATTAAAAAACATTAGCAGAGTGAAAAAGTGCCAACTGGACACAAGAGCTGCTGAGCTCCAAATGAACTTCTCTCTTACAGCCCTCACCCTTCGTTCACACTCTGCAATGTGAGATAAGATGAGAGAAGCCATAGGTTTTGTTCACCTAATAACAACTTTAAAAAAGGCAACGTGCATACAGAGCCAGTGTAGTCATTAAATAGATCAGCCAAGCCTATGAGCTCTTCCAAACTGTGATTTAAGTTTCAGGGCAGCTATGTATTAAAGGGGTGCTTTGCTATCTTTTCTAACAGCTTTGGGATGAAAGTACTGATTGACAATGCAGTTTTGCACATATAAACAGGTCCCTTAATTCCTTTAGGCTCCTTGAAAAACCTCATCTTTTTCATGATGCCAATATCCATGAACAAAAACCAGCATGACTATACACACAAAATTTAAAAAAAAAAAGTCCTTGTTGAAACTGTCAGTGAAAACATCACTGTATTAGCAGTTTGTTTAAGCAAGTTGCTATTTGGTGAATATAAATGCTAATGTAAGACTTGAAGAGCTGATCTTCAAAGCTCCATACTTTTCTTAAGTAATACCACAAAGGTAAGATGAAAATTGAAGGAGACACTTAAGTTCAGTTCTATTCTATCATAGTTGACTTTTTTTTTTTTTTTTTTTCCCCAATGTAAGCTTCTCAGTAATACGTATATGTTAGGAGTAATATCTTAACTGTCAGATTTTGTAAGAAAAGAAATGTCAGTTGTTACCTCATTCAGCTTTATCCTTTAAATTGTTCTGGATCAAAGCATAATAACGGACATATATTTTCTTTTTATAAAAGGTCTGTTGAAAGTACTTTATTAAACTATTTTTTAACTTCCAGGAATTATTACTCTAGATAGATATTACCGCCTTTTCAATTATTCCTGGACAGTATACTCCACAGCTTTCAAGAAGATAGCCTTCCTCTAGCTGGTTATGCCAGATATATGGAAGATTCATGTGTGGTTAAATTTGCTTGCAAAACAAGCAGAAGTCATGACAGCCCAATTGTATTGGCCTTTTATGTACAGAAATGAAAAAAAAAAAAAAAAACCCTTACAAATTAAAAAAACAAAAATAAAAAAACCAACAGGACATTATGCATGCAATTAAATTTCAACACCATTCTTACTCTCATCTTGAGCTTCTTCGGAAGAAGTGACCAGATTTAAGGTACAACCGCCAGTTGGCTATACCCTCTCTTTTACCCCTTCTCCTGGACATTAATCTCCATGCAATACAACTGCCTGCTCTTCAGAGGCTCCAGCTGAAAGCTTAATGTAATAACGTAACAGCAGTTGGAGCAGATATGTTGGATTGTGATTTGCAGTGGCTGAGGAGTAGATACATGCTCCCTTCTGTTATTTCACCTACAGAAATTTTGTCCTTTGGAGGATGGATGACACAGACTGAGGGGCACTGCAACCTCTCACACTGTTGAAGCAGGATTCAGTAGGGTCAACCACATCTAACAGAGTATGTAATGGTAACTCTCCAAAAAGAGGAAAAGCTTAAGGAAGTCTGCTGGAGATGAGTGGAGCGAGTACTGACAGTTGGGTGGCACTTTGCACTCTACCATCTTCTTGAGGAGCCGTGTTTTCCTAAATGGGTCATGGTTTCCTACTGGCACTGATCAGCATTGAGTTACCACCTCTCAGAAAGCATAAAGAAGTACAAGATGAACTGAGTTGACAAGCCACATCAATTTATCTCTGACTAAAGCTTCTCTAAGCCTCTCAAACACGCTGACCCAGTGACAGCAACAAAACTCTTAGCATCCTCTTCTCCCCCCCCCCCCAAGCAATCCAATGTTTTCTTTTATTTTTAAAGGTGTTAAATTTGGACCCAATTTATTTCTTTTCTATGTGACAATACAAACTATTCACATTCAGTGGAAAGAAAAAAAAATACTGTAAACACAATGCAGACTGTGTGCATATAAATGTGCTATTTTATTGTCAGACAGAATGAAAGAACAGCCCAGTGAGGGAAATAAAGATATTGCTCAAAACATCACAGTTATTTCTCCAAGATAAAAATTTCCATGCAATTTATGAGCATCGTATGATGGCTAACTGCTGCACAGGGAAAGGCAAAGGGAAAAAAAATGAAATTTGTTTCTTTAATATGATTTAATTAGTCTCAATGGCCCACGTGAGGACATCACATTAGAAAGACATTTGCTTTTTTTGTGACATGAAACAAATGCTATGTTGCAAAAAATAGGCAGCATCTTTAAGCTACGCTGCAAAGAAACCCACAGTAATACAGCCATCTGTTTTAACTGAAAGGTACTGTGGGGTACCACTCTACAGAGAATCATGGAACAATTGAGTATGTTGAAAAGAGAAAAATGAGTCAAACGGTGATAAAGAAAAGCTTGTATGTTTTTGCTTTTTTTTTTTTTAATGCTTACTCCCTTTGGGATACCATTGCCCTGTTGGTTAAATAGCGCTGCAACTTTTTTTTTCCATTTCCTCCTAAGAAATGTTTTGTTTTTGGCTCACTGTTCTGCAGATCTATGGGAATGAAGAAATTTGTCACTGAGTACTTTTACGTTTCTTTCTAAAGAGGTTCAGTGCCCATGCAGCTGTACCACTCACAAAAACTGAAGACAAAAAACAGATTGAGTGGTTCAGAGAATATACTGAAGCCCTTTCCAAAAGGAAAGCAATGCCTTCAAAGCTCATTTTCTATTTTCTTTTAAATAATTCAGTCTTTCAAAGTCTACATTTCATTTGCTTGCTCTAAGCTATTTATCTACTTTTCTTATTTTTATTGCTTATGAATGTAATGATCGTGAACTAAGCCAGTATGACAGCCACATTGAATGAAACTCACTGTTCAGGTTTCGCATCAGTGTTCAGCACAACATCCACACTAAACATATCAAGGGCAATGACAGCAACAGATTGCTCTACCACTGTGACCAATCCAAATCTAACAAGAACTGGACCTGTTTCAACTATACCTCTTGCCTTTTAGTTTCTTCCACCAAATAATGCACCATTTATCTAGGCAAAAATAACAATAAATTCTTCCTAAGTATATTTTTTACAGCCATTTGCTGGTACAGATGTGAACATCAGGACAAAATATCACAGAGCCTGTTAATATGAAAGCAAAGTGTAAACCGGCTTCCCATCTCTGAACACAAGAGAATTTGGGCCCCAAAACATAGGATTCTCAGAGTTCACAGCAAGAAGGCTAGAAAGGGTACCAATTAGTAGTGCTAGGTGTAATCCCGTCCTATGGCCTGGATACATCAGGAACTAGAACTGTGTCAGAACCCAGAATCACTTTTCAGAAGAGCTCAGTAACTTGCATTTTTTGAATTCAAAGCAAGTTTATCCCTCTGAGTATGGGACTACACAAGAGACACTTCCATTTAAGAAGTCAAATAAAGGGCCTCATCCTGCTTTCACTATAGCCTCTGTACACTCACCAAATCCTATTGACCTGACTCAGCATGGATTTGGTTTGTGGAGAGACTACAAGACAGCCCTTCACATTTCAGGTCAAAACTGTATTACTTTTTTTGTGTATGTAATACATTTTCAAGAGTTGAAGACAGTTGTGACATTGATCAGCAGCTATACTGAAGAAATCAAAATCCCATCCTTATCTAGTGATGAGAATGTGTATGCCACAGTAAGCAATCTTAATATGGAGCATGGACAACGTATGTCCAGCCCAGAAATAGCAGCAGAAAGGACATTTTCAGATGTCATATCTTCACCACAATGTTTTTACAAATCCACGATCAATTAGAAAGACATGCTGTCCCTAGCATTTTGCCAACACAACCAACAGTTTGAAATCCAGAAGGTTATCTATAAGCTGCTACCTTTCAATTATGCTTAGAAAAAAATACAATTTCCTTTTCTAATTTGATTTAAAATTAAGATTTGTGTAGCAGTCTCTTATTCAAATTATGTATAAATTGCAAGTCTTTTGATGCAGTATAATCTCTGAGAGAGTATTTCAAAATGAAAAGATGAGAAGTCACTGTTCATTTCTAAGGCCCATGATGCCGAACTGAGGTAGTGTCTCCATTATAATTTGACACATAAATGAAGTTTCAAAGTCTTCATTATTCTGATCAGAGAAAGCATAATATTTACATTCAAATAATCCTGAATGGGACGCTTGCTTGCACAGGAAAACAAAGTGGGTCATCACAGTTTTCTGTTTACTTGCAATATATATCCCCAAGTGAACATAAATAATCCTCAGAATGTATTCAAGAGAGGTACCCTAGAAAGCAACATATTAAAGGGCAGAAGAAAGAGTGTAATAATCATAAAAGATGCATGAAACTTGCATCCACATCTGGGTAACATCAGAACCTACTTATTCTCTTTCCCTCCATTTAAGTTTGAGAATCAAAAACCACATCACTTCCAAGCAGAGAACGTGAGGATCCTCTTAGTGTTGTAAAGTCCTCACTGTATCCTCTGATAACATTGGAGGTAACTTCATCTTGGTAGATGGCTTTACAAATCCAGTAAAAGTCATCCTTGACTGACAGAAGACACTAGATATCTGGCAAGCTCACAGCACTTACAGGGTTGGAATGAGTCTGGATCTGCACTGGAATATACACTGTGGGGCAGTATGAAAAGCCTGTCCGTGGTCTAACACAGAGTATCAAAGGGTTAATTTAAGAGGGAGAAACAGCTGGCAGGAAAACTACACATAAAGCCTTCAAGAGTACCAAGGTGGTTTGGGAAGTTCTTGCACAAGGGACAAATAAAACTAGTAGCAAACTAATGCAAATTGTTACATCTCCTGCAGTTGCTATTAATTGCCACAGTCCTAGAGAAGCAGCTTGTGCCAATGTGCAGACAGGGAGCTCTCTGAGTGAATGCACCGTGACAGAACTGTGCCACAGTGGCTGCAGCTTTCACTTCTGCACAAGGCCTGAACTCTGGAAGGGGATTAGGACCCTAAAGACGCAACACAGATGCATGTACAGCTCTATGCCACTGAAATCAGCCAGTGCCTCCTTCCATTTGCATGCAGCATGGAAGCTTAATTTCAAACAAATCTGCATTAATGGAAGCTCTTTAATTAACTCAAGATGGGGAAGCTTTCACATCACAGATGAGCAAGACATGAGAGAGAACTGCAAACCCAGGGATCTCATTTCAAGCCTGATAACTCAGTGAGCTGCAATAAAATGAGAATGAAGATTTACTTCCTCCAGCACACTTTCATCTTTGTGGGCTTTTTGCTTTGTTTTGTTTTTGAACTTATCCCTATCTCCAAGGTAATCTGGGTGCATAGTTACCGGCACTGATATGAAAGTCACGTTGAAAGCTGGCAAATGAAATCATAGACAGGGGGATACTTTGTGCACACTAATGAAATAGGAAACTATTATTATGCATACATGAATAATTCTTCTTTCCAAGGTATTCTCAAACCCTCACACTCCCCAATGCTGTCTAACAAATACATGGCATCCTCAAAGATTGTGTGTGGTGCGATATGTGGAAACCAAGATATATCCTATACAAGGTTGATTCATTCTCTAAACGTAAAGGATGACGTGTGCTACAGTGTCTTGAGACACCTTAAAATCAGCTCCCATGCTTCTGATAGATATGACAGCACAGCAGGTCTCAAGCATTTAAGAGACTAGTTTCTTGCTATTGTTCATGCACAATGAAGCTGTAGACCTAACTGCCATTACTGCACTTCTTTTCATATTCTTTAAAATTTCCAGTCATGTTCCTTAAAATTAATTTGGAATAAAAAGGTCTCCTAAGCATAAATATTTAAAAATAAGAGAGCTCAAAATTGTAGAAAACTTCATTCAGCATCTGAAATCATCAATAGCAGGTAAATAAATAACATGCATTGCTCCCTGCTGGCAACTGAGTACTTCTCTTTTGCATCTGAGGAAGTTTCACATACTGAGAGAGAGAACCTCTTTGCCAGTATTTTCTCTAAGTCACCACATTTCCATAGAAGTGGAATTATAGTACATCTACAGTCAGAATCTCAGAAGCAGCACGGACATTAGCTGTTCTTCCAAATCCAGCCACAGACTGCAGGCTATCCACAGAAATGGTGTAGACATTGGACTGCCCAAGCTTGACCATGTTCTGGGTCCTGCATGGTTTGGAGAGAATATTCTTCAGAGAATAAAGTTGCCATCCATCTGGATCAAAAACAAACTCAGCAATACAGTGTGCTGAGGGCAAATTTCAAAAGGAGCATAGGGGTACACATCGTTCTTTATAAGCCCTGAAGAACGTCCACAGTAATTAAGTGTTCAAATGCTTCTTACACAGAACCAGTCACAGCTTTAGGCTAAAAGACACATATAGACCATCTATTAACAACTGAATATAATTTTAGACCCTGGTTTGCCTGTCTGGGATACTCGCTGCAATGTGACACAAAATTCAGTAAGTAGATTCAGGGAAAAAATAACTACATCTAACCAAAGTTATTTATTCATATTTATTCATCTAACCAAAGTTATTTATTCTCAAATTGATGTGGACAAAGACTGCCAATAGTGAGAAGTAATGAAATACAAGACAATATTTAATTAATCAGAGCTGTGCTGTACCTTTTGTTAATCAAATGGTGAGTTTGAGGTTAGCAAAAATAAATAAATAAATGATCTTTCTACCTGCCCAAATTCTATAGAAATGGACTGTTACTTCCCCAGGGTAGAGTGCCCTGATTTCAATCTGTAGAGCAGACCCAGACTCCAGCTCTGTCTTGACAATATACTTGTTGGAATGCCATGCGACAGTATTCTCTACAGCTCAGATAACTGGAATAGAAGAAGTTTAAAGAACCCATACAGAGACATTGTGCAACACAGTGAATGTCCAGAAGCAATTCATAGAGTACAAACTTCTAATTCTTTAGTGGGAATTTCAGTGTACACTAATAATACTTGAAAAAAATGAATTCTTGGACTGAGGAGGAGGAAAACCACACCACGGCCTAAGGGTGGTAGACTGTTTTGAATGATGTACAGTAAATCAGAATATCCTTCTGTAGATAGCAGGCTAATAGATATACTAATTGATATTTTTAACATAAATAGTGTGATAAGAGAGAAAGAGTACACTACTACTTCAAGTCTAGAGCACTTTCCATTATCTACCTGATAATGGGCGGAAGAATGAATAAATAAAACGCCTAACAGCAATAGGATTGCCAAAAGCTCAATACTTCCTTATTAGTTCATCAAAATTTTAACACACAATAATTAGGCCTTGAGAAGAAGAGAGACATTTTTCTGCGTTCTGAAAAGTCTCAACTAATTCTGTGAAGTTGTAGATGCTCTAAGTGGAGGTCTGTTCTTATCTGTTACAGTCCATGAGACCCACAACTGCAAGTCTTGATCAGTCAAAAATGTTTTCCATATGAAATTATGCCTGAGTAAAGCACGCATACTTAAGACCATACTCAGTGTTTTGCAGTGAATACTGTCCATTTCATAAATCATTTAAGCAAACAAAAGCTTCTAATATCTCATTCTCCTAAATTTATAGTATTTCTCTATGTCTCTGAGAGAGAATAAAACAGCACATTACATGGAGCCAGTGCAAGCCCCGAATAGGTAAAAAAAAAAAATGTATCAGCCAATAGAGTGAATGGGAAGCATAAATCTCACTTTTATTTAACTCAATTTTTAGTGGGTGGTATTCTCAAAAGACCCAAAAGGACAAAACGGTATGTAGACAGGCGTAAATAAATTCAGCAAACAAAAGAAAGGCCTTCCAGTATTATAAGCATGAAAATGTAAAACTCAAAGTTTCACAGTTATGTTGCACTGAAGAGCTACAGATTACTTCAGCTTTTTCAAGGATTAATTTTGGAAATTAATATGCACAGCTGGTAGATTCTGAGCAGAAGAACAAGAGGTAAATGGTTTAAGGAAGAGCAGATTACCTCTTCTTTTAAACACACAGAGACAAAAACTTGAATAGCCTTTCCAACATAACACAAACCTAAATAATTAAGACTGTCAGGCACAACCAGTAATTTAAAAAAAAAAAAAAAAAAAGACACCAGTGAGAGCCTGGCTGTAGCACAAGTAGCCACAAATAATGTAATCAGTCCACAACTGCAATAAAACATGAATGTTTTAATCATTCACCACCACATTCATCCCAAACTAAACTCACCTGATCCCTCCACCCTAAAGAAGCAATCATCAACACCCTGGTGGTGTTTTTGTCAAATAATTTGCCAACTATTAAAGGTTAATGGAGAGTGCATCTCTTTTCCTAATTCCAGCATTAGGCAGCACATGACCTCCACACCCTTACAAACATACACACACGCATGTGGTTTTGGGTTAGATATTTTTCTTCCCTCAATCTTTTCTTTCTTAGGCTTTTATTCCTATTGTAAGGACACCAAGTACATGTAAATTAAGAGACCTTGCATTTTTTTTTTGCCTCCTTTGACCTACAAATCACACAAATTTTTCAAGCCTTATTTTCTCTAGAGCTAAAATGACATTCATAGCAACGTTCTCAGTAAACTAGTGTGACAGCTGCAGATGAATCACACTATTGAAACAGCAAAACACAAGGAATAAGCTGTAGAAATATGAACAATACAGGAGAAAGTCTTTTCCATAACCATGACACACACAATCAGAACAAATCACTGCAAGATTGGAGTAAGTAGGCAAAACTTTTTCACATCCAGTACAACCAGGATTGTAGATAATCAGGAAAAGGTCAGAAGAAAGCATTGTTGTACCTGGTTTTATTTATAGAGATAAAAATGCAGTTGTGACTAGGTACAAAACCAATTCTCATAGTAAGAAAAACAAGCGAATCTTACAGAATACATACCATTCTGCACAAACTGAAATCAATCTTGAGGCAATAAATACTATGAAACTATTATTTCCAACTTTATCACATCCCCATTTTATCAAAACCAGGTCAAACAGACTATCCACACTAAACCTCATATATGCAAAGAAAGGATCTGAATTACCATGAATTGCCATTACCAGAAATGCTTTGGTTTGCTTTTAACAGAAAATAGGAAATATCTAATATTTAATGCATTAACATCAACCCATTTATCTATCAAATCGTGAAGTTACATAGATTTACTCTAAAGTGCTGTAGGTGGGAGAACACGAATAGCCACCAGATAGGGACCAGTGAAGCAAGTATTCGACTCTACTATAAGCTGTGGTTTGTTCACTTAATCAGCAGAAAGATGCACTGGAAATTGTAGATTTCATCCCACATTAGCATAGCTAAGTTCTTTTGAACAAGCTGATCATCAAATCATGACTCGCTTGTGTTCTATCTGGCACCATCACAGTAAGTTATCAATAATTATTGACCATTATCAAGGCAGTAAAAAACAAATGAGAAATCCACGACATTTTAGGGAACTCACTATGATCAAGGCCAGAAGTATGCATAAATGAGGCAGGGAAGTTTTCTCCAAAATATTTTAAGCTGGATTAAAAATCATTCTGGATGATCCCATATAAGGAATTGCCTTTAAAGTGGACCAACAAAGAATACAGAACTGGGCTAACATCTTCTCCTGGGTCTCTGCCTTGCATAAAAATAAACAAATAAATAAATGGAAACAACTAGGAAGGGAAAAAAACCACATTTTTTGAGGAAGAAGGACCTCTACTTTTCTACTTTCTCCACTTAAAATTCAAAGCTTGTTTCTACTAGCAATCTACAGTAATAGGCCGACTCGTGGAAAAGGAATAGTTGGAAAACCAGGAAATAAAAGTTGGGCAAATAAAAATCTTTTACTCTTTTGATAGACATTACAATTCTTTTTTTCTTTTAAAGAAATCTGCAACTACGATGATTCATCTTTTTGGAGAAAAGATTTTTTGCTAACACTTCTGTCTCACATCTTAAAGCATGAGAATTTGCAATATAAATCTTCAAGACTTTCTGCAACTATTCCCAAAATAAGAATCAGAGCAAATGTTTCTTATTTTTTATTTCCTATTTTTAAACAGCAGGGGAAAAAAAAAAAATCAACATCTCTAAGCATCTTTATAATCTTTCTTATTCATTGCAAGAGAAAAGAAGATGAAAAAAAAATCAAATTTCAAAAATCACCTCGTGGTCACCTTGTGTTGTGTGAACATCTACAGATAAAGTAAATGTTTTTCTCTGTTACCCTGGAAATGGATTTCCAATATTATGTACAGAAGACCTGGTATTTCATCTGACCTCTGGTTCTTACAGTAACATAGCTATAGCAGAATTATCCTCCAGGTTGTAACTGTCAATAACTGGATACTCTGTACGAGAAATATAGTAAAATCATCTGTAAGAGGCAATATCTTAAGCGCAAACACAAAGAAGAACATATACGACCCATTTCTTTCTTTCATAGCTCATTTCTAACGTTAGATGGACTCAGAAAGAGGAATTTACTGTCTGACATTACATGGACTAAAATGTATATTAATCTATTAGAAGTATCCAAAGCCTTTCCTTCACAGCCTATCTCAGAATGTACTATCTGCAAACACAGCATACGTATACAAGTGATCACATCAGATGATCATGTATCACAACAGTAAATATGGCCTTTGCCCTAAGAGGTGTTCTCAGATTATCCCTATGCAAGGCACAGTACTCCTCAGTCACCTCCAAAAAGTCCAGAAGCCTGAGATGACAAAAAAAAAAAATTGTATTTCCTATGTTATGTCAGGGCAAGGAAAAGACATGCAACTACAGCTTTATTTGTTCCCTTGTTAGAAAAGTGCTAATTTTTCCACAAACAACTGGGAGGATTTCCAGGAAAGTCTTCAGTGTCTATGCCACCTATTCCATAATTTAAAGGAGTCATCTATCTTCAAAATGTCTTCTGTTTCATAGAGCATCCATATAAATCTTGATGATTTAACTCTGAATACAGATTTGTTTGCACACTGAAATGACTCCCAATACTGGGGCCACTGAGTCATTGTTAATTTCAAACAAGAATCAAGCCAATTGGGCAAAAAAAAAAAAAAAAAAAAAATCATATTTTTATTCAGCCTTTCAGATATTCAGCCTTTGCTTACTCAAAATGATACCACCACAAGCCAGCACAAATACTCAGCAGGTTTGGTATATGATCATTTCTGTGACAAAATGCCAACGTATGTATTGTGATATCCTCTGAATTCTGTAATACATTTACTACTATCCTACCCAAATCAGATGGAAGAAGCTAACAAGCACCAATTCTTATCCATATTTCAAGCCTTTGGGCATATATTACAGGAAGGAGTTACAGGCATTTCTGAAGCCACTGTGGCATTAACTCTGGCTTCACAGTGAGTTATCCAATGGCCAGAGCTGGAAAAAAATAATTAGAATTCCTTTCTCAACAAAAAAGACTTTTGTTTAAAAAAAAAAGCTTGAAAAATATCTATGTGAGACTGTACTTTAGCAAAATGATTGAAAATATGACAAGTCAGTAGATGTTTCTTCATATTTGCTTTCTTTTACTATCTTGTTCTACTCTGGAAAAAAAAAAAGAGGATGAGAAGCATTAAAAGGGAAAGAGAAGAAATGAGAAGAAAATACATCGCTGTTATTTCTAACTGGAAGAAAGAGCAATTTTAAGGAGCTGCAGCTTTAAAACAAGTACATGAGAATGCAATGCAAATTCAGCTTACCAGTTTATTAATTGTTCTTAAACAGGAGTAAAAAGTTTACCATCCAGTCAGAGAATGATTGTATACAGGGATTGCAATTAAACTTGACTATAGTCCCACATATAAAAAAAAAATGACTAGCAATGTGACCTGATGTTTGCAGCGCTGAGAGCACAATTGTTTTCCATTCCATGCTATAATAGTTTCATCCATAAACTTAAGCTTTCTAGGACATACATTCATAATCTTTAAAAATCTCTTTGCCCTAAAATTATTTTTCCCTGAAGTCTCTACTTCACCAAAAAAGAAAATGTGATATGCATCAGGTCTGAGATGTCTAGAATCAGCAAATCACAGTTTCTCATACTAACAACTTACTACAGATGAAATAGATAGCATATAGCCTGCCCATGTGTGAATGTATCTGTATGTACTTAAAACTGCATTTTTGACTGCTCTGCAGTATTTTTCTTTCGAGATTTACATTAACAGCTTTGGCAAAATTCCTACCCCTTTCCACTGTTTTGCAATCTGCCACGAAAGTGTTACCTACTGCCCATATGCAAGGAGTCTGAATTTGAATTAATTTGTAAGCATGGACCAAGACATGTAAAGTAATGAATGTGTCAAGAATTTGAAAAATGACAAAGTAATGATATTATTCTTCATTTTCATTTACTAAACTACATGATTGTAATTCAGCCAGCAGCAGAACTTAAATTTTCCTTTATGACACCTATAGTTCCTTCTATTTATTACTTCTTTATGCTGCTGATCCTCCACATTCACTTTGGTCTTCATATCTGATAGAAAACATCTGCAAGTCAAATCATCTATTGCATTCTGGCATATATAAAAGCATATTTCGTCCCCCCACCCTACATTATCTATCTTCACTTCCTTGACCACAGTTTTGGAGCTCTGTTACATAGATGAAAATTCTTAGAGACAAAAGACAAAACACGAGCTGTTTATGAAGGAATATATGGCAGATACTTCTGCAAAGAACCTGACCTTGTGACAGCAGTTCTTTTTCATAAAATAAAAAATTAACCTAATGGAACCTTAAGAAACAGGCTGCTGTGTGAAGCTTAACCTAGTAGCTACTCATCCTCCACAGCATCCTAGAAGAAAAACCTTTAAGCTGATTGATACCTGTCTGAAAATACCACATTTTGACCACTCACACAAAAGTCTCAAAGCTAAATTATTAATAATTAAGACCTAGTGCTGTTTGAGATCTTTGGGCTTTCACATTACAGGAAATAACTTGATCTAGATCTTGTATCAGAGAACAGAATAGTGTTAGAGATCAAAATATTCCCAGGGAATAATTTTACTCCATTCAAGGCATTCCAGTTTGTTTTCATCACCCCTGATTTCAGTGGTTGAGTTTTCACCTGTAAGAGTGAAATGATTGCAACTGATAGAATACACTGGAACCTGATTTAACTCTAATTACTACAATTATTATTATTACTGTATTATTAGACTTCAGTCAGTCACTCTTAATATTGAAAAAAAGAGTTTCTATCTTTGTGAATAAAATTATGGTTTCAGACTGCATGTAATTTGTTTGTTTGTTTTATCTTTTCAGCACCAAAAAGTTTTACCTGACTTTGTACAAGTTCTTTGGTATTAAACTGCCTTACAAAATTCACCACCCCTTGTTAAAATTTTGTTTCCAAGAAAGAATATGAGTTAGCAACTTTCCTAGGTGCAGCAGTCAGTGCACACTTATGCACAAATGGAATTTCCCCAGATCAGTCCTCGTTGCAGTATTTCAACATTTATTGTAGGAAAATTAATGAAGTACTATCTCCCTGATGCATGAACAGGTAAACTCCATACAAATAAGTAAAAGATAAACACGAGTGAATAACTGATATCATCTCTCTCACTGCAGCAACATGGTAAATTTTATAACATTGAAAAGGAAGGGGTTAACAATTTCACTTAAACATTTATATAACAAAAGGATTCTGTCAAGGGATAAAACAGAATGTGGTTCATGGATTGAGCAACTTTGATATAGCAATTCCGTATTATATGTCACATTAGCTCAGCAGTAAACAGATCTTTATACAAAACTCATACTAGAATTGCTTTCACTTTAGTTTTCCCTTGGGATCCCCTAGAAGGTTAACGTTACCAAAAGGATAAGTCAAAGCTGTAAAAAACATTTTCCTCATCAGATTTTGACTGAAGAAAGTACAAGCATTCTACATTAAAGCTTTATGTTGAATTCCTGTTTATTTTCTTGACAGACACGTACCCTTATATATGCAGATAAGGTATGAGTTGCATTCCATCCACGTTAACCCTCATTAAGGTGTAACAGCAAGCTCCACAATTAGAGAACTGCTGGAGAAGAACTGCTCTTTTGTTTGCACTCTTCTCTAGAGAACCCACGTTGGAGCAGTCAGCATCAAGCAGCAATGCCAACCCACCAAAGAGATGGGTGGCTGAAAGCCCAAAACCAGCAAGACACTGGGCCAGATTTACTCACTATGGAAGGGATTGGAAGGGATCTCCAGAAATCAAGTTTGACCCACTGCTATAGCAGATTCCTTATAATAGGTTACTCAGGAAAGCATCTAGTCAAGTTTTCAATATCTCCAGCAAGACATTCCACAGTGTCTCCAGGTAGCCTGTTCCAGGGCTCTGTCACCTCAAAGTAATGTAGCTCTTGTATTCTCAGATGGAACTTCCTGTGTTTCAGTTTGTCCCCTTTTCTCCTTGCGCTGTTGCTGGGCACTACTGAAAAGAGCCTGATCCCACCCACTTAATACTCATACTTCAGATATTTCTCACCACTGACAAGTTCCCCTCTCATTTTTCTCCACAGTGAGCAGTCCCAGATCTCTCACAGCCTTTCCTCACAAAGGAGATGCTCTATGCCCATGACCATCATTGCAGCCCTCTGCTGTACCATCTCTAGAAGTTCCCTGTCCTGCTTAAACTGAGGAGCCCATAACTGGACACAGTACTCTAGATGGGGCCTCACCAGGACAGAGTAGAGGAAGATGAGTAATATCTCCTCACTAGATATCCACCTTTATGACCTGATCTCCTGCTCTTTGGCAGTGAATTGGTACAGTCTCCTCTGAAACAAACGTGCAGAACTGGACACACCACCCACACCTTGGGCTACAGCATTCCCCAGATAAGTGGGTGCATTAACAAAAATGATGTATTCTTAATTTTTGTCCTTTCTGTGTAAATAGCAAGGCTTTCCCCTAAGCAAAAGCTACCAACTCTGTATTTTACAAATCCACATACACACGCTAGTTAAAACGTGCAATCTCATTTCAGAGGGTAAGAGCACAGAGCATGAAATGGGGACAAAAAATCACCACGTTTGAAAATGATTTCAGAGTTTCCTTGGCTATTTCTCATGTCATTGCATTTACTCTCCACAGACCTAAAGTCATCTTTCTTTGTCATTCTAGACTGCTTTCAGATGTCAAAAAATAATTTATTTAAAATTCGACAATGATTTCAACAGTGCACATACACATCTGACAATTTCAACATAAATACCAAGGAAATATTATATTGCATTTCAAAAACCAATATAAAATGAAAATAAATACTTCATTTTCATCAAATTAAAAAAGTATTTGAGCTGAAGTATTATATTGTATTTACAAAGTATAGCAAAACTGCCCAACGAAAAAAGGTGGCAAAAGTAATCAAAACAAATGCAATAATTACAGTACTCGGGAGAGAATAAAAAAGGATCCTTAAGGCTATTTAAACATATAGTCATTAGTACCATTTCTTCCTTTTGGTAATTGGACATTTAAAATCATGAATAGTGCCATATTTCAGTTCTGAAGAACACACCACCCTCAGCAATGCTTTTTCATCTGTTTCCAGCTTCTGGTCTTTTCAGAGTCACTTTTTCAATATTTCGTATCTCCAACTCCAGTCATTATTCAGGAGCAGCATTAATATAGCCAGTGATAAAACAGATTGGAAAAAGTAGGCAGGGTGGGTAAATACATTAGGAATGAATGAGAGAAGCCATGGGGAACCAAGCTGCTTTTGTTATACATGCCATGGGACTCAGGACCATACACCAGGGAGGATCTTATATAGCTAGCTCACAGTAATGTAGCATTAGTGGCTAATGGACATGGAACAGGATTAAATCCATATGGTAATGGCACTGAAAAGGGAATGGGGGGAGTAATAAGAAAAATAAAAATCATAAAAAAGAACAATCATCTCCTCTCAAACAATTTTAAACCTCAATCTTCTGCTGAAGTAGACTGACTTGCCACTGGTTTTGATGGGAGTAGCACTAATGGCATATTTACAATATTTAAAATATATTACATAACCCTTCATAATGCAGTCCCAGAAAAAGTGCCTACCCAAAAAGAGAAAAAAAAAACAAGCACTCAAGGAAAGGCTTCTGTTAGTGCCTAGCACACAAAATACAATCCAGTTCTTATGTTGTCAAAAAGGCAGTTGTCAGGGTCCTCAGTCCAATAGCTGATCTCTCCATTCCTTCATTTAACCACAAATGCTTGGGATACTCTCATATCTAGAGAGGCTGCTGCCATGTGAAAAGACATAAAAGAGCCTTTTCCCGTGGTGTTTTTTTTTTTTTTTTTTTTTATCACTTAAGTGACACTTTGCCCATCCAGGCCCAATGCTCCAATACTGAGCAATACACCTCATATTAGTCAAGAAAGTTTCTGTATCTGGATGAACGACTACTTCTAAGCTTAAAAGTTTACTAAGTAAACTTTTTTATTTTAGCGGAATAGTAGGCATTAGTAGGAATTAGTGGCAGGACTGAGGCAGTCCAAGATCTTCCTCTGCTCCTCCTTTATCAAACGTTAATTTTCTCACTTTCTCACAAATTGTCATCTGCCAGAATGAAGTTGTGGTGCGTGGAATTCACACGATTATTTCTGAAGAAAAGGGATTTCAAAACAGATAAGTGCATTTTCAGTGTGCTCCCAGGAAGCACAAGAGCTGTGGCTTACAACAACACTCAAAAATGGAAAGGCCTGATATTTAACCTCCATGGCCCAGTAAAATTGAGTGTTACCCAGAAGCACTTAGGCTCATTAATTAACTGAAATCCTATTGCTCTACCTTAAGAAAAATAGGAGGCGTAGCATTTCTGATTTATGGTTTCATAACATCGCTCTGAAATACCACAAATAAGCTTGCATTATTTCTAAAGGTGGCAGCATGATGGCATTAACAGGATGCCCTTTCTTGTAACGTTGCATTAAAAGTAATTTTGAAACAGAAGGGACAGAAAAAGGAGGTCACACCATTCTGCCAGTATGAAGAGGAGCACTACTACTTCAGGCCATGAAGAACTCTCCCTTTAGGCAAGCAGTTCTGCTGAGTACTCTGATTCTTCTCCTTAAACAATTTCTTCTCTTGACAGATAGACAGCAGAGTTTTCCTTTTTCTTGCAACTGTCAAAGAGCTGAAGGGAAATTTCCCTTAGAGGCTTGAGATGGGAACAGAAAAGGGGGTTTTCAGTTCTCTGCAATCACAGTACCATATGAAACATAAATGGTAGCATTCAGCCCCGTGGCTCCTCTGTCCCACAAAGACTAGCAGCTTGCTCATCATGCTAATCTCCACAAATGGCTGGAAAACTCACTCTTGTTTTCATAAGAGAACAACAAAAGTCAAAGAAAGAACACAAGAAGAAAAAGGAAAACTCCATCTGAATTATTACGGAACTTTTAAAATCCTCGGAGCTGGGATTTACATTCATGCCTGCCCATACAGCCCATAATGAAGAAGACAACTTGAAATGTCTTGTATCAATGGGATGATAAATCTGCTAGACTGAAATGCAGCCTTGGCTTAGAAGCTTGCAACAACTGAAGTGGTAACATAGAAACACTATTTATAAAGCAAGCACGGAGAATCCAAAACTTCTAGCAATGACTAGAAGAGATCACAGAACAAATACAACAGGACACCAAAGTGTCAAAAGTATCAGGGATTTATCACAGCATCCACTATTAGTATCAACTGACGACTTACAAATACAAAGCTGTTATCTTAATGTACTTCGGAGATATGGGAAAGGTCTTCTTTGGGAAAGACTTCCACAGAAAGAGCAGAAGGTTGCCCAAGGTTTTTAAGGAATTTTCCATTGTTTTCCTGATGTGAAGCTGTACAGCCTGGAAACAGAAGCGCATGGCTACCTTCAGTGATGTGGCAGAATACTGAGATGTACCGAGGATGATAATCTATGACTTCTAAAAATATGCTTACCACTGTGTCCTCCTGTCCTGCCCAGCACATTTTACTACTGAATTTCTCTTTTTGCCCTCTAACGAGCACTCAGTTTGGCACCCTCTAAAAAACAAATTCTTGTTTTGCTTTTGAGATCAAAAGGTGAGTGAAAACACCCTTCCATCTGATTCTCACCCATAACGTTAAACTTTCCTCATCTGAAAATCACATTTACTGTACACTGCCATCATCCTCATCATATTTTAAGACCTCTTGTCAAAATGCAACTGACAAGACCAGAGCATAAATATTTCAGTTAATTTTGATGGCACATTTTAAAATGTTTTCTTTTTTGTCCTTACACCATTCCATAGTCTGCTGAAGTAGTAAAAGCTTGATCCATTAAGCCAAATCATCACCACTTGGACTAGATTTATAAATAGCCTATTCAGCTACTCTATAGGAAAACCCAATAGCAGAAAAGATGACTCTCCCTCCCAGTCACTGTTTGGAGATGTTCCTTGGGTGGCTGTCAGCTGTCACTCCCTTCCCCTCCCCCCAAGGAGACCCAGTAGATACAGCTACTCCTGGGTTAGATCAGCTTACATAAAGCATACCAAAGGCTGCTAGTTTGCAATTAATGTACGCTATGGGTGAAACACCTCTCACTTGCAGGGAGCCAGCCCAAGTGTCCATCGCCACCCTCCTCCCCCCCCCAGCCAATCCAGCTGCCCCTTTGCCCACTTCTGCACAAGATCCCAGCAGGGACCTAGGAGATGGCTTGTGCCGATCCCTGGCAAGTGAGCTGGGGAATGGGCGGTGGATGTTTTTAAGGAAAGCTTGCTGAAAATTCTCAAGGGGACTTGATGATCATCTTCCCATTAGGTCCAAATGAAGTCCCAGCAACATTCTTTGTAGATACTGGGACCCAAATATCTGCTCTTTGGGAAGACATGGCTGTGAACTGCCAGGTATGTCATGACAGAAAAAAGCAGAGGTTATAGCTGTGTTTGGCAACTCCCACCTTCTGCACACAGAGGCAGTAAAATGTTGGATACCTGAGAACTCAAAGCCAACAGAAGTCACAGTTGGTAGTGGGCTCTATGCCTACTAATATTGCAGAATTAGATTTACTGAAAGGACGATCTTGGACCGGGATTGAGTGAAGGGAATAGAAATCTGGATCCCTCTCTACTGCACTGCAGCTGCTACAACTAGCCCCAGTACTACTTCCCTCAAAAACTGTAAATATAAACATTACCCCCTATCTTTGGGATCGAAGGAGGGCATTTCAACAGTCATTACTAATCTTAAAAGCGAGGCAATTTAGTCCCTACCCACTCACCATATAATTCTCCTGTGTGGCTGGTTCAGAAACTGAACAGCAAATGAAGGCTTGCAGTTGATTTTCATAATTTAAATACAAACACAAGACCTTTAACTGCTGCCGTACCAAACACGGCTGAACTAATCGCTTCCATTCAGGAGCAAGCTCACAAAATTCTGGCTACAGCCAATATTGAGGATATGGGGTTTTTATGGATTCTCTCAGAGAAACAAACAGGAATCAAATTACTTTCACCTGGAAAGCTGTCCAATACATATTCACCCACCTGCTCTCTATTTAAAATAAGAGAGTGTACTTATTCTTATATACAAAACCAAACTAATTTACAAAACCTTGTTTCAGCAGTACTCCACAACACCAGGTTAGTGCTCTCAACTGAGCAAATTAACTACACTTTAAAGAGTGCTTGCTCAACTACCACAGAAACTTATAAATTTGTCTTAAAAATATAAAAAATGGTGGTAGTTTGTCAAACAGAACATTTCAATACCATTCATTTTAATAAGGAGCATTTTAAACAGATCTTCAAGTCTACTGCAATAGAAAAACAACAAATTTTTGTGCAGAGCATGACTTCCCAATAAAATTACAGATTAAAAGCATGAGCAGCCAGTGTTGAACATTAGTCTTGTCTCGTAATGACTTTAATATGCTAAACTTAATACATTAAGAGATGCATTATAAGACATTAGTGCTTTTTCCATAACATAAACATAAAATCACAGTTTGGCCTTAGAAAAAGATTACACTAGTTGCCCTCATTCTCCATCAGATTGCAGCTCTGATGTTTGTATTTTCTGTATACTATTTCTTCAAATGCTCTCCTCGAGCACAGAAAGCAATTACAGCCAATAATGATGTCTTTCTCTACTAGATCTACGCATCTATGAAAGAAAGCCTGATAAAGAGCTGGGGCTGATATAACACTGCAAACAGATTGTTTCCTGCTTCAGCTGTACGTTCCCGTATGTCATACCATTCTCTCAGGAACTGCACTGGATCACACTCATTCCCTTGGGAGTACTTAATTTTACACAGATTAATGCACAAAGTGATCTCATTAGGTTTAGTTCTTTTACAAGTATGTATATCTATTAAAGCACTTAACTCTGTTTGGCCTGAGAACCAACATGCATAGCAAAGCTTTTGCTTTCTGTGCTTCTTGAGTGCCTGCTCTATCTACCAGCCAGATAATGATACCATAGTAAAGCCTTTCTTGTAGTGAGGGGCCCAAAACTGAACACAGCACTCAAGGTGCAGTCCCACCAGTGCCAAATACAAAGAAACCACCAGCTCCCTGATTCTGCTGTTTTCTCAGAATGAATGCTGCAGTTGCTCCAAGAAAAAAAACACCGTCTCCTTTTTCCATGCTTCTGCATTTTAGTGTTATCTTGTTCCACATACACTCAAAAGTGTTAGGCATGCAATCGGAAATATGGAGCTGAAACTTTTAATTTGAGACGGGCAGGAAGGCAATTCAAAGTCAGGTTTAAAATAGAAAGCACATTGATTCCTTCAGCTTGGAAGCATTCCTGTGTCTATAACTGAGATTGCTCTTGTTTGAACAAACCTTACTGCTAAAGAGCCAAATTATACCATTCATTTGAAAACAGACTCCCTAGTGAGACCAACGGAGAGTTCTGCTTAAAAACCAATGATTCAACATGGCAAAGATATTTAATGCAAAGAGTTTCCCATCTAAACAGCAAATCCCCTAATGAGGATTTTCTGGAAAGGTACTGGCAGTCAAAAACAAATGAGGTGGAGTGCAGGAGCAGAACAGAAGGATGCAGACTGGCTCAGGAAGCACAGTGTTTCCAAGCAGTTGTGCAGCAGCTCTAAAGCTGTGCATGTGTGCTGCCAGCATAACCCACAGGTTGCCTTAGGACAGGAGGTCACTTTCAATAGGTGTGCTGGGGAAGATGCTGAACATGAACGTAGCAGTTGTGTAAATGAAAAGGAAGAGCACATCACTGGATTGCTTGCTATTCTGACAATAAAACTGGTGGTTCTGAGCAACTCTGAAGTCTTGAATGCACAAATTAGTGCTGATGAAGATGAACTGCTAATACCTGAACAGGTGAGGTAGCCACAGTAAGTCTCTTACATAGGTCTGTAATCCATCACATCACCTAGATCACCACACATGTCCAAGGCACCACACAAGAAATCGGAGAGAAGAACAAAGGAAGAAGAGGAGAAGAATGCCATCAAAACACTCACGTTTAAGACAGCTGCTCTCTCCCATAGCTACTGGAGATACTGACATTTCTTCAAAGCACTGCAGAAGGCACCTAAGGTTCCACTCTTCAGATGACCCAGAAGCACAGGGCAGTGTAACTGAAGCAGTGTGAAACACTCTATCCTAATTATTTTTCTTCAGATGTGAGAAGAAGAGAGAGAGAGAGAGAGAAGTAGACTTCCAGTCTTCCATAAGAAATTTTGGTCTCTTTCAAAACTTGCTACAGGAAATAGTGATTAGAAAGAAAAAAAAAGTACTCCTATGAATCCAGTTTCTGAAAAGATTTCTGGCTGTTTTCCTAGACTATATACCTCTCCAAAGTACTCCTAGAAATACATAGCACAAGTAAGCCACAAAATAAAATAAGAATGCCATGAACCTTGGAGTTTCTACATATACAGGCCACATCGCGACCATTCACATGCATTCGCTTTTACATTACGTAACACTTCCAAAGTAGTAAGCAAAAAGAGAACACAATGACTTCCCAAACTTTAAAAGAAATTCTAGACTTCAAATAGCATTAAAAATATTCAATAGATACTTTTGTGGTCATTTTTATAATACACACGGAATCAGTTTTCTAAGCTTTTTTTTTTGTAATAGAGCTGGGTAAATACCTAAAGGAAGCTGAAGTTGCAATGGACATCAAAGGAAAAAACGGTGAAGCATAGTGATACCATATTGATTTACAGGACTTAATCACCAGTGTTTTCAAAAGTAAGGTGGGAGAACAAACAGAATGCAGAACCTTTACAGAAGCTACATACAAGGAAATGGTAGCACAGAAATAATGAGGAAAAATAACAGACAATAAGCTGTTTGGCATGAACTGAATGTGTTTAAAAATCTAGTTTGATTCAGTTAAGTTTAAAGAAATGTTTTAGTTACAATGTTCTTATTTTCTTCTTCCCATTATGTCAACATTTGGTTGTAAAAAGAACAGAGACAAAGCATTTCTATCTGAGCTGTTGTGCTTTTTCTTTGAAATTTTCTGGTTGGATACTGAACTCAAAAGAGGATCTTTTATCACAGCTTTTCAGTCAGTGTCCACGAAGGAAACCTCTGAAGGTAGCTTTTTTTTTTTTTTTTTTTGACACTGTTGTATTTCCTCACTTCCCTTAACTTCTGCTCTTCAATGCATACAACAAAGAGTATTCAGTATTCAGCCTTTATGCTGTTAGAAAACAAGCTTTTGAATTTCAGGATAGAGAATATTATTTGTCATTATTCTCAATGTTTCTTTTACAAGATAATGTACTGAGTCAGAGAATCTGTTCCACTGCATGTCACAAACAGTAACGTTAGCTATACTTGCTGGTGATACATTTGGGTGTTATCTTACTGGACATATCTAATTCAGAATCAGATTCTGTCCCTTGGGAATTTTGTGGATCTCTTCTAAACACAGTAAAAAAAGAAGGAATGCCTCCTAAATCAGCATCAGTCTACTAGAATATGCATCTGAGGCTCAGGCTCTGTAAATTTTTTTACTGGCTTTTCATTTTATCTACCCATCTTACAACTTTTCTTAGGAGTATTAAATTCTTTCTTAACCTCATATTGAAATAAAGTTTATGACAAGGCCTTGTTCAGCTTGCCCCAGAAAGAAAAAACACTCCAGACCATCATGGAGGCAAGTAGGTGAAAGACTAGCTGGAGCATAGATAGGCCTTCTTGCTGCACAGTATGCAGAAAACATTAAATACGTTTTAAATCATACCCCCTATGCCAGCATAGTGATGACTGAATTTGAAGAAATCTTGGAATGACCGCTTTGAGATCTGAATGCTCTAAATTCTCTTCATAGATACTAAATCAGATGTTACTGACTTCAAGGGAATGAGTATCATTTTTCTAATTATTAAACATTTTAACAGAAAAGTTTTATAAATTGAATCCCGTCTGAAATGTTTTTGAGCTGGGGATTACATTACCTAAAAGGCAACAACGAATTGCTTTCCTTTTTGAGGTAGCTTTAAGTGAAATTACAACAATTATCTTAGACTGAATTACATATTTTTGATCTACTAACATTATTTGATAACTGGTTCAAACTAACAGAGGTCTTCCTGCATGTTAGAATGTAGTCAGAAAGTGGAGTGTACAGCATTTTATTAGGTTAATATAGATCCTGAACAAATGCTTGCTTACTTCAAAATATAAATTAAAAAAAAAATAGAATAAAAAAGGGGAAAATAGTAAAAATAGATGGTTATATTTAGTTTAAAAACAACAAAAATCAACAGTAAATTATCATTTGACCAATGAAAAAGCACAAGGCAAAAGACCAAACAATAACCAGGTAAAAATGGTCTGCTGGGTCTTCTAATGCCTTCTGGCTGATGAACAAACCTACTTTTTTTGTGTGGCACATAACACACATGGTCTCCTACTATTGATACTTCAGCCATGCCCAACACCAAATTGTTTATTCAGTAAGAACAACTGAGTACTGATTGGATTAATCAGTGAGTAAAATACTTGAGGATCAGGGACAGTACATGTCAGTAGAATACACTCAAAAAAAATGAGTTATGTTCATATTTTTTTCTTGACACAGACCACAATCAGGTAAGCATAAATCCTGAAGTTGGTAGTCCTGAATCAATTCTATAGACAGATTCTAGCGATTCCCTGTTAAGAATAAACTAACATGCTGAAGCTATGATTATCCATATGCTATCTTCAAGATCAAAACAAAACAAACCAAAACAAACAATAAACCTATACTTTTTTTTTTTTTAATTAAGATAGGCTAGTGTTTTGGGAGAATTCTGCTAAATACTTTAAATCAACTTCAAATGCTATGATATGGAACACAAAAAATAAAAAGACAACAAGAATTTAAAACTAGAGTCAACCTGGGACATCAGTTCCCATCTACTAACAGACGATAAAGCCTTTCACAAACATCTTAAAACTAGCTGTTTTTTTCAGCTCCTTTTGGAAGGCTTTTTCAGAAACCCATTCGTCTGACAGCTAGGAATTTTTATACATGTTTCCTGTTCATAACCAATTTTCATTTGTTCCAATACAAACCCTTAGTTCTTTCATCTTGGATGTTTACCTTCTTGATGTTATAATACAGAATAATAATATCTGCTCTCAGCCTTTGTTTTTCTAGACTAAGAAGCTAAGCTTCTTAAGTCTCACCATAGAAAATAGCCTTTTCCCCCCTGTAACTCAGCCTAATATCTCTCCCAGATAAATTCAGTTCTTTTTAAGAGTCTCTAAATGCATAACCCTGCAATTTTTACTCTTAAATTTCATTCCACTGACATTACTTCTCCCCTTAAGGTGATCCCATTTTCCTCCTGTATCGTGGTCTTTCTGTTTGTTAATCTTTTCAAATTTAGAGTACGAGGCCATTTTCACTCTCTTCCTCTCTTTTTTTAATTTATATTTCTGCAAAAGTCATTAAAAAAATATAGCAGGATACAAGATGAGAACTTCTAGCGATTCTTAGGATGGTTTTAAGATGTATTTATTTCTGTGGGGGCAGGGGAAAAGTTATTGCTAGAACATTTAGCAGTACTTTGATCCTAACTTAGACTAAATTCTGTGACTGTGATACATGTGAAGGCTTTTTGAATTCCCACTATGGTCCTACCAGTTTCTTTATGTACTTAAAAGCCCTTACAATGTGACTATTTGCAACTGTTTTCAAACCAATACATTTTTAGAGGATCACCACTCTATCTGAATATCTTACTCTGATTTTTCAGAAAGCCTTCTTTGTCTGAATATTTTCTGAAATCCCTTTTGTGAAGCATTCATGTGAAGGATATCAATTTTCCCCATCACTAGTACGTTTCATAACTCGGTCATCCAAGACTTAGCTTTCAAATGATTAGGCACTACTATAGCAAGCAGCCACCAGAAACATGAAAATGAGACTTCTCTTCAACAACCTACATTTTCCAAACAGAAAGCCTTTCCTCGAAGACTGCAACATGCAAACAAAGGGCTGGCAGGGCTACCACAACTACTACCTATTAGCAGAGAAGAGCTACAAAGATGCTTGTGCCTGCATTACAATAATGGCATTCATCTTTCATAGCAAGCCTTCAGCACCTTTCAAGACAGGAATGAAGAATGCTTTTTTCTATTTAATCTTATCAGAGTTATTTTGTTAGACAAAACTTGAACAGATAGATATTTGAAAGCATGGTAGTGGTGGGAGGGAGAGAGAGAAGCAGACAAAGGGAGGTTCTACTTTCATTTTCCACTCTATACTGACTACGTTTGGTCTGTATTCCTATTTGGATGCTTGTAATTCTGTTTGTAAAATACTGGCAAAGCCAGCAAATGCCTCTGATACAAAGAGCCAAAGGTAAAAAAGATCCTTAAAAAGATTCTTATTTTCTATTATAGTTTCTAAGAAAAATGTATTCATACACTGTGTTCACGGTTTTTTTTGTTGTTGGTTTTGTTTTTTTTTTTTTTTTCTTCCTTCAGAAGCTCTGTAAAACTATATATTTGACCTGGATTTTATTCTTCCTTCTGTTGTGTCAGCTGAAGATGCTTCAAGCAATATAGATAAAAATAAAATAAAAAAAATCAGCACCAAGGAAGCATACTAACCTGATATAGACTCTAATCTTTTCCTCTCACAAAAGGGAAAGTCTGACCAGGACCTCAATAGAGGACTTGAAACAAAGGAAAGGAAAAGAGATGTTTGTCATCAGTCTGCATCTCAAAGGAGATGCTCTTTACTCTGCAAATTCTTCTTGCAGTTTTGGGAAAATGACTTGTGCTTTGCCTGGTTCCTCATTAAAAAAAAAAGGCAAAAAAAAATTCAAAAAACCTGACGTTTCCCTCCTCCATTTTCATATAAATAGCACATAGACAGCAGTATGTTAACAATATCTACAGTAAATGTGACAGCCATACTGGAGAATTTCTATATTAACTTCAGTTTAGATTGATAAATAAGATTCCTCTACAGACTCCTCCAGAAGATATAACTCCCAAAAGGCAAATGGTCTTTAATATCACTGAAAGGAAAGGATACCAACCTGCCACCAGCCTTTTCCTACTATGTGATTTAAAACAGAAGCAAACCAAAATGTCTCAATCGGTGCAGTTATGCCTCAAGCTCAAAAGAGTCTGCAACTCTAAGGAAGCTGGAAAGTTAAGAAAAATGACCTATTTGAGCTGCAGAGACCACAGTTTGGTACCTCATTTTAAGATCAGTATACCTACAGCAAGTAAAAGAACTCTGAGGAATCTGTCATCTTTGTAAATAGTTCCAGAAATTTAGATGCTTAATTATGAATGTAGAGTCTACCACAGGCACCTAGTTCCAAATCTGCCTGACAGAAAACTGCTCCAGCATTTCTAATTTCCTTTCTAGAACTCTGTAAGCATAAATGGGTGACACAAAATACCATACAAGCATAATGAGCTCTGCCAGGACAGCATGCAAAACGTTTGCAAACCTAGAGCTTAAAATGTAACATCACAACAGTAATTTATAAAAGCAATTCTGTTTGCCATCATTATCTATAGTTACTTATCAACAGTCACTTGATAAAGATATGAGATACTAATGTAAACGTAGCTTGATTTAGAAACTCTAGCAAATCATTAACCCTAAACAATATATGCTTATCTTTACTGGTGATGCTGTCAGTATTTCATTTCCTCCAGATCATAAATTCAATAGAGAGTTGACAGTGCTGCCCAGAGTAAGCAGGGGATATTTCCCCTTTTTAATATCTCACCCTATTGATCAGTTTCTTTTACTAGTAAAGCTCTCTGTAGACCATTTGGACAGTAAGACAATTTTCCTGAAAGTGTCAACAGGCCCATGATTCAGTGTCTCTCTCAAGTGAAAATAAATGGGGCAAGGAAGGAAAAAAGGTTTTCCTTTTTGTCATCACCCTTCTTAGATTCAAGTTTTCCAGCACTGTTTTTTTCCTCATGAAACAATTCCTCTGGAGGATTTACCTGTTTATGAAATCCTTTTCTCCATGTTATTAGCCTACTAACATCTCTTTTATTACTGTGAATTCAATGCAACATTTTTTTCTTTGCTATATTCATGATAATATCCAATCATTTCTACTCTGCATATTTTCACAGTCCCTTAGGTACTGCATAACATCCTGTAAGACCTGATTTTGTTCTCAAATTATCAGATGTCTACCATCAATATGAGGAACAGTCCAAACAAGGGCTGCCTGAGCAAAAGTCTGTAGAAATTAACAGAAGTCTCTCATGCCTATCAAGACATGAGCAGTAGTCTTGTATCAAACGTGCACCACAGGAATATTATAGAATGGTCCATATGTATAGAAGCTTTACACCACATATATAGCCAGCTGTATAGAAGCACACAGCTTAACTTGGAAAAGTGGATTCAGGTTCTGTTCAGTTATTTATGTACATATCCTGTGAAGTCTTAAGCCTTCAGAGCAAATAGCATTACAGTAACTTATACTACACATTCAGACTAAGTGATGTGCATCAGCCCTCTCAAATTCAGCTGGGAAATGTCTGTATCTGTCAACTGAAAAGAAATGTCAAACAAATAATCCAGCCATCACAGACATGAGAAGTATTGTCATATTCTTTCAGGGCTACGTTTATGAACCTCCAAATAGTTTATATTTAGCATCATATGTAGTTTTAAAATCTATATAAAACATCACAACAACTGCAGCCATCTACTTCAATATTCAGTAGTGTATAAACAAGATCTCACAGATACAAAAAAGGCTCTAATATCCTTATGCTTACTATCTCTAATATTCGAAGCTGGCAGTTAAAATAAAGCTGTGCCTTGATGGCAACAAGCAGCTGTTCTCAGTGGGGAAGGTAGCACCACGTGGCCTTATGAGCTGTGTTGTATTGCTTTCTGCTAAGTACATCTGTGAGAGGAAGATATTGGTGGGCATTCACTGAGAGCAAGTTCAGATCACTTTGTAGTTTGCTACAAAAGCCTACAGACCTGGGGAGAAAAATGTTTATTATAAGCCTCAGTGGCAAGCCAGCAGTGTTAATCAAGAGCAATTCATACTGCATCATCCAGTATGATTAGAAGGAACAAAACTTTTAGACAGGATCAAGATTTTCACTGTAGGAGCAGAACTACTATAATGATCCAACCTGAGGAGACTGTCCTGAAAGAACCCCTGATCTGCTTCTAGAGCTACCTTTATGCTGTAACCTGTGAGTTACAGGTTACAGACCGATCAAAACATCTTTTTCATGTCAGTGAGCACCACAACTATGTTTGGAATACAAAGGAAACGGTTGTTGAAAATTCAAAGCAATCGCAGGATGACTGTTCTAAACCTGACGACAAAGGTACTGGCTAACTCAGATGGATACTGCACGAGTCCACCCTTTCCAGTTCTACAAACTGGCGTACATCAACTAACTAGAAAATAGCACACTGACTAGAAAATATTGATAAGTAGTCAAACACACAGCTAAGAAGAAAAAACAGTTTTTTAAAATACGCCTTTGTTTTTTATTTTTTGCTATCAGAATACACAAACCATAAGTGCACCTGATCTACAAGTACTTGAGAATAAGATAACAGGAAAAAAATTCTTTCGCAGAAGGATGTACCAAGAGATCTTTAAAGTGTTGGGTTTTTTTTTTTTTTCTTTTTCCACTCAAAAATTACTTCAATGTGAACTGCATCTTTTTAAAAAAAGAGTTAGTCTTAAAAAGGAAGAACTTAATTTCAGATTTCCAAAAGGCTCTTAAAATAAGATGGGCAATTAAACCTCATTGCTACTGTAGCTGCAGAATGGAGGAATGATTGCATTTAGAAATGCTTCTTACAAACAAGTGTATTTGTTCAGGCAATACAGATCTGGGGTCCCTATTTTCAAAGGAACAGGAGAGCAAACGGACTACACTCCATGGGGACTCAGCAGCTTGGAAACAGCTGCAAAGCTGCCTCAAAATGAAGAACAGGGTATGTCAGCCAGAGAAACATCTTTCTCAGAGGATTCTTCAGTAACAACTAAAGCAGCCCTACCGCACAGGACAGGACAGGCTGAAAAAAAAAATTGATTGCATAATCCCTATTCACCATCACTTGTATTTATCCGCCCATGATGGCAGTAGATTGTGCGTATCTCCCTTTCCAGCAATTCATCACAGATGGCCGGTTACGAAAGAGCTCTGTTCACTGCCTCAAGCTCCACCATCCTCTGAATCATGAATGAAGACAACAACAAGCTTTGAAATCCCAGAAGCTAGAAAAGATAACCTCTAGCATGACAGATCACAAGGGCAGAGATTTACTGTAGCAGCAACAGGAACATGTGCAGAAAGTGATAAAAATTAAGGCAGGACTGATTCAGCCCTTTGGTTTGTACGAAAAGTCACATCCTTCATTTTTTGAACTGCGAAGTTCAAAGACAACAAACGCAGCTGACCATAATTGAAAGAAAACACCAACCCTCCACACTGATGGTAAATAGTAGGTCAGGATTACTGTCATCTCTCTCATCATTTTGTACACCTCTTCATCTAAACTATGTATAAAGTCATTAGTACTCAACAATGCTCCTTACAAACAACTATTGTGTAGACTGCATAAATGATAAAAGCTGAAATAAGCAAACAAATAAGGATGAACAAACCACTGTGTTTTAATAGAATGTGTGCACATCACATCCCTACTTGGTGGCACAGGCTTCCAATTACAGTTTCCAGAGTTCCAAAGTTGAGACCCCCATATACCGAAATACAAGAACTCCCGTTATTCTGTGAAGAAGTCATCTCTTTGTAAAGCAAAAGTTCAAGTATCTCAAATATTTGTTATTTTTATGAGTGTTTTTGTTACATAAGGCAGTGTTTTTCCCTCCCAGATGTAAGATGCACTTAAATTTCATGATTTTTTTTTTTTAAATACAATTACAACTCATCTATGCATTATTCTTTTGCAAGAGTATATTGCTAAAGGAAGTCTGAACTCCATACTTGGCTTTTCTTGTGTCTAGTTGTTTCATAATTGAAAGGTTGTACCAGCAACGCTCTCATTTAGAAAAGACTCTTTAAAGAATTTCAAACCAGTAGCTCAAAAGAGTTTGCTACTCAGAACACAAACAAATCTCATCCAACTGTTAAGTAAAAACAAACGAAACTACTACTGCCTTATGCACTACAGGTAAAACTTCAACTTGATATTCCAGCGAGTTCTTTGCTTTATAAATACAAAAAGAGAAGTGAAATAAGAATCAAATCCCATCCTATTCAAGAAACAGCATGTCTGCCCTTCAATTAATTCAATATTGTCTTTATTAATTGAATTTGAGGAATAAAAAAAAATTACTCTTTCCATAAAGACTGCTGACTCTCCATCCCAATAATGACTCATCCTAATTCAGAGAATCATAGCCCTCTCCACCCATCAAATGATTAGCATTGATTTCTGGGCACCACTGAATGTAAATAAAATAGTATATTCAAACTTACATTAAAAAATTAGCAAGATCTATTACTTTTACTGTGATATGTAAATGTTTAAAGCAGCACAAGATATCGAATACCTCATTACAGTCACTGTCCTTGCCACACGAAAGGCAGGTAGTATGTCTGTAGCTTTGGTCACATGCACCAAAAAATATGGTACTACAGGATTCCCTGGGTGCACCATGTGAATACTTGTGTCACTTGCATTTTGAAAACATGCATTCCAGTAAAACTGTCCTCATGCTCTAACTTCTTCATAGATGGGCCACTGAGCTGCAAATGTCCCTGGCAGACAGTTGGGTTTCTGCCCATATGATTATTTAAATAAACACTGAAACAAATAAAAACTCCCTGGATGTTTTCAAGGAGAAAAAGAAAAAAAGTGAATCGACACATTTTGAACACTTCTTTTAGGACTTCTGTAGCACAAAAACAGCAGTGAAAGCCCGCTTGGTCTTCAGAAAGGCTTGAAGGATGAATACTTCTTACCGAGTACAATGGCTGATTTGTCCAAGGGTGCTAAAGAGAAGCAAAACGCTGAAGGAATCCTTGACAGACTCAGGGGTAAGCAAAGGATTTTAGGACACCAGCCAGTATCTCTACTACTATTACCTCTCAGCACTCTCTTGCTTATTACAGACTTCAGGATTGCTGTACAGCTCCAGCTTGCCTCACAAAGACTTGTGTGAGGCAGCAATTAAGTGACTCATGAAAAATATCAGCAAAAGATACAGAAAACATAGGTGCAAAAATGAAATACTTAAGTAAATATAAATATATAAATAAATTATATATATATATATATATATATATACATACACAAATTATATATAAATAAAACGTCTTTATCTGTGCCTGTACCTGGTCAAAATGCCATGAACTAATTGCTTTCTGAAACATCTGAAAACATTTAAATCAAATATTTATCTCCACCCTCACACTCTATCCTCCAGTGATATTTGTGTGCCTGTAGTCATATAAGGCAAGATTACACCTGAGTAAGCATCTGCCTGAAGGCCAGGCATCATGAGCAATTGTGAACAGTATCTGAAACCTACAAGCAGAAAAGAAAATGCAGCCTTGGCCTACTTATATGATGGATTTACAAAATACATCTTGAGGAAAGGCTATAACCATTCAGGAAGCAAGCTACCTTGAGTAACCTGAGCTTGTTCTGCGAAGGATTTTAACATCAGGACCAGACCAACAGAGACTATTCCTGCGTAGCTCCCAGCAGCTCTAGGCCTTGTTCCCAAGAGCACTGTGTCTGAGGTCAGCCCAGAAAAACATCCATGCCAATCTGCTTTAGAGAGGCTAGCCTGCATTTCTATGAACTAAGCACTGAACTGGAGGTTTGAGGATGTTGTTAGAGCTCATATTTTTCAAATTCAAAATTTACATATTGAAAAACAAAACTTTTTCATGAGTGCAAAAGTATCACTAGAACACACTCTGCTTCCTGCTGCTGTATAAAATAAATATCTCCTTAAGTGCTTTGAAATACAGTCCATCTAGCCATTTAATGGCAAACTCGATGAAATCATCATAAAGGACTACTTCTCACTAGGGGATTTGAAAGCAAACTTCAGATTTTAGATATGTCATAAATTATCCATATATGTTTTGAGCTGTTTCTAGCTGATATTATTAGACAAATCTAATAAACTTTAATGGCCTTCATCTTGGTATTATACCAGTCTCTGTCGTAAGTGAAGCTGAGTTCATAACCTGCTTTCTCCTCAGACTGATGCAGGTTTCTGGCTCCTCCTTCTCATCTACTATTAAAAAATCTTTATCATGAACCAAGAGACAAAGTTTGATAAAATTTAGCTTGTATGATGCATCCAAGCAACCCACTCAAAAAATACTGCATAAGTTAGTCACTGTCTGTACAGAACGCTTTTTCTTTCATACCCAGCTGAACCTTGGTCATATTTAAAATAGACATGTTTTTTCATGGAGTTATGTCTCATTTTGAATATAGCTCCAGTTTTTGTGCTATTTACAGTTTTAGTTCTAATTGTGACTTTGAGTGTAATGCCTTTGTAACATTTGCACATTGTCAAGTATGCTTATTAGCTGTTAAAGATGCAATAGCCCTTAAGTAGACTCCCTTCACAGGTACAAAAATGTTAAGTCTTCATTTTGCTTCCCCATCTCCAAGTAATTTATTTGAATTTTAAAAGCACTTATATCTTTTCAAAACATTTAACCCGAATAATGTAAGATCCCCTTTTATGTTTTGTGACAAAAACAACATTTGAAACAGTGAATCCCAGCAAAAGTGGTACACAGTATGCAGCTGTAGATGGTGAATCCTTATACAAGTGGTGCAAAACAGCTATACAAGTTTTCGCTGGATAATACCTTAAAAAGATGGAACTCATCTCCATTCCACACAGCAGAAGAAACTCAAAAATCTTCTGGACACCCTCTCAGTCTGCTACTGTCAACTGTCATGTAGACCAGGGTTACCTCTACTGCACAACTACATTGGTTTCACAGTGAATTAAAGTTTGGAAGAGAGAAATTGAGTTTCCATTCCTAGTGAGTAATGTACTGAAAAGACAGGTAACCGGAGCAGCCAGCTCCTCTAATTATAAGAACAAATTGTCCATTCCTCTTGAATGCATACAGTGCTCTTGAATAGCACTTGAAAATACCATGATTTCTTCACACAACCCAGTAATTTGTATTTACTCATTTAAAGGTTACTATACCTGAAAGCTACAAACTCATAGACTGGTTTGAAAAAAAAAACACATGTAAAGTAGCTATTTGCTGAAGTTCTGCAAACCAGAATGTTCCTTGCAAATACTCAAGACATGTCTTCTTCCCACGCTACCACACACAATTCACTGTGGAATTGACATGCATACCTGAAAGAAAAAGGTCTGAATACAGATTTCACAATAGAGACTGCAGCAAAGTGGACAGAAAATCCACAAAATGCAAAGTTTCTCATACACGGTGGATGCAAAGATCATTTTGAAAGAAACAGAATGAAAGATACAAGCTTTTACTCCCCAGTTTTGATGCTCATTTCAAAAGATTGTTCAATTATTTCACTTCCAGATGATGTCCTATCTACATATTTCTTTAAATATCCTATCTAGACAACGTAGTTAAGGATGATCTGCCTCTTAAAAAACAAACCTATTATAATGCAAAAGATCTACCAAAAGGACAGTGTCCAGTACATAGTGACAGCAATCATATCTCCAAAAAACATTTTGCATTAATTCCTACAATAGTAGTAACTTCAGCACCAGAGGACATCTTACGCACTCAAACATCAAGCTGTATCACAGATGCCCTTATGTAAAAACACCAGAAATCTCTGAATGGTACAAAACAGTTAGCGAGTTGCCAACAGCAGAACTGAGCTGTTCCCTGTAAGATGTAACAGACATCACTTGTCCCACCTGGTAAAAGATCTTACAGAAAAAGGAAGAGGAAGATCAGCTCCACTAAGTCTCTTACACCATCTCCAGAACGTGTCAGTTCAAGATTTCCCCCCACAATTGTTTTGATCCTGAAAGACATTAAGTGCAGCACACATACACACACACACACACACAGAATAAGGCTGGTACTTCTCAGCACAATGTGACAGGAGAAGCAATACCACGGAGGCTGGACATCAGACACAGCAGGATGTCAAAACCACTTGCACATTCAGTCCTTTGCAATCTGGAGAGCAAAGCAAATGAGCTGCAGTCTGGCTACTGGCTATCGGTGCTACTGCATCTCAAGAGATAGTAGCTGAAGTCTGATTCTGAACATGCATCCCACTAGAGCCCCCTGGGAGCTGAATGGATAATACCAGTTTCCAAGGATTTTATACTCTGGCTTTGCTCCAAATTAGAGCAGAACCTGAAATATTTCAGATAATCTTGGAAATGAAATTCCATTTTTTGTTTACATTTATTTCTAGAGATATCAGAATAGATAAACATGAACTGAAAGAATAATTTCAAAGCTAAGAATTAAAAAAAAAAAAAATATACATTCCAAAGCATTAAAACGCACTGTCTGACAGCCTTTTTTTCTTTTTCTCTTTCTTGTCTTTTTTTTTTTGAAGCAGAAATCCACTGCAGTTGACTTACTTTTATGAAGTATTTTGATTTCAACAAAATTGCTTTTTCCAGGAGATCCTTCACACTCCCAAAATTTGTAGATTTCTTCCATCTGTCTCTCACTTAGCCAAAATACATGTTTCAAATTTTACTCATTTGTTACCCTGAGCTCATAAAACAGCTTTTGCAATTCCCCAGCTGATGCCCATTATTCCATTATCCACTGCTAATCTATTTAACTCTTATCCTATGAAAGTGTGTGGGTACAGGGTCTGCCAAAGGCAGCTCCAATGTCACAGTACACTCTGCCCAACAAATAAAGCACTACAAATAGCACATCAGCAGTTCTACTGACTCCTTCATAACCAAACAGCAAGAATCCAGGTCCACCAGACTCAGATGACTTCACTGCTTTGACAACATTGCAAGCAGCATAAAATAAGAGAAACCTCAGTGAGTTAAGTGCTGCACATACTGTCCAATGATTCCAACTGCTTTCCAGCAACATAACTACTTCCTCTCTGCTATTTACCTGATCAAAGCCTGCCTTCATAGACCTGTGTGTCACATGTGATGATTCTCAGGCAACCACTAAAATTAATCGGAAGGCACAATTGCTCAGGTCTCCCCCATCACTGTGAGATGGAATGTTTCTTCCCAGAGGGGAAGATACGCCAGCTACACAAGGACTCAGACTTGTACTAACAGTACATGACACATCAGCAAGGTATTCCCTGCCACAAACAGGAGTATGCATCTCTTGGGTGTCTCAACCTGCTGATGAGCAATAGAAAATGACTTTCCCCCACCACCACAAGCTTGTTAAGAAGTCATAGAAATCATCCAAAGACCTCTTCGATACACACAAAATACATGACTAATACGTAATGAATCAGAAATGATGGTTGAGAAAAAGCTCTGGGGGTCATCCAGGCTAGCCTGTAAGGGCAACTGCAAACAAGAGATAATGACAGCTGTGACTTTACTTAGATAACTCTAGATAATCTCCAGGGTCCTCAGAACTGATATTAAAATACCTATTTCTGCGTATGGAAAAAATTAAGATCTGGCAAATGACAAAGCCATCAGACAATTCAGAATTTAAAAAAAATATAGAAAGCATAATAGCACACATACTAAACACATCACACCCACTTTTGAAATAGCACTGCCAAATTTAAAATCAGGCTACATGATCATCAGCACACCTGAAACCTAGCCATGCTGAAAAACAACATGCCCCCAAAACAGCTAAAGCCTGGAGACATCAGGAAGGGAGGAGGAAAACATCCAAGAAAATAGCAAAAGCAGTGAGAAGGAGGTTGGGTGATTTTGGTACCACAAGAAGATATGCACCTCTTCTTATTTGGGTCACCAGTTTAGAACTGTATGAGCACAAACACATTCTTCACTGTGGAATAAGGATGTGACAAAACAATCCCAAAATAGGATGAGCAGACCTTCACTTCTTTTCACCTACCTTCAGAAAAAAAAAAAATTCACCTCATGGAATTCTTAGGTTTTGTGCATGCACCCGTCATACCAGAAAGTTCAGTCTGGAGTAATATCTTCCCTAAGTCTGCCTGGAAAATAATTCTGGAGACAGAAAGAACCCTCTATCTCCGTATCTCAAACCACAGAAATCAAACCAGACACGAGAAGAAAAGGCCTCATGGGCAAAGAGTGACATGCATGTGGGACTGAAAGGCCAGCTTCTTTCAGTTAGGGTTATGGGGCATCTGCAAGGACTGCTTGGGCGAAAGCTTGTAAGGCTGTCAGTGCCCCAGAGCTGTCCTGCTGATAGATCAAGGACCTCCGCTTTCAGAGGGAAAAAGTTCCACTCTGTTTTTAATCAAAAGCATGTCTTTAAAAGAGTGTAAATAGATAAGAATGTATTGAAATGACAGAACGGAATCTAATAACATCATAAGCAATTGCCTTGAACATGTTAAGGCATCACAAAGGATATTTTGTTATTTCTCAGAGCATTTTAAAATGTATCCTTTTCCTGTTTAGAATAGAAAACAATCACAAGACTGGGGACGTGCTGATTGCATGTTATCTGCAAAACTGCAGCCATGCTCTTCTGAATAATCCCCCAGTTTTTTAAAAAAATAGCTTTCATATATATTAAATCATCCTTCGTAATACAAATGTAAATATTAACCAACATAAATGAAGAACTGTCCTGAAGACATTGAATTGTATTGACATTTCATTTACATCTACAAACGAAATGCTTTTCTTTAAGCTAAAGTGTTCTTACGCCCAATTACATGTTGAGAGTTTTGTTGTTGTTGTTTTTACTCTTTTGTTCCTCCACTGAACTTTTTTACAAACAGGTTTAAGCACTTCCCTTTACAAACAGGTTTAAGCACTAAGGAACAGTTCGCACTTCCCTCATGTGGACGCTCATCTCACTTAATTGAGCAGAGTTTAACATTTGTTTACATACACGGCTTGTTTAGCAATGCAGAGCTCCTTGATCTGCTTGAGCAAAGCCGAGAATACAACAGTGATTTTGTTCTGTGATTTTAATGAAGACAAAAAAATTAGACTGATTTAGGTCAAAGAAAAAAGAGCATGCTAAACTTCTGTAAAGTTAAAATTCAGCTGCAACAGTAAAAACTCATCCAAATTAATTACAAGCTTCATGAATACTATCTCAAAGATAATGCCAGTTAACACAGCATTTGCAACATTTTTCTTCACAACTGTACTTCAGTGCAATGCTGCAGTGAGATTTCCTGTTTATCTTGCCTCCTCAAAATTTTTCTCTCCTATCTGTCACAGTGAGAAGTGAAATTATCATTGTGGTGCCACGAAGATGTCCCACTTTTTGCCAGTTTGGCTGACTTCAAACATCACACGTTATATATTGAAAATATTTACCCACTTCATGGCACTTACTGCTGAAACACAGTTACTTTCTGAAGTATTCAATCAACAAATAAATCATTACCCGCTAACTGTTACGCTGGTTCTACTGAATTTATTTCATATTCAGCACTGGTTAGTCAATAACAGGTTCATATAGATCATTATTTGGGATTTGATTGCTGGAGGAGGAAGAAATATTGCACAAAAAAGAGCCATTACTGGAACAGAAATGACAAATTAGACATGGGTCTCCAGGCAGCCAAGCTGGCATAGGACCCTGAAGAGGAGTAGTAAATCACCTGCTTTGAGTATGGGATCAGGAGCCACAAGTAGGCAGCTGGAGGGGAGCATGGCAAGGTGAGAGGAGCCAGCAGCACAGCCTCTGCTCTCGAGGAGATAGCAGGAGTGCAATGATCTGTGACAAACATATTGCCTTCACTAGGAAATTCTAAGGGCTCTGATTTAGATGCAATGCTTTCTCTCTACACCTTGTAAGATGGTGAATGACACAATACTACTTATTGCCTTAATTATCCAAATGTAATAATTCAAGGACAGATTAATCCAACCTGTAATTCCACACACTAGCAATTGGAAATACAAAGAAAAGTTTTAAAAGCATCACTGATGAATTAAGATCTCCACAGGATGCCAGATGAAATTCCCCACGTATAAGAAGAAATGGCCAGAGTCAATCAATGAAAGATTAAAAAGACTATGGCTAAAGTTCAATCATTAATTTCATTGAATTTCTAAGGTTTCAGAAAAAGCATAGAATTGAAATTCCTGTATCCATCAGCAACTCTACCTAACAGAACATCTCAAAGAATCTTTCTTGGAGGAAAAAAAAAAAAAAAAAAAAAAGGACAAGCTTTCCCTTTTGTTTGAAACACAGGGCATTACGAACAAACTGAGCACAGTAGGCAGGAAAAACTGACTATGACAAAACTTGGGTCAGATGTTCAAACAGCTATTTAAGAGTTAAATTTCATATTTCTGACAAAGAGGACATCAACCTCCTCATATAACCCTATATACATAGTATTCAGTATTTCTCACCAGACAAAAAGAGAAAGCGAAACCGAAAATCTACACAAGTGCAACTCTCTCTAGTTGCCAGTGGAGCGAATGCAGACTAACACAGAAGTATTAACAGCTAGCCACATGAATGATGTTAGCGAATCAGCTCATTTATCATCACACTGTACCAGCCTCTGGTTCACCTAAAATACTGTTTTCTGGGATAAATCACTCAGCCTAAAATATCACTTCACAGTACTCAAATTCCAACTTTGCACTGCTGCAAAAGCAAATTCTTAACCAAGGAGTCTACCTTAAGTAAATGGCTCCACACCCAGGAACACAGTAAAAGCATTATAGCATACGTAAGTGTAGAAGTCTTTTAAAATAAAGGCACTCTAGATCTTTACACTTAACTTCAAAAACCAAATTAAACCTTGCTACGTTTTCTTGCTTTGATGATCTGACATTGTCAAACTTCTTGGGTGTCACTGAAATGGCACCTGATGGGACAAGACTAATGCAGCAAGGAGACAGGTTGTGAAATCTCAGATGAGGTACCTGAGCAGAAGTTAAATAACACTGAATGAGTAAGAATTCTAAAAGCCATATCTAACAGCTTTTCTTGAGCTACTAGTGAAATTTACAGCCTCAGCATTACTATTACTAAAATGTGCTACTGAGCCAAATGCACACCGAAATAAAGCATGTCATCATGAATTATTCATAGTCTGATGTCCTAATAGAGACTACAACTGTTATACTTCCTAAAAAGTTGACATAATATAAGAACACAAAAAAACAAATGCTTCTCTGTGAACCAGAAGGTAGATTCAGTTCAGAACAGAATAATACCTTATCAGCTATTAAAGAGAAAGTAATACTGCCAAAAAAAAATTTAAAAACAGTAACAGCAGTACAGGGAATGGAAGAGAATGTCTATGATGCAAAGTTGCAGAAGGCTTAGTTTGGGTAGGAAAGTAAGAACGTAAATTCGCATACATTCAACTTAGATTCTTCCTAAGGTGTCAAAAAAAAGACTATGATAAAAAAAATCCAAGTCAATGAATCATTCCAAAATGTTTTCAGCTAAGAAGTATTATTCCCATCCTCACCATTGTTGTACTAGAAACAATCAACAGGACACATGGTTACTGATCCTACCAAGAGTTCAGGACTGGACATGCTACTTACCTGTATCATAAACATGAGCTTTTTGATTACACAAGATTGAATTTGTTAAAGATTAATGCTCTGATTTAAACAAAAGATAAGTGTGAATAACCATCTATATCTTCTGCAAGTCACTTCCAATTCCAAACACGTTTAACCAGATGTACGCTCAGCCATGCTCAGCTTTAGAATCTACACTAGCTTTAGAAGAATTCAAAAGTTTTAGTCCTTATTCCTTCCAAATAATTTTCAAATCTTTAAAGCTGCATGACCTCGTTATCTCATGGTGCAAAAGTACTTACTGTTACTGAATAACTTTTCTCAAAATACCATGAAAGAATAATTGAAAGTATTTAGAAAGTATACAAGCCTAGATGTGATTTTTATTCCTATATGCCTTTTTTTGTTTTTGTTACCAGGTAGAATTTTTCAGGGTTCCCATGGGCTAATATGAAAATTTAGAGTGAAAGCATCAAACAAGACACATGAATTTGACTGATTATTGATAACCGAGTAATAATTTTCTAAAGACCATTTTAAAAGATTGTGCTTGTTCTTCCTTGGAGAGAAAATACTACAGTGTAAATGCAGAACTAAGAACAGAAATGTTACTTCCCTTCATTAGATCCCAAATGGGCTTACTTTTCTGTTTAAATCCATAAACAGCACTTAATGAAGAGCTGGATCTGCACAAGAACAGGTAGTTTGAGGCAGTCTTCATCATTCAAAACATTAACATGCTCCTGATGCCACCTGAAAGCTTGCAATTACTGCAGACCAACAGCTCTGATTTCATCTCGAACCTGAATGAGCAAGTCTTCGCCTATATGGTGATCACACAGCAAAGATGGATTGTATCCTTTTTTTCCTGTCAGTTCTGAAGTGTAACAACACAGATATCCAAACACTTTACATTTCTCTGTACATTTGTACATGTAAGACAGAGATGTAAATGTACATCTCTGTACATTTACAGAGAACTAAAGCACCATCTCACAAGTAGAGATATTTCAGAAACTTTCTAGGGGAACCAGAGATGACGACTGCACATCTTGCAATCTCTAGATATAAGGATGCAGAACATATGAACCACCTGAAGCCAGGCCTTATTTCACTTTTTGGCCCATCATTACATACTGATGTTTGACAAGAGGTCTCTAAGAACTAAGGGAAAGTGGCCAAGAACAGCCCTCTGATTTAACAGCTTACAGAAATTGTTTCCACAACGATTTAATGGGTTGCTAACACTCTACTCTTGTGGGAAGGATCCGTCTCCCAATGGTTTTCCTGCACCTGTTTTTGCAAAGCTGATCTATAGAGTACATCTTCAGAACAGGTGAGACTCCAGTCCCACCCCATGCTTTTGTGCCCAGCTCTTCATAAAAACTCACCAATGATCCTGATGTCAGCCCATGATGCATGAGGGTATATTTTAACTCTGGAACTCCTTTAAATAAGCAATCATACACATTGAAACTCAGCAGCACACATGAACACAAGTACAAGTCATCTGCTAATAGCCTGCTCAAAATTCAAGCCTACTAACTACTTGTGTGGCACAAGGAAAGGAGGAGAAAAAGTCACCGGTGGAATGACAGATGACTCTAACACTCCCTATTTTAAGAAAATTCCACGCTTCTGCATCATCCTCCTCACCCACATTTAGTCACGTTGCTCACACATACTGCAGTTTTACTTCCAGAAGTTATTTCATTGAGGCAGAGTAGCTGACCAACATTTAAGGGAAGAGATTAGCAACCTGAGGAGGAGCCATTCCAAACAGTGAGTCTGATCTTCCTCTGCATGCTTTTGCTCACACAATAAGGTTTTAGGAAAAAAAAAAAAGACGACTACTTCTTAGTATCTGGTTATTATCACATTACCATACCCCCAGAATATTCCATAGCCAACACCATCTGGTCTTTTTCCATAACTCAGGCAGCATATCCACATGCTAGTAATCAAGCTATTAATTTGAAGGCCTCCATTTATTTCTGTGCAGCTAAACAGTTACTAACAAAGTATCATTCAGTCCAAAATATTCAACTTCTCCCATTTCCCTGTTATGACCCAACTGACCTCTTAAGAAAGCTGTTCATCAGAATCATCTCATGTTCCTGGTTGAAAAAAGCAATTTCAGATCTACCACTTGCTGCCCACAAACACGAGGCACGCAGGGGCTGGGCACTACCTGTGCCTATCTAGGCAATGTACAGCCTGAACTTACCACACAGGCCACTAGGCCTTGTTCATTGGGAAAGCCCAGCAGCTGAAAATGGATTGTTCTAGCATTTGTTTTTGAGTAAAATCAGCTGTATTTCTACCAGAAAGCTTAAAAACCAAAATGCTGCATAAGCACAATTTTCACTTCAGGTTAAACTAAATGTTGCGTATGTTTTCATTTTCTGAACAAACCCCCTTTTGCGTGAAACTGAAAACTTCTCACTCTTCTGATTCACACAGCCAACCAAAAAAAATTGCTTGCATCACTCTTGCATTAAAAACATTGGCTTGCATCGCTGCACGGTTTTTTATATATAAAAGTTTCTACTGTAAATTGCCCTTCTCAGCTCTCCCTCTAGTTATAAGAGCCTCAGGCAGAGTAATTATGCAAGTAGGAAAAAGGGAAAAACTTTCAGACTGCTGCTGGGCAGTAAATCTAAGTAAATCAATGATCCCCTCTCTGACAGTATGCCCTCAGAACAAATCCTCTTGCAACATCTGTTTGAATGTGCCCATTGCTTTTACAAGCTACAGTCCTGTTTCTGTCTCTTTATGTGGCTTGCTGCTAAGTCTGTATAATTCCATGACAATGTATTCACTGCCACCAGTGTGAACAGAAAGAACCCAAAGAATGAACTACTTAAAAGATTTCACTCTACCTGAGGGATGATCAGATGCTAAAGACAGTCATATAGCAACATCTCACTTAAAAATATCCCATTTCTCTCTCAGAAATATGAGACTGGAAAAATTGATTCAGAAATAGACCTATTTTAGGACAAATGATTTTAAGAGAAACACAGTCCTATGAAAATGTAATCAAAAAGGAAATGGAGCTCCCAGGACAAAATGGGGTAAGATCATTAGATGTGTCAGCTGAATACCTTCTCATTTTGAAATATTTAAGGCATATCTTAGTGTACATCAGAATTTAGCATGTTTCTTCAACTGCTAACATAATTTGTCCCAGATGCAGAAGCTCCCTGCATTTTTCAGTGCTTTTCCTAATATTACCCAATAATTTTCTGCTGAATCCATGGATCCCTAGATAACAAACTTCTACCAGTGGTTTGCTATTATCTTTCACTAATCCTTTAGGAGTAGTCTACAGATGCCTGGAGGTCTATAAGATCACAGATGAAAACCATTGCTAAACACATGGCAATTATTATTTATGTTCCCACAGAAGCGTTGAGTATTTACAGTACAGTGTAAAATGCTTTGTTTACCTGGAGGCTACTGTCCTCTTAAAACTGAGGGAAACTCAATCCATTCAATAAATGAGGGGCCCTCTGGAATTTCCTACCTCCCTACACTGACTAACAGATGTACTTAAGGCAACTATTCAAGAGTGGCGTAAGGGAAATGAACAGTGAATATAATGAGTGGTTGGCTGAAGATGCTTCCCATCCTAAGCTGGGTATCTCACTGATGCTAGAACAAGCCTTACGGCAATGGGTATTGGGTCACAATAGAGTATTTCAATGCAGTGGTTACTTCAGAGCTTAGGTGCATCTTAGTTCAGGTAGGCTTATCAATAGGGCAAGACTGAAAACCTCAAATGTATTTATGTGAAGGCTCACAGCAAAGTTTGTAGTAATTTAGTGCCTTCAAAAGCCCAAGTCTTTTATGCATCTCTTTTGGTCATTTTCAGCAGGCATTCAAAGATCTGTATTTCTCACTTGGGCAACATTCAGCACAGATTCCTACAAGTATTTCTGCAGGCATCATTTTAATGAAAGTAAACAACTTACTTTGTATTTCAAGGTTCATAATTAAACAATATTAATAATCTTATAGAACTGTCTGCTTGACAGGTCATGGCACATGCTTTTTGTAAACAACTCTAGGAACTCTGTTTTTACCTGCCAGGAGCACGAAAAGAGTAAGGGTAGGAAAGGCTACTACCCCATGTCCCAAACTATCTAAAAGGGGAGTAAAGCACCATTTTACATTTTATCTCTGCTGATTCCCTCAGATGCTGAGCACCAATACACATTATAGGAAATGGATACTGACTAGTAAAAAGACCGGAAAGACATCGGGGAGTGCACACATACTGAGAATGAGTGAACCAGCATCTACCAGTAAGTCTGCTTTATTACAAGGATTTGGGTAAGACATTTAATTGTGAATACTATTTTAGAAAATGAGGACAAGAAGCTGCAGTCATTTCTACTGCAGCAAGGCAAACCTTGTCTGGTGTTTGTCAGCTCAGAAACTATTCTGTTGTGAAACAGCACTTTGGAGTGCTAATGTGTTCCCTCAATTGTTTTTCTTGCAACTAGCTCTATTGACAGTAAGATTTGTGTAGTACTGCTATGCCCCAAAGGTCATTATTCAAAACATTTTTATACAGCTCCTACTTTCAAGAATAAAAAGTTAGCTCAAATAATACATGCAGAGGCTATTTTCTCCCTAACTGCTTTGCCATAAAAGACAACTGAAAAGCTGAAAAATGAATAAATAGTGGCTAGAATCTTCAGCTGCAATTATTTCTGTTTATATGCAGTTGTGCAATTTGTGCAATTAAAAAGAAAGCATTACAATGAAGTCATGTAAGCCATCAGCACTTCTCACATATGAACCTCTCGGCTTCTTGGAAGAATTAATTGCAGAAATAATGCAAACAAACGTAGACTCCTAACTTCAATATTTATACAACTGTAATATTATTCAAAAAGAGACCGGAATGACAATTAGTGCAACTTCTGATTACTAGATGTCTTGTATTCCTACAAATTTGGTAAGAATCTGGGCTGGGAAATGTTTAAAGGATTGCTATGGAGAGACAATATCTTTGTCTCCATTCAGATGGCTAGAAACATATTGTTCCCACACAGCGAAGTTGACACTTTCGGTGACCAAAGAAACTGCAGTCATAAACATCAGGTCATAAAAGAGCTGTGAAAATCCAATGCTGTTTATATCCAAGCATAATCCAAGGGGAAGATACAAGACTGAAATTCTGACTAATAGGACATTTACTCCTAAACTAAAAGTTTACCACCACTGTATATGTGAAAACACACCGGGACAAACAGTGTTGAATTTCTGCCCCAAATTAAGCCTGGAGAGCAGTCATGCAGGTGATCATGAAATACCTTCTTCACAGTGATGATAAAACAGGAAGGCATAAGGCATGAAAGCCTGGAAGAGGAAGGAAAGAAAGAGAAGCAGCGGATGCTCTGATGCATACCTTCAAACAGAAGCATGAAAGGAACAAATTAAAGACAGCAGTAACTCAGGGTTGTCTCTAGGTCTCCCAAATCTGAAATTCATTAATGCATGAAAAACTTTCTGACATTAAGATTTGAGCCTTCGTTCTACATACAGGCAAGGTAGTGATAGTTAATGGAGATCCCAATTGATCTTCTAGGGTTCACAGGGTGAAAAAATTACTTGGCCTGGAGCATTTTGCAAAACTCTTAAAGGCTGCAAAAGGAAGGCTAGTGCAGACACAGGAATATTTGTTTATCCTTCCACTTACCCTTCCTTTCTTTCTCTTCTCTGTTTTGGTCCAAATTGTCATGTTTGTGAAAAAGCAAAAATACTACTGAGTTATATAAATTTCTGTCGTCACTGTCCCTCAGTTTCTTTCCGCAGTTTCTTAGGAAAACTCAATGTAATGAAGACCATCTGTTTCTTGATTTGCTAGGGAACATTTCCAAGTCTGCAATTCCTGACATAAAGGATACCTACTCAGGCCCTGAAGCATTGCTATCCGGCTACAGTGTAGGATGCGCAGTCAATTGTCATATGTGAAAGAACATAAGAACTGCTGTGTCAGAGGAGGTTTTCAACATTTTCCAAACAACTGGTGCACTAAGGATTAAGACACAGTACTTAAAGGAAAAACAAACAAACAAACAAACAAAACTTCCTTTTCCTTATTACTATCCAAAAAAATCCCATTTGATCAGAAACTTTCCCTGGTACCAACAACACTGGTAGAACCGTGTACTTAAAACACACAGACCTGTGAATTCAGGCCATTTCCAGATCTGATTTTTTTTTTTTTTTTCCAGTAGTAACCAAGCATGTATTCATGGCAGTACAGTTCCCCTGATTCACAGAGCTGAAGGTTTGGTTCACTGGTTTCAGGTGGAATTGATGACAACAGAGCAATGCTCAGCAACCTGCAAAACTGAGCTTTTGGAGAAGTGCTGAAATATATACCAGTATAGCTGATTTTTCACACAGCTAAGTATCCTGATCTGTAATCTTTTCAAGCCTCAGGCTGTTCTTGCTCTGGTTACAGAAGTGTTTTCCAACTGGCTTAAGTTCTGAAGTCAGGTTCACAAGAACAGGAATAACAGTTGGTCACTGAGCCACAAACATGGATTCTGGGAATCAAATCCCACTTGAAGACCAAGGTTCAAAGTACAGATTTTCCATGAATTTCAGCTTTGAGACCTTGTTATGAAAAAAAAAAAAAAAAAAAAAACAACCACCTCAGTGGATCAAAGCATGGGCCTTACACCGCTTTTAATTCCTTCTCTGTTCCTAATTTCTTTACCTGCTGAAGATAGAAATTTGAACCTGAAAGGCTCCTGCAAAACTCATGGTTTCTCATGAACAGTAATACATTTAATCTACAGTGAAATCAGAAGAGTAAACCGCTGCAGGAGACACATCAGAGTACATATATGTATCTAAGAACAGCATCAAGTTTTGATTACTCTAGATTAAATCTGTGTTTACACTTTGCTTTGTCATAAACAGCCATCTGTGGTCATTTTCGAGGCTGGCATTCTCCAGAAACAAAGCATGTCACATCTAATGCCAGAATACCCCAAACAGACTGCAGTTAGTAGCTGGCATGAAACGGTCACCGTATGAAAAAAGCATATAGCATTTAGCAAGGTATTGTATTTCATTTCCTTAAAAACATTCATTTAAGGAAACTGTTATCACCTTTGAGTTAATGAGTAAAGCAGTGAGATACAAAAATCAGTATTTACACACTGCTGGAAAGTTAAAGATCTGCAGCAGAACATAAGTCCGTATTTAAAAAAAAATGATGGCTATGGCACAACTCAGAGTAGTAAGGGGGAAAGGTAAGACATGGTTGTTTTTTGTGGTATTTTCTTTTGCAGCAGAGAATTGTACTCCTGCTTTGAAGAGTGCATGTCAGAGACAACATCTTTTGAACTCGCTTTGAGCCATTTAAAATGTATCTGTTCAGCAAGAGTCCTGTTGTGACACATTATAGCCCTCACAATGGTGAAACAAGTAAGAATTTCAACACTGAACTTACCCATACAGTCAGAAATCTCAGTGCTTATGCGTGTTAGCTAGTAGGATAGACTCTAAGGTATATCAGCTAAGCCAAATTATGCTGAATGATGGTATCTTAGTAATAATACATGCCTTACCCACTGGTAGAAATTCCAGTAAAAACAAAACCCAATATTACAAGCTCACAAATGAGACTAGGCAGAAATTGACAAAGCAGAATGTCACAAATCATAATCAAACCCCAGTAAAGCTGTGAAAAGTACCGCACTGAAAATCAAAGCCACAGAAAGCTTTAAAAACAATGGGGTTTGAATAAGGAAACTGAAACCTCAGTCTCTACATAAAATACACTCATCTTATTTCCATGTCATATCACATCAGAGAAATAAATAAAACACACTGCCTATACACATATGTGCATTTCTCAAGCTTGAGTTTTGTGAAAACTGTGAATATCTAGGCAGATAGCAGATTGAATAGACTTCAGTGGTAGCTGAGCTGTTACCAAATACTGGCCTGGATTATTCTTTTTCATAATAAATCTCACAGGAAAAAAAAAACACCAAAAAGTGCTTAGAAGAAGGAATTTTCTTTAAACATCTATATGAGGTCCTCTTAGTCCCCAATTCATGTACCAAGTTGAAAACTCAGACCACCCCTGACCAGCAGAAGATATTCTTCAGGTATGCCCAGATAGGCCCTCCTTGAGAGAAATCCCAATGAAATTATATTAAGTCAATTCCTAAACTCAAGAAAGGAAAGACACTGTAAATAATGCTGCTTATTACAGAACCAATATTTGAAACCAGGATGCTTTACTACTGCTCTGCAGTGTAGGTGCTGTTTGCATCAGCAGGTATAAAACATCGTAGGCAACAGACGTTTTGAGTGATCCTTTCTTTCCTGCATTTCTTTCTATTTCTGTACAGCCACTAATTTATTAAAAAAGAGATCTTCACTATTATCTTAGTGCTCACTGCAGTTAGTAGCCCAGCTCTTTACCCAGCAGTGAATTGCTCTACAACAAAATGAGGGAGTTTTAATAGCGGACTATACATCTGGAACCGTCCAACTCTTATAAAAAAAATCAGTACCTTCAAAACTGGTACTGGAAAGGGTGTTTACAAACTGGTGGCTGCAGAATTGATCTAGAGTCACCTGCCAGCCAACACTTCCTTTTACTTCAGCCAACCTTTACTGCATATGGCATAAAAAAAATAATTAACTGGCTTAACAAGCAGTGTGTTCTTTCCCTGTAAGAACACCACATCAGTTCCAATCTCCTGTATCCTAGTTTTCCTATATTCATCTTTACAAATACCATCTATAATAGCTTGATGAAGGATTTGCATCCTAAGAACTTCCGCTATGCGTGTGCATGTGGTTCTACTACACTCACAACATTTATTGTTGTTTTTTCCTTATTGTTCTGAAGTACAGTACTTCATTTAGACCTTTCTTGTAACTACAGAGGAAAAAAAAGTAATCTCCAGACTCTATTAAGTGGCCAAATGGACATACATGTGGGGTTTCGGCTCCTCATTTTTCTGCATTGTGATGCTACAGCACAAGGGCTAAATTTAAAGTTTCATATCAGAAATTCATTTTGACAGAAAAAAATAATTTGGTGACAATTGTCTCTGCCCATCTCCACTTGCCATTACTAGTTCATTTTCCCAGAAACATTCCCTCCCCCAAATAGTTTGCCAGAAAAGCCTTTTAAACATCAATCAGAGATTAAACATTCATACTAGGAAGCAACAGTGCCTCTTGGATGTAGTTTGAAACATATGTATTCCCATTCCCAGAACCACAGTGGCTGGAAGGGCCTACAGAGAACATCTAATCCAAGCCCCCTGCTAAAACTGATTACCTACAGTAGGTTGCACAGGAAAGCTTCCAGATTTTAGATTATCTCCAAAGAGAGAGAATCCACCACCTCTCTGGGCAGCCTGTTTCAGGGCTCTGTCATCCTCCATGTACATAATATCTTCCCATGCTCATGCAGAACTTGTGTTCCAGTTTGTATACATGTTGCCTCCTATCCTACCATTGGACACCAGCAAAAAGACCTTGGCCCCATCCTCTTGACACTTGTCTTTATGCAAGTCCTAGTATTGAATCTCTCTATTTCTCTAACTGGCACATATTTCTCTCCTCTAGGTTGAGCAGTCTCAGGTCCCTCAGCCTTTTCTCATACAGGAAAGATGCCCCAGGCTCCCAGACATCTTTGCAGACCTCCACTGACTCTCTCCAGGAGTTCCCTGTCTGCCTTGAATTGGGGAGCCCAGAACTGCACAGTGTTCCAGATGTGGCCTCACCAGGGCAGAGTAGAGGGGAAGGATCACATTCCTCATCCTGCTGGCCATGCTCTTTTTAATACGCCCCAGGATACCACTGGCCTTCCTGGCCACAAGGGCACACTGCTAGCTCACAGCCAACCTGCTGTCCACCAGGATACCCAACCCTTCTCCAGACAGCTTCACTCCAGCAACTCAACCCCAAACCTGTACAGTTGCCTCCCCAGGTGTAGGATACTATACTTACCCTTGCTGAATTTTGTCAAGCTCCTCCACTCTCAACCCTCCAATCCACACATTTCCTTCTCCAGCTTCCTGATGCCCATCAGCCTACCCACCTCCTCCTGATGCAAGCTGAGCAGTGGTATGCCACAGTGGGCAGTGGAAGCTGTGACACAGTACCGCCACAGTGACACAGCTACCCTGGAGAGAACAAAGAGGGCTGCTCCCTGGGCAGGAAAAGTAGATGAAGTTATATAGTTCAGGAGGGGAAAGTGAGGGCACGAAGTGCCCTTGAAGCCCTTCCAGCCAACAGCAAGATCAGGAGGCAATTGGAATCAGCAGTGAGGGTTAGGCAGAAGTCCCTTGGCTTTCCTGACACCGGGCCCAGACTGGCCTCCCCTCATAGCTGTGCCTGTGCAAGGCTGTGTCCAGTGTCTGAGAGCACAACTGTACCTGTGAGAGTGGAGGATGAGGCTACGTATGCCTGTATGCCATGGCCATGCAGCCATACCTGTGCCAGCACCCATGGCAGTGCCCATTGCTGCAATAGGAAGCACGGTATGCCTAAACAGCCATGAAGGACTGGCTTGACTACATCTTTCACGACACTGTTGGCTATCACATCCCCATTGATGCACTAACAAAGGGATGAGACTGGTTAAAAAGTCAAGTTCATAGAAAATATGCCCACCAGAATTTCAGGTACCACTGGAACATCTCCAGGCTATCACATTTTTGGTTTTAGACACATTTGCAATTTTTGACAGTTGCTTCTGATTTCCAGGTTTTTTTTTGTTAAAGAGCAATCATTTCTGAAATGGGTGAAGGAAACAAACAGCTCTGACAGTCCCTGTGAGTGTAAGAACCAGCTCCTGACATCCTTTTTGTCTTGTACCATTGGCTGAGGAATTGAGAAGTGTAGAAAAGAATTTGCCTATATATATGGTCCTTTCTGCTGATGAGGCAAGCAGAAAAAAAAAAAAAAAAAAAAAAACAGAATTGCAGATTATAATGAGTACATATTTGCTGAAGATGGAATATCATTCTGTGATTAATTTAACTTTGCTTATGTACCAAGAGAAATTTAGAAAGGACACGCAAGAGGTCTTGGTGTATGTCCAACATGAATAAGCATGTAGAGTACCAGTACATTCAAAGGAATATCATTAACTCTTCCTAAGGTTTTTATGGACAGTAAAATCATAGAAGAAACTAGAACACCAGTTACAATGTGAATAATACGCCTGTCAAATGCACAAAAATGAACATAGCATACTGCATAAAAGCTAATGACCCACAAATTCCTGAAAAGCAGAATCATTTAGAACGATAGGAATGAAATTTTATAAAGTACTCCCTTATGAGATCCTCCCTAGAATCATAAATTCCAGTTTAGTGGAAATTAAACTCAAAAAAAAAAAAGCTGTAATACCCATAATTAGAACGCTTCAAGCATGCCCTACAAGGAAAATAAACTTAACTCCAACACCAGGTCACCTAAAGTCTCTCATCATTTTAATCAGATTTCTTTGATTGTTTGTTGCTAAGGGAACAAATGAATGACAAAGGAATGTATTCCTCTTTTCCCCTCCTTTCTCAATCCCCTCAACATCCCGGCACTAAAACACAACCTGTTCATTATTTAGAACATTTCTGACCTTATGCATAAGACTCTATGCTATTTATCCACAGATCTATTAATGTACACACATTCTAGACACCATTCTTGCATTCTCATTTGTGGCCTTCAAGAAGAATACTTCAGTATCCACACTTGAAAACAGCCTACTTAATAGCCAGACTGACCATGGAGTTAATAACATACTTAAGTACTTGGAACATCTAAGACCTGAAACTGTAAAAGAAAGTCCAAATATAAATCAGGCAGGATGCTCTGAAAGAGATGATATCCCTTTGCATCATACTGCTTCATTTCTTCTGACTGTAAAGATATCAGTACAGAAGATTCAAATACAACAAGTAAAGGAAGCATCCACATTAGGGTGCTGCATTTCTCCAATTTCTGCATCAGATTTTGCTTTTATAAACAATTCTTGTACGTGAGAAGTTGCTGTACCTCTTCACTGCTCTGCAGTACCATAGTATGAACAGATAATTTGACATGCAAAATAGAGTTGCATCTCCTTTAACATCTGTACTTGCCTTTAGGACTTATCTAGTCGAATATTTGGATTGGTTGATAAAAGAAAATTTCAAGTGATTGATTATATTTCACTTCCTCTGAAGCGCAAACATTTTGGGAAATAATGCCTTCCCTTTAAATAAAACTTCACTTTGCTTTCTTTTCAGGGTCTTAACTTTGCTGTGTATTGAAATTACTTATTAACATAAATGAGGTTAAGGAGAAATGGGCCTAGCCCTCTATTCTTGCCACCAAGCCCACCAGGTTTCTTCAGAAATCTATAATGAATTTGAGTCCATAACAACAAACTCTTGCTGTGTGTATAAAAACACGTATTTGTTGAAACTGGTCCTTTTCCAGGAAATATTCAGTGAATTACCAATTTAAAGTCAGCAAGCAAGTGAAAGCCAATCTTACCTGTACAATTCTGATTAATTCTTCTCATAACCACAGCTACTTATTTTGACTGCAGCCTGTATGCTGTTAAATCAGATGAGATACAATACAGCCCACCTAGTAAAAAGGCCTGCTCTTGATCATCATTGCACTGCAACTGATTTTGGCCCCAGCTCTACAGGTTTTCCCCCAGAAATAAGTGACTATCCTTGGACTGCCAAAACTATTTGTATGCTATTACTCCTGATGCCTACTGCCTCTGTAAAAGAGCATAAACTGAAGACTTAGCAGAAATCAGTAAAGGGATCAGCACAAGAGAACCACAATTGCTAGTGCATTCTCCACTGCTGGAGAGGTGCAAGGCCCAGTCTTTTCTGTTGTACAGAGCAGCAATAGTCTTTGCACCAAGAGCAAAGCACTTAGGAACACTAGATTTAGTATATAAAGACAGCATTTAAACATAGCAACCCAGCCAGACAAGGCTGACACAGTACTGCCTGCACAGAACTTACTGAAATGGCAGCTGAGTATTCCAGCAGAAATGGAAGGGTTAATCAGAAATCTTGTATAAATCACATTTTGCAGGAATTGCTCTGTTACAACAGATTGCGCAGCACTATTTTCCTCCATTCTTTCTGATACCAGCACCCTAGGCAAACTTTCTAATTAGAGCAGCAGATGTATGCAGTGCCATGTCTCTGTGAAGTTATTATACCCAAACCAAATTTTGTCACTAGCAGCCAATAATTCATTTGTCTACTAAGGGCTTGAAGTGGCCATATCAATTATTTAAAAACATACCAAGAAGAGGAATCCATTTGATATCTTCTGGGAAGCACAGTTATAAAACAGCGTATGCTCAAATTTCATCCACAATATCATCTTTTAAAAAATACAATATTACTAAATTAAGGCTTAGTGCATTAGGCCATTAGAACTTGAGTGATTCATGACAGCATAACTATCTTGCTTATCATTTGTGCTTTAATTTATGGAGTACTAAGAAAAAACAAAGCAATTTGCAAAACTGAAACTCGTCCAAAAAATGCTTGTAGTAATTTCCCCTGAAAAGTGATTTCACTGTAAGTGCTATGCTGGTAAGAAAATGCTTCCTATCAATAATTAAAGTATAATGAAAGTTTAATGTGTCAGAAGACATCCTCAAAAAAGGGCTACAAAGAAGAAAGTTTTTCATTCAGACTTTCCACATTTTAAAAGTAACAATAACATCCTCCTTTAAGAAACATTTTAAATAAACTATTTCATGAAATATATGGCAATTCAAAGCACACCAGAAACCATAACAACAGAGAAAATTAACACAATTCTGACAGAAGCTCCAGAGGTCTGCGCACTGCCAAGAATCCTTAAATGTCAGGACTGGCCATGAAGGATATGGACTGCTACCACACAGAAAGATTGCGTGCAAAAAGTGATAGCGAGAGAGCAATAAAGAAGGCTAATTTTGTACAAATTTAGGTGGATTTCAAGAGCCTTAATTCTCTAAGACATCCAGCCACTGACTCCTATGGATGCTACAAGTCAAAGGTTTTATCTGGTGCCCATCACGGGCAAATCTGCAGTCTCTCCTTCGGTGTCAATTTCTTCCTCATCCATCCAGGCACACAAGTGAAGAAAACTTTTAGAAACTAAAAGGGATACTCCAAAAGCAGTGCCTCCTATTTTGTCACCTTAGCCCATGACATCAGGCATGGATGTTGTGGTATAGCAGTAGAAGTTGAACCTTTCCACCAATATTCTATTTTGTTACTGTGACAAAGATGGTAACAGAGAGGAAGTCTGCCAAAATGGCATCTATCATGGAAGTACAAATGAAGCAAAGGTGTGCCACTAATTTCTTCATGTGAAAGAAGTGACACCCACTGGCACTCACTGGCACTTGTGAACATTTAGACAGAACAAAATGTGGATGTGAGCATAGTGAGGCAGTGAGTGGTGCATTTCAGCAATGGCAACAGTGATGTGGAAGCCAAGTCACATTCTTGACAGCTATGTAAACTGTTAGAAGTGCAACATGCAGGTTCTTGTTCACTGCTGGCAAAAAAAAAAAAAAAAAAGCATAGCTAATGGGGTGTGTAATGTGATGGAAAGTGCAGCAACGACAGCAGGGCAGCAAGGTCCCAGGCTGCAGCAAGTTAGAATTTCCTCAAATGCAACAGCCATAAGCACAGAAAATAAAGAATCTGCTTACCTTTGGAAGGCCTCAAGTATGCAGGAACCTCCAGCAAAACAAAACAACCACCACCCTTGCATCCACTGCCAGCCCTTAAATGAGGTGTGTGAAGGACTGGATCCTGGCTCCACCCTTTCCAGTCACTCAGGTGCATTGCATACATCTGAGCTCTCCTAGGTTGGCCACACCTTCCTACCAGGTGCTCAGTCACTGTTTCAAGCTGTGAATTACACTTCTGCTACATGGTGACAACATTGAAAAAGTGTTTTGTAACTAAGAATTTACTCCATCAAGTAGTGTCATTGTGTTCTTCACATCTGTAGTAGTTTATGTGGAAATAAATAGAAGACATTACTTTTGGAGCAACTACGCAGATCGTGTTTTGAGCTCTTCAGCTGTATAATCAAAGAATATTAGGCTGTTATAATCGCAAAATAAACAAGAGAGTTAGGCAAAGTAGACTATGATAACAAAAGAGAATAAATGGAAGGCTTACCCTTATGCTGGGTTCACCCACAAAACACCAGCAGAGGCAAGCTCCAGAAGAGATCCTTCTCCCCTGGTAGCCAGCTCTTAAATAGGTCTAGGAGCACAGCTGAATTGCCTTCACCTGTGCTCCTGTAGCTGACTCACGGCTCACCTCAGGTGATCAATCAGAGGTTCAGACCATGACTCAGCAGTTCCCATACATCAGCCCTACTGCAAATTTTGGTTCATACTGGTGAATAGATACAAAAGTTAATGCAGACAAGAAAGAAGCAACAAACAGGCTGTCATAAGCCTTCAAGTAGAAGAGTCTGAAAATACCAGTTATTCTGTGTACTGATGTAAAATATCCACATCTAATACTCACAAAGACAGAAGGCATGCAGAACTTTCAGAGAAGTCCTGAGAATAAAATCATTTTTAGTATCAACAGAAGTTCAGGACAGAAGGATATTAGAAAGATTTTCCAAGAGGCCTGCATTTTCAGCTAGATGATCCTATTGCTTCCTCACTCTCATTACTACTGATCTCCACTGTTTTCACACAATATGAAAGCATTTATGCTAGCAGGCAGAAGGATCATCCAAGCTCAGGATTGCCAAGTTGGCCTTTGGCAGCATCCCTCAGGAGAAAAACCTCAGGAGAAATCCCTCTGCAGCTAAGGAGGCACCTCCACCACTGCTCACAAACCAACATGTAAGTGAGATTTCACACAATGTTTCAAAATAATAAGCACACCCAAGAGTAGAAAGCTAGCCCTAAAAGCACTCATGCAGGTCTGAACAAGGCTACTGAAATTTGAGGCCAGGACATCTGAAGGTCACCCTGCTTCCTAAAACAGTTGTTACAAACACAATCATAATGCAAAATGTACAGTTTGGAATGAATGTTGGTTTCAGCATGAGGTCACCAACTTTGCATCTGAGATGTCTGTTTTAAAAATAACTGAATTTACCGTAACCTGATGGATGAAATAAACGTCTGAATAAACATTTTTTATAGTTCCCATCTACTCTTCTGCATATAACACTGATGTGATATCTTAGGTAGTCTGGATTGGTGAGACTATGTTAAAAAGCCCCCTCATTCATGATGACAAACGCTAAATTTGGATTAAACTCTTGGTCAGTTTCCCTAGCTCCTCTTCTGTAACGGACAGAGGTCAGACTGAACTCGTCTGTATTCACTGTGCACATCAGTTGCCCATAACTGCTGGTACTATTTTAAACTGCTCAGTAAACTCAGAACCACCTCCAACAGGATCTCTGTTTAGCAGGCTCTGGTATACAAGTACAGTTGGTAACAGAGTTGGAGTAATTAAGTCTGGAAGCTTCTGAATAAACAACCTTTACTACATAGGAGTTCAACATGCCATCACAGGCCACAGCTGGTATTTCCCAGTTCTTGCACTCATCCAATTTTATCGTTACTTAGAATCACTGAATCATTACAGTTGGAAAAGACCACACATCATCTAGTCTGTGGGTGTCCGACCTTTTGGCTTGCATGAGCCACATTGATTGAAAAGGAATTGTCTAGGGAGGAATTGACAAAGGTTGCTCCAAAAGTAATGCCTCCTATTTATTTCCATGCCTCCTATTTATTTCCATGGAAACTACCCCTGCTACAAAGAACATAATGACACTACTGAAATAAGCGCATTCTCAGCTACAAAACAATACTCTTCAATACAGTCACCACTATTAGCTATGCATTTTCAAAAGCAATGAACAAGAACCTACATAACACATTTACAAATATCTGCATCAGCGGAGGAGACCCGCTGTTGCTGTTGCCACTGCTGAAACTCACCACCTCACTACACTCACATGTTCGCAAGTGTAGATTAATGTCAATAGATGCATTTTCTTCCACACGAAGGAATTCAACGACGCATCCTTGCTTCATATGCACTTCCATAGCAGACATCATTTTATCAGACTGCCCCTCTGCTGCCGTCTGTCACATGGCAACAAAATATAATTGAATATTTGTGGGAACGTCCAACTTCTGCCATACTACCATCATGGGCCAACATCACAAAACAGAAGGCATTGCTTTCAGAGTAGTCCTCTTAAAATACATAATACAGTTGTATAACCAATGAATATTAAGATGTTACAATTATGAAATAAACAAGAGAGTTTGGCAAAGCAGATTACAATAGCAAAAAGAGAATAGACAGACAGCTTACCCCTATCCTGGGCTCACTCACAAAACTCCAACAGAGCAGATTTCCAGAAGAGATCCTTCCCCCACAGCTCTTAAATGGGTCCAGAAGAGCTGGAGCCTGGCTCCACCCCTTCCGGTAGCACAGGAGAATTGCCTTCACCTGTGCTCCTGTGGCAGACTCATGGTTCACCTCAGGTGATCAATCAGAGGTTCAGGCTGTGACTAAGCAGTTCCCATACAATAGTTAACATAACAAAGCTTATTAATTGTTAATGTTATATTTTTTAATTATTATTAAAACATACCAAAAAAAAAAAAAAAAAAAAAAAGGAGCAACAAAACCATCAAACTATTGGGATATGTGACCTTGTCTTTGTTAAACTGATGTCTCCATCTGGTTTGATGGCGGTGGTTGCAATTCATAGTGAGTTCTCAAGGCATTCATCAGAGATTTTTGATGAAATCTTACTCTTCCTGTGCTTCATCCTTGAAAATAATTGTTCACAAATGCACGTATGACCAAAAAGTGGTGACATAAATAAGGGATGACTGTGAAGTGAGGGATATTTCTCTCTGTTAAGATAGAGCTTAGAAGTCTTGTAAAGAAATATCAAATTTTCATGTTGAAAAGAAACATGTTTCTTTTAAAAACTGACACATAATCTATTTATGTTGATTGAAAATGGAGTTGCAAATAAAACAAAAAAATGATGATTTTTTTTTGCAATCTTGAAGCCTAGTCTAAATCCTTTTATCAAACGGATAGCAGGACTGCATAATTTTCACTATTCACAGGACTGTGTTTAGTCAATTTATCAAAATCCATTAACTTATTTACCATAATACGGAGCTCTGCACCATGCTCTCCCCATGCCCTGGTTTCATCCCAGACAGGGTTAGTAGCTCAACAATGTTTAGTTGTGTTGAGTGATGACTGTGCACCTGGGCCAGGCCAGGTGTTTCAGCAGTGAAGAGCTGCTGCCATGATGGCACACAGCAGGTGGCATGGTGCAATGAGAGCTGTCTTGGACCACATACAGCCTGCAAGCTGTGGTTGGACGTGCCTGATTTAGTCCAACCGGCAAACCATCTCCACCATGTCCACTAAACCATGTCCCTCAATGCCACTTTCACATATTTCTTGAACACCTCCAGGGACAGTGATCACCACCTCCCTGATCAGCCTGTCAACTGAAATCTGATATTCAAACTGAGTAAACTTTGGGCTACATCAGCTCAGTACACTCCCCAAAAGCTTGAAATCTCTCATTTTATTTTCTTAGCTCCATTAACCCAGCACATTTTGCTCTGACTTTTATTCCTTCATATGTTCTATCCTGATTTGTGGAGCATCTAAAATTTTCTAAAGGAGTTGAGAATTCCTCTGTAGCCGTTATAAACTTATTAATAAACAAACTGACTTTCTTGAGTTATTCTGCAAGCCTTGAAAAAGTAATGCATGAACAACCAGAGAGATGCTGACCGCAGTTTTCAAATTCTTCTGACAGGACCTCATTGAAGACTCCAGACAGGCTCTATGCTGTCCTAGAAAATGCAAAGATCTTACGGTGTTTTTGTCATATTTCCCAAGTGTTGCTTTGCTTTGCTCATACTGTTGTTGTGGGGTTTTTTTCTTCTGCTGTTCTTATGCACTGATTCTTACCATAGTAACAGCATGTGGGAAAAATAAAATAAAATAAAATTCAAAAACTATCCAAAGCATCCTATGAAAACAGGTCACACAGTGTTGTGAAATATCAGACAGAGTAACAGTTCATTTTCTAATCCAAAATTTTCTTTTTTTTTTTTTTCTTTTTAAATAACCACCACAGAAACAACAACTCTGAAAACTGCTGCATTCTTTTCAACCAGCAAAAATATTTCACTTTTCTGAACAGAGGCACTGCATAGGACACCAGGCTACATCCTTCTGAGCCCAACTGTTCTGCAGGCACATGCTGATAATTTATTCTCCAACACAGATCTTGAATCTCTTCCATGCCCAGGTCTGCAGGACTGGCATGACTCAGAGCATACTCCTACTCAAATGAGAAACTGAACTGCAGCCCCATTAGGTTAAACAGGACAAATCCAGGGAGTGAAGTTATTTACCTGCCTACGTATACATAAATCTTACTGCTCTGATAAGATCCTTTTTGATGAACAGGACATCTACACCAGGAGGAAAGGTAGCTCATTACTAATTGACGAAGACCTTGCAGATAAGATGCCTAAAGTCATTCTGCCAGCAAGGCAAATATGAATGGGCACAGGGGAAAGCAGAAAGGAGGGAGCATCTGGTGCTGGGCAGCTCATATGAGTTACAGTTCCAGCTGCTGCAGGACTTCACTTTGCTTATTCTAGTATTGCTGCAGCATTTATAAATATTACAGTAAATACTTTTCCATGTTTAGTAAATAACAGAACTATGTCTTTTACCAATCAAGGTGACACAACGCTAATGACAAGGAATAGAAATAGGTTGCTCCAAAAGTAATGCCTCCTATTTATTTCCATGGAAACTACAACCGACATGAAGAACACAATAACACTATTCAACAGAGCAAATTCTCAGCTACAGAACACTCTTTTTCAGTCACCACCATTAGGTACACTTTTCTTGCCAGCAATGAACAAGAGCTCATAAAAATCTCACCAGTAGAGGTGACCACTGTCACTGTTGCCACTGTTGAAATGCACCACCCACCTCCTCACTGTGCTCACACCCACTGTTTGGTCTCCATCAGTGATCAGCATGCATTGGTGAATTTCAACAAGTGCGATTTTTTTATGCACGGAGTGTGTGTTTCCATGTCAGATGCCATTTTGTCAAACTTCCCCTCTGCTGACACCTGTCCCACTGCAATAAAATATAACCCATTATGGGCAGGAAGGTTCAACCTCTACTGCAGTGCCACCAACATCTGCCTGTGATGTCATGGGCCAACATAAAAAAAATGGGAGGCATTACTTCTGGAGCAGCCCTTGTAATAAGATGCTGGTTTTCTGTCACTGGTAGGTTTTTTGTTGTTGTTTTTATTTTATTTTAACGACATACAGAATACCAATCCACTCGTATAGCATAGTATTGTATAAAATGGTTTGCATACTTGAACTTGATAAAGACAGGCACAGTCATATAAATCTGATTAGAGAGTATACACCCTTGTCTGTGAAACATTAGTTAAAATGCTTTATGCATTAGGGAAATTACTTTAAAGTTGCAAATGATTTAAAAGCTTCAGTATCGTGACTTCTTTGTTTTTAAGAAAATAAAGAGCAAATTGAAAATATTAAGAACTAATGCCCCTCACTTTTAAAAATAAAACCATTTCAGTTAAACTCCTGAGATCTAAAAAGGTCATCCGCTTGCACTTGCCATCTTCTGTTTACATTATACTTCAGGGAATGGAAATAAAATGTACGTATCCCTTTTCTCAGTAACTTTAAAATTAGGAAATGGGTCCAGAATCAAAACTTACTATACTAATTTCCGTAACAAAATACAAGTAGTAAATCCACATGAAACCCAAGGCATTCTTGATTAAGACTGTTGGGCAGTCTGATAATGGCTACCTCCTATGTGTAAGATTAACGTTTAGAATATTGGGTCTGTTTATAAGTGTCAAAGCGTCCACTTTCAGCAACTGAAATTTAATCCAACAGAGAAACAGAGTTTATTCAAACTATAAACAAAGGTTGCTTCTGCCTTACTAAAACTATTTATAGTAAGAAAACAGAAGCAAGCCAAATGGAAATGAGTCTGCAAAAACCCTGTAGAGCACGATGCATCTAAAGACAAAACCTACCCCGAAGGAAAAATGTGAGTTAACGCCTGGCACATCACACTCTGAAGGTCAATACCAAAGACTGCTAGGAATCAGCTCATGGTGTGAACTAGGAACACAATGAAAACCTTCTTGTGTCTAACTCCAAATATTATCTATCTTCCACAATAGCTTAGGACTCGTAACCAGAACTAAACTCTGTCACACAAGAATTTTGTTTTTTAAGGAGCAGAACTGCTCTATTCTTTGAGGTATTAAGCACAGTGCAGAAAACACCACTGAAGCTAAAGTACAAGATTAGATTGAGAACAAAGTAATATAAGCAGGCCATGGTCATATTTAAGGAGAAATGAAACCAGAGGTCTGAAAACGCCTCCAAATTTGTAGTGCAGGAACTAAATAATCCCTAAGTAGTTGTAAGGAAGAGTCTGATCAGTGCATGAAAGGAATTATATTTGATATCTTGGCTATAAGAGCAAGAGACTGAACTGGATAACCCAGAAGAATCAGTCATATCTTCTTATGAGTATGCAATTCTCCATAGGTATACTTAAAGGGAAATAAAGTAGCATTTTAAAAATGTTATGAAAAAACACCAGAACTCACAGAAGATGATCAAAGTAAAATCTAAGATCATCAAACTAGCACTTGTGATTTCTTGGAATTTTAAAATATTTTATTTAAACAAGTTAGCTAAGTTTTTACCATGCATCTTTTATTCTAGTCTAGACAGCACGGCATCATCTGTCAGCATCTTATTTCTTATAGCTCTGGGTGCTGTTCTTTTTTCAACTCTCTCCTTTCAAAGAGCAGAATCCATAGTGTGATTGCATGTGTATTTGTGCATAATCTAACTGTCCCACTTAATATTTAAAAAGTCATAAAAATGATGGTCAATAAGATCTCTCTAAGTGCTTTCTTATTTCATTTATTATAAAAAAATATTCTAATCTCTCGCTGTTTTTCTATGATGGTACTTTATTCTGATTTCATTTTTCTACAATTTTTTTTTTCCACAGAGAAATGTGAAGCATTTTACCACTGTTACCCTAACCAGACTCCCTTCTAAATCATTTCCAACTCTGAATCTCATGAGGACTTTTAGATCAAGAACACAGTTTTGTGACCATCCTCAATCAATATTATGCTGTCCATCCTCATGTCCCCCAATTCTTTATCTTCAAGGAGCCACATGTTGAGATGAGCAGTTAGTCAGCTGGACTAAAGTGCTGATCTGGATTAATTTTTCTTTTTGCTTATCATCAATTGCAGAGGGGAGGGAATGCAGAGTGTGCAAGACTCCCTTTCCAGCAGTAGCAAGAATTCAGATCAGGTGTTCAAGGTCAGGTTCGATGGGGCCCTGGGCAGCCTGGTCTAGTATTACATATGGAGGTTGGTGGCCCTGCCTGCAGCAGGGGTGTTGGAGCTTGATGATCCTTGAAGTCCCTTCCAACCCAAGCCATTCTATGATTCTGATTCTGTGAACTCAAGCTCATCATGATATTATACTTCAAGTGAAGCGTACAGCACCTTCTCACTAGACACAAGCAAAATCTGTGTCTGCTTGTAAATCAGAAGTTGCTGTTTAGATTTTGGCCTTAAAGATCTAGCCTGAGCTTGACTTTGCAATATGCACAGGAAAGATCTCAGAGGAGTAGATGATCCCATATTATCCATATGGCACTGCAAATTTTACTTCCAGAAAGAAGAAATTGCAAAATCCCCCACTTCCCAGGTTCTTCTACGTTTCCTGGCAGGAAGTCTCTGCCAACCCTTATCCCCAGAACGCTCATGAAGGAGCTGATCCCCACTAAAAAAAGGGTAAAAAGCCTTAAAACTAACCTGATAGCTAAGAACATTCAAATCAACGCTTCTTCCCTAGTCTACACATAACAACTACTCCTGAAAGCTAATTATAAAAGGTAATGGAACCGAGCCTGCTAGAACACAAGGAGCATTGGACAATGCTCTCAGACAAATGGTCTGATTTTTAGATAGTCCTGGGTGGGGCCAGGAATTGGACTTCATGATCCTTATGGGTCCCTTCCAACTCAGGATATTCTATGCTTCTATGATAAATTCTCCTGTTTCCTCACATTTTGTTTTTATTGCTTAAAATTTTACACAGGTAGTACAAAACCCAAAGGGGTTTGCTGTGATGACTCATTAGTTGATGTCTGTAATATCTAAGATATGGAAGTATTACTTATGAAGTATTCATCCGCTTCCAGATTTCATAAAGTATTTTTACCAGGTAAAAATACAAATAAAGAAAAAAAAATTCTTGCATATAGGTGGACATTGGGAAGCTTATGGCTAAAGCCTTAGATTTGCACAATCATGTATAGTTAATACTTTTAGAGTGTTCTTATAACTAACCGTGTTTTTTATTTAGACTGTGAATTTTAGACAGTACGTTCAATTTATTTCATACTGCCACATTAATTGAGCAGTGAGACACTGCTGAAATTCGGTAATATTGCCAAGGAATCTTAGCCTATGCGGGGTGCTTGGAACAGATGCATCTCATACAAGATAAGCTTCTCTGAGATAATAATGGCAATACTTCACACGTTCCATGTTGTCACTGTTCTGTGAGCCTGTTTCTGGAGTTTCTCACTTAGGGAAGCACTGAAACTGAGGAACATGACCAGGAACTGCTGCACACAGCCTTAACTATACTAATCCATCTTAAGCCTATGCAGATCGACAGTTAATGAGAGGTTTGTTGGGGCTACAGGAGCTCCCAAAGCACAGACCAAACTTCGGCAATGGTTAAGCTGAAGATGAGCTCTAATTTTGAATTTCCATATTTTTCTAGAGTAAATCTACTCCTCCATTCATTATTTAATCTAGGATGCATAAATCTTTTCAAAAGTTACACAAATAAAACAGGACACACCTGTCCACTGATATTATAACAAGAGCAGGGACCATAAACTTTCCTGTCTAAATACAAATATTACAGTTGTAAAGTTCTCCCTTACTGCTCTTGTGAAGTTAGTCTCTACTGGGTTGGATGCATTTCATTAGGATTCTCATTGCCACCATGTAGTTGAGATTCTGTCATACATAAGAACAGCCCCTTAATGTCAAGGAAGTTTAGATATACTCTATGGCCATCTTTCTTTTGAAGAAAGACTGATTTTTTTTTGTTTGTTTCTTTTCTTCAGAGATTTTCTAAGCCCACCTCAGGGTCCTATTTATTTCCCAGCTGATGCTCCCTGCCATTCAACATATTGCCATCAAGTATTGGTGTATCTCAACCTAAATTACTGAAGCAGCCATCACAATCTAAAGGTGCTGCCCCAAACTTGTATGGCTGGCTTATAGACATGATCCACACTGAACTCACCCAGATGAAAAGATAGGACAGATAAGGGAACTGAACTGTAATGTCTATTTTATTCTACTGGAGCTCAATCCAACTGCTTTAATTTGCTCAAAGTTTTTGTACTTTCTCTATGGGAGCTCCAGATGAGTCATTATAAAAGCCACTGTTGTATGCAAAGTGCTAGTAAGTTTTAAAAAGACCTTGTCACTATATATGTCATTTATATTAATCAAAGCATGCTAACAACCAGTCATTAAGGGGATTGAGTTCTCATCATACCTCAGCAGCCTACTCTAAAACTTCATTATGAAACGGAACTTCTTTTTTAAAAGCACACAGAAAAGACTGTTTAAAATTAATAATAGCAAACCTTTCTTGCAACTATTTTTATGCAGACTAAGAGACAGATGTTAATCAAATAAGGTGTAGTCAAGAACCAAAGACCCTCCCCAAAAACAAGAAAAAAGTAAGAATTTTATCTTTCATTTACAGAAGATAAGCTTTTTTCTACCTTATAGTTTATCAACTGCCCACAGTATTTAAATATATTTGCCACGTAGATGAGAAAGTCACAGATGTTGCAAAGTAAACAGATTAAACACTTGGATTCATGAATCCTATTAGAGACACTGTTCGTCAGCAGAAATCAAGATTGCGTTATGTATTTTTTCCTATAAACAAAGTTTGCATTTTGTTACTGGTCTCACTGCAGTGCTGGGATAGCCACTCCAGCCGCCAACATGGAGCCATAACAGTGGTCCCTATTGGAGAAACTGACCACATCCCACCTCACCCAGGAATTCATTGGGCTGCCACAAAGAGGTCAACACCGGTCAAGGGAACGCCACCCCTGTGTCATTTTGAAAAGATCATTCCCTTTGGATTATGCTTAAAAATGTGACTCCTGCCGTAAAGCATGAAATTTCATAGTCATGTCAAATTTTTTGCTGTCCTTCATCTGGCTGGGGCTGAGCGAATGGGAGAAGCTGTTACATTCTGTTATTCCAGAAGGGGAACAATATTTTCTGTCCTCCTGAAAACTCTCTACAGAAGGCAAGTAGGGTACAACAGCGATATATAAATACATGGAAAACTGGTGTAAATAGAACTACAGAGATGAAACACTGTCTCTGGAGCCTCATCTCTGCAATTACTTTCCACTGACCTCCTACAAACAGTTGTCATCAGAGAGCCAGAGAACTGCACTAGGTCTACTACACTGTAATTAAAACTTCCATATCTACTGTAATACAGAGGAAAAAACAAGCAGATCACAGAATGCAAACTGAGATAGGAGTTTCACTGCTGCTAAGGGTGAGGAAGCCACTTGCTACTTAGCCCTGGAGGATACAGCTACTCCAGCAACACGGTTAAACTCCCTGGTTTCCCTAAGAGCCAGCCTCTTCTTCTCCTCGCCATGCACCTCCTCGCCAGCACTCGTCATCACTGACACTCATCCACATCCACCAAGGCTGGGAACAAAGCTGAAGGTAGCACAGATCCGCACTTGATGCTTCAGTTATGCACAGCTCCCAGAAGTACAATACTAATTTTCTTCCATGTGCAAGCAAGTGCAGCACAAAAATATATATACATATGTATTAGTTTATTATGAAAACTGTATTTCCAGCAGACAAAATGCAAATAAAAAAATCAGGTTTGCATAAAGTAACCTCATTCATTTAAATGTCTTAAAATTACAAGTACTCAGTTTGAAACACATAGTACCACTTAAATCTAGTGAAGATGATGGGATTTACGGAGAAAAACAGAGTAATTTGCTTTCAGATGAATAATGCTACTGCTCTTTAACATATATGTGATTGCAGTCTCCATAGTCATAGATAAGACTACAGCATCCCCCCCTCAAAGTCCTAAACAATACTATGGTGGTTTTCATTTCCTTGATAAAAAATTAAGAAAATCCAATACAGTAATAGCTTCCTTAGTAAATATGTCTGACTGTAATGGCAATTTTGTCCTGCAATGAATTGCTACTAAAATGAAGGGGTAGTTGTGAGCTAGGATAGGACCAAACACGCTCTTCAGTTGTGGAAGACCCACATCCATGTGATGGGAAACTCCTTGACCAAGCATTTTAGGATGACACTGCAGAATAATAAAGTGTGATAATAGAAGGAAATAATTGGCTAACAAAACAGTAGAGACAAGCACCACGTTACTTTTATAACAATAAACTACACAAAGTCAGAGTGACTTCTGAACTCTCTTCCCATTACTTTGCTTGCAGCAGTTCACACTTTATAGGGCACGTTTCAAGAGCATGAAAAGCTGAAGAGGTGAATAACTGCAGGCTTTATCTAAGGCTCAAAACATAAATTAAAGACAAGTTTCATCACAGGTCACAGACGATACAATGATCCGAGTGTTGCTGTGCTGCCATTCATGTCAATGGGAACAGCCACCAGATCAAACTCCATGTTAACCTTGCTTTAGTATTTTTGTATCGAGCTGAAAGACCTTTTGTATTTCAGCTGTTATGATAAAGGAACACATTAACCAGTCTTTTTCTTTTTTTTTTTTCTTCAAGAAATATTCCATGCTTTTTTTTTTTTTTTTTTCCTTTTTCAACATCAACAATTAACAAACACTACATAAAGAACTTAGTGTGAAGCCAATGCTGATTGGTTACCAACAGCTAACTAGTACCAAGGGAACTCTCCTGAAAATCCCAAGATAAAAACAATGCAAAAGTTTTCCATCTACCGACAAATTTTAGTGTCAAAAATAATGCATTTTCCTAAACAGGTACTAATGGCACCCAGTGTAAAATCTAAATAAAATAACACATTACAGATCTGTTCAACTGTATCCCTTAGAAATATCCTAAATCCTGCTGTACTGAGGTAAAAAATCCTGACAACTGCTGTCTTCATGTAACTGCTGGTAACTTCAGCAGGAGTTGTGGTTCACCCTCCTCTGGATTAAACAAACAGGCACGACTCCCATCAGCGAACGAGATCTCCTCTGCCACATGTGATATTACCAGCAAACTCTATCAAATAGTAAAAATCACACCACAGTGCTTACCAACACAATGTTTAGCCAGTAGCTGGGATTCAGCAGACCAGTGGCTGACAAGCCAATGCGCATCACCCTTATTTATGTATATAAGAAGCTGCTGCACCGGGCTGTTTTCTTCTCTTTCCCTATGCAAAGCACATCAGGTGTTCCTTCCCTCACTGCTACTCAGCACTCAGAATGGCACAACGCACTTGGAGCATGTTTTCTGTTTTTGCAACACCAGCCAGTGCCGGCAGAACAAAAACCCCAAGGCGAATCAGTGTAAATTATTTTAATGTCGTCTAATAAGGAGAAACGGTGAGTCTTGAGAGCTTAAGACCTATCCTGTGACTGCCCATTTTTGTTGAACATCATCTATGCAGTGTGTGGAAGGTGATGTTACTGGGATTGCATTACCTAGACAGAGAACAGAGCCGTTCCTGTATCCAGACAGGTAACAACAACCTTTTTATTTCATTTGTCAACTTTCAGGTTGCAAAAATCATCCAACCTGTTAGAAAATTAGGTACACAAGGTGCTCTTTCATGCAGTTTGGATCCAGTAGATCTCCTAATACATTCAAGTTTCACAGTCAGACGTGTCATCTTTTTGAGCTCCTAGTGTTTGGAACTGTGCACCACTGTGTAGCCTGTTTGCCTTCCAAGTTCATTACCAAAATCACTTGCTTGTTGTGAAACAAGCAATGGAGACAGGAAAAATCCCTGTAAAAGAGCTAGGGGGCCGTTATTTTGCTTTATATCAAATGACACTTTGCAAATGGCACCCTGCAAGTTATGCCTCAACTCATCGTTAAAATGCAACTAAAATCTGTATCATCCCACTTCATGCACATAGGTGAAATATAGAGTTGAAAGCACACTAAAAGACTGGGGAAAAAAAAATCCATGAAACAAATAAGTTACTTGATTGCCTCTGAATAATAGATTGCTCCCCAGCAGTTTCCAAACAGAGGGGTTTACTGCAGGAACACATTTCTGTTGTCAGTGGGAACAGTTAGCTGCGCAGCCGAGGGAGGGAAAACAGCCTGAAACAACTTTGGGATTGGAAAGTAAACCTGTTTGCAGAGATGCTGCTGGCTGCCCACAGCCACAACGCTTCACCTCTCCTTTAACAATACTAATAAGTGATGGCAAGTGATCTCTCAGCTCTGATCACAACACTCTCTTACCCTGGAATAGCACTGAGGACCGGGAACACTCCCATCTCCCTCAGCCCCGGAGTTGCTTCTCCAGGCACTGCCCTGCTGAGGAGGAAGCACTGGGAGCCAGCACTTCGTGGGTGCTGTAAGGATCCACAGGGAGATATCCTGGAGCACGAGGCACTGAACTCTGCCGGGAGCTCTGTGCTTTCTGCATTCCTGACCAATTCCTCTACACAGCTCCTGTCGTGCTGCCCGCTCTGTGTGCAGTGGGGAAGCTTCATCCCTCACCATCCCAGAAACACAAAATAACAGAGGCACTTCACACACAGGCGCGCACTCAGACACACGTGCACGCTCACACTCTCCCCCCCGACATCACATGCAATTCCTTCCAAGTCCCCTGCAAATTGCTTAAAGACGGAAACCAAGCTCTCACACACACACCAAATAAAAAAGAAAGAACGAAAGAAAACCAAATGCAGAAAGGAGGAGGGAGTGGGGGAAGGGCAGGAGGGGGCAAAGGAGAAAACGAGCAGTTTTCCTGGCTTTGTTTTTCCTTTTTTTTTTTTTTTTTTTTTTTTTTGCTTTTCTTTTTTTTCCTTCCCGGGTGTTGCTGTGGCTTCCAAGCATGCAGTGCTAAAGAAGAGTGGTTCCCCACTTCCATCAGCTAGCTACATCCTCGGGATAAAGGGAGCAGTCCGGGAGGATGCTGAGGCTGCAGAAGGGAAATAGGGCTCTGCCAACACGCCTGGCTCCCGTGAAATCCTCTCCTCCTCATCCCCTCCTCCCTAAAACCTGCCTTCAAGGGAGAAAAGAAAGAAAGAAAAACAAACAAACAAAAAAAGCGAAAACCAAAAACAAAAATTAAAAAAAAACAACACACAAGGAAAAAGTGATGAAAAGACACAACTCACCTTAACAAGGGGTGTTGGATGGGGTCAGAGAGGAGGAAGGGTATATAAAAAGATCTATTTTTAGCAGAGGTTGTGATAGTACTGAAACACACAGACACAGGGTTTGGAAGCAGGGAGAAGAGTATAAAAAACAAGGGGAAGAGAAATTATCGAGAAGGTGCAAGTCAGTCTGGCAGGAGAAAGGAGAATCCCCAAGGAAAAAAAAAAAGAAAAAAAGAAAAAGAAAAAAAAAAAAAAGAAGAAAAAGAAAAAGAAAAAAGAAAAACCACGAAAAGGTAGCCGCCACCGAATGCCAGGAGGAGCAGGAGGGAGAGCGTGGCGGTGCCGGGGTTTTGTTTTGTTTCTCTTCCTGGGGGCGGGCGGAGGCGGCGGCGGGGCGGGGGTCACGCTGTCTGCGGGGGGCCCCTGGCTGCCTCCCCGCGGGGCTGCGGGCTGCTGGGGTTCGGGCTTCGCTCCTCGCCCTGCTCCGGCGGCTGCGGCGGGCGCGGCGCTCCCGCTGCCGCTCCCGCTGCCGGCTGGGGCTCTGCAGCCGCGTTCACGCCGACGCCGTCGCTCCTCGGCCACCCCCGCGCCCGCGCTCCCGCCGCCGCCCGCGGGCGCCCCCCGCCGCCCGCCGCTGCGGGCCGGGGCCGGGGCGCGGGCGGGGGCGGAGCGGAGCGGCCGGAGCCGCGCCCGCGGGCGGGGGCTCCGCGGGGACGGAGCGGAGCCGGCGGTGGAAGCCGGGACTTCCCGGCGGGTTGCGGAGCCCCCCGGACTTGGGGCACGGGAGCTCGGGGTGGCAGCAGGGCGTGGGCAGAGGGCGTTATGAGGGCTGAGGACGCGTAAGCTTCGCTTGACATCGTTGAGGAAAGCAGCAGCAGCGAGCCGGGGGACTGAGAACCGGACTTTAATTAAAAGTAGCGAAACTGTGCAAGGCCTTCCATTAATAAAGCAGCGTGGTACACGGGAGCAACAGCGGAACGGCGTTGGTGTGTGATCCAAATGGAAGCTGCTTGCTATTCTTTACTCAGAGGGAGGTGAGGCACTGACACAGCCTGCCCAGAGGAGCTGTGGATGCCCCATCCCTGGAAACATTTTGGCCAGGTTGGATGGGACCCTGAGGTGCCTGATCTGGTGAGTGACAGCCTTGCCCATGGCAAGGAGTTGGGACTGTATGATCTTAGAGATTCCTTCCGATCCAAACCATTCTATGGTTTTCTTGTCTCGGAGGGTCACACCTGCCTGAAACAGCTGGCCAAATCCAGCCAACATTGAGATGCTACAGAAGCAAGCTTTTACCAATCTTATTATCTCCAGAAATACATCTGTAACTAAAAAGACATCCAGCAAAGTTGCTTTTGAACATGTAACTACAACACCTTTAGAAACCTTTCTACAATTTTTATCTGAATTGAGAGTGATGGGAAAAGCACATGGAGAATCTAAAGGCAGGTGAACAAACAGGCTTCAAAAAAGTATTTTATTTCTATCCATAGAGCTATTAACAATGGTGAGCAAACATGTCTGTTTGTGACTTGTGGTTTTGAATTGGCGCTGTCCCATAAGCGGTGAGAGCAAATGCAGGCCAAGCTGTTGGATCCACAACATGCAACTGGTACACAAGCTGTGCTTCGACAGCACTGTTACATTGAGATAAGCAGGAGCAAGTGTAGTAAATAGCAGAAGGATCTTCTCCACGATGCACACTGATGCTGAGGAAGGGAATCACCAAAATGAGCAGTGTTAGGTGGCACCTGGCAGCCAACACAGGCTTCCTGAGAAAGAGCAATGAGTGCAGGGCTACCTAATGGCTGGACATAAGTACCACTTAAATCCCTGGCACCAGTAGGGAGGAGTGCTGGAGTGTGGGAGCCTCATGGGCAGGCTGCAGACGGCCCACCTGAGCATGCCCTGATGGCCCTAGGATGCCTGCTGCTTAGCAGGGGCAGGAGCACCAGCTCGGTGCTGGCTGAGGCACAGGAACAGGCCAATTGCCTGGAACCCAACTGCTGGCTGGGGCTGGAGCCTCCTCGTTAAATGAATCATTCATTAGGCAGAAAAAGGCATACTGAGGACCAAACAACAACTTCATTATTCTGTATTTCAACCCTTTTTCTTCCTCCGAAGAAAGAATTGCTTCCCACACAGCTACAGCAGAGGATCTGAAGGAATAATGAGCTTTCTGAATCGCTCATGTGAAGCAGAAATAAAACAAGAGGAAGGAGCTCCCCACGTGTCTCTCTGTTCTCGCAGAACTCAGAGGAAGAGCCCTTCTGTTTCAGTGTGGCTCGACCAGCAGCTTCCTTCTCCAGTTCTTTTTCCCCTTCCTTCTGAACCAAACTGTTCAGCAGTCTTGTGACTAAACCCAGGAGTTCACAGATTAGGATCTTGTCTCTTTATTTAAATCAAATGTGTACAAAATGATGCATAGCCACACAAAGGGGAGCAAAGATTGGAAATAAACTCTGTGCTGCTGGAAACCTTGATTTCTGCAATAAATAAGTTGAGGAGATGTTTTATACATTAAAGTGGGGGTAATGTTTTATACATTATGTTATTAAATATTTTCTTTAATTTCAGTTCAATTTCAAAAAACTGCATCTCACTTTACATGTATTTACATGAGCTCTCACTGGCTTCCAATATTTATGAAAGCTTCCTTGATCATTTTGCACTGTTGCAGGAACACTAATTTACTGTACAAAAGAAATACCTTCAGTATACAGTGATCCTCCCGCTCCACTCTGCGCTGGTGAGGCCACATTTAGACTGTGTCCAGTTCTGGGCTCCCCAGTTCAAAAAAGACAGAAATCTTCTTAGGAGTCCAGTGAAGGGCCACAAGCATTGTAAAGGGCCTGGAGCATCTCTCTGTATGAGGAAAGGCTGAGTAACCTGGGTCTGTTCAGTCTGGGGAAAAGAATACTGAGGGGCGGTGTCTGATAAAAGTTTATAAATATCTAAAGAGCAGTTGGAAGAAAATGGATGAGGTCAGGCTCTTCTTGGTGGTGCATACTAATAGGACAAGCAAAAATAACCTAAAACTTGAATATAGGAAGTTCCATACTAACACGAGGAAGAACTTCTTTATGCAGCACTGGAACAGGTCCCCAAAGAGGTTGTGAAGTTTCCTTCTATGGAGATACTCAAGACCCATCTGGACACCTACCTATGCGCCCTATTGTAGGGAACCTGCTTTAGCAGGGGGGTTGGAATCAATGATCTCTTGAGGTCTCTTCCAACCCCTGCAGTTCTGTGATTCTGTGATCCTTATGGGCCCCTTCAGTGATTCTATGATTATAGTGTTGGCCCCTTTGACTTTGCCAAAGTTGTACAGATGATGATTTTCAGTTTCACTTCTCTAGGACAAAAAGACAGAACAACACCTTTGATGAATGGTTTTGATGAATGGCTTGGATTCTGAAAAGCACTGTCACCGGTGGTATTCAGAAACACCTGAACACAAAACACTTTTACGTGAGCATATCTATTTTAAACATACATTTCAGTTGCCATGTCATAGGATATTCATATTTGACATCTGATTTACAAGCATAACTTGGCACTCAAGTCATCTGCATGCTGAGGAGCAGTCAATTTTGTAGTCTGAACATAACATTTAAATGGGTGGAAATCATAACAAGGCTTAAAACAGTAGTTTATTATATGAAAAACACTTGTATAAATCCTTTTTCCAGAAGTTTGTATACATACATTATCAATAATTATCTAAATTGCTCAAAAACTAAAGTCAGAAAGATTATTGAGAGAACCAGACACAGCATATAAACTGACATAAATAAAATCATGCTCACACATTGTTATATCACTTCAGCTTTCTTCTGCTGCTGCAGGCAGCTAACACCAGGAAGCTTTTCTCCATCTTTCACTCAAGCCATCCAGAGGAAGACAAACTTTGTGCTTGGTTCATTACAAGATCAAATATGCTGGCAGTGCAGCAGAGTAATCCTGGAGGCAGACGTAAAAACTTTGGTTTGGATAAAATATTGAATGCTCTCAGACTGCCGAGAGGTATGAACCACGTCACCTGGAGCTTGCCAGTTGTATGCCTAACAGTGCTGCCACAGACACAGGGCAGATCCAGCCAAAGAATGATCTGCTTCCCTCCCAGCTGCTGGGGGTGGCTGCAGATCTCCACGCATGCTTGGTACGTTCCCCAGAGCATGCTGGAGCCAGCAGGACATGCACCTCTATCTTCCCCTAGGTAGGGGTGCAATGAAGAAATTCTCTTCATATCACCGAGTGCTGATTGAATGGTGTGTTATTGGCCTCTATGAAGGAGACATTACTTGTCTTTCTGTCTCACTAGCAAAGCATGCAGATGCTGTTTTTAGTAACAAAAGCTAGAAAATTGATTTCAGGCCAATAAGGAGATGGTTATAATAGTATAATCCTATATGAATTGGGATATAAATGTATTTACTGTTTCAACATATATGAGATGCTCTGACATTTAATAAGACTTTTTTTTTTCTGTTTCAGCTGGAAATCATTAAGTCCACGAGTCATGCCCAAGCTGTTGGGAGTCCACTGACAACTTCACAGATTGTGGACATTTTGGAGAGTTTTCACAGAACCTGACCATTTTATCCATTGATAACGTATATCACATACATCCATTTTATATTGACTCTGAAAATTAAGATGAAGTCTGAGCAATAAGTAGCACTTTGAGATGTCTGGGAAATCTTTAGAGATGACAGACATGCTTATTGCTTTACGCTGTGCCTTTTAAGAAATGATCTCCTGGTTATTTATTGCTGGGTAAACCAAGTGCAGCCATATTGCTATATTTTCTATTACACAAATGTAATAGAAACACAGGTTCTGAGGGTTTTGATAGTACAATTTACTGCATTTGTGAAAGGAGATTTTTCACAAATAAATAATGTTACAGTTCCAAAGCTGTGACGGAAAAAAAAAATAAATTAGAACTGCCTTTTGGATTGGAAAAATGTCAACTCTAAAATGAAATATTTTGGACTAGTTGACCAACATGAACTTTTATGATCCTACATAGATAGATAGGCTAGTATTTTTGTATTTTTTTGCCAGTTGTTATCAAGAACTTATTTTAATATATTTTATTATAGTAGTCATCATATCTTTAACTTGTTATACATTCTTAATACTGTATGAAATTGAATGAATTGTGTTTGCTAGTTGATTGCAATTTGATGCAATTGACAGGAATTTTAAACATCTAACTAAATATTAATAAAAACATGACATGCATCATGATTTTTTTTCTCTAAAATTATTGGCATTATGGTAGATCTGGAAACAGTTATACATACCAATCTGAATTAACATTAATCAGGCTAATATGTGCACTTGCAAGCAAATCTTTTGTTCCAGGCTGATGCAGAGCAGCTGAGCTGGAAACCAGGCAGACAACTGATGGAGTTATGGAGGGAAATCCCTTTTCCTTCAGCTGAAAAGTAGCTATTATACTAAGTTCCCTATTAATATGTGAGTTTGCACCCTCTGTCAGAGGAAATGCCTACTGTGTTCATTAGTTCAGAGTCGCAGCTTTTAACAACTACTGCTCAGAGTATTAAGGATTACTTGTGATATCTTGGCTTGAAAGGGGTTTTACTGGGGACATCATACTTATCATTATCAACATTCAATTCTGTTGAGGCCATTTAAGTACTCTGTCTTTTCTGGGATAAACTGGCAAATATGCATCTCTACAGGACAGCAATGAGCACTTTTTTTTTTTCTTTCCAATTAATTACTTTGTATAACTTTGAATAACCCATCAGACCATTCCTTGCACCCTTCCAAGGATATCATGTAGGCCAGGATGAAAGGACTTCTGCCAAAGCTGTGTTACTTCAGTTTTGTTTGCCTTTTGTCACAAACTTGCTGGAAGTTATGCCAAGTGATTTGCCTCCCACCACTGAATACACCTCCTTTAGAAAACAATCAGCAAGTTCTCAAAATGGGTTCAGTAGCTTCTGAAGTTACAGCTGGATTTTAAAAATTGAGCATGCTTCTTATTTTGGCACTTGGTACTATACAAAATGCTGACCTCTACAAGCTCTTTCTCATGCATTAAAATGACACTAGCTCTTCCCTCTTGCTATTAGTTTATTTATTAAACTTCAGTAGGCTATCTGTTCAGACTCATTGATAATTCTTATTTGACCAAGAAGATTACTGACAGGTTCATCAATTTTAAGAGGACACCAGAATGGTTTTCTCATTCGGCTGTCAGTCCGTGTTCTTCATTTGTCAGAAAAAAAGGCTAACCTCAGTCTTCATTTGTCAAGTCTGTCTTTGCCATCATCTACATTGGGTTGGAGATCACAAGGCATCTCTACTTATAGCAAATACATTGTGGACAGTAAGAATAAGATGTGAAAGACACATACAGTAGCTCATAGCACATGCTACAGGACACAACTTTCAGGGTCAAGGCAATAAAAGGTAACAGCAGAATATAGCAGGTTCCTAGTTCACTCAGGTACAGAGACTTCCTTTTTTCAGTCTTGCCTTTGTTGTCTCAGATGCTTGTAACTGAAAGATATAGTTTCACATGTTCTAACACTCTTGAGTATATAAAGCAGGATTTCCTTACGTTAGCAGAGCAAGTTTGTTTCACATCTGCTTATTTTTTCAATTCATTACATCCCAAGGATAGTTATTATTCAGAAAACAATATATATAAACATATATTAAGTGTGTAGATGTGTATGTATATACACACATACACTTAAGAGTTTCCATAATTTCTAGGATAAAGCTGGATTTGGAAAAAGTAAGAGATATTCTCAAATTCCCACATCAGGTGTAACAGAGCAGCAAGGACCGTTTGTCCTCTCAAAGCCAGAAAGGATGGACCTACTGGGGAAAAGCCCTCTTGACTTTGTAGTACTCATCCCAGACAGAAACACAGCAGGTCTAGAAATCATAGTCTTGACCACAGTCCTGGAATTATGAGTCCTGAGCATGAGGGAGGTCTGAGATCAAGCTGAAGCCAACCAGCGAGTCAGGGACAGAATCCAGTCTAATAACTACTGAACAGATCTATCATCAAAGGGAAGGTCTGAGATCAGGCTGGAGAGCCAGCCTACAGATCAGGATCATCTATGATTGGGTGTACATGGGGCTGAGCTAAATACCAGCATTCCTACAGTATAGCTAGAAAATAAATCGAGGGTGTTAGGCTGAGTTTTAGAAAGCCTCTGTGCCCACAAAGTGAGGGTGGGCAGAGACTCTAGGTGAGGCTCATTGGGCCAGTAAAACTTAGTCAGAGACAAGAGAAGGGAACACTTATGCAATAGTAGAAGAAGAATTGGAAAAAAAATAGCCATTAGGGTCTGCTCAATTGTGCATTTCTAGAAACAAGCAATAGAGAAAACATAAACCAGGAGTGCCACAAGAAGCCAATCTGGAACTTATAAAGAAAAAAAAAAAAATATGGTGCAAACTAGAGAAAAATGAGTCAATAAATAGCCTAGGAAATGTGAGAAATGGAAAGAAAAAACAACGAACAGAGCAGAATAGAAAAATTAAGAGGCCTGCTTTTTTTTCTTCTAATAAGTGCAATATAGTTATCAGCAGTAATATTTTTAATGGAAATAAGGCATAAAGCTGGAGTACATATGTTTATTTCACCTACTTCTGGGGCAGCTTAAGCTGCCATCACAACTGTGATGAAAAAAAAGGGAAATATGTTTTCGTAGGTTGTGCTTTGCCTTTTTCCTTCAATTCTTTTTGTTGTTATTTCTCCTTCTCCTTTTGTTGCAATAGTTGTAGAATTTTCATAAAAAAAAAATCATATTTTGCATGCTTTTCTACCTTCTGTTTTTTGGTTTCTGAGCCCTGAAAGGTGCCAAGAACTTTGTTCAGCCAAACTAGGATCAGGTCCATAGTAGGAGTCGTTAGCTTTTTGCTTAGATATAGCTTTTGCTCACTGTTTACTAGCCAGGGACTACTGACTGAAAGCTGAACAGACTTCAAACTTGCTACAGTAACATGAGTATGATTTTAGACCAAGAAAACTTAGATCAGATCTTTACTAATTATCTCTAGCAATTTTTCAACCCATAGAAAAAGCTGCTTAAAAGGCTGCTTTTTGCATAATGATGTCAGTTCCTGTTTCATGCACACTTCAGCCCTTCTGTCATTAGATCTTCTCATGTTTTTCTGTCAACTCAGATTTCTCTCTCTATCATTTTCTTCCTGCTTCCTAATCACAGACTTGGGCACAGTTCTCACTGACCTTGACAACCTTGGACCAATGAGCAATTTCAGAAGACAAGAATAAACTGCAATATCATTTATGCTTCCACATTCAAAAGTATACTTTAAGACAAATATAAACAGTGCTCTGTGTTAAAATATGACAGCATCTTAATAAACCATTCATCTTTTTAGTATTTCAGGATCTAAATTCAATTAAAAAAATAGGATATTAGAAAAAAAAGAAAAGTTACTAGGACCTTTATACAGAACAAATAATTCTTGTAAGTGCAAGCTCTTATTGCCAATTCATTTCACACTGGATTTCACATCCTGCTTTCAAAATAACTTAACTATATTATCAACCAACATTTACTTACCGGGACAAGAAAAGTGAAAATACGAAACAAAATACATGCATGGAGCATGTATTTTATTTAATGGCTACACTTGCTTTATGTCCACTTCATGGGCAGTTCTTACTGACTATATTTGAAAAGAGAGAGCTATCGGAATTAATCAGGGTTAAACTGCTGCATTAAGCCTAATTTAGTCTGATTTACCCTTGTGCCACAAACATAGCCATAATTTAATTTACTCTTCCTTCTATATTCAAATTCATTCACAATCTGACATGCTCTGTAGTTGAAGTTACCCTACTTAATTTCTGCTTTCAGGAGAAGGATACATCAAGCACTAGATTTCTGGAATTGACCTAAGAAGTTTAAACCATGTGTCATCTAAAAGTTGTTAGAAAAACATGCATTTTTATGTATAAACCTACACAGGGAAGGTGTGTTACTATTTCTGATGTGTGATAACAAGAACTGACAGGACACAATCTTTAATACAGAAATAGGAGGCATATATTGAAGTTATTTCAATTTTAACAATAATATATACTTATTACATGAAATTGTTTAACATTAAGTACATTAAAAATTTACTAAGTGGATTGAATTAATACATATGCTTACCTTATTTTATTGCATCATCAAGGAAGGAACAGATTCTTTTTTGCAGATATCTTGAATCTTCCTCTCATATTTTTGCTTCAATCAACAACAAAAATCATCTTCCACTGAGCACATTACACTCCATCAATATTTCAAGACTCCTTCTATCCTGAGCCCTACTCCACAGCTATCTTTATCAACTGATTTGACCTTTTTCGCAAGGTTTTGCTGCTACTCAATACAAATTATTTTCACCTGTGACTTGTCAGTACAAACGTGTGTGTGGGTAGATAACTCAAGGGCCAGAATGCCATTTGAGGAACTGTCCTGGATCCTTAACAAGCTCATCTAAAAGCCTTATTCACACACACATATACAGACATCAAACCATGCCTCAAGGCTTGTTCCTCTGTGGCTCTAAGCTGGTGGCTTCTCCCAGTCTTGAGCTGCCTGAGGCCTGAGAGGCAGACCTCAGCAGCACTAAGCGCTCCCTAATTTGCTTCAAGCAAGTTCAGCTGCGTTTAAATGCATGGTGCAGGGGAACTGTTAGGCCGTGCCTTGAACTGGTGACTGAGCACCTGGTGAAAGACTGTGGTGGGCCCAGGGAGCACAGCCAAATTGTTTGCACCTGTGTTCTCCATGTGAGCAGAAGGAGTAGAATGCCCTGGGTTCACATAAGGGCCGACAGCTAAAGGGAGAGCTTTTCTTGGACCTAAGCTGTTGTGTGAGTTGCTGTGTGGCCAGACAGCCCTGTCACTACTTGGGTAAGTTCAGTTTTTCTTTTTGCGTGGACTCTTCGCCTACCTGCAAGCACTTTGTCTGGTACAGCCATGAACCTGTCTGAAGCAATCTTGCTTTTTTTTTTTGTGAGCAGAACGTGTGGTTTGAGTGTTTTCTTTTGATTTCTTGTACTTGCAGACTACTGTTGGAAATATCTAAGTAATTTTTGTCAGGACGATATCTCTGATAAAAGCAGAATTTAGTCGCGATTGTAATGGCGGGCGTCCTGCAAGCAGGAGCGCGCCTGTGGACACGATATGATAGCCTTTAGACCCTGTTTGCTCCCCCTTGCCTCCCCCCTCTCGTTTCCCCACTGGCTGGGTTCTCCAGGTTCGCAATCTTATCAGAAGGTTTACGTTTGCTATTTACTTGTTAATCTGTTTGTTCTCTGGTGTCAGTCAGCAGCCATCCTGTTGTTTCCAAGATGTCTCGGTGCTCTCCTTGTCCTATTGATATGGTGATTTTCTTTAAAGTCTTCGTTGTACAAAGAGCACTGAGGGGGATGATGCCAGGCCTTCCGATGCCTCTTCAGGCGCTTTCTCGGGCATCCATGACTTGTTCTCTGGTTTGATCTCGTGCAGGATATTCTTGCAGTGTGTATGACAAAATATAAATATATACACCTATATACAGAGTGTGCGTTCCTGGGAAGGTTCGTCTATACGATACATGATGTAAGCTATCAGAGATCTTCCCCAAGTTAAGCAGGACTCCCGAAAAGAACTGTGATAGCGGAGATCATAAAATAAAAATAATATTATCCGATTCTAATGCAGAAACAACACTTGATTCCCACACTACTGAGTGCAGGTATCTCTGGTAGGGAGGTGTTGCTGCACAATGTTGGTTAGTGAGGGATATTTCTCTCTAACTCTGCTACTGCCTTGTGAGATTTTAGCACCTACATGTAAACAGCAGAAAGCCCAATGCAACTTCAAAATCATCATAGTCAGCGATAAGCCATAGTGAATGTTTAATCTCTAAAATCTGACTGAAATTGGAGAGTTTAGTTTGTGCTTGGTTACTGCCTAGTAGATGAGAAGGATATATTTGCTATTGCTTTGCATGAGGTTATAAATGAGAGTTCTTAGCTGTCTCTTTCCAGTGGTGGGGTGCAATCAAGAAGCTCCCTTAAATACATGGTGCTTCAGTTTTGGAGCTGTCACAGAGTGACAGTTTCTTCTCTGGAAGAGTCCTTTGTACAGTTTCTGAGTATTTACGTGAAAACTGTTATGGAAAGGGAAACAGAGGCAGTTGTGAAAAATTGATTGGAGGGTTTTTTAAGTCAAGTTTTTCTGGGAAATTTCTATTCTATTTCCCATGAGAATTTTGTTAATAGCACCAATGAATAGAGTGATATTTGAGGTGAGAAACTTTTACCACTTCAGAAGAACAAAACAACCTATGACCACTGCTGAACAGTGGACAGAAATTCAGGACAGTTTCACAGTAAAATAATAAAAATACAGAAGCTGTGCTATTACAGAGATTGTAGAGAGCCTGAGAAGTTTTTGCTGTGAATTAGAGAACTGGTTATTTTTTATGCAGAAACTTATAATATGATGTGCTGATCTGTTCAAACTTGGATGCTAAAAGAAACATTTTTTTTGCTAAAAGACTTGGCTCAGGTTGACTGACGGACAGTGCAGAATGCCAAAAATAAAAGGACGTAAAAATGCCCCCTAAATAGTGTAATTAGAGAGCGGCGCCTCATTTCTTGCCTGAGAGCAGGGGCTGTAAGGAAGGAGAGTTGAAGGTAGCTCTGTTTCTTATAACAGCACGTTCAAAAGCAACAAGTGTTTTTCATCGCTTTTCAGGTATCCTAGACAGGGGAGACTGACTATGAAACTGTGTTATGGAAATCTGAGTATCTTCAATCTGAAGATGAACATTTGTATAGAGTTGGTGTTCTTGGAGAGATTACAGAAACGAGGGGAAAAAAAGAGGATGAATGTTTTGACTGATGTAAGAATGAAGAGCTAGGCTTGCAACTTTTAGTACCTGCATCTTGGATAAGAAAACAGCTCTTGAAAAGAGGAGATAAAGAATTAAGCTATGACTTACATACAAGCCGTACAAGCTGAAAGTAAATGGGACATTCCTATATCCAATAGAGAAGGCTGGTTTAATGAGATATCAGAAATGGTTACTTCCAAACTGAAAGAAAAGCCATATGTGGAAGATAAAGAAGTGAAATCCGAGGCTTAGGGAGGAATAATTACCCCACTTAGTGAATTTGTTTTCTGACAGTATGGGTAAAGGAGTTGTTGAAGATACAGCTTTTAATAGTACCAGGGAAACTTTATATGCCTTCCTTGTATGAAAAAGTGCTGATTCCCTCAAGCAATACCTGAGCTAGTTTTGAGCAGCATATTCCAGATGCCCTGTAATGTCTTCATACAGCAGCAAACTCCTTTTCTTCTTTTTTTTTATTCTCAATTTATTTATTTTTTTTTTTTGAACTGAATTGTTTTGATATGTGCTGGTGTTTGTTGGCATAAGCTTGGGAGTCACTGGATAATGAATTTGCTGTAGGGATGTTCCACTGTGGTGTGTTACATGGAGCTTGCACTAATGTTGTCACCAACTTGCCTACATTTCTGTCAGATTTGATTGCTACTCATCAGTGCATTCAAAAGTTAGTAAGAGGAGGTTCCTGTGGAAGAGGCAACCACAACAGAGTGCGACTGCATAAAGTGACAGCACTTAGGAAACTGATGAACGTATATCTCAATAATCAGATTTAACTAAAATGTTTGCACTCTAGATTTCCTCCCTTTGCCCTGTCTGGTTATCTCTGGATTACAAGACTGAGAAGGCCTGAGGTCAAGTTAGAAGTGGAGTACATTGTCCAGATTCCATCACTTCTAAGCTGTGATAAGTTCTTCTTACACCACTGCCATGCCACTGCTATTAATTGCGTTTTTAAACTGAGTTGTGTTCTGCCGTAGATGATTATCTTACTTCTGTAAAACAGTTAGAAAATGATTCTTTTTGTAACCCACGTACTTATTTTCCCCAAATTACTTCAGTTCCTTCAGTTTATACACCTCAGTCAAGTGTAAAATTAAACCAAACCAGGAGAAAATAATGCTCAGAGAAAGAAAAGCACATCTGGAAAAATAAATCATTGTATTGTCTTAATACCTTATAGTCAAAGGCTGAGAAGTGGAAAATAAAAATCATAACATTTTGTGAAAGCCCTGCTGCTGACAGAGGTGAAACTAATAAGGCTGGTAAATCTTTATAATAAATATTTCATAGAACTTCATAGGTACGATTTACTGCATTATCATTCCTTGAAGAAGGGAAGTAACTGAGACTTTGCATTTGCAAAGGCTATACATTTCCTTTAATAATGCAAACCATGTGTCTCCCCACTGGGTGCAGAATCCTGAGTGTAAAATGAAACTTTGCTCAGTTTTCTTGCTAGGATGTAACTCACATGTGACCAGTACTTCCAAAATTGAGATTATGAGAAACCGTAGGAATGTCCCCAACTTAGAGAGACAACAACAGAAATTTCTGAAGACAGCAACTGCTTTGGGAACGCAAGGAAAGCTCTTTAGGGAGAGGACAGCTTTCTGTGGGTCATAAGCCTCTGTGCTCCTCGTGATCTGAGTTCACAGGCTCAGCACAGGGCCTCATTCATTCCTATTTTAATATAACATCCTTGTGTGCTAGAATTTTGTTTGCTTATTTAATGTTGCGTTATTCATTTGATATGTATATATACCTGTATGCTCTTTTGCATGCGATTAAAGCAATAAGTGACCATTTGTATAAGAAGATGAGCACATAATGTACTATGTCTAAGTAATGATGTTAGAAATTGCTGTTTTAAGCTTCGTTAAGATTTCTGTGGAAAAGTGAAGTGCTTCTGGCATTATGCAGTTCTGCAGAACGTCTTTGATATGCATGTTAGTGCCAATTTATGAGTAGGCTTTAGATTTACTTTTAAAGGAATATTTCATATACTCTTTTGGAGAGGGGAGTCTATTTAAAAGACAAGCAGGGTATTTTGCATGGAAGGAAAGATCATTTGGTGCCTCTGCAAGATAGTTTCTCTAAAAGAGACAACTCTCACTAACAAGTATGAAGATGAATTTGCCAGAAGTGTGGTGATTCATGGAGATGGCTTGTATTGCTTTTCTACCATGCCACTCATTTCCATGGATTAATTTATTGGTGGTTCTGTGCCCTTTAATAACTGAATCCAAAAACTGCTGCTTGTGTGTAACATCATATGTTTTAAGTAGGGCTGAGTTCCTCCAGGAAGGCATCCTCTAGTTATTTCCCAGTATAACAAGGTTTGTCACAGAATGCAGTGGGAAAGCAGAAGAAAAAATAAATAGAAAAGGAATAAAAGCACCATACTGCTTTATCACAATGTTGATGGTGAACAAGACTGTGTTCTACTACAGCCTTGAGATACTGAGAGAGAAAAATATGGTAACTGTAAAAATAATGGGAAGTAGCATTTTTCTCCCAACTTCTGCAGTAAATATACTGGTTTTAGGATTGCTAGTGGGGCAAGAACACATACAGCGCTCATCTGCTTTTAAAGAAAACATTTTTTGTCCTACAGAATGGAGAAACTTTTCAGGAATATTTTATCCTTGTGAAAGTACAACTCAGGAAGGCCTACTAGTCAAAGTCAGCACATCTTAAAAAGATTAGCTACATAGATAGGAAGGGTAAGGTGCTGGCAGATTACTTTAATGAGCATATCAGTTCACTTTGCCCCAGCATTTTTTGAACCAATGTAGAGAGGCCCAGGTCTCAAGTAGGCAGCAAGTCTTTCTGTGTTTAATCTGGGGGGGAACCACACCTATCCTATTACAAATAGTTCTGTATGCTATCCTGGTACAAAGAAGGAAACAGAAAAAGGTATAGAAGAAATCTTCCAGAAGCTTTTCCCAGTTTAAGATGTTGAAAATTTAGACCTAGGCTCTTAAGAGGAAAAACCATCATGTTAGTTGGACTTTTGACTGTTATTCCCTGATGTTTATTTTAGAAAACATGTTCTTGTTGCTCCTTTATGGATTTTGCTTCAACTGTTAAAACTCACATCCGAAGCTTAAAACTAGATGTCAGTTTATATTGGCATTTGTGACAGGACAGCGGGTTTGGAATAGTGATCCATACAGTTCATTCTAGCGTTCTTTTCATATTTTTTAAGCAAACCTTCCCCAAGAATTACGAACAATTGGAGAGCTGCATTCAGCAGCAGGGAGTCACTAATGACCATTTCTGTCCTCACCAGTAAATAGCACAGCACTTAATGAAAATTACTTTTGAGCATTTCTTAAGCCACTTGAATGAAGAAACCAGGCAAAGACACATTTAAATTTCTTCTATTTTAATTAACATGCATCTGGCAAGCATATAACACTGTAAATACCATATACTCTCCAGTAGTGTGAAGTACAGCGAGTAGATTGATACTGTTACAGACATAGAGAGAAATTGGCTTGATAGGTGGTCTCCTGGTGTTTGTCACTCCCAGCCACTGTAATTACATTTGAATACTTGGCAGCATGGAGTTCATAATTTAAAGTAAATTGTTTAAAATACGTGCATCTGAAATAACTGTTCAGACAGCATATTCTAAGTGACACAAAAGCGAAGAGATTTATGCTTTCAGCAAAAGCATATTTTAAAAAAAAAAAATAAATTAGTGTAGCGAGAGTAATGAGGCAGTGCTGCAAAGCTTTTGGTGCCCCTTAATTTTCACTTGTCTTCTTGAACCACCTGTTATTTTTTTTCCTGAGTTGATGTCTGGAGGCAGATCATCAGTAGTTCTGGAGAAAACAAACTCTTCCCAGCACTTTTTACTAAGCACTTGTTAAAAAAAAAAAAAAAAAAAAAAAAAGCAACATCCAAAATCACTCAGTGCTTTTTGAAAACATGGGCCTATGACTACTTAAAATAAAAGACCTTCACATATGACCTTTGATGCAGTGTAAAACTGCACTGATTTTTCCAGTTCCACATTGCTGAAATGCCCTGGGCTTTAAGAGAATTAAGTATGCCACAAAGTGAAGCTGGAGTGGTACCATTTTTGGAAGACTCTGATGCAGGTTTTGGTTCAGGCATGTTGTGAGGCAGTGAGCTGTAAACTTACCACTGGCATGGGATTAAGAGCAGTTGATGATCAACTCTGTGTAATCAGAAGTCCTGAAAAAAGGAAGAACTGGACCTAAAAACTGCTCAGTGTTCCCAAAACAAGAGAAAAGGTTAATTATAATGTTCCCATTGTATTTGTCTGTCTGCAGTAACACTTCTGATGGTGTGCTGCTTCCTTTTACCTTACACTACCTAAAACTCCTGCGTGTCCTGTGTTGGTTTTTGTTTTGTTTTCCTCATTACAGCATCTAGAGGTTAAATTATCTCATTAGAATAACATTCTTGCAGCCTACCTCTTCCTCTAGGTGATCTCATTCTGACAGATGACTTTTTTTTTTTTTTTTACATAGGATTTACAGTTTGTTCATTTTAAACTCTGGAACAAAACCATTATAGGCCAAGAAAGCCTCTTGGAAATGGAAAGGTCAAGAATCTGTGGCTGAGGGAGCGATTAATGTCTCTTGGACCAGCAGCTGAGGACCACATGGCCATTGTGTTCCTCACATCACAGTACCCTTTCTGGTTTGCTGTCCCAGATTTATATGCGAGTTTGGGTTGTCAAGGAGCCAGGCTCTTTTGCATTAAGCAGATTTCTACCTCCTGCCTCTGCACAGAGTCAGCATCATTGTCACAGTTTTACTTTGAGCTGAGCCTGGATAGGAGAGAACAGAACTACTATAAAAAAGCAATGGATTTGCCACTGTTTTCAGGATTCCTTTTGTTTCTAGTTTAGTGTCATTTGCTTCTAACTGCTAACTAAGTGTTTTTTATCATGTTTCTACTTTTATACATTTTCTAGAATGCTTAGCTTCAAACTTGCATTATTTATATTCATTTCATTCTGGTCATAGAACCACACTGCTTCAGTTAAAGACTTACTTTGATTAAGTAAATGCTTATTTCATAAATATTAAACAGAGGGCTGAAGAATATTCTCATCAAAATCTTATTATGGGTACTATGTTGAGAATGTACCATATGCTTATACAGATTTTAAAATAATGAATGGCAGTCAGAACACTTTGAGTGGTTATGGATATATTCCCCCTGTTCCATTTTTAAAATACATACGCATACATATATATATAGCAAATATAATTTTGTGCCTGATTTTTTCCCTTAGTAGGTTGCTTTGTAAGTGGTGTGGGTATTTTTCCACTTTTTTGGACTCTGTATTCTGAGTACAATGTGAATTAGTTCCAATCATCTCTCAGATGCTTCTGTTTGTTTTTTTTCCTCTTACGGATTTGATTCAGAATTATTTACAGCACTTCTAAATTATCCCTATTAAAGCATAAAGTCTAGAACATACTGGATACAAAGTTTTATATTTCTTTCTGTTTCCACATAAGAAATGTAAATCATGTCTATCTCTGCCAATGAATTATGCACCCGTAGGCTAATATTCAAGCACTTTCTGTGGTACGCAATGCCTCTAGTTCAAATGCTCTTACAGGTCAGGAAATATTTGCCTGTAGTTTCACAGGTTCTGAGGGTGGAAGTGTAGCTTTTGCTGAAATGTTTTTCAGTCAGTGAAAAGCCCCCATGATAATTCTTTTTTCCCCTGTACATTATTAAAAAACAGTTTTTGAGCTTACTCTGTGCTGAGCTTTGATGGAAGGAAAAACATATCCACTATATCCTTTTTGTGATTTATTTTTTTATTTTTATTTTTTTTTCTGTTGGAAGGAGAGTGCTTGATATTTTTAAAACCTTTGCTACCAGGCCAACAATGGCTCGCGAGTGGTGGAAGTAACAACAACCTCCACTGTTTTTGTTGCTTCATCCCTTCTATTAGATCTGTTGTTTAAATATTTGATTTGCATGCCTCCTTCTATGAGCTTTCAGCAAATAAATGAATGTGTTCTCATAGGCATGCAGTCTGAGTATCTCTTTACTATTGATAGCAAAGAGATCAAGGCACTGAATGTCTTCCTTCCCTCACTCTTTACCAGTAAGACTGCCTTTTGGGACTTCTAGTCCTGGAAGACACACTAGAAGGCTGGGGCAAGGAAGGTGACCTTTTGTGGGAGGTCAGGGGATACTTGAGCTAGCTGAACACAACTCCACGGGCCCTGATGGGTTGCATCCATGAGTGCTGAAGGAAGTGGCAGATGTCATTGTGAAGCTGTGTGGTCTCCTTAATTGTGGCAAATGGGACAAGTGCCTGAAGACTGGCGGAAAACAAATATCATTACTTTCTTCAAGAAAGGCAAATAGGACAACTTGGGGAACTACAGTCTGTCCAACCTCACTTCAATCCCTGGGATGGTGATAAAGCATCTAATTGTGGAATTCATTCCAGGCACGTGAAGGAGAACAAAGTCATAGTAGTCAGCATGGTTTAGATGATTACCAGAGCGCTGTTCTAATGCATTGGTGTTTAGAAAATCTTCATTTTTTTTCCTCATGCTGTGATTAATTTTGTTCTCCATAATTAATTCTGAACTAAATGCAGTGTTTTTCTTTTTGTTGCCCATTTAATGTTTCTGTGTGTAGTTAGGACACACTTTTAAAGGTTGGTTTATTCCCATTGGGCAGATCATCTGAGAGTACACATTGCCTTTGGTTTTTTTTCCCCAATTCTCTCCTGTATCCCACTGAGAGTAGGGTCTGAGGGAACAACTCTGTGGTGCTTGCTTGCCTGCCTGGTTAAATCACAACACAGAACGTGCATTTAAGGCACCAAACCATATATACATAACAAACATAACATAAAACATGATAAAATCTCTGTAGACATCTTAAATGCAATAACATTTGAGAGATGGATAATGGAGGACACATACTTTTCCTCTGTTAACAAAATATTAAGCTAGGACTAATTTATTCACAATAACATGATTTCATTAATAGTCTCAATTCATGAAAGCAACCTGTATCATTCCTCATTTAAGTGTTTTCTACTCCACAAAATAAAGATCCTAGCAGAACATGAGTTGCTTATGCTTGAAAGATTTTCATAGCCTTGCTCAGATTATTACTGATTTATGAAACACTGAGTATTAGCAATGAAATGATGTAACATCCGGGGCTCTATTATATAGATGATTGTTTTAAAATGTATAAAAACAAAGTAAACTCCTAGTAGCACTTAAGGTGGTGAGTTTGACAATTTCACAATGTATTACAAGATTAATGCTTATTAAATATGCGTTCAACTTTAAAAAATACTCTTAGGAATACAGTTGTGGTTCATAGAATCGCCAAGGTTGGAGAAGGCCTCCAGGATCATCTGTCCACCTACCCATATTTCTCCACTAAACCATGTCCCTTAGTACAACATCTAAATGTTTCTTAAACACCCCCAGGGATGATGGTGGTTCAGCCACCTCTTTGGACAGTGCATTCCAACCCGACCACTCTTTCAGAGATGAAATCTTGCTTAATATCCAACCTGAATGGGGCTGGGATGTGGACCTGTGAGTCAGACGTTTGCGTTCTATTTTTGGATGTGCCAGAAGGCATTTCCTAAAATTATCAGCATCTATATTTATCTTTTTTTTTTTTTTTTTTCTCCATCCCTTTTGTTGTATATTTGGAAACTCAAAAGAAAGACAAGAAATTATTTTAGAGTAACGGTGTCGCCATCCATTGAGGGTTGTATCCTGACAGCTGAAGAAAGTAGTACAAGTTAATTCAGTATTTTCAGGTCCTGAGATCTTACTCCATTTTGAAACCAGTTCATTCACATCTGTCCACATGGCATTATATTAACAAAATAAAGAAAACTCCGATTTGTTTTCCCATGGAATTACTGTACAGTACTGCTGATTTGGATGAAATCAGCTGATCAGTCTGGATTTTCCTGCAGAGTCCTGTACCATCAGCAGCAATGTCATGCCTTCAAATTTTTTTCTAAGCCAATAAGTTTCCAGCGATTGATGATAAAGTATTTACAGTGAGAATTCATGAAAATCTTCTCTTCATAAGTCTCATATTTCATTGCTAATCTAGAGAGGGATAAAATTGTTTCTATTTCTATTCCAGGAGAGAAAGAACTGCTGAAAATTCTGATGAAGTCAATTAGATTCTGTTAAGGAGTTTTACAAAGTAGTAATCATTAATTATAAAGGAGTTCATATGAGTATGATTTTTAAATTGGGTATCTGGTGGCTGGGGAACATTGGCTAAAAGCAATAAAACACATGGTGCTCAACTGAAAAAAATTTCTCCTCTATGACATTACAACAATCAAATATTTCTCCAATGATGCCAATACAATGAGAATAACAATGTTAAATCCACTGTTGCATGTAATAACAAAATTTATTCAGGCAATTTGTCTTCAATCTGTTGTGTGAATAATATATAGATAAAAAGATGGGCATGGGCAGTGTAGCTTCAGCTGTGTTTTGGAAATTTCAAATATATATATTAGAACAGAAGAGCCAGAGAGAAGTAACTTACAGTGAGTTGTATGAATAACTTATTTTACTTTTAGTACCCTAACTTTCATATGCAGCACAATTCTTGAAATTTTAGTCCTAAACTTGAGCTGTTAAATAAAATGAGTCTTGGGAAGGATGATTGGAGACGACTTCCTTAATATTTCAAGGTTTTCTGTCTTTTAAAAACTAACTCACAAATATACATACTAGAAGTAGGCTGTCCAGTGGAAAGTGCTAGATTTACCACTTGTGTTCTGTTTTTGTTTTCTTTTTGGCTTTTGTTTGTGGCTTTGTGTAACTGGGCCTGATGTTTACTGTCATATATAAAGTTAACACATGCCCCATTTGCATTCAAGGTTGTATTCCAAGTTTGGGACCTAATGTTTTACTGGAAAATCCTTATTGAGGCTATTATGTTGGCCTTGATTGTTGCTGTATCATTTTCTTTCTGAAGAATACATACACTTCTGTTCTTCTGAATCCATTCTATTCCTAGTTACAGTCCTTTGGAAAATGATTGCATTTTCACAAATACTCCAAGTCCATCCAAAAGTGGTTTACTGTTTGTTGTTGTTGTTGTTTTCTTCCACATAATGTGTATGTTCTGTTTTTCACTGTGACTCTGGTTATGCATTAAGATGTTATCATTCTTTTGTTGTGTCTCTATTAATTTCATGAACATACTAAATTCTTGATTTGACCTTTCCCAGTTTACTTCTAGGCAGCGTACACACATTGGATCTCTTAGTTGCTTCCCACAGCTTTTTCAATCACCTTTTCTTTTATATATATATATATATATATATATATATATATATATATATATATTTTTTTTTCCTATTTTCTGTTTTCAGATATCAGGGAGGTTTTCCACTTGTAGAAGTTATGAACATTTTCTCTTGAAATCCATAGATAAGATATCTTCATAATCTGAGCACTAAAGCTGAAAAGGAAAAAGCAAGTCTTTGCAGAAGCAATGAATGGTTTAATTTGGAAGGGACCTTTGGAGGTCAACAGGTCCAACTTCCCTCCTGAAGCAGAGACAACTTCTGATAGGATTCTCCATGGAGAATCCTAAGATCAGGCTCTAAATGCCTGCTCATGAAGTACCTTCATCTACTACAACACAGTAGTCTGACATGCAGACTTCTGTCTTGTATTCCTCCGTAATAAGCCCTAGGTTTCATTTTCTGACAAATTGTAAGCAGTTTTGTTTTTTTTCCCTGAAGATCTGTTGGGTCCTTTTTGGCTTATTCCATTTTATTGTATGTGGGCTAAGAGTGAAACTTCTTTTTTCTTCTGCTGATGAGGAATCTGAGAAGAGCTTCTACTTTTTCTTGTTACTTTCTAGGTAGTAATTGCTGCTGGTAACATCTCTCCATTTAGTAAATGAGCAGATTATATCTTCCCAAGATATACTTGTATTTTGTACCCGTGCTTTGCTATTATTTCTTGTGTTTGCTATTTTAAGGATGATAAAGCTTTTATCACATTTTCTTCATTTTCACCTGTTTTATTAAAAAAAAAAAAATTAATACTCTTACTAGAACTAGTGACTATATAAGAGACTCTCAACCCCCTACTGAACTGTATGGAACTATTTTATGCAATTATTATAAATACTGCCTGAAACTCAGAGGCACCGAACAGATATTAGTTTTTTTTATGGCTTTTGAAGTTTTCTCTTACAAATGTTAGTACACATTTTAGAAGGGCTACTCAGCGTGGATAGCACAGACACCAAAGCATTCAAAAACATTTCTTGTACCAAAATAATATAAGCTCTTAAGAAATCACATTGTGGCCCATTATTGTCGCTGTGTGACCCAGTAAGCCATGTTTAGCAGATATTTGCTTTATGTGATGAAGAAGTTAAATTAGCACTGAAGTAGCTTTCAGAGTGCTATTATGTGAGTAATAAGTAAAGAAATACGAAATATTTTCCAGCATAAACAGATTGATGCCAGCCATCCACATGGATCTGAAGTTTCCTTTAGTTTGTCTGTCACAAGCAGAATTTCTACCTTCTGTCCTTCTCTCTTTCGTCGTTGTCACAAGCTCTTCTTTGTTGTGGCAATTTCTAACAGTTCTGCAGCAGTTCACTTTTTTCTTTTTCTATTTCCTGTGACTTTCAGTTTCTTCTGTGAATATTTATGATTTTTCCACATATCTTTTCTTCCTGCTATCTTTTGTGGACTCTTTAAAAGTCTTCTACAATGTAAATTGTTTTGAGGAGACTGAGCACACGTGAACACCGTTTTGTCAGACTTCTGGGTTTTAGCATAGACATGCTGATAGTCTGAAGATAACCCATGTCACAACATGTGTTTGGCTGTGCAAGACTTAAAAAGCCCATTTTTATGTTTAAAGCAGGATTCAAAATGTGTCTTTAAAAGGAAACATATTTGCAATAAGGGATGAATTAATATTTGCAGGTAATTTCTTAATTGTCCTTTTAAAATAACCTTTTAAATTAAGAGATGCCACAATAAATTAAATCTAATTTTAAAGAGTCAAGATACTGTTCATAGTGGGATGATGGATGCTTTTAATGACAAATTATATAACGTACATGAGAACAAATGAACATTCATGCTGAAAGTGTCTATAGCTACTGATAGTATTTCACTTTTTCTATGAGGGAACGAAGTAATCATGTATCACATCTTGCTGTCTTTGATTATTCACGAGTAGATAAGAGAACTCAGAGGATGAAACTTGTTCAGATAAATCATTTGTTAAACAATTATGACTAATGAGCATATTCATAAAAATCAGGCTATTCATTGATAATACATCCCGTGACTAAAAGTCTTTGTTTGATAACTGCGTTATTTACTATGAATAGTTCATCCATCTTTAAAGCTTTTAAAGTGTGAAATTATCTCTGAAATTTGGGGAAAAAATCCTGCCAGCAGGTTTCCTGCTTGACTTTGGGCAGACCACTTAAAATCAGTCTGTTCTACTTGTTCACAGTAGCCAAGATTCCTTTGTTGTGTTGACAATACTTGTGTCAGTGTATTTTGTTTTTTAAAGAGTGCGAGACCAAGTGTGAGTGACATCCTTTTTCTAGCTGTGCATAATGGAGGGCTTTAGTTTCTTCAGTTGCTTGGACTACTGGTATGCAAGCTGTTCTATCTACCTGGGGACTTGTCCAGTCATCTCTAATCCATACTTTCCTCAACTGTTTTCTTCACCTTTGGTAGAGATCCCAGCATTCAGCTCTAACTGTTTACTGCACAACACTGATTTTGCTTTTGTGGTAAGATGCTAAGAGCAGAGTGGTGTGAGCTGTAATGGTATGGAGACTGGGGCCAAGCCTGTTGGGGTGCCCTTCTGAAGGCTGGTTGTTGAGTCATGTTGGGCTTGGCTGGCGCCGTGTGCTTGTCTGTGCAACTTTCAGACATGAGGCATACCCCAGACCTGCATGTAAGCTTCTCTGCTTGGAGAGCCAGCTGGTGCATGTTGGAGTACAGATTGGCAGGTTGGGCTCCAGTTCAAGGTCTGATGCCACGTGAAAATGATGTGTCCTTGAAATCCTAGTTTTAGCTTCATGTGAAGATTCTTCAAACTCATTTTTTCAGAACAGTGATCTGGTCCTCAGTTTCATTTGGTTTCTGTCATGAGTGACCTGGAGAAAATCATGTATAAAAGATAAATAATTGAATAATTCTCTGGCCTCAGGAGTGTGATTCTCTCTCCTCTCGTATTACAGATTGCCTGTGAGGTGTGAAGTGAGGTGGGAGGCACACCCTTTTTCAGATCTTTCTTCATGCTTTGGGATCTGGTTTTCAAATGTGTTTAATACCTGCTGTAGGGAACCTGCTTTGGCAGGGGGGTTGGACACTATGATCTCTGGAGGTCCCTTCCAACCCCTACAATTCTGTGATTCTGTGAATACTTCTCACTGCAACCCAATCAGTGCTTCTTGATTTTAAACATCTGCAGAGCTAGCGATAGATATAAACCTATAACGAGTGTAGGATGCTGGCCATATGACAAAAAACAAACAAACAAAAGTTTTATGTGACTGGACCGGTGTGTGGTTCGTGGGTGAGTGCTGTAGCAACAATCATCTGTTTGGCTTCACTGTTATGTCTTAGCAGAAATGTATATGGGAGGAATAAAGAAAGTGAAAATTGGATGAAGTACAACCTTATTCTGCCACAGATAACTTGCAACATACTGGTTTTCCACCTATCTTTGTTAGGAAATTGATTTTGCAGATTAGAGATACTACATTTTCTTTGTCTGTTTTCAGCCTGATGTCATGTAGGAAAGTATTAGTCAAACATTAGAAGATGCAGTTTTTATAGAAGAACTAAAAGATGAGTAAGGAAGATTGTGCTGAAAGCACATCTGTCTGACTACTACTCAAAGATCTCTCTTGAGAAAGAACTCATTCAATATTTTTATTAATGATCTTGACACCAAGAATGGCAGTGTGCTAAATGTGCTGATAACAAGCAGTTGTGAAGTACTGAAAATATTCAGGAAGAGTGAGAATATCATTCAGGATACATTTCAGAATGCCACTGGCATCTAGAATAGCAGAGAGAGGATTCAGTACAGTAGCTGGAAGTGGAGCTAAGGATGAGTAATGCAGATTTCATCAATAAATTTGGAATTTATCAACTCCTAACAATGTATGGGGATAAAGAAATGGGGAGTTATAGTGCTCTGTAAATATATGAGGCATCAGTCTGACACAGCCTGAGATGTGGAAAAAATATGTGGAAGCTTGAGATGAAGCATTTTGAATACAGATAGGAAAGTATTAGTGCTAATGTGTAAGAACTTGTCTGTGATATTTTATTCAATTCTGGATGGTTATGTTTAATGAAGATGAATCCAGACTTGAACATATGCAGAGGAGGAGGATTAAAGTGAATGGGACAATGGAAAACTTAGAGGAAGAAGATTAAAAGAGCACAATAAACTTGGTTTAGTGAAAATCAGAGAGATGATGTTTGGTTTGACGTTTATAAGTAAATCAGTTAACACAGTGTGGACAATATTGGTTCAAAGTAAAAGAGTTCAAACTGAATCTGGGAATTTGTCTAGAAGTTAAAGAAGGTGTGGATCAGTTTTCCAACAGGAAAAGTAACGCTATTTAATTTTTATCTGGATTTTGATTTATTTTAGAAACTGGTTTCTAGTAGTAAAATGGAAAGGCATCTGGCTTAGAAGATCCCACCTGCTTGTTCCTATGGAAATAATGTAGGCATAAAATCCTGAGGGACAATTTGTTTGGAACTGGGCATTAAGTTAGTGTCTGGGGAGGCTAGGACTGTTTTCTGGGCCCAGAATGGACATTGCAGTGAGGTTCAGTTGAGGTTAATAAAGAAATGGCATAGGAGCAGTGTGCCCAGCATAGTGCCTGGCAGAATAGAGAAGAACTGAAACAGGGTTCAGGAGACTGGTTGAATGCAGTGAGGATGTGGAAAAGTGATCTGCACAAAGAAGAGGGCTATGAGGAAGTAACCTCTGATTCTTTCTAAAAGCTGACAGGAAACTCACACTAGAAGGTGATGCTAGAAATCCTAGTAGTGGGATACTTAACAGTTATTTCAATTATTCTGAAGTGAGGATGTTCTGAAAAAGTGCTGGAAGCTGAGAGAATCTGGTATGACAAAAATAACTCTATGTTCTAATTAAAGAGCAGTAAAAAAAAATCAGTTTGTTTTTAATTCAGTTGTTACTTTATTGGTTCAGGACGAGATCTTCCCTTCAAACCTAAAAAAAGCTGGCATTCTGGTCCTACTTTATTTTCAGGAACATAAACACTAATAAATTCTAACTTTTATTTGTTCAATTTATTGTTTAGATTTCCTTAGCAATGCGTTGTATCCTTCGTTTGGGACTCCTAAAATAAACTTAATTTAAAATGCTCAGTTTTAATGAGGCAGTAAAGTTCTGTGAATGATCCAAAATGGATGAAGTCTGGGAAAGAATACGGATACCTGCAGTTAAGCTTGGGATTGTGTTCAGAAAACACAAGCCTACTGTAACATAAGATGACAGATTAAAATACAAAGAATAGATAATCAGAGGTTTAAAAAGATGCTAAAAAAAAATGGAACATTCAGTTCTTGCTGCATTTATATTTGCTGCTTTAAAGCACTTGAGACATGTAAGGAGTTCATTTTATTATTTTTTTTTTCCACAGGGCAGACAATATCACCAGGCTGGTAAATCTTGCTAAATTCCAGCATGACTATAAATAGCCACAAGGGAATTACTGAATATCTTCAGTAAAATGATGAGTTTATCATTTATCAGCATCTACCTTCCTTGTATTTTCTGTCTTGCAAACAAACGTGGAGGTGTTTATCTGGACAAAAACCGATCCATTACTTGACAGCCATGTAGCACAGATATGTGCTAGTGGAAGGCAAAAAGAAACTTAACTTTTTTGAGATCTGAAGAAAACTATAACATTTGTACTCAGGCAGACCAGGTTCTGATACTAAGAATTAGCTTTTTGCATTAACTTTCCTTTGAAGTTATTTAATCCCTTTTATAATCTGACTGGGACTTGACCCCTCACACAGAAAGTATATTTTAAAATAATTTTATTTTAATTCTTCTCCTGCCTTTGGGTAGATTACTAAAACAGTAGGGAACAGTGCAACGTTGAGACGGTTTTATTTTTTCAAAATAGTTACTAGGAGAGAATTGAAATATTTAGTTGCTGTAGGTATCCATATTGCCTTTCTGTACTTCAAGAAAACTTGCAGGTGTTCTATTTTACATGGGGAAAAAAAGCAGTATCTTTCATATCTTTTCATAAAAGCTTCATTTTGGAGAAGGACACTGTTTGGATTCTACTTAATCCAGAGGGCTCGCCATCCACTTGTGTTTCTCCTTGGCACCCACTCTCATGCAGTCTGGACCACAATGCTGGACCACAATGTCTTTGAAAGCAAAGTAAAACTCACAATATCCATAGGGAAACCAAAAACGCTGCGTTCTTTATGCACACTAAAGGGAGATGTACAACAGACAGGAATGAAGTATGGTCATATGGATTCTTCTAAAGAATAAGCTGAATACAGTTGAGTGCCCAGAATACTGCTTATTTTTGGGGATTATTACTGAAGATGGGGTATCTGTGAGTACAAGTGTTGTCACAAACAGAGCTTCAGGCACACTCCTACAGGTGCATGAGCAAATTTTTCAAATGAGGCCATAAATACAGGGAAGGAGAAGGGATCAGGAAACTCACAGATACTTGTCTCTTGTCTTTTGTGATTTATCATTCTTGCTTCATCACAAGACTAAGTGCAGGGAAATAAGGTTGATATTGTATGGCAAGTAGACGTGCAGACATGGACACGGCTCCCAGTGATGCAGGTAATGGCAGGAACAGTGTGGGGCGAAGAGTTACTCTGTGGTTTGGCAAATTAAATGTAACCCCCTGGATAACCTGGACTGAACACTTTGCTTCCTAGCCCATATCACCACCACTATTACCTGTGCTAATCAGCTAGGGCTGGATAAACTGCTTTCATGTGGGAGGTAAACAGACTGAAAACCAGATGCAAACTTGACTAAGATTTTTGCAAGTCCATATTGTCCGGCAGTGTTTCATAATACAGAATGTATTGGGTTCTTCCCTCTCCTTATTTTTGTAATTTTGTAATTAAAATATTCAGTGGTTAAGAATAAGAACATTAAAAGTGGAGTCATTGACATAATCAGAAGACAGTAGCTGTCCCTAAAATTTCTTATTCCTGGCACTGGGTTCTGCTGTTATAAATCATGCCTCCTTCTATAGGTAGACGAGTAAAAAAATGTTACCCACGTGCATTTAGGTCATGAAGTTCAGTGTAAGTAGCTGCTGACAGTGCTAAAGACACAGAAAATCAGATGGGAAGGGCATCTGGGGAATAGTTTTCTGCTCTCTGTCTGTAGCTCTGGTGCTCAGTGCTTTGGTACAACTGTGATTGCTGTTTTCCCTGTTCTATATTGTATATTAATAGTCAGGGTGAAATCGCTTCACCACAGGAAAGACCCCAGGTGTGATGACCCTCTGGAAGGGGTGGTGTGTCCTCTTTGGTGCACCTGGTCTCTTTGCACAAAGTTCTAGTTATCCAATATTGTGAAAGCAGTAACAAAAGTTATTAAAATACCCTGTGCATGTGCCAACTTGTGGACACAGAGATTTATATTCTCACAAGGTCATTATTGGCAAAATCTTCAATTCTGGCAATATTTTTTTCTTGTTTCACAAAAAATCTGATACTAAGCTCAACAGGTACCAATTTCTACTCTGTTTAGACACATTCCTTGTTGAAATCCAGTACTTCAGGAGAGAAGAATTATAAAGACAATCGCAGCAACTGTTTTGCCTTATTTCTACCACATAATTTTTTTTAACAGTGAAGACTTTAGCAAAGCCTTTTTGAAAAATTAATCACTAGTCTTTCTCTGTGCACAGACCAGATGGGTTTGGGAAAATTAAGCCCTGTGAGTTTCCCAATTTTAAAGGAATGGTTATTGAAGAGTATGGAATGGAGTAGGTACTTGCTTACTTGATGCCCACATCATTACTAGAATCACAGAATCACCAAGGTTGGGAAAGACCTAAAAGATCATCCAGTCCAACCGTTCACCTATTGCCAATAGCTCCCACTAAACCATGTCCCTCAACACAACATCCAGCCTTTCCTTGAACACCCCCCCTACTACTCTCTTTATAATCTTGTGTAGTATGGTAATGTGATTAAGCATTGTGAAGTTCTGCTTATTTTTCTCAAAAATTATTCTGTTTCTCCAAGAAAACAGTAAATTTGAACCCCAGACGTGGATCAAAATACAAACATTGATGCCAAAGAGAGGATTTGAAAGGGATGATACAAATGTACATTTTTAGTTTAGTGTCTTTTTAATGCTGTCCTTTTCTTGTGTTTAATATGCTTGTCTGTTAACTAGTTTAAACCTAGCTTCTTAATATTATATGAGGCAAACATGGTAACCTTAATTACCTGGGAACTTTGGGACCTGTGTTATAATGGAGATAGATTGCAAATTTAGAAGAGACAGCTAGGATTATCTATGGGAATAAATATTGATGTGTTAAACAGAGTACATCTGGCTGTTCAATACAATGGTATTATTCAGACAAAACTGTACCGAGCTTTCAGTAACACAGATGCTCTTGATACTCATACACAGACTGGTTAATGCATACCATGAACCTTAAAAAGCTGAAGACCATGAGATTAATATATCCATGGAAACATGTTGCTAAAGCTTAGTTTCTATACACAAATTGTAGAGATCTTCACATATGATCACTCTGCAAAACGCATTACCAGACATGCTGGGACAGTCACTTAGTACTGCTATCAGTAAAGTGACTATTTTTTAGCAATTGACAACCAGTTGATGTCCCTCCAACAGTGCTGACAGATCAGAGTGGAAGAAGCAGCACTAATTCAGGAAGTTAGTGACATAGATGGAGGGACTCTCCCCTTGCTTGTTCAGTAAATTTCCTCTTGAAGTACTCTGGAAAGATATACAGCAAGGAGAGGCAGGCAGGTTCACAGATGTGCTCATCTTACAGAACCCAAAATTGTCTTCCAGGGCTCGGTCCTAAGCATTTTCCACAAGATATGGCTCCAGGGTATGAAAGCTTTTATAACATGCAGCTTACACTTTGCCCATCCAAAAACAAAACATACACAAGCTAAAAATATATATATTTCATTTCTATTTATGCCCTCTGAACAAAGGAGTGCAAAGAGGTAATTTCTGGTGTTTGGGGCTTGAAAATAGCTTTTCAGTGGTAAATGCAAAACAGCCACCAAAAATTTTAAAATACAAGACATTTTAAGAGTACACACCCTTTCTTTTATGTAGCTAGCAAGTTTTGCCTGCTTACTGAGGGTGGTGGAAATAACACAGTTAATGAAAGAATAAATAGACAAGCAGTTGTAGCGTAGCTTGGTGAATTCACCTTAACACTACAGCTCTATTTATTTCTAGTTAGACTGAGTGCTTTTGAGAAAACTATGAAATGAGCCAACGCTGGATTAGGGATCTTTGGCTGAAGACCCCTGCACTCTTCATAAGCCTATCTTTTTCCAAGATGAAAGGGTTGGCAACAACAAATAAGAAATACAGATCCAGAATGAATCAGACACAGAATCACAGAATTGGAGGTATCAGAATGGGCCATCAAGTCCAGCTCCTCTGCTAAAGCAGATTCCGTAGATTACGTTGCACAAGAAAGCATTGAGTCAGGTGGTACCAGTGTAATTGCAGCACCATCAAGTTCTTTCCAGTTCCACCTGCCCGCTATAAATAGTAGTCCTGTGTTGACACAGTACAGTTCATCTCTGCTAAACCATGTTGTCGCATCTCCATGGGAATCCATATGTTATGGTCTCAGCAAAGCTTGAGGGCTTCCTTCCAGCTCTCTCTTCCAAAATAACAACAACACTTTTCCAAGAATAGTGACCTCATTTATTTCTTGTAATCATTAATTTTTCCATGATTTCAATTTGCACTATGCTCCAGGTTCGAATGTAGAAACTTCTACTTTGGTTCAGTGGGAGTCTGGAAAGGGCTTGTTGAGAATGTTGAAGCTCTTCTGCATTCTGGGTTAGTTTAATGCTGACTCACGTGTTACTAAGGATGTCCAATTCTTATCTCATGTATTTAGGTTTCACTCTCTTGTTTAATTTATGCAAATATTGAAAAAAGTGACAGACTTAGCACAAGCTTGCAGACATTTCTAGGTTGTGTCTTGTCACAAATTCTGGAACAACACTTCTAACCACATGAGCTTATTTTTCTATGGCATTTTTCTCTCCACAAAAGGACGTATGGTGCAGATCAGGAGGCCACCTTGTTGCAGTTTGTTACTGAAGTGGAAATAGTAGTGAACGTACAACAACTAATTTAGCTTGTTTCCAATTCAGAGTAATTCAGGGTTCTTGGCTTTATTTTATTGGTAATTGACATATCATCAACAAAGTGTTTGGACAAAATGATAGCCATTCTCACTGGGGAAAATATGTAAACAAAGTTTACTTAGATGCAACAAACTCTTATCTAGACAAGACAAGCAGCTAAGTGAAATGAGGTTTTACAGTGTGCTGGGCACAAGGATCAGGTCTGAGTACTAGATAGGAGTGCAATGTGAAAGCAGCAGTAATACAATCTTCTCTTCAGTATTAGGATTTTAGGTCTAGAAAGTGGAAGAAGTTCAGTCATTTTCCCAGCCTAATCTTGAAATAGAGCATCAGCAAGACTTTCAAAAGTAAACTTAAGCCAATCGGAGGCATAGCTTAAAAATCCCATTGCTTATTTATAGCTTCATATAAATGAGTAGAGTAAACGTCGCTTTAAACATGGACAATCACATTCAGTATTCCTGAAATACAGAGTTAAAACACTGGTAGCACACCTTGAAGAATGCTTTAATAAGTATAGGCGTTTCAGGATAAACATCAGAGCAGAGCTGAGCATTGCTCTACTCTGAGGAGTCATCCATCTAATGGCTTTGTCTCTGAATCAGAGATTTTAATCCTCTTAGAAGACTTAAAGGGATCTACTTTGAGAATTACTCTGCCATTTCTATATTTAACTAATGGCAAAACTTCAATGGCAAATTTGCAGTGTTACAAAATTCAGATCCTGTAGTCTCTTAGTGAGAGAAACGTATCCATTTTGCTCTGGCACTGAGGATAGAAGATGCTTGATGCTTAGGTTAAAACTTTGGAAAATTTGTGATGGATTTCTTCACCTTGCTTTGAAAAAATTTGAAGTGATTGGGTAGGTAGGTTTAAAAATAAAACAAAACAAAACAAAAAAAAACAAAAAAAAAAACCACCCCAAAAAACACAGTATAACACTGCGTGGACATCTCATCTGGATTGTCCCTGTGCAGATAAAGACAGATAAAGATCCTCCTGTTGCCACCTTTTTAATTTCACTAGTATTAACGTGTAAGTCACAAATGAAGTGACAAACATAGAATAATTAATATGACAGCTAAACTCTGCAGTCACCTCACTTTGCCCCCAGACCAAAGAAGTGCTAAGAGCTAAACGCAAGCATGCGTCCTAGCTCAGATTAATGGATTTTTCTCAATTACTTGTACACCCTGTGAACATTATTTACATGCAGGTTTTTTTTGGCAGAATAAACATATGACAAGTATGACAGATTCAACCTGCAATGAAGAGTCAGCCTTGCATCTACATTTTTCCTTTGGTCACTGCTGTAGCAGAGCAACAATTTTGCTAATAGCATTTGCTTGATTATACTGTCACTATACAGGTTTTACTGGCACTTAAAATAGTAGTGTATGCCAGACTCCTGACCTACCAAGCAGGACAGCAGTCCTTTGATTTTACACCATTGATATACTAATGTCATACTGTTATTTTTAAACACTTGGAACGTACCATGCCACCCAATCTGCTATTAGGAAACCTCAGCTAGGCATTATTTCTTTTCTTTTGCTGCTCTGATGTAGCAGTTCATGCTGCTTTTTCCTGCTTTATCACAGCACTACCATTTAAGATATAATAAGGATAAAAAATGTTCTTACTTACAAATGGACTTGAGCATAGATATTTGTAAGTACAGTCATTAGCAATGATTAGAAAGAAAATATATCTTTCCCAGTAAGCGACAGGACCAAGGTCAAGTGAAATTAATGGAGAGCAATTGTCCCTTCTCCAAGAACGTACGTACCAGCTTAGCAATGGAAACAGCACTGCTTTCAAGGAAAAAGATGTAGGCATTTTTATGTTCATTACTGACTGAGGTCTGAAAATGTTGCAGGTATTTTACATTTTGGTCTGTGAAAAGAAGGGACAAGAATGTTCAAATACAGAGCTAAAATGTGTTCACGTAACATGAATAATGTGCCACAGTTTCTTATGATTGACTCAGTAGATGTGAACGATTTTATCAGCTGAACTATAATGTGTGTACAGACCTCCATTTCTCTCCAGATAAGAGTCAAATAACCTCAGCACCTAGAACTAATGTGTTACTGATGGGACTGCAGCAATGCCAGTTTAGCAAGTTAACTTTAGCCCCATCTCTGGCACAAGCAGCACGCTCAGCTTGGTTTCCAAAAGTGGCATCCTCAGATGCACTGTTGTCTCTGAACCTGTGGGTAAAGATGGTATGAGGACAGTGCCCCTGGATAAATTTGTAATGTCCCACTCAGTGAACAAAGCTCCTTGGTTTTCTTGGCATGCATTAGCCTCATGAGTACACTGAACCTCATGGGAAGGAGGCTGCTGAAGAATAACAATTTCAGCAAAAATATGTGGTTTTCTTTCCATCTCAATGAGAAATTTCAAATCTTTTACCCATTCATCCTGTGTATGGCTCAGATGGCTGGCTGGCCTTAAGTGATAAAGTGACTCCTGCTTATACAATAAGTGGTTATTGCTCCTGTTGGGGATTGTACTGATCTCCACTCCTACTGGGATTTGTGAAGGAGTTTCATCAGGCAAAAAGCTTGCTTACCCTTTCTTCCCTTGGCCTGCGCTAACCCATCACAATGCTGGGGCCACAGTGTGGTATGCAGCAGCTGCTCAGAGAGAAACGTGGACCTCACAGGAGGTGAAGGTAGGATATCTGTGATGGGACACACATAATGGGAGGGGATCAGATGACCTGCAGGGAAAGATCCATAGTCCTCTCGAAATCATCCCTCCCATACCCACTGGGAGTCTCAAGAAATAGGTAGCGGATTTCATTCCATGTCCCATTGGGCTGTGGCAGTAGGTGATATTTTTCCACTCTCTTGGCAATGGTAGCAAATCCTATGTGGCTATTTCTGCAGCAGTGGCAGCTTCCTTTCTTCTTTCTTGTATTTCTGGTAGTTCTTCTGAGTGCTGTGTTTGAAGATGGCTCTTTTTCACATGGCACTGTCAGCAGCAGTAGTTCCAGTTTCATGATTTAAGGCATTCATGCCAGCAGTATCATGAAGCAGTTCAGATCCCTATGGACAAAAAAAGGCTACAGTTTGCAAATTACCATTGTAAGCTTTAATACTGCATACATGCTATTTGCAAACATGGGACTTGCAAATGAATCACTGAAGCACAACAAAACCTCCAGGGAGTGGAGGGATCTGGGCAGGAACTGCAGTAATAAAAAAAATCATACCATGTCATTTTACAGACTCAACATTTGCATGGTACGCTGCTCCTCAAATCAATCATCTTACTTGGAAAAAACCTTTTTTTCTTGATTTTTTTTTTTTTTTTTTTTTTTTTTTTTTTTTTTTTTTCCTCCTTGCTCCTTTCCATGCAAACAATCTACAGACCTTATAGCCCTTTCTTGGAACACATCTTTCCAATAAGAATTTGGTAAGATGATATTCACACACCAGCTTCACCGTATCTAAGTCTCACTTAATTGTGAATCTTAAACAGGTAATGTTTTAGACATTTTTTTCTAATGAAATTGTCAAACTGAATATTAAAAAAATGCATTACTGAGGTCTGATATACAAGGAAATTCAGTATCCATCAGTGTTTTGATGGTGAATATCCAGATAAGCTTTCAATATATGGGTGTGCCCTGCTCACTAAGACAGTGAACTTAGTGCTCTGCATCCTCTCTCTGCAGTAAGGAGCTTCTCGTGCTTGGTCATATATTTAGTTCTGATAGAGGAATTAGAAAAAATAATGTAGATAAGTTTACATGGCAGCAGTAACTATGGTTGCTGAACTAACTGTTGATTCTTAATGTATCGTGTGAATTACAGAAACGTAGTTTGCTCCAGTTACAGTGCTCTCCACTGTGTGGAGAAAACTGGTTGAAGAATTCCCACTCAGCAAAGCAAAAAGGGTAGAGGAAACTGTAGTTAGTCTCCCTTTAGAAAATATGACATGGTTATAAAATCTCTCAGCACTTGTGTTTTACCCACAGGGCTTAATTAAATCTGATGAAGGTTAATAACTAGGCATAGGTAAATCTCAAAGTTTACAACACTTAGGTTTTATCTGAATGAGCACCTTTTACTTCAGAGGCCAATTATTGTGCTTTCCTAAATGAAGATTAATTGGGTGACCCGCTCCCAGGGCATATGGCCTAATGGCCCCTTTGCTATGCTTTGGAAGAGCTGTCTTTCAGGATGCATCATGAAATTCTTAACTGCAATCTGCTACTTGTTGGTTCTTGGGGGAAGAAGGATTTCACGGCACTGCTGTTACTGGTGAATGAGTTTTCTCATATGCCTGGCAGATTTAAAGCAGTATTATTTAGGTGGCAGGGACTTCCATTTCCTTCTGCACCGAAGAAAGGGAATGGATTGTCCTCTTTCCCAATGAAGAGCTGTGCCTTCAAGCATTTCCATGAGATACTTCTTTTTTAATCAAATGGGGTTTAGTAGCCTGTTTAAATTCATTGCTTTCCCTGCATATTTAATGCAGAATGCCAGAAAGCAATTGGTGTCAGTAGCCTCTGTCCTGGACACTTAGTACTTTCATCCATAAAGCACTTCACAAACATCAGCTAATCCTTGTAATGTTCTTATAAAGTCCTGTAGGTAAAGCATTAGATAAATCTAGGTAAATAACTCACTCCCAGCAATTTCAAGAATTAAGCCCTTTTTTGCATGTGAACTATTGCCAACTGACTGTGGTGCTTTTCCCTCCAGTGCTGCTGCCTGCTCTGTTGTTTGCAGAACAATGCAGACAACATTTGGAAATTTTCTCCAGCAAAAGGGCATCCTGCCCATATTGCTCATTCCAATTCTTTGACAAACCTTTTGCGTCATCCTAAGTGTGCAGTTTTGTGGATTGGTTGGAGTGTACTGTCTGTCCATTGAGGGATTTCCCAACTTCTCGTCCCTGCTACCCCACCCCCCACCCCCAAATCCCACTTCTGGCCATTTACTTCCACCCTTGTCTTGGGCTGGCTCTGCTAATCTCCAAACCTGTCTGTGGACCTTCTCTCTGCTCTGTTAGTGCATCCACTTGGCTCAGGGAAAAGAGTGAGAAGTGCCAGAGCTGTCAGAAAGGAGAAGGGGAGACTTGAGTAGCAAGGAGAGAGGCTAGAGGAGTGAGGAGGCAGAAAGGCAATGGCCTTTCTGAAAGTGTCTGTCACTTCTCCACTATGGCAGTGAGAACAAGCAATGCTTTTGTCATAGTTCCCTTATACATGTGGGATAGAGCAGTCTTAATGTTGAAGAGAATCATGGAGAAGTCAACAGATGACCAAAGAATGACCTCTAGCCTTTGATGCAACGCTACTGATAGTCCTCAGACAGAAAATCATAGAATCATAGAGTCATTGAGGTCAGAAAAGACCACAAAGATCATCATCTCCCAACTGTCAACCCATAACTACCATGCCCACTAACTGTGACCCTCAGTGCCACATCCACCCTATGAGCACTTCAAGGGACGATGACTCCATCACCTCTCCAGACAGCCTGTTCCAATGCATTACCTCTCCCTCAGAGAAGTTTTTCCTAATACCCAACATGAAATTGATCAACGCAAATCTAGAACTGAAGAAATATGAAAGTATTGAAATGAAGTGGATAATTTCTAATGACTCCTTATTGTGTTATAAATATAACTGAAAATTAAGAATGAAGTTCTGCATATTATGAAGCCAAATAATGATTATCTATTTCTCACTTTAGATTTTTGCTTGAAATTTCATTTACTTTCTTGGCTTCTGAGCATAAATGCATGCAGAAAATAATTTTGTAAATCCCACTGCCATTGTATGACAGAAGAATACTGTGTTAATTGTGAACTACTGCAGATATGTTGCTTGGAATTGATTGCTTTGTTTTGGCAAGCAGTTTATGTGAAATACTTGATGAAAACTAACAATAGTAGGCAAACCAAAACCCGTGAGAAGAAACAGATCTGAAGCATATGGTGTGCAGCAAATAAAATACAGAAAGATAAAAGAGGAGCTTATGTCTTCAGGAAACAAATGGGGAATTTTAGCTGATTGACTCGTGGTCAGGTGAGATTGCTAGGGGTTTTATGATTGGATTCAGCAAGTTGTTTAAACGTATGCCTCTGCAAACGAGTAATCCCACTGGGTCTACTTACATATTTAAGTTAAGCGTGCATTTAGATTGTTGAATCAGTGGCTTCTGAAAGATATGGTATATGAGCAATTAGTATCATTTCTTGGTGTGATATTAAAAGAGCAACAAGTTCTGTGCCAGATGCAGTTCTTAGAATTGCTGCATCTGGTCACATATATATGTTGTGTTTTTTGTCTGCATTGGCAACATCTGCAAGTTTTTCTTCTTTTAGCTGGGAGTGAATCCAGAATTCTATTTTGGGAATTTGCTGCCAAAACACCCCTAGCAAACTACCTCCATTCATAAAAGGAGAGTTCAGATTCTGTTCTTCTAAACTTTTTCTTAATTATAAACAGCTTAAAACACTTTGAATGGTACTACTAAATCACTGAATCTCAGTCTTTTTTGTCTAATTACTAACATTATTTCTATTTTGGGGAGCTGTATTTTCATCTTTGGAATTCAATCAGATTTTCTCCTACAGAGCCAAATTTCACCATTATTCTAAATGCTAAAGGCTGAATTTTCAAGCATGCCAGTACAGCTGGCATGACACTGGCCTTCCTAATTCAGGAACACAAAGGATTACCCTGAAGTATAAGTGGAAAGTATCCACATTTGTTCTGTTAATCAAGATTGGGTTTTTTTGTCAAACACAATTGGTATTTGCCTCACAGGAAGGTCTCTGAGCGTATCAGCGTTTCCTGGGAGGCCCTCGGTCAGTATGAATGCAGCATCAAACAAAGAAGTGCATCACCTGTCACGCTGTTTACTAAGCCAGTAGGTGGGAACAGAGTGGGTGCACAGCACTACTCAGAAATAATTCGTCCAGTAGGGACCACTGACTTATGTATCACCAGGACAGCTTCAACAAAATCCCATCATTTCAGTTCATGAGAACAAACAGGGCCTCCTTCTCTGACTTCTTGTTTCCTCCACAGGTTTTTCTCTAACTATTCAAAAAAGTAATCATTAAAAAAATAAAAATCAGTATTTCAGAAAACAGATTGCACTGTGTGCCCTGTGAGTCTTGATTTGAGGAACAGGATGGGAAAACAAGCAGTTCTTTGAGAAGATGAAGCAAAAAGCCTGGTTCCCAACATCTCTCTTTTGCTGTTTTTCTCTCCCTTATCTGTATGAGTCTCCTGTTGCCAAAGAACTGGTGATCTCATTAGTCTTTGTCTCAGTGAGGAATTAACAGCTCGCTAACATGTTGCCTGTTTTCATGAAGCTCACAGAATCCTTTTCAAATTTGACTGAAATTCAGCAGTGGATTGCACACACGTCCAGAATAGGTGATTAAACAAGGCTCATTTCACAGGGGGATCAAGCTAAAATCTTCCTGCTTAGTGAGATGTCTCTGAGACTTCACTCTAGGAATTGCAGCAATGAGAAAGCCAATAAAGAAAAATTCAGAAACCAGAAACAAATGGCAAATGTCAGTTGAGGCCAAAATGCAGCCCCTTAATTCATAAACTGAATGCTACGGGAATGAAAATCAAGTGATGAGAACAAACATGCTGCCTCACAGTACTCACAAAAGCGTGTGTGCCATGGAGTGTGTGAGCACTGCTGAACATGGCTGAGGACAGCAGTTCCACCAGGGATGCCTGTGAGCAGCACCAGTGGAATATGGGTGCTGGGACTGTTTGAGGCCCTGTGTCAGACATCAGTCCCTTATGTTCACACCAGCCTTGGGCCAAACAGACCTGCGTTTTCTGATAGTCTTATTTAGTTGAATAGTGAATTTTGGACAGGACCTGAATGGAAGATGCTTTATAATATCCTGCAAAGTCCTGAGTGACTCCACTGATGGTTTTGTGGTGTCTTTGATGAAAGATCCCTGGCTATGTAAAAATCTTTCTTGATTAGAAGTCAGTTGGTGTTGGGATGATTTGGGTGGATTTATTTCCTCTTTCAAATTCAAATTACCTCAAAATAAGTTTTCAAGACACTTCCTATAGATTAAAGGATAGAGGAATGTGACACAGAATATTTCAGTAGATTTTCCTCAGAAAACTAATCACTTGGGATTCTAGTTCTGTTAAATGAGTTATCTGCACAGACCCAGAACTTTCAGCTGCAAAATCTGACTTCTTTTTTTTTTTTTTTTAAAGTATGGAACATCGTTGATATCCCACAGAAGACAGCATTCAACACGGACATGCCCCGTGCCCCACAGTTTGCAATCTTGGAAATCAGATCTTTGGTTGCCTAGTCCCTTACCAACTGTGCAGCCTTCCTCCTGCAGCAGCTGAGAGGTGTTTTGTGGTGGACTCTCAGGGTGCCCAAGGTCAGGCAGGCTGTGGGAAGCCTCATGGCTGCACAGAGGGGCTGACAGCCCTTAGTCCCCCACTCCCAGGCACTTGCCAGAGCAGCTGGGCTATTGCAGATGTAAAAGGGAAGGCTCTGCTGAGCTGGATGGCTGCCTGGAAACTGAAATGGTCCTTGGTGGATGTAAGAAGTGTAGTGGCAGGGGAGAAACTCATGTCTGTGCCAGAGAGAGATGCAAAGACAGGCAGGGAGGAAGACTGGCAGCTTGAGATCTCAGAGGGAGAAGATCAGGCAGAGAATTGGCAGAGGAGCTCCTCAAGCACCTGAAAATGAGAAATCAGGTTTTAAGTGTCTCACTTCCTCAGGGACCTGCATGTGGAAGTCTCAAACTCATTTGGATTTTACATCTTTTGAAAAGTCAGAGCTGCAAATAAATTGGTAGGTGGTGGTCCTCTGTCCTCTTGATTTATTTTCTTAAAAGGAGACGTTTGAAAAGAGGCATCTCTCACTATTTTTGTGTGAAATTGAATGAACTGAGACTAAGCTGTATTTTTAATGCAGTCATTGCTTAGTCTTAGTTTATTCAGTGTTAAGGAAGGGGAGGTAGTAAATGATAAATACAACCATAAGTCTTGGATAAGAGAACTATTGAGTACAGTTTTGTATAGATTCAAAGCATTAACTTTATTTTCTATCATGAAATACTTTTCCATCAGTTTAAATGCACTTTATGAGCTGACTTTAGGGCTCTGTGTAAATCTGCTTGGTATTCTGAGAAGGGAGATGGTTATTAATCTGGACGAGGTGTCTTTGCTCAGAGCCAACTGTAGAATCTGTTTAAAACAGGAATTTTTAACTAGTGAATAGTATTCCCTGTGTTTCCCTTAGATTAGCTTCCTTTCATGGATAGTGGGCAGAGTCAGTACAATTTCTCTCCTGCTAAAAAGTTTTTACATCTCTGAGCAGATACTAAACATGATCAGCATAACATCGGTGAATTTGATGAGATTCAGCCCACACAGTTTGTTCCTCCAGAGCTGACAGAGCTTTTGCTAGCCTTTATATCCATAACTAATAAAAAGGAAGACTGAATGAACTCCCACTACTGAACAAAGCAAAGCCAAACAGTAGACAGTTGTAACAAAAATAATAGTATTTCAGTCATTAGTGAGCACTGCTATTCTGCTGAAATAAAATATTCTCCCTGAGACAAGTGCAAGGGATGTTTAATTCAGTATTATTGCCAAACTTTTGCTGGCATCTGACTAACCTACTCCAACCATGTAAGGGTACTTTTAGATTATATATCAAAAGTACCTATTTTGGAGGCATGCTGCCTGTGTCAGGTTAGAGTTTTCTTTTGCAAAAGCAAAACAGTTGCCATCGATCTGAATATATGTGGTATGGATTCAGTGATTTTAAATTTGAGCCCCTGGATATAATTATTTTATATTGAATTATGATTTAAAACATTTTTTTGGGTTTATTTAGTGAAATTGGAATAAATTAGTTTGATACTGTTGTGGTTAGGACACTGTTTTTGTGATATAATTAATATAAGGCAGGCAAATAAATGGCATTTAACTGTTCTGTTGGATCCCAGCCATCTGAGCCCACTAGTTTCCCACTCCTGACTGTTGTGCTGGTAGCTCATATAATGCTGGCTGTTGCATAATGTTGCATTTACCCTTTAGCTTCCCCCAAGCTGGATAGAAGCTAAAGGGCAACGTGCAAGAGGGAGAATCACGCCGGGTCACAGACCATCTCCCTGTTTTCTTCAGGTCACAAAAACTGTGGAGCCATCATAGAGTGAGAAGGCTCTCAGGCATCCTGGTAGTGCCAGGGTTCTAACAGACTGGTTCTGTCAGCTCTGGCCATCAACTGAAGCCCCCAATTCCTTTGCATAAGACTTGTGCAAAGTGCTTGAATCTTTTTCCAGACTTAACACAGGCCCTTTTTCCCTTCTTCTTTATCCCCATACTCACACTTTTCAATGCTTTTTTTTCTCTACAGCTCCCATCATCCCTCCTGCTGAATGCCATGCATTCAGCCATCAACCTCATTTTTCTGGTCTTTCTGTACCCGGATACCTGTACTCAAACCTTTGCGCTGTTTCCTCTCCCAGTGTATCATTGTCTTGTGCTGTTTCAAGACATTTCATTCAGGTATCCCTTTCTGTTCCAGTCACGCAATGGTGGCAGTTAAGAACATTTATGTGTTTACCATGTTCTACCTTTTAAAGGACATTTCTTGCTTTGTGTTACATCAACTTAACAGGGAGCTGTAAAATCTAATCGCTGCTGCTCTCCACCTCCTCTCCCTTACCAGTTCTTACACGTCTATTGCCTAACATATTCTTCCTTACTGTCAAATATATATGGAAAGTAACTGTGTGTTTTTGTCTAAGTGTTATATTGCAAAAGAACACATTTTAGGGCAATGTTGCATGTGTTAGTTTTTTTTTTCTTTCATACTAAAATCCATAAACAGGTTGTTACTAAATTGTTTAAGATTTTCACAGTGGTGAGGAATTCTCTTTGGCTCTGTTTTATGGGTTTGTTTTTATAATCCTTTGCTCACCAACGTAGGATGCCCTTTTATGAATGCTAGGTCAGGTGCAGCCCTTAGGAGGGTAAAGCAGATGGTTCCTGTCTATCCAGCAGCTGGGTGTACGTGGGTGGAAAAACTTTGCAAGGCAGCTGAATGTGGCACGTGGAAGAGCTATGGCATAGATCTTAGAGCCTGCAGCTCAGGAGCAGCAGGAAGACTTGGGGGCTGGTGCACAGGGCTTCCCAGGCGCCAGTGGTAACCAGGCTACTTGGTGACAAGTTAAGAAAGTGACTGAATCGACTTGCAGCAAGCCTGTGACTGAGGCAGAAATGCTTAGGAACTATTTTTGTTTGTATTCTGCTTGAGTTGGTCATTTTGAGCTTCTTCTATTCAATTTTTTTTTTCTTTTTTTTCCCTGATTCAAGTTCTAATAAAATATTGCTTTCTAAGTTTCAAAGTCTTTTGTTCTTCTTTGGGGATCTCATTATAAAGGAAAGGTCTAGGCAGTTCCACTGCAAAACTTTGGCTGATTGGGGCTCCTGTCACAGGAGGTAGGAGAAGCTAAACATCTCCCTCATTTATATCCTTCATAATGAGTTGCTTCAGTGCAACGAAATACATAGTTTGGAGAAATTCAGTACCTGAAACATTTGCAAAACTTTATTACACTACATTACAAGATGTATGTGGAGTCAGCTCTATTCAAAAATCGGCAACAAGCAGTAATTAAAACAGCATTGCTTTCTCACTATCTGGGCTGTTTGGAATTTGGAAGTTTTTGCAGCTGGTACCTCAGGAGGAAACTTAGATCAATAGTTTATGTTCTTATCATTATTTCTTTGAGGTTGACAGTAGCAAGCCTTCACCTGCTTCCTCCCTAATAATTAAATATAAGTTAACCTGATCCAGCCAAGGCATTACAGGGTTTTTGCTCGTTGTGCCTTCCGGCACCAATTTGGCCCCTGATTTGGTGGGGGCTCTTTGTCGTAGGCCCTGCAGTGGATCTCCTGGTATTGGAGCACTGATCATTTATTTGACTGGATCTGTCTGGATCCTTGCAGATTCTGACACTGGTAGTTTGGCTGACAAGAAGCCACCACTTCTTGTCATGCGGATTGGTGTTTCCTCAGGGATATGGGGATCTTGCATGTGACTCTCAAAGGCTAGTGGATGATAGCTTGACAAAAATACTTAGAAATTAATAATAATAATAGTGCATGGTAGAATTATTTCTGTTCTGTTGTATGTTGCAATGAAACCATCTGGTCCGTCATTAGGATTTTATGAAACATATACAAATATTTTCAAAGCAACAGACATTTCATCAGGCGTTAGGTTTCCTCCCTCTTCGGGGCTCAACCCTAATGTGTATTTGTTGATTCCCTGAGAGTGAGATCGGCCTCTCAGTATGAGTTAAGTGTCTTCTAATATGCTAATGAAAACAAAAAAAAAGAAGTGACCAGCCTTGGAATAATTAAACTGGAATTTGTGCTCAAGCTCTTAGTAAACCATAAGTAAAGTGATCCACAGAGAATTTGTAAACATCTGGTAGAGATAGAAATGCAATGATGTAAAAGTGGGAAATGATAACAGCAATGATAATGTACAGGTGGCTCATCTAAAAATGATATGTTTGCAGTCTGCTTTTATGTGAAGCATTCTTTAATTGGAGGAAAAATAATCCAAGCTAGGGATTCTGAGGAATAAAAGCAACAAATATGCCGTGACTGGAAACAAAACAATACTAAATGAGTTCAGCTCACCTGCAGAATAAAAAAACTGTAATTGATATTTAATGCATCCTTTACTCTGATCATGATGCTGGTGATAAACAGGAGTAGGTTTATGGCTGAAAATGCTCAGAATCCAAAGGGACTGGCAAAAAAAAAAAAAAAGTATAGATTGATATATACATGTAGGCGTGGATGTATGTGAGTATCTATCTATCTGCACATCTTCCTGATAACCAGCACTAGTGATAGGTCAGTGATCTGTACTGTGTCAATGAAGTTCTACTGAGATATACGTGAAAGCGCTATGCATGGAGCTTTGAAGTTTGGAATGGAAATACTTTGTTAATTTTATTTAGTTATGCAGAAACCTAAGAAGTTGTGCTGGTTCAGACTGAAAGTATTAGGCCAGTATTCTGTCTGAGCTGTGGCTGGAAGAATTCTAGGGAAAAGAACAGGGCAAAGAGTACTTTCCCAGCATCCAACTATTGCATCTCTGAAAATTTGCTGAGCCTAATGTGATCTCTCTGCTTGGTGACCTTCATTGGAGGTTTTGGGTGGTTTTTTTGTTTTGTTTTGTTTTTGTTTTTTACAACATATTTGTTTCTTCTTGTACGCATGTAAAAGTTTAGAGATCCAAAACATTTTCTGGGAAGGAGCCTGAGGACCCTTATGCATTCTTCATTAAGAGCTGCCTCCTCTTGTTTGCATCAGGCTCCTACCAGCTTCATTTCACAACCCCAGTCACAACAGTAATGCACACAACTATTATGTATTTATATTTTGATGCATTTATGTATTTATAGTTACAGTAGTGTTGTGTTTCCTTAAAATACATGAATCGGAGGGGTGATTGCACTTGCCTGGTGGGGAACTCATCCTGTTTCTGGAGCCAAAATGCTTTGTCCTGCTATGTGTGGCAGAAAGGATAATCCAAGCCTGGAGCTGGGAGCCTCAGGGTTCTTCAGACAGCAGACAGACAAGTCCTTCAGAAAAGCCTCCTGGGGTACAGGAGTTGCTAGGTAGAGTTTGCTGCAGTTCAGAAAGTCCCTGAACATACTGAGAGGAGGTTTGGGAGAAGTGACTCACCTGCAAGGACACAGTGGGAAGGAGGAGTTATATATGGACCTTTTTATTTAGTTGTTGATGTTTGCATTCCATATGGTGTAGTCACTTTTTTCAGAAGAATTAAGGATCTAAGTTCATACTGCAGAAAAACCTGACTTTAAAGCCTTTAAAGCCTTTTGTTTTGGAGAAAGGGATTTTTCATTGGAGACAGTGACCTGGTCAGGTCCACCTCATATCTGTGGTCAACATCTACTTCCTTGATTATGCTTAGCTGTTGTGTTGTATTCTGCTTTACCAAAGGTTACTCAGTGTTCCCCACAAGGAGATCCTTATGTCTGGGCTTACTGCTTTCTCTTATGCCATCTCTGTAAAAATTGGTTCACATTAAGCGCATTACGGCCAGCTTGCCTCCAGCAGACAAATGCAGTCCTCATACGTAATTTGAGGAAGGTGGAAGGCCACCCAAAAGATCTGAAACTTTGCTAGAGATGCAATGGTCAGAGTATTCAATAAAGTGTGCCTGAAAAAACTCCAAAAGCAACCCCCCCCCTGCAAAAACAAACCAAACAAAACAAAAAACCTGATCTGATCCTTGCTCAGTGCTGTGTACGTAGTATAAGAATTGAGTTGTATGCAGTTGTTGCAGCACTAAAATATCTAAATCAGTCTGATACCAATTGGTTTTTTGGACTTCATTTAGATGAGATGCATGAAAAGGATACTTTTTTATCTCTTTTCTTTGTCATAAAGTTTTGTGTATTTTTCTTTGTTACCAAGCTTTCTGGAAGCTGAGAAAGCTTTCTTTCCTAGTTTGGCCCCTGGGTATTTTTTTTTTTTAAATAAACTTTGTTATTCGGTATCATATATATTCAGCCCCAGAATTTTGGAGACAGTTCTAACCATTATGTTTTTCAAGGCAGTGTCTCACCTTTACTCCCCATTCATATTCACGCACTCTCAGAATAATTTCTAGAATGCATCATCATTGTATCTTTCTTTATGCTTATCATTTCTCTTCAAACCTTTCACTCTAAGCTCAGATATCACACTCCTTTTGAGATCTTACGGGTGTAGAGTCAAACAGGTAGCACCCCGATCAGTGGACATGGCAACATTTTGAGAAATTCCTATAAATAACAAATCTATTTCCTTGCATATGTATACTTCTTTTCTCCTTAAGTGTTGTCAATGAGGCTGTGCCGTAATGGCTTTATTTTTTTTCCCACCATGCAGTTATGTAAGATACTGCTCAGTTCTGTGCTTCTCTCTCATCTGTTCACATTCTTTGTTCCTGTCTGGAAAGTTCTGTTGCCTCCAGGATGATTACTTTTATTTTATTTTTCTTCTGCATGTTTCTGCACTCTGTTTTTATTTTGTTTTAAAACCTAGTCCACCGTGGCACTGATAAAGAGAAAGAAAAGATAAATCGAAACTTGTAGTCTAATCTGAGTACATTCTGCGGTCTGACAAATTTTAGTTGCTTATTCTGTTATCTTAAAGGCTGTTCTTCAGAACTGTTTTTTATCTCAGTTCCATGTCTCTGAGGCCTATTACAATCTGATTTTACATTAGAGAGTCTTCATTCTCTCCAAACAGCATGTCTTACTTGCTGGACTGAAGTCTGCTATAAATGCTTCAAAAATTGTCTCCCTTTTTGATTTCACATGTGAAGCCAATTATCTTGCGAACAAATCATTCTTTCAAGAAGTAGAAAGTCTGCAACTATATTGTGGCTTGTTCTCTTTCACTAAGCTATGGGTTGGTGAGTGAAGTGTGGGACCTAGAACCTGCGAAAGTGATTTGTCTGGCCCCAGTATAGAATCACAGAATCATTAAGGTTGGAAGACCACTTGAGATCAACTGGTCCAGCCATCAACTGTGCCTGTGATTACTCTAAACCATGTCACTCAGTATGACATCCATCCTTTTCGTGAAAACCTCCAGGGATGGTGACAAAGATGGATAGTTAAGATGGAAATAGACCTTTATTTCACTATGCCTTTCCACTGTTTCACCTCCTTGATGAATAAAACATTTTTGCCTGAACTTCTTCTGGCAGTCTGCTATACCAGTAGCAACTTCTAGGTACATTCGTGCATTTATTTGCTGTTGCATTTTGACATTTGGTGCCTTTTGTCTTGCTTCATAGTGCTTTTCCCTCTTTGTTGAGAATGCTAGCTAGTAATTGTTGGTGGCAGTTCATGATCTGTCAGTGTCAGATCATGCAACTAATGTTACCTGAGACTACAGTTGGGGCTGCATCTACTTCTTTTGTTGATTCATGTGCAACCCACAGATTGGCTTTAGAGAAGATGGGCCACGTTGTCAAAACTCACTGACATCCCAAACCGCACTCCTTGCACCTCAATGGACTTGAGTCAAATGCTGCATTAAGAGCTGTCCAAGATCTGTAAGGAGCTCAGTGTGAGGAGTGGAGACCTACAGCCTCGTACTATCCTGTGAACTTCGTTATATCTCACTTTCAGCCATATTTTAAAAGAGGGCTTTTTTGTCAGCTAGTGAGTAGAGAATAAGGCAGAGTCAGGAGACACTCATTCATCCTTAAAAATAAAAATGCAAAAAGAAATCAAGAGAAAGCTTTCTTTCCTGAACAGGTATTAACCGTTATCTGCATAACCATGATCAGCACATCTTTGATGAGACTCAGCCCACACAGCTTGTTCCTCCAGAACAGACCAAGTTTTCTGCTGGGCATTCCGTGTTCATTACATCCTGATCTAATAGAAAAGACTGAATGAACTCTCATGATTGATGCAAATAAAGCCAAATGCTGCTACAAAAGAAATAAGATTTCAGTCATTATCAGTCACAGTCATTCTGCTGAAAAGCAATATTCTCCTGCAAAATATACCTAAACCACAATTTTACCTTTTTTTTTTTTTTTCTTTAATATTTGGCAAGGAGAGATACAATGTTGGCACTTTTTAAAGCTTCCCTTAGGAACTCTCCAGACTGTTGCATATCACAAGTTATTTAGTACTGCTCACTGCTAGTGTTGATAAAGTCAATTCCTTCATCTTCATGGGTGGTTTATCTAGATTTGCTTCATGAATTATGACATAACTGCCTGGCTCTGTACAGGTCAGCCCAGGTTCAAAGAGGGTTTGTATTACCAGTGGAAATTTGAGCGCACACTTACGTGATTTGAACAAATAAGGGTAAGGTAACTTTAGAAGCTAGAAGCCTCTAATTCAATCCTAAAGCATGTTGTTAGTAGTTTCGGTTTTTTTGTTTGTTTGTTCTTAGTCTGTAGGGTTAATTTTGGGCAGGAAGGATTTGATCAGAGGGAGACTAATATCTGCTAACATTGTTGCTAGCATATTGCTTGATTCATGGGTTATTTCACTTTGTATTTTATTACCAGTGAAGCAGATAGCACTGCCTATTATTAAAATTGGTGAATGTTGCCCTTGAAATTCCCCACAGCTGCTTATAACTTTGTCAAGCTTTTAACTACTCATGTTTAAAATTATTGTGCTGATAAAGTACCTGCCTCTGGGTGTTTCTGTAGGTTTTTATAATTTATTTAATATATATTCCAGGTGTTTTGAAAAATAATGTAGGTTGTTTCACATAAGTTGTAGAACAAAACAACACTTAACAGTCTTTTTCTTTAAGCATCAGTAGTTCCTATTTTTTTTTCCTCATTACCTGATGCAAGGTCAAGAAGTTTCATAGGAAGAGACTGTTATGACAAGGAGGTACATGCTGCTGTGTGTGAACAAGGAATAAGCTGTTTAAGAAAGATATTTAAATGTGGTCATTTTAAACAGATAAATCTCAGCAAATGTCTATGGCAAGTACAGTTCAGAGTGATGCCATATCACATTTACTGGCAAGAGCAGTTGTAAGCAGTGGCATATTTTCTTGATTTGGACTACTGGATTAATAGTAAGGACATTTTTCCAGAGTTCTGTGTGCCACTGTGCTGGACCTCAGTAGGAAAAGCTGCTTCAAAGCAAGGGAGAAGGAGTTTGTCAGGGAGTTTCTTTGGGAAGATAAAGAGGAGGCTGGAGAGGAGTAGGAAAACATACATCATGAGTGAAATGGGAGAAAGGAATGGGAATAAGGACCAGCAGAGCTGGATGAAGAAGGTCCCTATAGAATCGTAAAATATCCTGAGCTGGAAGTGACCCTCAAGGATCTTTGAGTCCAGCTCCTTTTTCCACACAGCATCACCCAAAATCAAGCCCTGAGTCTGAGAGTGTTGTCCATACATTAAAAACAGACCATGCATGTGTTCATTTAAGTGCCATTCTGCAAGACATAGTTTTTCCAGTTTGTACAAAATTCTGAAATTCCATTATTGGGGGTGGAGGAAATGTTCTGAAAAGGCAATGGAAAGCAAAGAATGGGGGGGGGGGGGGGGGGGGGGGGAGAGGGAGTCAAACATTTTTGAGACTAAATTATATATATATTTTCATATGCAGCTGCTTATGAACAAGGCTTCCTTTTCTGTGGGATGATAGCCACAGAATGTGGGAGACATGCTGGATTTGAAAGAGGTGCAGTTAAAGAAAATAATCACTGCAGAAAGAAAATGCAGAAAAAGGTACTGCAAAAGGAAAATCATATAAAACAGCTATTTCACAGGTGGTCTTTTTAGTGTCCTTTCTTAATTTTCTGGGTATCTGATTTGATACTCCAGGGTCTCATTTGCAGAAGTAGCGATAACTTTTGAATGTTGTTGAAATCCATGGAAACTGTCCTCAGCTATGCTAGCTGCTATATGTGGTAAATCCTTTTAAAAAAGCAGGTCCAAGGTATTTCAAACAGAGCATCCAGAATTAGCACCTATTTTTCACCTTTATCTCTCTGTGTTAGAATTTCTCATCTGTAAAACGCTAATGCTGATAAGCTAATGCTAATGGGCGGCAAATGTGGCATCTCTTACTGCCAGAGAGCTGAACTGAACCAATTCAGCGGTTTTCTTTCAATACAAGCTTTCGTTTCTGGACTGAGCATGAAAGAGTAATTGCTTTCTTTCTATAATCATAATTCTGTGGGAGAAAGTCATGTGAACAATCTCAAGCCTCTTGCGGAGAGGACTTGGAAAATATTTTTAAACTACTGAACCCAAGTCACTTAATCCTTCCTGCTTACTGCAATGTATTGAATTTTTGAGACCAACCTAATGTAGCTTTAGCCAGTGTTATAGTCTTGGTTGTTGATAGAGGATTTGAAAAGAAACAAACGACAACAAAAATAAAACAACACCGCTACAAAAAAAGAACTCTTTATTCAGTATAGATTCTTCTTAAATTTACCAAAAAATAAATAAATATTCAGGAATATCAAGAACAGATATGTGGACTTAATACACAATAACTAATCACGACAGGGAACTGGGTTTGTTTAGCTTAGCGAAGAGAAGGCTCCGGGGAGACCTCATTGCGGCTTTCCAGTACTTGAAGGGAGCATATAAACAGGAGGGGGAATGGCTGTTTACGAGGGTGGATAGTGATAGGACAAGGGGGAATGGTTTTAAACTGAGACGGGAGGTTTAGGTTAGAGATTAGGAGGAAGTTTTTCACCCAGAAGGTGGTGACACACTGGAACAGGTTGCCCAAGGAGGCTGTGGATGCCCCATCCCTGGAGGCATTCAAGGCCAGGCTGGATGTGGCTCTGGGCAGCCTGGTCTGCTGGTTGGTGACCCTGCACATAGCAGGGGGTTGAAACTAGATGATCATTGTGGTCCTTTTCAACCCAGGCCATTCTGTGATTCTGTAACACAATTCTATAACTGTTTTCATGAGTGACTGACCTCTGTTCTCAAATTAGATGCATGCATGCATAACTACATAATTGGAAGAGTTATATGAACAAAATATTTCACTTAAAAATAAATAAGAACCCAAAATGCCTGACAATGGGAAAACAGAATCCACTCTCTGAAAAAATGTAAACCTGAAATGTAAGAAAACATTTCAGCATTGTGTGTCACCCCAAGTAAAAGGTTCTGTGGGTTGATAAAAAAAAAAAAAAAAAAAGCCAAAAGCTGTTGCTATCACTTTTCTTCTTATTCTATCTGTGTAATGCATTAAAACTATCAATAATGACTCTGAAATTGTAAGAAGCAAGGCTAATTTTTGTTTATCAGGCTTCTCAGTTGCAGAAATTGCTGTGAGATGCAGCTTAAACCTTTTCCAATTATGGGCCATATTTTCTACAGTAAGCAATGAGGTTGGAGGCCTGATTGCTTCAGACTTAGCTGCCAGCCCTTATCTTTTCCTCTCCTGCACTTTTGTGGCTGCCATTTGAACATTTCTTTTGGATTTGTGTCAGCAGTCCTGGTACCATGATTAACAGTACCGTGGAGCAAGCCGCGTTACCTGCGGGAGCAGCAAGGGCCAATTCACTAACGCTCAGCTGCTGGAAAGGAGACGCATGACAGCAGCATTTCACCTTAATAGTGCTTACCTCTTCTAGGGTATTAAACACAGCGCTGTTGAATGGTCTCCATTTCATCTCCAGGGCTGGTGAGCACTTCAGAGCAGATAAGTAGCCACACAGGCTGCTTGACCTTTCTTACATGGTGCAGCCAAGTGAGGGGACAGCACGCACCTTGAAACGTGCGTACTCCTAGCAAAAGCACACCTGAACACCCTTGTTTTATCTGGTCCTGTGTTGTTAAGCCACTTTCCAAAACTTGCCACTTGCTACCGCTGTTTGTTATTTATGGTCTTACTTTAACAATAATCATACAATCATGCAATCACAGAATGGTTTGGGTTGGAAGGGACCTTAAAGACCATCCAGTCCCAACCCTTTGCTGTGGGCAGGGCTGCCCCCCACCAGCTCAGCTGCCCAGCACTCATCCAACCTGGCCTTGAGCACCTCAAGGGGTGGTGCATTCACAGCCTCACCAGTCTCTCAATAAATTTTTTTCCTAAAATCTAACCTAAATCTTTCCTTGTAGTTTAAAGCTGTTCTCCTTTTTCCTGTCACTATTGCACCATATAAAACGTCGATCCCCCTACTGATTGGAAGCTCCCTTCAATTACTGGAAGGTCACAATGAGGTCTCCCAGAGCCTTCTCCAGGCTGAACAAGCCTAACTCCTTCAACCTTTCTTTGTAGGAGAGATGCTCCAGCCCTTTGAACACTCTCATGGCCTCCTCTGGACCCACTCCAACAGCTCTGCACCTTTCTTGTGCCAGGGGCCCAGACCTATATGCAGTATTTCATATGGAGCCTTACAAGGGCAGAGTAAACAGGAAGTTTTAGGGATGTAGACTGATTTAGGTTGAGGACTGTCTCATCAGCCAAAACAAAAGTGGAGCATGTACATAGAAAATGCGTTAAGTGATAAATACAACTTGTGTAAAGTCCCACAATAATCCAGAGCCTGGGTCTGGAACAGAATTAAAGTTGCCAATGCTTTTGTCTACCATCACACTGCTCTATCACTAGCTAATTTGGACTTGGTGTTCCTGATGGTCTTTTGCAACCTAAATCGTTCCATGATTCTGTTATTTCCAGGAATTCTGACCTTTTTGCAGCAAGGCAAAACAAAGACAGTTGAATATTTGTACCTGGGAGCAAAATGTTGGTAATGCTGGCTGCTACATTGATACGATATCTACTGCTACTGCTGCCTGGGGAGAGTGCATTAGCAGAGCCCAACAAGATGAAGTGCTGTGTTTTTTTACTACCATGGTTGGCAGTTTTCCTGTTAAATAAGAGCTGGCAGAGAATATAAGGTGCTTCTCTGAGGGCCAGACATTTTGTTCCCCTTTCTGAGGATTTCTGTGTTACTCAATAAACTGCACGGCCCCCGCGCTTTTCTTCCATTTTCCCCCGCCCCCTCTTTTTTTTTTTAAGTCTTATTTGGACTCCATTTTAGTTGAAACTGTTCAGTGCTCTTTTTCATCAGAGTCCTTTAGACTTCTTTCCTTTTTCTGGAAAGCAGCTGGAGTTTAAGCTGGAGCAAATATAAATGCTTTGAAGTTACTTTTTGTGGATGTGATGAATAATTATTTTTACAATACATGAGATAAAAAAGCCACCTGGATTAAAAATAAAAGCCTCTTGGACATAGCACTCGGCCATCTGCTCCCTGTGACCCTACTCGAGCAGGGAGCTGGACCAGATGACTTCCAGAAGTCCCTGCCAACCTCAGCCATTCTGTGATTCTGTGTGTAGTTTGGTCCTGTTACATTTTCTTTCCATTAGGACTCTACATGTACCCAGCACAAGCACAGCACAGTGTGTGTCCCAGCTGGGAGGCAGACCGTCTGTTTCAATTCACACTGTGGTCCACCAATGGTATCCTAGGGAGGTATGGGCAGATTTATTTTTGTCAGGTACACTCTGAGGTCCATTGACACATGCAGCAGAACATAAAGCAACCTCGTGCCAAATGAGAATTAAGGCGATTACCTCTGGTCACACTGATCCCTTTTCTCCTCTCATTTCTTTGCCTGAGTGTCATTCTGTGCCTGAACGGTTTTTTAAAAGAAGGAGAGAGACCCTGGAAGAAAAAGAGGGCTTTGCATTCATCCCATTGAGCAAAGAGAACTGGCTGAGACCATGTCGTTCTTGTTTTGTTTACAATTTTGCATAATATTGGTGATTTCTTTAGTAAGAAGACTGGCCACTGAAGGGTTCTGTCTTGGTGGAACTGGACTAGAGCTGATCACTAACAAGAGTGAATCTTTATTACATTCGTAAGGAAAGCTTTAAGAAGTGAAGCAAAGAGATGTGAGTGAGAAGCAGAGGACCAATGAGCTGCGTCTTCTGACTGATTGCACTGACTAACATGAGTAGCCTCTTTAGACCTCACTGTCCTGTCTCTCTTTGGCTTTGCATGGAAAGGAACTCCAAAGGCAGAGAATGGAGAAGGGATGGTACCCTGCTGCAGCAGCTGGAGGTAAGTAAGTTCCATGCAGGAGGCAAGTGCTGTCTGTGAGCTTGATCTAGGCTCACGCAAGTACTCCCAGCTACCAGGCTCTCATTTGTCCATCCCAGCACCTTTCTCCCTGCTGCCAAACTGTGCCTGAGGTGTGATGATGATGATCCCTTTTCTGTAGAGCTGCTCTTTTAAAAGCCTCAGTGATGCTTACTATTTGCAAGCAGGTAAGTATTGATCATTTTTAGCAACTCTGCAGCACGGCTGAAATTCTCCAGCCCGTGGGATGTGAGCAGGTGCTTTGGTCGCAGTGACAACCCCAAGACATTAAACTGATCTCCTTTGTTACGATCTAGCTCTTGTTTTGAGATGTTGTTAAGCGAATTTCAGGGCTGATTAGACTACAGTGGTTATATTCCAATTAGGACAATGTTTTCTAAACTGCCTATATACATGCAAAGATCAATTAAGTGTGTTTCAGCCTTTTTCTTCCTATTTTTTCTCTTCTTTTCCCGTCTCCTGTCAATCTTCTATTTCTACCACTGTTTTTCTGCCTCTTTTCATCATTTTGGTACTACTAGCTACTGAAAAGAATTGAGTAGGATGCTTATATCTGAACTAACAACATCATACAGCTCTTCTAGTCAGTTCTACTCTTTACAGATGTAAACAAGGGAGAACAATACAGGAAAAAGAAATGAGCAGATGCGTATTTTCTGATTCTATATGAGAAGAATGAAGCACATTTGCGTGGTATATGATGAATACCTTCAGAGGAGAATACACCTGAACACAAAAATTAATGATGTGGAAAAGTGTCAGTATAATTCCTTTCAGTTTCCTATGGACCCCCTCTAGATCATACTAACTTCTATCCGTCTGTTTCTGTACATTAATACAGTTAATAATCCTGATCTTACATTTATCTTTGATAGAACAGAGTAGAGATCTCAAGGCCGTGCCTGCATGGAAGCACAACTGATTCATTAACAAGATGTAGCCAAAGTACCTCCCCTCTGAAAGTTTTTCTGGCAGCAGCACAAAGGGAATTACTCTGTCCTCTGACAGCAGATTATTTCCTCTCATTTCTTTGCTTTGGAGCTCCTCTGCTTGGTATGGAAAAATTAAAAATTCATCCTACTAAGGGGCTCAGGCCTGGTTTTGTCATTTAGTGGCATAGAGTAACCAGAGTAACTTGAGTGCCACCCTGCACCTGGAAGTGCTGTATTTAAATACCAACCAGTGTAACTTTGAGAGTAATTAAAAAACAAACAAACAAACAAACAACAGCACCAACATTTGTTGTGATGTAGGTATTATAAATATGTCACACAAAAAAGATCAGTCCCACTAGGAAGGATGAACATTTTGTGGATGGAACATTTCGTGGATGCAGTACAGTGGCTTGCAGTTACCTGGAGATGGACTCAAATCCTAGTAAAAAGAGGGTTATGTTTAACTCAAGTCTCCTATATCTGAATTTTCTAACTGTAGAGTTGTTTTCTAAAAGGAGAGAACTGTCTCACTTCCCCTGTCATTTTACATGTTGCCTGGGTGACCAGGAAGGATCAGCAAGGCAGCACCTGTTTTGTGGAACATTTACCAATAAGAACCTGAGTGTCTTTGGGCTTCAGGTGTTCTCTGGGTGAGCTGGCAGGATCTTCAGAATTTCATTTACAGCTATAGTTGCTCCTTACGTGGTTTAGAAGACCCTTTTGTGGACTAAACCAGTAAGGAGTGCACATTGGGACAATAACTCCAAGGATGGTCTATGCTTGGCCAAGCGACATGGTTATGCAGAGTCCCTGTGTCTGGGCAGGTTCACTCTATGTGCATTATCATTCACACCCTCTGTCCAGCTGCTCTTGATTGAGTGCTACAGTGCTTTTACGTTCACGGAGACCTTGAAACTAGGAAGTCGTGCAGGGCCCTTTCAGTCTTTCAAAATTAATCATTTTAACTTAGTTGTTTTTAATTAACTGCCAGTATCCTTGCACCTATCTATAAACCAGTCAATAACAGCAAGTGTGGTAAATGTGGCTGGTAAGTATCACTCCTGACAAAATGGGAATTCTGGTCTCCTGTTTATCCAGTAGATCAAGGCCTTCAGGCTGGCTGCTCAACTCATAGCATACAATATCAACAGTAATGACTGTCCTCTACTGGTAGTGATGCTTGATATTTTAAGCTATTGAAATTAATAACTGTATTTTCAGCCTTGACAGATTCATTATGTTCTCCAAGGACACGTGCCCCCATTTCACTTTTACAGGGAAGTTGTTCATCCGGCATTGTTACCCCAGCACAGGAAAGTTACAATTGAGGAGAGCTACACCAAGCTAATCAGGGTTACCCTGATCCAAAAGACCACTTAACAGTGGGAAGATGCAGTAATTAGGTGAGAATTCCCTGTGTGCAGTGCCCAGTGCTGCATGCACCTTGTGGCACACAGGGAGGGACAGCTGAGCTGGGCAGCCTGTCTTCGTCTGATGATATGCAAATAGACTTCCAGCAAATCCCTCACTAGTACCAGTTGGCTCAACTTTCACTGATCTTTATAAAAGCTACAAGGAAACATCAAAAGAGCAGAATTTGGCCCCATAAAAGCCAAGAAATAACCCATTTATGGGTCTCATTGTAAGGTATTAGCAGTTTAAAATTACAGTCATTGTGTGACACAAAGAACATTCTGAACAATCCATTCCCTTATGGATGTGATTTAAAATTAATTCATTCTTCCGCCTCACTCCATTATTGCCAGCAAACCAGTGATGTGGAATTACTTACTTCTAAGCCATATGGTCTTCTGAGGACAGATACCTCCTTAGTTTGCTCTAATTAATACATTTCGTGTATCAGAAGTTCACTCTGATTTTTAATTTTATGTTAACTAAACTGAACAAAAGGAAAAGTCAATTTTGCAATTAGCGGCTAGGGATGATTTTTGTTGTTCTTCTCATTTCCTATTTACTTCAAAATCAAAGAGACTAGCACCCTGGCATGTCAGCACTTCCTAGAAAAGCATTAGAGTATGTTGGAGAAGAGATCAAATGGTGTTAAAAGCCTGTTTTTAATTTTCATGCTTCTACCTAAAAATGTGATTCTTTAAAAGGATTTCTTGTGACAGAATCACTTCTGCATGTAACTGCATGGAGAGCAAAGATCTAGACCTTGCTGACTCATTTAGCAGAGATTTCTTGATTTTCTTTAAAGCTATGGGTTTTGTTTTGTTTGCTCCCCTGCTGTTTCATTTCCTGCTAAATACAGAAAATGTAGCCCTCTATGCCCCATCAAACCTGTGGCCATCTGAACAAAATAGAAGCAGGCACCATAAGAGAGGTAGAGTACTACCTCAGCAAGTCCATTCAGAGCACTTCCAAAGACCAATGTCCTGAATTACAGAACATTTAAAAATTTTTATTTTAAAAACAACAAAAAAAAATTATTCTATACAAAGTTTTTATTTTTTATGTGAAAAAATTATAGATCTGTGTGATACTTTAGTGGAATTTCATATTATAATAGTGGGCCAATAATAAAACCTGTTAAAATGTCAATGGAAGTGTAAGCCAGATTAGGCCTGACATGAATTCACACATTCTCCTTGAAGTGTATTTTCGCTACCTTTCCCCTATTTTATATCTCATTAATCAAGCACTGTTTCCTTCTTTTTTCTTTATCTATGTGATTACCATCTATGGGAGTATATTATTTCAGAGAAGACCTTTCCCTGCAACTGAGAAGCACAGACAGCTTATTTTAAATGCCAAAAATTAGAGGGGAAAAAAGGAGAGGACCTACTGGAACTGAAAATAGAGTCCTGAAATGGATTCCCTCCACTCTTCCTCTTGCCGTTGAAACAAAAGCAGCTTAATATTTGCCTTTATCAGCTAGTTTTATAACAAAATGTGAACTAGAAGGAAAATCTGTTCACCCTCACTACTAGTGAAATCTCCTGAAAGAGCACAAGAAACTTGTTGATGTTTGAGTTTGCACAGAAACATTTCAGACCTCTCCACAGTCTGAAATCCCTTGCTATTTATTTCCTTTTTTAAGACAATTGTTAGTTCTGCCCATAAAAAAAGCCTTCAACCTGCAACCCAAAAGAAGACAGGAGAGGTTTCTCACCAGCCACTCTGCCTAACCTTGATGATTACACTGGAGAATCAAGAGCACCCATTTAGTCAGTAAGCACAAGCACAAATCATCTGTGCAGCTCATTCACATCCACATAACAACAGCTGCTGATATCACTCCTTCCAAGTCCCCAGCAGCTATTCATTTAATCCCATAACCAAAAAATCCTCACTTATTCCAGAGTATCAGTGCCCATAAAGAGAGCTGAAGAGGTAGAAATAATGCAAACTAAATTTCCATCATACCTGATGAAGGTGTAACTTTTCCAAATAGATGTGTTGCTAACACACATCCTCTTCTCTTCCTTCCAGTGCTGTGCAAAATTCTGCACCCCATGAGGCCTAGGAGAATACTGATGAACATAGTATTAGAAACCAAAACTGTGATATCAGAACCTGCAGGGAAATAAATTGTATGGCTTAAAATATGTTTGGATGCCCTTAACTCCAGTAATTTGGTCACTCATCTAAATTGTGTACATTTGCATATTTATTTTTGTCAACACAATTCTCTTAGGTTATAGTTAGTGTTGCATTTTTCCTTAAAGAATAAATTACTTTTAGCCTTGAGGCAAGCTCATGAAATAGCTGACAGCTTTCTGTATATCTGCAGCATAGTTAGATCATAATCCTGTTTTCAGGAGGCATCTATACTTAGTTCACTATGTTCATAATGATGAAATAATTATGGGAGTATTAAAATTCATCCTTTGCTAGTAACAAGCTGCAGAAATCTTGAATGCTCCCTAGGCTAAGGTTCACAATCTGTTTAAATTGGCCTTTCATGGCACAAGTAAACAGCTTTAATTATCTGGGCAGATAATCAAAGTATTCTTAGGTCTGGGGGTGAGGTTATATTAATCATATCCTACCTCTAGAGAAGGTCCAATTCTATCAAGCACTTCACGAAAAGGCGTAAGTGCTTACTCCGTAATAACACTTATTAGCCTTCACAAATTATGAAAATATTATGGGTGCCATAATGTCAACTCTGTGAAGCTGGAGCTTCCTTATAACAAATTACTGAGGGTCAATTTCTGTCAATCAGCAAAAAGTACTGAATGCATATAGATATATTCCACCTGCATTTATCGCAAGCAAGAGCTGCTGCTGAATAATGTGCCTGTAAAATATACATCTGTGTTGCACATTGCATGCCAGAGGCACATAGAGCCTCAATGGAACTGGTAAAGAAGCTTTGGGCTTAGCTGAAGTCAACTGAAAAAGAGAAAGGGCATTGCACCACGAAGATTAATGGTTGAGGCTAAAAATCCTTTCTCACTTCCCTCCCTTCCTCAGTAAATCTGCCCCAGAACTCATTTGCACAATATTCAAGCAATGGAAACGACATCGATCAACAGGTACTATACCAAACCTGAGATTTATTGAAGTCTACATTTCCTGTTTTGCCTTGTCACAGGCTTCCAAATATCTTATGCAGTGCTGTACTTATTTCATTACAGGTCCTCAGTAGCTTTTCAGTTACTTCTATTATGTGAGCTCAGAGGAGAAATAAGGTAGAAATAAATATACTGTCACATTTCCAGACGAATTGCTCAAAATGCTAAATTTGCCACCAGAAATGTATGGCACTGGGAACTAAATTGCATAATAATATAAATTTGGAAACACGGCTCTTTTAACTTTATATGTTTTAATGTACTGCCTTGACAGTATCCCTGTGGAATTAAAACAAAGTCTATATTGTTTTATTACCTGTAACAACATTGAAAGGAAATGAAGTGAAATATTATTTCAGCATGTTTGAATTAATTTGATGATTTATTAGAGGATGCCTTTGTGGCTGATAACAAATGGCTGGCTGCAACCTCCATTTCCCACTCTTTTTTTTTTTTCTTGACTTCTTCCATGTAGAGGCTGGGAGACAGAGAATGTTCTCTATTTCTTTTACATTTTATTTTCAAAGGACTTGCACACTTCGTTAAAAGCTGATTTTTAAAGTAATTCAGAGCTTATCCAAACACTTAAGAAAGAGTTGTTCATTCTCAGATGTTTTCAACTGTGGTGGCAAACTGCAAGATGGGAGCAAGCAGGGATTGGAAGATGTTGACCAGCCTTGAGGATGCACTTCCTGGCTCTGTCAACCTGTTTTCCAAATTTTTCCATATTTTCAAATGCATTTGCCAACTAATCCTTAGTGAAGCCAAACAAGTGACTCAAAAGGAATGGTCTCCAAAGTGGTCTAGAGCACAGTGCTGCCAATGCATATGACATTGCCTGTGGGGTGCGTGCCCCCTGTGTGTATCAAGGACATCTGAAGCCCATGATTTAAGTTAAGCAAGTGAGTCAAGTGCGTTGCTGGTCATGTGGGGCCATTCTTGAGCTACAGTCAGACTTGAGGAAAAAGGGTACCTGGATACCTTTGGCTATCTGCACTTTAGCCATGCAGTAGACAAAGTGGAGGCAAAAAAGCTCAGGGGGAGTTTGGGAGACACAGTCCCTGTCAATGAGGTCCTTATGGGCCAGAAACCTGGTCAGGTAACAGCCACCTTCAGAAGGCTGATGTGCATAGACAGTCAGCTCCAAAGGAGTGTGTGTGTCTGAGCCCACAGCTCCTGCTTCCTTGTGCACCCCGGCTTAGATCTGCAACATCTCATGGACATAACAGATCAGTTCAGACAGGATTTCTTTCACAAAAGGCATTGTGTTAATAACTTAGAGTGTATTATGCCTCACGATGTTGTTTGTGTTTCATAAAACACCAGTACTCTTAAGAGTGCATGCAAATGTCTGTTTCAGTTCCAAAAGATCTTCTAGCTGTTACAACTGTAGACAGATTTTGACAGCTAACATTCAGAAGTCATGAAAACCAAAGGTAATGGCAATACTGTGAGCTTGAACAGAATGCCATGGAAGTCAATAGAAAAGAGCTGGGAGTTAAATACAAGTTTGATTCAAAGTAATGAAAACATGGAAATTAGCAGATTAGTATAAAGCACTGCTTGTGTCAGATGTGGATAAGAAAGGCATTATTTATATAACTAGCTGATCTTTAAGTCGCTTCCAACCTAAGCCATTCTGTGATTACTGATCATTCACCTTCTTGCATGTTCTAAGTACTTTCCTTTGCCCAGTACCAACATGCTCTGTAGTGTGCTGTTCCTACTCAGTCTTAACTAGTGTCCTGAAGCAGAGGGAATAAAGAAAATGAGCCCATCTATAACATATTTCAATAAAGCATGAAGGTGGTATTGGTTCTGTCACCTGTGGATTAAAGTAGCTGGTTTTGTTAGAATTTGATAGCGTTCTGCTCTTGTTCTATTATTTCATTGTATTTTATTTAAAAGGAAAAGAATTGAAGATATTTAAAAATACATTGCCATTGTGGGAAAAGGCAATTACATTAGCTTTCTGCTACTGTACTTCTGACTCAATGTTAAAATTTCTCAGTTTAAAAAAAGGTTTTATTTCTTCACTTAAGAAGAATGGTGTAGACTTCCTTAAATCACCTGCAGACCCTCCTCCTTTTGTTTAATAGAATCATAGAATCCTTAGAGTTGGAAGGGATCTTTAGAGGTCATCTAGTCCAACTCCCCTGCCATGAACAGGGACGCCACAGCTAGATCAGGGTGCCCAGGGCCTTACCCAGTCTCACCTTAAAAGTCTCCAGGCAGCAGCCACAAAACTAGGTGACATGTTCCAGTGCCTTTTTGTCTTGCTGTCATATGAATTTAGTCTCACCAGATCCGATGATGAAATGCCTTTTATTTCAGTGAGGCAGTAATGTTGCACCTGCTTATCATTTGCTGCCTGACATCTCAGAGTTGTCTAAATTTTTGTGAATGGGCAACGTGAATTTTTTCCTCTGTGAAGACTTAGCTGATGATTTGGTATAGTACTTAAAGCCTATTTAGATATACTATAAAGAGCCTCATCAAAGAGCCTCTTGAAATGGCAAGATTCTTCTTTCCATCAACAAACCAGGGTCCAAGCTTCACATCTGTCAGCAGCATCAGAAATAGTCCTATACCCAAATTTACAGAATTTGGTATTTAAGGACTCACTGCATTGTACCTCCGGTTACCTAAGTCAGTTTATTTCTTGTGTGGGGCATATGAGAAGTTGAACCAAGCTCTTGTCGTTATCTATTCCTGTAAATTATTGATATCTGAAATGCTGATGCTTCAGGCTGTGGTTACAGTAAGCATTAAAGCTTCCTGCAGTATTCTTTTTCTTCCTGGCTCTTGTCCCATATTTTGGCCTTGTCCACTTCTAGAACAAGTAGAGATGGGCTGTGATTGACAGCTCATAGTTGTTTGTGTATGTAGGATTATTTTTGTTCATTTTAAGAATGCCAGAGAAAACCTAGTGTTAATTATTGATTTCAAGCAAGAGAAGGCAATGCTTTCTTTTACCAGCAAACATCTTTGCAGCAACAGTAAATTTTACTGCAAAGATTTGAAAGCATGTTTATGTATCTGCACAAAGCCAAAAATGATTCAGCTATGTCTCTCCCAGTCTCCCCCTCTGCTGCTCCATTGCCTAGGGAAAAGCTGCAGCTATGGCATTGTCTGCTGCTCGTGTGAAGGAGAGAGCCATATGTTTAAGCTGGCTGTCCAGATCTAGAAGGAAGGAGCTGGATTTGGTTCCATTAGGAAGAGAATTGCTGCTGTAGATCAGGGAAGGTCTTCTCACACAGATTTGGGGAAAAAAAAAAAAAAGAGAAAAAAAAGATTTCGGTCTTTCTTGAATAGAAGACTCTGTGTCTGAGTAGTAGTAAATTATTTTTGTGTGAAAAGCTTCTGGGATGTATTACTCAACCTATTTTCCTGAGGAATTTTATCATCTCCTGTCAAGGAGAACATATTACAAAAATCCAGGGCGCTGTCTGTCTCCATACCCCTTTGATAGCTGTAAAAACGAAAACTTTGAGGATAGCAAGGTACTGTGCAACCCGTTTCTCTCTGTTCACATCAAGAGAATGACGAGGGGTTGGCTTTCAAGAGCTTGGAATCTAAGTGATTTATCTGGGATCATACTGAAACCTGCAGGTGAATTGATCCATGGCATTTTTATTAGGCTGAATTTGGTGCTATGTTAGGCTGCCCTTTCTCTAGTAACCCATGCTCAGACGGTGGGGAGCTTGCACTTCTCAGCAAATCATTGAAGAATGGAGTATGATCATAAGGCACATCAACCATAAAGTATGATCGTAAAGCTCATAATTACAAAGCTTTCCTTAATAATTGCACCAAGATTTAGATTATATATGAGCTGTGTAGAAACAGGCCCATGATGGGATCTTCTCCTTGGAGGTCAGTTATAAACACAAGGAGAGGTGTCTACACTTCTAGGAGAGACCATGAAATCAGATACAGGGGGCTGAAATTCTCCCGGGATGTTTTGAATGCTTTGAAGGTACTGAGCTGTCCATGCGTTTTCCTGAGACCCCAGCAATGTCCTTACAAATGTGACACTGATAGCTGTTCAAGGGGCTTCTTGTTTTTGCTTGAAGCATTCAACTGCCAAGAGACTTTGGATTCTTCCTTTGGCATCACCCTGCTTCCTGCCCTCCTGCATCTTCATGCCATCTATTCAGATCCAGAAACCCAGCAAGCTCTATCTGTGGCCTGCCGGAAAAGGGGGAACATTGCTGCGGAAATAACAGCTCCTGACAATCAGTGCAAGGAGTGGGAAATCTGCCACCACACTTTCTGCTAACACAAACCAAGCCTTGAGACTTAAGCTATGTACTGAGTCCTTAGAGTCAGGCTTAAGCATCCCATGGAAGTCTGACCTGGGCTTCTCCATGGTTGAAGTGCAGGAGGACACCTCACAGCACGACTGCATGCTGATACTGACACAGTGGCTGCAAGGCAAAATTCTCCTTAAGGAGAGTGGCAGATACCTCTAATCACATCTAACAGTTTTAGCTTGTTAATCTTGTAAAGCACTCACTAAGTCACGTGTAATTCTCTATGATGTAATGGAGCCAGCCTTTAATTCATGCTGATGATACCATATGCTTGAATATGACAGCCTCCCTTTTTTTGACTACTATGTAAAATAGACCGTGCTGTTCTTTTCCTCTGTTATTTATTCATCCTTGCTCCTGTATGTGATTTTTATAAAAATAATTTCCTTAATCTTCCATTCATCTTTCAACTTACAAGAACCAAATATACTTACACGGATCTGGGTGTTGCTGTGCTAAAAAAATAAAAAAAAGAAAAAAAGAAAGGAAGAAAAAAAGGAATGAAAAAAAGATTATTTACTACTTTTCTGATAACAGAATTAAACTGTGCCTTGCCAGGCTTGCTTAGCTGGCACTAGGAAGATTAATACACCCACATTTGGCTTACTCGAGTTACAGACTGTTTACGCTAACAATTTGGAGAAAATGACACCAGTGGTCTCCAAGAAGTAAAGTGCCAACACAACAGATTTTAAAACCTGCAAGAAATAAAAAGATGGGCCTCAGTAAGAAATGAAAGCCTTGCATGCTGGATTAATAAACAGGAAAGCGTTCATGGTATATAAAACACATTGTGTGTGCAGAACCTGCTTGCTAATCCAAAGCTATACCGAAGCTAAAAAGTTTGGCTTTTTCAATTGCTAAATATCTAGGAAACCCAGACACACTAGTGTATTAAAATTTTCCTTCAAAATGGCATTTCATTGCACATATAAACATCTATGGTTTTCAATGTTTTTTTTTAATAAATAAAATCTCCATTTAAATCCACATAGTGCAAATGCTTCTGCACACGCCTGATTCAAATTGTTTACATAAATACTTGCAAGATTATGGCCTGAAGGTGCATCTGTTTTCACCTTTTCCTCCTGACCTTACTTGAAAGATGAGTGGGATTTTTCAAGGTTAAGAAAGTGAGGCTTAAGAAAGTGAGGCATACAGTTCTCCTCACTGACTGTGCTGGGGGCTGGATCCCTACACATTTTTAAAAATCCATAGCAGAATATCTGAAGGAAGCCTGAAAACAGCAGTTTTAAGAGAGAGAAAGGCAAATGTACTGCAGAAGCTGTCAGAAAAACATTGACTAACAGTTGCAACTGAAAGACAGAGCAAACCTGAGTAAACAGCATAATTGTACATGCCAAATACTCCAATGCAGAACATTTATTATTGTACCCTTGTAGGGAGAGGAATGTGTAGTAAATGACTCACACTCACTACCAACTGCTTAACAGACCTCACACCATATTTTCATCTAAATTATTATGACAGTTCCAGTACTCTATAAAGAATATGTCCTTTATGCATGATGATGTAACTGAAACAGGAAGATTCAAAGAGCAGTTATAAGGATCTGTAATAAGTCTCCATCAAAGCCCCACTGGTTAGTTTATCAGTAGTGTCCGCATCGCTTACTCTTCCGTGTTTCAGCATTGCATTGATTTATGGCCCAGTTCTCAGCCCACTGGAGGCAGTGACAATACCTGCTCTGAAAGGAGCTATCAACTCCTAACTTTCCAAATTTGGCTGAGTTGCTTCACCCAGATATTCCAACTCTGTTCCTTCCGGCTCTTTTGTGGTCTTGATCATAGCTGAGGGTTGCTTTTAACAGCTCTCCCTGGCACTGGCTATGGAGAGCCAAAGTTGCCCAAACTGGGCTTTAATGCCTTGGTGAAGTGCAGCACAGGCAGAGCTTTCTTTAGATAGTCCCTAAAAGAAAACAAAGGCGCACAAAAGCAGTTGTCTTAATTACAGTTGTACACGCTGTGATGTTTGAATGATTACTGATAAGGTGAAATGGGATGCTGAGCATGGTCTCTTAAAATCTGTCTAGTCTCCAGTCAAGTCTAAATAAATATCAGTAAAACATTGATGTTATGTCCAAAAGCTAGCAGAGGAGCTCGGAAGGAATATGACAGACAGTTAGACTGAAGCTTTTAGCCTGACACTAAAGTACTATAGGAGACGATAATTCCCTTCAGCACATTAGTTGGTCATGACAAATAATTCACAACAACAAATTCAAATAAAAATATAGGTCTAAATCTATTCTTTGTTTGTTGCAGACTGTCATGAATGCTACGGAGAGAATATTTTCAATAAACTTTCATGCGTAAAGGAGCTGCTTTTACTAGTTTTCTTCTTGCTGACTTGGGTATCTCCACACTGCATGAGGCAGTGGGGCTGAGCACACGTGCTCTCTCTTCCTGTGAGTTTTTCTCGTAACACCTAAATTTGTTTGTGAGCAACTGAAAGGTGTGAAGTGCAATTCTCTACATTCTCGCGTCTGACCAGCATGCAAAGCACCCAGATGCTCACACATACATTAAGCATCCCATAGGGTGAAAAGGCAATAAAAATAAAGATCTCTCTTCCTCAGAATCATGGAATCATTAAGGTTGGAAAAGACCTCTTATATCATCTCATCCAACCATCCACCCACCGCCAATGTTGACCACTAAACCTTGTCCCTCAGTGCCACATTCACACATTTCTTGAACACCTTCGGGAACATTGTCTCTACCACCTTCATGGTCAGTCTGTTCAAGTGCCTGAACACTCTTTCTGAGAAGTTTATCTTAATATTCAACATGAACCTCCCCTGGCACAACTTCAGGCTGTTCCCTTTCATCTTATCACTGTTACTTGAGAGAAGACCCCAGCTCCTCGCAACCTCCTTTCAAGTCATTGTAGAGAGCATCATCTGAGGAATAAAAACACTGCACAACTTGTCTGTCTCTTAGATAAATCAGTACTAGTAGTCCCCAAATTGCTAGTGTTAGGACTCTGAAGGAGCCCTTACACTTGGGAATGCAGTGGGACCTGGGAGCTCAACCCTTTTGCCTCTCATCCGAGGAGAGTACTTGCTTTCTTACATCGAGGACTTTGAGGACTGAAGAAAAGCAGTATACCTTGACTGCAAGTCTATAATATTTGATCCTGCATTAGAGCAAAACGTGACTGTATTTGCTTAAGCATGTCAATGTAACTTTTGATAGAACTCTTGCAGCAAAATATTTTGATGTTGATATTTATGCAAAAGATTTTGAACTATTCTAGGACCTGATGAAAAATGAGATGAAAAATATCTTGAAATAGCAGTAGAAATGCATGGTTGCCCTTCTAAAATATACTGAAGCGGAAGAAAAAAAGCAGAAAAAATCTCCCAGTGTCTCAATTTCAGCAGCAGCCTCCTGAAGTACAAAGTTGGATATGATGATGAGGACTGAATTCGGAAAGAGCGCAAATCAACATTGAATTTAACATGTTTTGGGAAAATTATTTGAACACTGTTAATTGTTAAGTGGTTTGAGATATGGGCTAAAATTGTAAGATTAAGTAAAAATGAATGTTTAACTGTGTTTTTACTTTAAAAAATGGGAGGCTAGTATGGTCCCTCTTCTTTCCTTGATCTCAGTGTTGAGCTTAGCATTAAAGCTTCTATTTGCTCACTTCACTAACGAGGAAAATATTGCTTTATTCTCCTAATAAAGGTGAGGCTGGATTGTGCTCCACTGTGCATTACCAAGATTTATTTACTTAGGTGCAGCGGTAAATTTTGCTCAGTCCCATTGAGAACATAATTTGAAGACCATGGAGGACCTGTGAATAGGAAAGGCATCTCTATTTATTCTTTACAACCTTAATTTTCTTGGTTACAGCTCTCAGAACCTTGGTGCACTTACAAGACAGCAATTTAATACCAATCGTATGAAGACACATAATACAGAAATTGAGCGAAAATAAACATGAATATCTGCCATGCCATGCTTGAAGTTTATTTTACAAGCACCTGTGCCGTGAACTCCAGAGGAACTATTGCACATATTTCAATATATATATATAACATGGGCAAACAGTGATGTGATCATTTTGCTGGAAGTTCTGATGAAGAGGTAATTGACTAATTCAACCTAATAAGCCTGTACAATTTTTCCCATATCAAATTCAAACAAATTTGAGTTTTGGTTTAGATTTATTTAAATTCTGCCTGTTCATTTGACTTTTCCCTTTCTTCTTAAGTTTTCTTTCCTACTTCCTTCCTACATGCTATAGCTTGCAGATATCTCACACTTCCCTAGTTCTTAGTGAACTGCCTTTTTTTCCATCACCTTTCAGTTAATCTGTAAGATAGGGAAACTGTGCTCTCTTCAGAATACAACCCTGACAACCAGTTGCTCTGACACCTTCTACCTGTTGCATCGCCTCCTACACTACCTGCAGTGTACATTTGATTTGAGTTTTGATTGGGCATTAGGTGTACAGTAAAAAGATGTTTGAGAAGTGATGGATCAAAAGCAACATGTAAATAGTACATTACCATTATATGAAGAGCTAGAGTTGTTAGGCCACTCTGTCACTTTTACAAATAAGAACCAATTGCCCTCACAGAGTTCCTCACTTGATTATGGGTGCCACATTTTTCAAAGGACAGACAAATTGAAGAAAATTTAGAGATAGTAAAGCATTGGTAAATGATCTGGAAAATAAGAATGTACAGGGGAAAATCAGAGCTGGGCATGTCCAGTCAAGAAAAAAAGATGATCAAGGGAGATATAATTTCTACATTAAGTATGTCACAGTCATGGATGATTAATCCACAGAGGAAGATAAGAGGCCAAAGGCGTCAAGCAGAGAGGGAAAATGCAACTTCGATATGAGGGAAAACTTCCCATTACAAAGCAAAATTGACAGTGAACAAGTCATCAGGAGAGACTGCATAATTGCTGTTATTGCAGAAGCTCAAGGTCAGACTCAAGACCCTCATCTATTTAGAATCATTTAAAGAGGACTAAGTCATACCTGCCCTTTAAGAGGACAATTGAAAACCCAATCTTCCTCCAGAAGGTTTTACTGAATAATACTCACAGGAAACCTGTCTTGGGTTTTTGTCTTTCTGTAAGCCCCAAGCTTTGTTGAGCATTGAATTAAGTGTTTGAATTCGTAACACTTTAAGAAATTAAAATATTCTTTCTATGAGTATGCAGAGACTAATAAAAGTCAGATCAATGGGGAACTCTGGAAACACTTGTAATGAGGGTCCATTAAGTGATGGACGTGCCCCATAGCAACTCCTGAAGTAGTTTAATGGGGTTTTATTGTAGACAGTCTACTTAATAGATCACATTTGACCATCCTCTGAGCTCTAATAAAATGCACATGCCTGGGAGAGTATTATAAATGCTGATAGTGTTCTCTGTACCTTCTTAGCTCTGTAGGTTTGATGGTAGGTGTTGATGGTTGCATTATTTGGATGGAAGTGCTACTATGGCTTTCCTCAGCACACCAACTACCCATCAGAATAGGATTCAGCTTATTGTTGGTATTCAATCCTTCACAAGGTAATAATTCTCCTCACAATTATTTTTGTCTGTTGTTCATTATGATCTGACTGTTAGATTTTAAGGAAAAGGATAACGAAATAAATATAACTTCATGTTTCCTGGTTCTGCTTTAGTGATGCACGCTGTATATTTTAATAATATTTTGAGGTAGATATACAAGTTCTGAAAGAGTAATAGACAGAAATAACCTGTTACAGAAGAAAAATATACAGGTAAAAATAAGAAGCTGAATACTGGCATTTAAATGTATGTAACAGCCTTAAAGTTAGGAACCATTTATGAAGTACACTAACAGATGAGTTGCTTAATAGATTTTTGCATAAGTTATTCGTAGAATTCCAGACACTATTCCAATGTTACTTCTGTGCTTGGAAGGTTTGTGTAACAAAAAGCTAGTCCAAACCAGGTGGGTTGTGCTCTCATATAAACAATGAACTGTTGGCTGGTTGGTGCAAAATTCTCCTAGACTTGAGGTATAACTCTATGAATGCTCTTCTGAAAACACATTAGTCCTATGTAGTCCTGGCCTGTGTAGCTTTAAAGCAAAAGGCAGTATGTATACTGGACGATATATAATATTGTTCTGCCATCTTTTCATCCCCCTGTGAAAAACTAACTCTCTGGCTTTTTGTTTTACTTAGGTTTGAAACTTCTTGTTAGATAACATGGCATTTTAGGTCTGTGTAATCACAAGTGTGTATAGCAGGTCAGATATGAATTCTTTAGTTCTACCTCACAAAATGCTAATGCACTGGAGATGTTACAGGCTCCCTTTCAACTGAACCCTATTGACTTTTGACTGAAGGAAAGAGGAGAAGTAGAATAAACAGTAGAGAATAAGATAAGTGAGATTGAAGCTTTGTGTTGAGTAGGAATGAATGTGGATTTGCCAAAATGGGTGTTTGTGTATTTCAGCTCTAAATAGGGATGTTAAAAAAGCAAACCTCCGGTTTAAGTTATGTGGAGAATTAACAGTTTTGTAAATCGAATTAAGGAATAAATCTTTCATGCTGAGAGGAGCATTTTCAGATTGCAGATAAATGGTTTGAATCTCTCCTCTGTTATTGCGCATCATGTGCTCAGCCCTTTCAACCCTCCCACACTCTGCCCTCCTTTCCTATACCTCCTATTATATATATACCTCCTATTGCTGAGTCAGATTTTGCTGCTTGCAATGGCAATGGGAGTGCATTTAGGACATAGTGCTTTTCACTATCAAAGCATACGTTGCATATCAGAAAATGCACAGTCATAAGTAAAGTGAAAAGTTTGTAATAGCAACAGCTTGCAAACACAGGAGACCCACAAGTTGACCTTTCTTCTCCAATTTCTCTTCAGATGTCTCAGAAGTTTTCTCTTAGGTTTATGGGTTCTCTGAGATTTTTCATTTTCCAGTGTATTTTCTGAACTCCAAGGTCAAATCATGCAGCTGAATTAGGTAACAGTGTCTAGAGAGGGTGACTCAGTTTATTTGATGAGCTGCTCACAATCCCAGTAGCAACTCCCAGCATGCTGGGGATTTGCAGGCAATATTTATGCTTGTCTTTCCCCCTCTGTGGATTTTCTTACTGAAAAAAAAAAATTAAATCTTCCTCTGGCTTCTTTGAGGAGAGGGGAGTAGGATTTAAACAGTTGTCCATAAGGTCTGAGAATTTTTCTCTTTTCTGGAAGATAAAGTATTTCTTTTGCTTATTACTGGCTACTTGATGTCTAACTCATGGTCTCACGGCCATGGTCTCGTGGTTCTATGGTATCTGTCTTTTGCATATAACTTAAGAATCATTTAGATTGGAAAAGACCTTCAAGATCACCAAGTCCAGCTGTCAAACTGACCTACCAAATTCCATCACTAAACCATGTCTCTTAGTGCAAAGTCCACACATCTCTTGAATACTTCCAAGGATGGAAGTACTCCACTACTTCCCTGGGCAGCCTGGTCCAGTGCCTGATTGCTCTCTCTGTGAGGGGATTCTTCCTGATGCCCAATCTAAACATCTCCTGGTGCAGCTTGAGGCTGTTGTCTCATGTCTGTCACTTGTCATCTGGGAAAAGAGATGAACACCCACCTCGCTGCCGCCTCCTTTCAGACCGTTGTAGAGAGCAATGGGGTCTCTTCTCAGATGCCTTTTCTCCAGACTAAACAACCCCACTTCCTTCATCTGCTTCCCATGACTTTTTTTCTAGTCCTTGTACCAGCTCTGTCTCTCTTGTCTGCAAACACTTGAGCAATGTAATATCCTTCTTACAGAGTGGGGCCCCAGACTGAATACAGTCTGACAGTGGATAAGGGAATGATCACTTCCCTAGTCCTGCTGCCAAGACTATTTTTGCTGCAGGCCAGGATGCCGTTGGCCTCCTTGGCCACCTGGGCACAGTGCTGGCTCAAATTGAGTCAGCTGTCAACCAGCACCTCCAGGTCCTTTTCTGTTAGCCAGAAAGAGAGAGTGTGATAGAGCCGTGGGGAACCATGGATGGATATCAGGGATGGTGTTAGACTGCAGGAGCAAGCTGTACCTTTTAGCAAGGTTTTCTTGAGTTCAGCTTCTCCTGGTAGATGATGCAGCTATGACAGGGAGGGAAGTCACATCAAGTAATGAGCATATCAGCTGCATTTGCTAAGCAGTGTCTCCTTAAAGAGGAAGATAATCAGCTTTAATAGTTATTATAGCATTTTATCTCTTCTCTTGAGAGATAGATGTAAGCACACATTTTTATTTTACAGTTCATGGTAGCTAACTGCAGAGCAGACTACAACTTCCTTTAACTTGAGCAACCTGGAACTTCCTTTTAATTGAGTCTAATGCAATTAGAAGCACACTGATGTTTTTGCTAGCTTACAAGCATCCCAATAAATAATCTGGAGAGTTCTGTATGATAGATTGAGTCACTGTTTTCTGAAATAGGCCTTGATCACTTGATTTATATGCCTGATCTTCCATCTGGCCGTCTTTAAAATCCCTTACAACTTGGACAGCAAGAGAAAATACACCTGATCTTGTCTCAGTTCTGAACAAACAGCTTTGATTCCTGGAATCGGTCATATCATTAAATCAAGCAGTACGTGATTATTTTTATGATAGAAGAGGTGGGGTATTGTCAGAGGGTAGAAAGGGGGGCATGAGCTTATTGTCACATTTGTTTAAAAATAAAAAATAATCAAGGAATACCCATCTGTCAACACGTATTCAAGTATTTCATCCAACTATAGAAGAAGGTGATAAGAGAGTCTGTTAATTGAATAATTCGTTTGCAAAAGCTTGTCAGTGAGTTCTCCAGTGCTCTTTTTTGTTCTTGAAAGGGGAGTTAGTCTCAGCCTGGCTTAAAATTTTACTGTGCCTTATTCATACATCAACTGCACATCCTTTATCTATCTCATGCATTTATTGTGGCCTTGCGGTTGTTACCTAAGAAGGTTTGAGTGTGGAACTGGAAATTTATCATAGAAAGTTCTCTGGAGCCTTTCTCCAAACTTCTGTGGCCTCATATCTTCCAGTAGCTTCTTGATATGCAGCAAAGCGTGAGGAATCTTTTGTTAAACAAATTTTAAAAAAAAGAAAAAAAAGAAATTAAAGAAATAAAACACAAGCATCATGAGCTTTTGTAGCTTCGTCTTTGAGAAAAGCGTAAGTAGACTGCCATGTTTGTAATACTCAAGTCTCTGTTCACATCCTTCACATCTAGTTCCAATCAGAGATCTTCTAATTCACATATAATCAGCTTCTTTCATAGCAAAGCCCTACCAAGAAAGGAAATTGGCCATTTTTTTTCCATGTTGGACAATACTTTTGTGCTTTGTTTTCCCCTGATAATCAGAAGAACGTATTTGGGCCCTTTACTTCTAACTTGATCATTTAGTTAGGAATATTTAAGATAGATCTCCATACACTTAACATAATGAATTTTTTAATTGCAAAATTGTGAAAATCAAACTGGAAGAAACATCGTGAATACAGTAGGTTGTGCTGCAGTGATAACAGATGGCCTACCTCAGCAGCAGTGAATGTAGTGATGCTTTGCTGCATACTGTAACTGCCATGGAATGCAGTAATCCTTTTTAGAGAAGCAGTTTCTGTGGTCTGGGGTACATGGAGGGGATAGTTTCTGAGCTGTGGACAAACCTGCACTCATTCTTTGAGGAGAAATACAAGAAGTGAAGAAATATTTCTGATGTTGTAGTTCAAGATGAAAGCCATTAAAAAAAAAAAAAGAAAGAGAGAGACTGAGCTTTGGATGATCTGCATTTCTGCCTTTTTTTTTTTTTTTTTTTTTAATCTAGGCTTTCTGATCTGTGCAGTACAGGCAACATCCCTCTATAAAGAAAAGTTGGGGAGGGGGGGGGAAATGGGTGGGAACATTCAGGTTTTTTGTTTAGTTCACTTCAGCTCTTGATTAAATGAACATAAAAATTGCAATACAATAGGTGTAAAAGGCAGCTGCAAAACAAGTATCATAAAATGTACATAAACCATAGATGAGTAACAAGAGAAAATTTATGCCTAATCACACTTTTAGAAGATTAAAGCAGGCCTTTAAGTAGGGAATTTTTCTCCACTAGTGCTTGTTTTCTTAGTATGAAAATGAGGCAAAATTGATTTACTGGAATGTATTTGTCATAAAAACCCCAGTAAAATATATTTTAAAAGGAACAGGAGAGGGGAGAATTTTTTCCCTTTGCTAAATCAGTGTTTTTGGGATTTACTGTCCACTCTGTGAATCTTTGGTTCCACATTTCCTGCTCTCCTTGACTCACTGAAGAAATGGGTATTCCATGGTACATTTTTTTAGATAGGTAGTATGGACTTTTCATGTAACTTACACAAATATGCTTTCTAACAGTATTTTAAGTAGGGTAAAGGTTGCCTCTAGATTTCTAATCAAAATCCGCATCTCTTTCACTTGCAGAATGTGTTATAGGTACAAAATTGGATTTGTTTTACTCACGTGGAGAAACCATCATCCCCAAAACTTGAATAGATAAATTGTGTTGGCCAACCCAGAGTGTACAAACTAAATTAAATGCATCACCCACTGTACCTGTGACTACAATAACCTCCTGGAATCTGGCTGCTGAAACCTACGTTAGATTTTGTCTGCTGTACAATTGTCCAAGTAACTTATGTGAATACATAATATTATCCAATTATGAAGCAGACTGTGGGGTTTGCATTATGGTACTCAAAACGTGTATGATCTGGCAGAAGAAAATGAGAAAAATAGGAAGGAATTGCTTTTAAATGCTGAAGTTTGAAGTACGTACCATTATCACTTTCAAAAACTGCAAAGCAGAGTAATACAAGGCTTTAAACAAACTGATTTATTATGCCAACAACGCAGTTGACCTAGTTGTGGAACTTTTCCTTTTCTTAGTATTTCTGCAGTGCCAGAACACCAGCAAAAGTCAGTAAAATGATTAAAGCATCCTCCCTTGATTTCAGGGGATGACTGAGGTTTATTGCAACAGTTATGGACAGGAATGATTTGTACCAGCTGTGATAAGCTTGATGTGGATCTGGCAGGCCACACTTCCATTGGCTGAAGTGAACCGTAAGAAATATCTTTGACAGTACTAGTGTGGTCCTGAATGACAGAAAAGGGTTTTTTTTTTTCCCATCTTTGTAATAAAGGACAATAATTTCTATGAAAAACAGCAGAGCATTGTGGTATCTTGAAATAAATAAATAAACAACCAATTCTGTTTTTTAAATTAAGATTCCCTTCCCTCATGCCATGCAGATATTTTATGCAGTGAGCAAATCTTCCCTTTCCTCTTACTGGCAGAGCTTCTGCAATGTGTAACAACATCTTTTTAATACCTTTTGGTTAGCTCAGAACTGTTTTTATGAAGAATTCACAATGCAGCACAAATGAATGTGTACACCATAATCTTTTGAGAAAATGAAACCAGGAATGAGGTAATAGATTATTGATGTTTGCATTGCTCTGTATGTTTAGAGCAACCTTAAGCAGTTAATACCAGGAGACTCTTTCTGAATTTCAACGATATGTTTGCATCTGTGTTACATTGTTTTAAAAATTGATTTGGTCAGTTGCATAAACAGTGAAGACAAGGACTAGCAAAATTAATGTCCTGCCAGATGTTCCATGGATATTTTTCCATGAAGTGGGTTAATTGGAAGTAGTGTACAGGTATTGACTGGAACAGCTGGTCAACGTAGAATTGGTTTAACAGAACCCATAAAATCAATAACAATTAAATTTAATAGATCAATATGAAATTCACTAAAAGCTCTGTTAAACTTTAAGCAGTTAAAATCAATAGTTAACCTACTGCAAACAGATATGGAGAAGCGCTTGATTCCCAACAGAGTTAAACATCTCTTTTGAGGGAGTGCTGGGTAGAAAGCTCTTGCATGTCAGCATACTTGTCAGTGTCATGCTGCTTCTGGAGACATCTGAAAGAAATGCATTTGAGAGCTGTTACACTAATCTGATTTTACAGCAAAAGCATTTTCAGTGTTGTGAGCTCACTTGCAGGTCTCTGGTTGGCTCCCCATGCTGTCATTTCTGGACCCTTGCAAGCTTAGCCAAAATCCCAGGGTGACACATACAGGAATTTGAGGAGGCTTGAACTGGAACTTGAGCATAGTAGTTTAAGCATATCTTTATCATTTATGCAATTTCTTTTCTTTCTTCTCTCTCTATTTTTTTTAACACATAAACTGCATGAAGACTAATGCTAGTGCCAAATACTCAGAAATGCTCACATGATAAAGCACATGTTAAAATGATGGTTTTTCATACATTGCTCTATGTGTACCACCAGTTTTAATCTAGAGTGGATGCTGGTAACGCTGTGCCACAATCCAGAATTCAGTGCAGTCTGCAGAGCTCTGGGTGAACCCTGTGTTGTGCCCATCACTGGCTCCCAGTGCCTGACCTCCTTAATTTAAGCTTGGTTTTGGCTGGTATAGAAGACTTGAAGGAGTTTCCCTCTTTGGGCTACCAAGTTTATATACCCATACTGATGGGCTTTAGAGCAAGGAATATTGGAGTGCCCAGTCCTGCAATTCAGTATTGGTGGACTTTGAAATCTTTATTGAGACCTTTATTTTTCCCTGTGGGTACAGATCTGGGTGAGGGATATGGGGATTAAGTAAAAAAAGAGGCCTGAGATGCAGAGTGGGGGGGGGGGGGTAAGTGAAGCAACGACCATAGCAGATGTGGTGAGGGTATTCTGAAGTAAGGAGTAGGCAACTCTAATTAAAGGAAGTAACTCATTCAGAAAATTAGCAGTGCTAAGCCAGGAGGGTGACTTGGATTGATGCAGTCAGACAAGGAGTATCCAGTCCTCCTGGTTACTGCAGTCAACCTTTTGCCACACTGTGAAACTTCATAGTTTGTGGAAATACTGGGCTGTGGAAAAAGAGGGAATTTGTTATAGGGCTTTCAACTGGGGACAGGAACACTCAGTGTATTTTTTAAGGGTGGGTGAGCAAGGGAAGAGATACATGGCTCATCATCTTTCTAGGGCTTCACTCCCGGAATGACTGTGGAGATACGCATTTTTGGTATCAGAAGTACAGATCTATCATGCTGTTGTGTCTCCAAAAGATCCTACAGATTTATCAAAGTTGAAGAAAAGTTCTGCTTGAAAGAAACAATACAACTTTCTCCCTTAGTCATGGGTGTCTTACGATAACTGAAGGAGAAATTCTTATTCCCAGATGCATATTAAATCTTTATAATAAGACCATTTTTTGTGGTTAGTTACAATTTACTTCTAAAACAAAGCCCTGACACTAATCACTTTTACAAATCCTTTTTCTAGGGCTTGAGTCAAGTCCCTTTGAAGTCAGTGGAAGTCTTTGAATTTACTGAGAGTTAGTTGAGGCGTCTACATCATAAGCAGGACTGGGTTGATTGGATTAAAAAAAAGCCCACTTACATCAACTGCACTTACACACAGCACTAAAACTTTGAAATAACAGCCTTCTAATAAAAATTTTAATTTCTAAAACATGTAAGCCTAATTATTATTCATCTGCACTTGCATGCTGTGCTACTGCTTGCAAGGCTTTCTGCCTCATATATCATGTTGTAATTAGTAAAGTAGGAAAACACATTCATCTCCTCTTCAAAGAAAAAAAAAATCACACTTTAATCTTAAGTACATCATATTCAGCAAGAGGGAAAAAAGAGTGGGGGAGGTATTTGAAGAGCACCTCGGGAATTTTATTTGGCCAACATACAGATGCTGCTGTCTAGGTCTTTGCTGGATTAGTATTTGTTGGGAAAAAAAATGCAAGGAAAATAGACATTAAAAGGAACAAGGAAAGGAGAGCAAATGACCAGCATGGGGATGCACTGTCTGAATGGAAAACCACGCAATATGGAAAAATCTGCTCTTTACCTCTTCTAGGTACCAGAAGGCTAACAAAAATGCTGACACTACTGATCTTATTTGTAGCGCTGGTTCCCTGACAGAGGTAGCAGGCCAGGGTAATATTGCCCATGGAACAATGAGGAATACAAAAATGAATTTTCCTGAATTAAAATGTAGGTGATTACACAGCATTGTGGTCCATGTGATGTTCTGAGAGTAGGTTGGAATACTTCAGTTCAAAGTTTGGTAAGCTCTAGATGAAGTGCTACTACTCAGTAAAAACTTCCGATGAGATGAAACACATACTTTCACAGCAATGAAAAAGAAAAAGAAAGACAATCAAATTTGCCCCTCTAGTAGGGCTTGAATATGGTGAAATATTCAATCACATAAATCACTTTGATATTTTTAACTTGATATTTTTAATTTCTCTGAACTAAATACGGTACTGTTAAAAAATGATCAATTACTTATGTAAGGAAGAAATCTTCAATTGAGATGAATATTTAACAATAGAGCATCAGGGGATATATATTATAAATACCGCAGAATGAATACAAGATTAAATATTGCTAAAATGAGAGTGAAGAGTAATATGGTATGTTTCCCTGCTGTTTGTTTCCTGAGGATCCTAGAACACTTTAAGCAAACACTGCGTAAGGATCCAACCCACAAATTGTTTGAGATTTATAATGCATTTCTTAGAAAAATTAATAGCATTTGTTTGGATTTAGGTCTTTCCTTGAAACCACAGGAAAATACCTAGAACAAGTACAAGGTCCTATTAGACTAGGACCAGGATTTTTGTTTTGGGTCTTTTGTCTTTACAAAGAAGCAAACAGCAGCAAAGACAAAGTTGAATATCAGTCTCCTTTGCATTTTTCACACTCATTAATTAAATAAGTCCTCACTTCAGACTTCTATTTATCTAAGTCTTACCTCCCCAAGTCAGCAACTATAGCGAACTTCTACTCCTTATGTCTCTGGCACAGCATCCTCAAGCTCTTAATTTTCCATCATCTGATAAAAATAATAATGATCAAATCTCTGCATAGTCAGGTTTTCCCTGGCAATATGCTGGCTCCCACTTAGCTAGTCTATGGAGCAGAATGAATTGGGCAGAAATTCATCCAGAAGGAAAGCCTCAGCAGATGAGTCCCAAGGAACCGACTTGTTCATTCCTTCTGCATGTTTAGTGATTCTGTATTATAATCAGGACATTGTGGTTTTCAGGCTTGACTTTTCCACACTGGGATTAGACTGTTTTCTTGTAAATTCTTTGTTTTGACATCTGTGACTTTGGGCAACTACTCAACTGTTCCGCAGTCTGTGAAATCTGTATACACTTCTGCTGCTTAGCTGTAGCTTATGGAGCATCACAAATACTCCATTAAAAAAGTGCTGGATCATGGAAATACTTAACTGTGCTTCAGGGTATACTTCTCTGAAGGAGCTTGCATATGCCAGATCTTGACTGTGCACTGGGTCTTTCAGGAGGCTCTGCTGCCTGACCTCTGAATATCAGATTATTTTATTTATATTTGCTGTACTGGGATGAATAGCTTGTGTTTCATGAAGGATATGTTGCTTTATTGACCAGCAGGCTTGTACCTGCTCTGTCTGTGTTTTGAGTCTACCCCGTGGTATCAGGGTGCTGAGGTGTGCTCATAGAGATGGCCGGTGTGCTCTCAGTAGTGCGGGTGCAGCAGGTTGCCTCTCAGCACCCCTCTGAGCAGCACCCCTTCTGAACGATCGTGGTATCAAGCAAGGAGGAAGCCAACTCTCATTGACATTTGTTTCAACAGATGATCAACTTTCAAGGTGCACTTTATTTATTTCTAATATGTATTTCTTGACTCACATTCCAGATACTGGCCCTTCTTATCTGCTCTTCGTCCTCACTGTTCAAAGATGGTAATTTGATGTTGTGAAGGCAACTCTTCTGTTTCTATTCTAGTAGCATAAATTGATGGAGTCTTCTATTAAAGCCATTTGCTCTGGGCCTTCACTTTTTTTTTGGTCTATGTGCCTCCTCCTCATGATTTTAGCAAGTGCTGG